>NC_140575.1:12352901-12952901 GCF_057381845.1 Rhamphochromis longiceps
ACACACACACACACAGTTCAATGATGTGAACCACGCAGTGAGCATAAGGAACTGTGACACAGCTTCCTCGCTCTAATATATCTGAGCAACTACTAGGCAGTAATTTATAAAACAGATTTAACATTGCATATCTAATATTTACGATTAATAAAATGAATGATCATCATGTATAGATGCAGAAAGAATAAAAAAAGTAAGAGAGAGCAGGTGTACTGTACCGAGAGCCAGCTTCGCCATCTGCAAGTTGCTGATCCATGACTGTTTGATGGCTGGGCTGAGGGTATTGAACACTGCACTGAAGTAGGTCGGCTTCCCCGCCCTGCAAACAGAGACGACCAAAACACGCATGAATAAAAAAATTATTACTCGATTTTTTCAATTTTATTTACATAGCGTCAAATCCCAACAGCAGTTGGCTCAGGTTCGGACATGTGCAGAGGGAGAAGGGTGGATGTATTTGACAGGGATGATGAAGACAGAGCTGCAGGCAGGAGGAAAAGAGGAAGACCTCAGAGGAGGATGATGGATGTAGTGAAGGAGGACATGCAGAGGGGTGGTGTGACAGAGGAGGATGGTAGGGCCGGGGTGAGATGGAGGAAGTTGATGCTCTGTGGCGACCCATAAAGGGATCAGCCGATGAAAAAAAGGAAGATGTTAAAGTGTCGGTCTGCAGACAGAGATAACAAGATAACATCCGATTTGTGCCCAAAAACCTTCAGAGATGTTTTAGCGAGATTGTCCTCGATCACGTGCATTTACATTCCTCTAAGCGGCACTTTAATGTTTGAATATTCCTGCAAACAGAGCAACTGAGCAGAAGCACTGCACTTAAACACCGCCTGCATCACAGGAGAAGGCCCGCGTCAGGCTTGAATGACGTCTGCCTGATTACCGAGCGCTGACACGAGGACAGAGCGAGAGGAACGCAGTGGAAATCAATACCAATGATCACTTCTGTAAGGATCTGGTGCGCACATTATACATTTATATATATTCTTGCTGTGTGCGGGTGGAGGGCTCACTGCTGTCAGTGCCTGATGCTGAGACGTGTTTCTGAGAAACGAGGGGAGGGATTAGAGAGCTACAGCTGCCTTTCCAAACATACCCATGGATAATCTCACCGGCTAAATGTAGTCGGGAGAAAGCGAGAGGGCGAGCCAGAAAACAGTTACGCTCACAGGGAATGTGAAAAAGCCAAAACAAGGTGCACCCTTGGGAGGCCACGTGCAGACTATAAGACGGCGTGTAGACGTATGAGATGAGCGTTTGTATTCAGCAGCAGCTGGGCAGACTGTGACTGCTAGCACTGATGCACATTTCCACTGCTGTGATTCATGCCTCAGATTAGAGCTGGTGCAGAAACCTGTTTATCCAAACAGGCTCGAAATACATCCAGAGATTGGGGGGGCAGACGGGGAAAGCAGGGTAAAGGGGGATAAAGGCAAACCTAGGATAAACATGAACTCCTGGGGGGGTGAGGAGGATCGAGACATTGAAGCCTGAAGCTAAAAATGTGAGAAAAGCACAAACTTGTCTTGTTTGCCAGGCAGCTGGAGCTGGATCCTACACCGGTCAGCTGCCCTGATCTCCTCCTCCTTCTTCAGTATCAGCCTCTGGAGTCCTGATACCCAGTCTTGGGCCACGGTGGGATTTACATTCTGCAGAAAAGAATAACGGAGAGAGGAGAAACAGAGAGACAAAGGCAGAGGAATGGAAAAAGATTTAAGAGGGAGAAGGAATGGGAATAACAATGGGCCATGGAGGTAAACGAATCCACCTCAGAGTATCACGTCATCAATAAATCATAACAGCATTTATTTAGAGCCATTAGTGCGATTCAAGTTCAAATGAAAGCTATTCCTAAGAGAATCCGCTGCTAATACTGTTATCTGCATTGACTGAAGCCAAAATAGAAAACAGCTGTCACTCTAATGCGCTCTAACACAGAGCTATTACTTATGCAACTTTTGACACATCTACTTTCTAATTCTCGTCGACACGCGCTCGAGGAGACTTCCAGTTTTCGACGCTTGTTGCAGCGGCCAAGTTATTATCATTAGTTTGCTAAATAAAATGCTTTGGATGAATCAACACGTCTACAAATGTTGTCTCTGGCTTAATGTCTCATAAATTATTACAGCGGCACAGATTAGCTCGCATACTAAGCATCTGCACAAACAGGCCAAGAATAAGATTCTACGACAGGAAAATCAGGAAAACCCTGAAGTGACATCGAGACTTGACACGAGAAGAGTTTTGGTAAACACTTCTAATTAAGAGAAGCCTCAACATTTAGAAGTTTGTTTTTAGCCGTGCTCACAAATATCAGACTTTCTCTCCTTTCCCTTTGCATCAGTGTCCAAACCTCCCGTCTCTGACACGCGTCTCTCTGAGAGCTTCTTCATCTGACAGATCTACAAGCACCACACACACACACACACACAGACACTAACCATCAAAAGTGAATGCCTAACCCTGACCCTTAGCTTCAACTTTTCAACTTAACCATAACCCAAATGTAACCCTGACACTAAAACCACATTTTGAGTCTCAAAAATGGCTTCAAACTCGTGGGGACGGCATTTTGTCCCCATAAGTACAATAACATTCCAATTTGTGGTCCCCACAAAGATGTCTAAACAAGTACACACACAGAGACACACACAGTCTATACTACATCTGATTGTAATGACTTTTGTTAATAAGGTCGCTGCTGTCAGGTCAAATATTTCTCCATCATCCTCCCAGTATCACACTGACACGCTGCTGATACCTGCTCCTCTGTTACTCCTGTTACCTTACAGGACATCAGTGTCTGCTTGGTCATGTGAAACTGACTTCAAGCCACCTTGATGTACGTCCTCCATCATTTTTCATTGGTGTGTTTGACTCTATTGACCTCTGTATTCTGGAAATAATGAATACTTCTCTTTATACTGGCTCAGTTTCCAGCTATTTTAAACAAGCTATTGTTGAACCAATATTAAAGAAACCAAATTTGGACCAAGCAGTTACAGGCCAATATCAAAATGACCGTTGGTGTCAAAGACCTTGGAAGAAACAGTTGCAGAACAACTTAACGTTTTGGAGAAGAACAATGTTCTGGACATTTTCCAGTCTGGTTTCTGCACATTACACTCCACTGAAACCGCTTTGCTTAAAGCGTGTGGTGACACTGATGGCAGCAGAGTCAGGAGAGTACACCGTTCTGGTTCTGCTGGATCTCAGCTCTGCTTTTGATATTGTTGATCACAGCATCCTGATAAATAGGCTGAAGGACTTGTTTGGGATTACTGGTGTTGTTTTAAATGGTTTATGTCGCAGCTATCTGAGAGATCCTTTACTGTCTGTATGAATCATGTGCTGTCGGAAACATCAGTTCTGCCTTCTGGGGCACCTCAAGGATCTGTTTTAGGTCCTATTCACTTTTTGCTGTATATCCTCGCCTCTGTCAGTGCGCCCCAGGGCAGCTGTGGCTACAATGTAGCTTGCCATCGCCAGTGTGTGAATGTGTGTGTGAATGGGTGAATGACTGAATGTAGTGTGAAGCGCTTTGGGGTCCTTAGGGACTAGAAAAGCGCTATACAAATGCAGGCCATTTACCATAGGCCAAATTATCAGACGTTACAATAATATTTCTTATCATCTCTATGCTGATGACATTCAGTTATACTGTTCTTTCAAAGCTTCTGAGTTTTATAAATTGTCGTGTTTAAATAATTGTCTGTCTGAGATCAAACAATGGTTAAATGACAGTTTCCTCCAGTTAAATGCAGATAAAACAGAAACCTTGATTGTTGCACCTGATCACATGCTCTCAGAAATTAAGCAGCATATCAGTTTTTTAGACCCTTCATTTCAGTCGCGTCTCAGAAACTTGGGTGTTATATTTGACCGTTCAATGTCTCGTGAGAAACACTCTGAACAACTTGTCCAGAACTGTTTTTATCATCTAAGAAACATTTCTAAACTCAGACTGGTGTCAAAGGCAGACCTTGAGATGATTCATGCTTTTATGTCTTCTCGTTTGGATTATTGTAACGGTCTTTTTACGTGTCTCAACAAATCAGCTCTGGATCGCCTTCAGACTGTACAGAATGCTGCGGCAAGACTTTTAACTGGTACAAACAAGAGGTCACACATTGCTCCAGTTTTGGCTTCTCTTCATTGGGTAAATTTTAGGGTGCATTTTAAAATTTTAGTTGTAACTTTTAGAGCTCTGCACGGTGAAGCTCCCCAGTACATCTCTGACCTGCTGAAACCTCATGCTACATCTCGAGCACTCAGGTCGTCAGGTCAAAGGTTACTGGTGGTCCCTCGTACTGGGTTTAAAACACGTGGGGATCGAGCTTTTCAGGCACCGAGGCTGTGGGACTCCGTGCCGTTGACTCCTTTAAAAAGCAGCTGCAGATGTTTTTATACAAATGAGCTTTTAATTAATTTTTTCACTGTTTTATATTATTTTATTTGTATTTCTGATTTTATTGTGAAGCACTTTGTGATTTTTATCTGTGAAATGTGCTTTATAAATACATTTTACTTACTTACACACCTGCTTACACCCCACGAGCACAGGCAGGCTTGTGTGTATGCGCAGCTACACGATATGACAGGTTTGAACAGTACAAACCAGGATGCAGGAGACTCCTCATCCTCCTCAGACAAACTGCCCACAAAGGCACATTTTACAGCATCATACAAACACAGAGCAAACTGGTCCTTGTGGACATGTGAGAGGAGGCTTCATGAATATGATTTTAGGTCCCTAGGTACATCCATTAAAAGAACATTAGTGTGTGTCAACTCTCACAACCTTCCAAGAATATTAATAGACAGGAAATCCCAAAAAGCTCCCATGTTTTAGACTCATGTTCAGTTTGATTTTACCTAAAATGTCGGGACTTTACCTCTGAGACCCAGATTTTTCTCAGACTGACTCTATTTTAGACATAATTAACTATATCATGCAGCGGAGTACCTGGTAGTTTCCCTTGAGGCTGCCAATCATGGTGGAGATCTGGTTGACCAGGCTGAGATCATGGATTAGGTTCTGCAGGTCTTGGTACAGCTGACCGGGGCCCATGTACAGTTTATCTACACAGAAACACATTTTCAGGCGATTGATTCACATCAAATCAAATGTAATAAAAGTGTAATAATGGCTCATACAGTAGCAAAAGAGCAGCAGTGACTACAATCCCAAATTAAAGTATTACAAACGGACAGACAGCATGGCTCAGAGGAAGCTGAATGAGCAAAGTCAGGGTGATTAGATAAGCAGTTGTCCTCCCACACGGACAGTGACAGCTCTGCAGGCGTGGCAGTAATTCTCACCCCTGTGAACCAGCCAGCGTTAGCTTTCAGGGGACAAACATCTAATGCTGTTTGTTGATGCATGTCAGTGTAAATCATCCTCTCTGTTCCTCCCACCTGTACCTGCTCTATGTGGGCGGAAACAGGTTTCCAGCTTCCTGTCTGCCCCTTGTGGAAGCTAGTAATCCAACGTGATGTTACAGCAACTGTTGCAGTTCTGCATCTATGGAAAAAACACTGCAGCACAGACCGGATTAAAGGTCTGTCAGGGCACCGGCCTCCATCGCTCTCCGTCAGTCAGCTGATCTGCCCATGAAGAACAGCACTTGCAGCAGAGAGCAAGAGGAAAACACTTGCTAAGTCTGCGTGTGAAGGTCTGCAGCGAACAAAGAGTTAAACTGCAACTCTGGGAGATCCAGAATGCCTTCAGCTCTGTTTGCGTCTGTTATTCTTCTCTCCTCTTTCATACTCTCGTACAATAGTCACAAAGTCTGACTCCGACTGCAGCTCCATGGTAACCCGGCCCGGCTCCCTCACGACTGGGCGTTCGGGGGAAATCTTACCCCTGTTTGTACATGACCAGTTCGTTGGTGGTCTCTGTAAGAGTTACTCTGAAACGTTTCCCTCCGAGTTTGCCTGCATGAGGCTGTTCAAATACAGCCATCTTTACACATGCGTGAGCACTACTGCTGGGCCTCCTGTAGACTATATTGGTTTTTGGTTTCACTGATGTTTGCATGACCTCCAATTCAATCGCAGTGATCCCAAAATATATTTCACATGTTTATTTACTTGAAACAATCATGATATCAGATGAGGAATTTGCTCTTGGAGTGTTTCTGGTTTTGGTAGCGTCTGTGCGTGGGTGTCTTTCTGTCTGCAAACACAACAAAAGGTTTGAAGTTTTATCAGAATTTATTCAAAGTAGAAACTGCTTCTTGTTGTTCCAGGCTCGTCTAAGGCAGCTGCACGGCTCATGTGTCTCTTTAAACACTGTGACCAGGAGGCTGAATGCAGGTCGGGACAGGAATAAACCTTCATCATTGAAACATTAACATTTCTACATGATTTAAATGTCTTTGTTTTTATTGTTATTGCTATAACCTGCATATGACTGGTCTCTGTGCTAACTTTCTCACACCATCAGTACCATTACTTGCTGTTTATTACGTGTATTTACTAGCAGAAGTAATAAGGCCCAGGCAAGAATATAACCCCATCACAGCAGCGACCATTCCCACAGACTAGACTGGCTCTGTGTAACCCATTTCAAACTGGGTCCAACCTCGTGAATGGCTCTTTGTGAGAGCACCAACTGCCCAGATTTTTCTAACAAAACCGGCCCAGGAGCATCTTCAGAAGCAGGACAGTCACCCCAGCAATTACACGCTTCCTAAAAACAAACACAATATCTACAAATGACACACCGGCCGTGAGAGCCGCAGGAAAACAACTCCAAATGACCGGTGTGCACGGTGGTCTAATTGCAGTGCAGCGTAGGGAAGAGATGACTTAAGCAGAGAGACATGAAAACGATGACATCATAGCTGGAGAGTCCCTGCGTTGCCTTCACTGCAGGCTGGTCTGCGAGCGGATTTTTGGCTGCACACACGGGGCTGAGAAAACAATTGTTTCCACTTGTTAAAAGTTCCTGGATGATGCACACACACACACACACACACACAGTTGTCCAGGAGCTTTTAACACACACACACACACACACACACACACACACACACACACACACACACACACACACACACACACACACACACACACACAAATCAAGTTATTTCCAGACTAAGTGCATCACAGCGAGGAAACTCTGATGTATTAATGTTAAGTAATGTAGATAATCTCAACATTAAGTTCCATTACATCTGATTCTGTCTGCAAGAACAGCCCCATCATCTGTTAACATGCTGGACTCTCCATGGGAGGCAGATGATGTGAAACAGTGGAGCGCTCGCTGAATGCAGCTTACACTCAGGGAAAAAGTAAAAGCACATAAATAGCAGGTAGAGAAAAGAAGAAGGTGTTTAAGTAGCTGGTGGGCAGCAGGTGTGGATCAGAGATCGATGACAGTGTGACCACTAGCAGGAAAAGTCTGACTGTTATATCAAAGTATTTGAGAGAAGTGGAGAGTCAGTGAGCTCCGGAGCGCAGTGTGTAATCAGCGGCAGTAATTACAGCGCTGAAGGAACCAGCCTTTGACCTCTGCTTGAATTCTTCAAACTTTGGACAAACCAGGGAAAATACGTAATCAAAGCATTGCAGCAGACACCCGGCAAATTTAAACACAGATCGAATCCTGAAATAAAAAGTGCAGCGCTGCGACCGCAGAATGCGACGCTGTTTTTAGGCCTGCTGTTTGTCTGGTCTGGGCCTTTTAAAGTGGCCGAGCAGCTGTGTGTGACGGGGAACCTACTGGAAAGACTGAAATCACCCGACCGGCAGCCAGCAAAGCTGAGGACTGCAGAGGGGAAAAAACACACATGTGCTGGCTGGGAAATAAATATTTCCACTGATGTTTTTAAGAAACGGTGACAGTTTTCAACTCGGTCTAAGGAAGTCGAAGCAGATGCAGTTCCTCATGTCAGAGGACCGACCCTCAACTGCTGATACCGTACGATCCACTAAACTAATGAGTTACTAGATTTGTGCCAAACAGAGACACAAATAAGGTGACGGGCGAGCAGACACAAAATCCCTGACTGTGAAACTGCGTCGTACTTGGCTTGGCGCTGATCACCACTTTCTCGCCCGAATGAGGAGGAGGGAAGCGGCCGGTGTCGGCCATGTCTTCGCTGGACCCGAACTCAAGCACCTCCACGAAGCTCAGAGGCACGCTCCACTTCAGAAGGAACTTCTGGTCAAGTGTTACGCTTCCGCTGCCACTGCCGCTGCCATCCTGAAATCTGAAAAAGAAATGAGCGATGAAAACGCTTTGATATGAAACCCCCCGATTCTCACACAGGTATGTAACTTTGTGGGTTGTGGTCTCCCTCACCGGATGTTGGGCGTGGCACACATGAGCACATCGTTGAGCAGGAACAGGCGTCGCTCCTTGGTTTTGATGATTTCCCCACGCTCGTTGTAGACCGTTTCCACCATGTCGTCTGAGCGGATCAAGTAGCGGCTGCCGTTACTTAGAAGCTGATGACAGAGATGATATGCTACATTAATGCTCTGAAGACGCTAAACAAAAACCCAGCTCGGAGAAGGAATACAGAACAAGCAAAGACTAAGAGTCCTCGTATTTCATTTGGCATTAATGGCTCATTTCACTCTTGCATCCTCTCACTTTGGATAAGAGTAATGCAGCGACTCTGAGAATATCCAGGCTACGGGGAACTCACAGCCTGCCCCATCCAGGCCATCCTGTAAACACGCCTGTGCACAGATGCCAGAGTGGGTGGCTGAAGACAGTCGAATAATTATACCTTGGGGAAAGCTGGTGTTTTTGTGCAAACGCTGTGCTAAGCCATGCACTAAAAATAAGGTATTCAGTCAGGAGAGAAGCTCCAGTGTCTGATGGCCGCCCACACTGGGACTGAGAGAAATGCCACAGCATATGCTAAAAAATAAATCAGCCAAAAGCAAAGTCTCCACCGATCAGTAGACTTTTGGTTCGGCGCAGAAACGTGCAGACCTTGTTGAGGTAGCGCTCGTTCATGGCCTTTGCGATGTGACGGATCTCGCAGCGCTGGTCGGCTTCTCTCTTCTTTTCATTGAGCTTCTCAGCCAGAGTCTCCAGTTCGGTCAGGGCCATCTGCAGGGGCAGGCGGTCCGGGTGACCCACTGGTGTGTTCTTCAACATGTCCTGATGAAGACGAGAGAAAAAAGACACCAGTTTGATGCTTTTTCACCCCGTTTTCAACAACTAATACCAGCCGAGCCCTGTTCTGCCCCACTCCATCTTTCTACATATAACACACATCCTCATAATTCATCCTAAAGATTTAAGAATCGATGGAGAGCCCTTCTACGAATTATCAAGCTGTCTTGATTGCTATTAAACTGGTGTAAAAAAGAAAGAAAGCGGCCCAGTGTTCCACATTTTCACTGATATTTTCCTGCAGCAGACATTAATAGTAAATATGCCGGGGCAACGGGAAGCAGGATTAAAAGAGACGAGGAAAGCAGGTCTCTTCAGAGCAATTCCCCTGCCTCGCTTTGAGCCGCAGCTTTGAAAAACAAAGTGCTGGGTTTATGAATGCGGCACTCCCTCTGCTGGTGAACACATGAACAACACTGCCTGCTGCACATTGCATTTTACTGTGAAGGAGGTGAAAATAAGAGTGAACTATACCTGCAGCAGCAAAATGAACTGAGGGAATCTCTGGATAGGCTTCATCATCAGGCCGTACAGAGTCATTCGGTCACTGCTGGTTTCCTGACGATGCTGTCGGCGACAAGATGGCCAATTGGTGTAAAGACTTTCATTTTGTAAGAAAATCAATATACCAATCTGTTTTAATGTGAACAGCTGCATTTGATATCAGATATATAGCAAAACAGCTTTTTTTATTCAAATGCACAGCAACAAAATAATGAAACAGTTTAATGAGAAACAAACTTCCACTCTGTCCTGTAAGATTAATATTTGACATTAGTGTGTTGGTCTCAAACCTTGAGGAATTCCAGGAATGCTGGTTTGGAGGCGCACGTCTTCCTCACGACTGCCATCGCAGTGCTGAAGTTATTCACATACTCGCGATAGGCGTCCAGCACCATGGACTTAGAGAACTGCACATAAACACAGGGGTTACTTACTGCATCATGTGCTTCAGTTACAGGAAATGACATCATCCAAACCTCTATAAAGATGCAGACCACAGCAGCAGTACCATTAAAAATGTGAATTCACTTTAACTTGTCTATGGTGCTTTAATAAGGTGTAAATATGCTTTTTATAAATTAGGTCTAATAATGCTCATGCTCACAAGCAAAGAGCTGTGTGATATAGTTATGTTACATAAAGATTTACATAAAAAGCTTTTCTGTCTAAGTCATGTTCACCAATAAGCGGTAAAAGTTCCATCAGACGGAGAACTATTTATAGGAATACTGAAAACGATTGATGCTGGTCTGCTGCTGAAAACGGATTTTCAGTGTTTTGTCCATCAGTTTGTCCAGACTGAATCTCCTGAGTGTTGGCTGATGGGCAAAGCGAGACTCAGACGTCATCCTTTCAGCGTGCGGGACAGAAGACGCTCCCTCTGAGGGCTTTTATCGCTTTTTTAACCGCTGAGTGGCACAGCAGTGAGAACTTTAGCTCCAGTGTTATTTAGGTAAAAAAAAATGAATCTCTTCAAGGTTCAAACTTGCCTATGAGGTGACATTTTTTTTGTTTTACTCTATAAATACTTCAGGTCCAAATAAAGCTTTTAATGTGAAATCCTGTGGTTTTATTATTTGAACTGTGGCGTGTCACATGACAGGCTTTAGATATCTCCGTGAGACGTCTGACAGGAAGTAAGATGGCACGAGCTTACCGACGCCACAAAGACATCCCCAATCATCTCCAGGCTGTCCCACTCCGCCACGCGGCTCGCCAGGGCGATCTGGAACAGGAAGTGGCACTGCAGGATTTCACGCACGCGATAGAAAGTCATCTTCAGTTTCCTGTCACTCAGCAGTCTGGGCTCGATCTGCGACAGGGGCTTCTCGTATTGCTGACGAAGGAGACAATACAAACTGTAATAAGATGCACTTAAGAACCAAAGCGCCAATCACCGCAGCTGTACTCGCATACCTCTAAAATCCTCTTGAGAGAATCGAGATAATTCTTCTCGCTCTCCAAAATAGATCCCAGGATGCATCTTCTGACCAGCTGTGGATCAAACACAGGTTTCCTTCACCAGCGATTTCACAGAGTTAAGCATAACTGGATTAGGTTAGAGTTGGGAAAGTTACAAACCTGCTGCTGTGACAGAGCCTCCGGTGCTGGACACAGTACTGGCTCAACATTGAAACAGTCCACCTCGATGAAGAGTCCAGACTCCTCATCCTCAAAACAGGCCGACTTCTCTAAAAGATTCGAAACAACAGGAAGTAAAGCACTAAAGTCCACCTGAAGAGCAAAAAGCTATGACTCAGCCTCCTAGAAGCACCAAGTGACCACATTTACAAGATTTTCAGAAAACCTGACCTCTGACCTTGAGGCTGAGGTCAATGAGATTTGAACTCCTAGGTAATTGTGTATTTTAGTGTAACTTAAGCAGCACAAACCCTGACAGAAAGACTTGGTTTTGATGAAGGAGCGTCCCTTCTTCACTGCAGCTTTGGTTTTCTCCAGTCCATCTTTGGTTCCTTCCTTGGCAGCCTTCACCAGCTTTTGCATCTTGGATGAGACAGAATGCACCATTACTAGGATTTGAAGAGTCCTTTTTAGTCCAGGTTTGGTTTAGTCTGTCTAAACCTACGGCTAAAGAAGAGCTGAACCGATCTACAGGAGCAGTGTTAGAGGAGGGATGAACAGAATGCGTAACACAAGACGACAGAAGAGCAGAGGCGACCACAGGAGACAGAAACTGGGACATCAGCTAAAAGCAACGTGGTGCTTTTAAGAACATAATGCGAGATCGAGGTTTAAATGTCACAGACATCGCAGTCTGTACAATGGAACACAAAGGTTCAAATGCTTGGGAGACACGGTTGCTGGTGTCTCAGTTTGCTGAAGAATAAACACGTGTTACTTTAAATGTGTCCTTTCGGACGTCCGACGCACGAACATTCAATGAGACAGGTCGACGTGGCAGAAAGGGATGCAAAGGAACTGCTCGCACTCCCACCATCACCACCACCACAAGTTCATTCACGTCACAGCAGGATGAAGGTACCAAGTCAGAAGCAGGACGCCCAGAGTGGAGGTAGCCAGACTGAGTGTGAAGGGCTGGGACTACTTTATCTAGTACAAACACATGAGGTGAGCCTCAGCCAGTTTACCTTCTGCTCGTGTTTCTGTTTTAACTGCTGCAGCTCTACCGTTCCCACTGTGTTTGCCATTAGATCTTTCATCTTTTTCTCATAGTGTTCTTTCAAGCGTGTCAGATCTTGAGAGAGCTAAACAAAAGCAAAGCAAGCGTTACTGGTTACACAGACTGGGAATGAGCAGGAGTCCCACCACGCTCGCCTTCGTGTCGACGTGGTGGTTTTTTAAATAAAGTGATTTTGAAGTGTCAAAACCACGAGGCAAATCATCACAGCGTGCAGGAAGACGACTAGGAGAAGCGAATGGGCTGCATCGAATGCACGAGTGTGCATCGCTGTAAACTGGAAAGAATAAGCACAGTAAAAAAGACACTTTCATAAACTGTATGAAAGACACGCTGCGTTATCCCCGCTATCCTGAGCTGCATGTTTAACGTGCTGACGAGAAAAGTAATCCTTATACACACATGAGTCTTCCTCTGGGGCGGCTTCCCTCTCATGAAGGCGTGGGGCAGGCCGTTCTCAGGCCGACCTTCCCCGTCGCTGGCTTCGTCGTAGCTTTCAAACTCGCTGGAGCTCCAGCCGTTGTCGAGGGAGCTGTTGCAGCCGCCCTCCTCGCCGAGCTCCACATCGTCGTAGATCATCTCATCTGGATCTGTACGAATGAGAGCGACTCGCAGTGATACTCAGAAATACTACAGTCTGGCTATGACCTTAAATGAACTTGAAGTTTCATGATGCAAACGAACACGTGAGAAGTCCCAAGCTTCACTGAATGCAACACTCATCTCATCAAAATATCTAATTAGCATTGATTAGTGACATTAAAGTCAATAAACAAGTAAAACAGGAGTTTTTGAGCCTAAATAAGTCAAACGGTGACTTTTAAACGAGAAGAAAGAAGCGAAAGTGGACGGGATCAAAAACAGGAAGCTTGAAACTGAATGTGTGGAATGAGAAAAATAAAGTATAGTTCACAAACCTGTGTTGGAGTCGGAGTTTTCTCTGGGCACATCATCATAAATCACCTCATGTGGATCTGAAAAGACACGTGCACGGTTTTTACACACCACGTAACCGATCCAGTAACGCGACAGCCAGGATGCGATGCAGGGAGAGAGCTAGAAGACAGGCAAACGCAAGGCTGTGCTTCCTCAAACGAACGGGGAAGGAAGTCTCCGGGAATCCAGTTGTGTCATAAGAACATTTTAAAAAGATGAGAGCACCCTGCGGGCATGTCGTGACTGCGCAGAAGCAAACGCAGAGAGATGACACCGCAGCAGCACCGCGGTAACTTTGACCTTACTCGGAATTGTTTCCTTACTTTCCATCCATGCGGTGTTGGCAGGATCTGCTGCCCATTTTGCCAAAGCATCCTCTTCTCTGATAGGTGGATACTCTTCACTGAAAACACTTGGAGAACACATAAAAACACATTTTCAATGTAACATGTCCCCGACGTTGCTGTCGATGCACTCTGTGATGAGCACAAACGGCTCGCATGTGACTCACCTGTCAGCTGAGGCGTTCCCAGTCCCAACCAGCATCACTGCAGGGAAAATGAACTGTGGTGTGAATCCTGCAGGAATTATTTTCCCCAATCAAACATTCCAAACAGCACATCACAGAACTGCAAAGCTTTTCCACACGTGCCACCAGGGGTCACTGATAATTCCACGGATAATTTAACCTGGATATGTTTTAGAGTAAATGTGCTTCCACAAAACTTCATCTAACATATGTGTCTAATTGAAATTCCTTCTGCGTGCTTCTGTTTTCCTTGGAAGATGTCATAACTTCAGCAAAAGGCCCGTACTGTGTGCATTCATCAAAAAACGGCACAAATGAATATCATGGTTGCACTCTCTGGCTTTGTAACATCTAAAAAGCACAAGTATTTCAACATGGTGTGACCTTGTTTAGATAATTACAGTGTAATTAGGCTCCTGGGACTGCCAGGCCACAAGCTTGGGCTCAGTTACTGCAAGATTTTAGGGAAACCGGAAAATCCTTACAGCCAGCACGGATCTTTGGGGAGCGCTAAATTTAGACCCTACTTCCTTGTGGCAAGGCTTTAGGAAAAACAAGAGAAAGAAGAAAGGCCAGGGGGATCGCAGCAGCCGGGACCGCGTTTACGTGTCATAGCTGTGCATCCGTGAGTGAGAGCAGGGAAAAAGGGATTAAAAAACAACTTCACTGCTAGGGAAGATTCAGTTATGGATATAATTTGATAAACATTTGCTTTAACTCGGAAGCATTCGCTCTTAATTTAGCAGCGTTTATTAAAGTCTCCTCCGGGTTTCCCCTGGTGCTCGTTTCATTTACCATCTTCATCCACGGAGAGGTGTCGAATGATGACAGGTGTGGTGTAAGCTGGGGTGATGAGCGGTACTCCAGAGGGGGTCGCATAGCCACACGGGACAGGCACCGAGTATCCCGAAGCGATGCCAGCAGGGCTGCCGGGAGGATCCTGGCCGTCTGCCTCTCGTTCTTTGGGCTCCGTGGGCGAGGGGGTGGGAGAGGCGGGTCTGTGCTGCTGGTCAAGCTGCTGCTGCTGGAAGGAAGTGATGTCAATCACAGAGTAGGGGTTGACTTTGCCCTGGGAGGAGGAACCGGGGGCGACGTGTGGAGCACGAGCGTCGCTGACAGATACTTTCTGGCCTTCACTGACTGCTGAAGGAAAGATCATACAGTTAGCTGACAGTTACAAATATAGTTACATTTAGACAAAGATGGCCTCAAATTATTATATTTATTTGCCTATATAAACTCGACTACTGCACACATTAGAAATGAGCATTAAAAACCTTTTAATGAATGAAATCTTACTTTTTCATAGCTGTCTGATTATTTTGGTGTCTCTCAGTTGTTCATATAAACATTATTCATTATTTAAATACTCTGTTAGACCCATTTCTCCTTCAGAACTGCCTTAAATCTTCAACAAACTGCTGGAAACATTCCTCCGAGATTCATGGCCACCACATCCTAAAGGTGGATTGAGATCTGGTGACTGTGGAGTCCGTTTGAGTACGGCGAACTCATCGTCATGTTCAAGAAACTAGTTTGAGACGATCTGAGCTTTGAGACGTGATGTGGTCTCTGTGCTCACAAAGGCACAGCCATGATCTACACTCTGGTAAGATGTGGTGTTCAGACGATGCTCGTTTGGCACGACGGGGCCCAAAGTGTGCCGAGAAAATTTCCCCCCAGCCGCTCATAGAAGGCAGGATGGATCCATGCTTTCATTAGATTTCCTGTTCTGAAAGTCACATCAGAACAGGAAATCTTTTATTGGTGAGCCTGTGTGAACGGTGGCCTCAGTTTCCTGTCCTTAGCTGACAGGAGAGCCACCCGGTGTGGCCTTCTGTAGCCCATCTGCTTCGACGTTTGACGTGTTGCTGTTTCAGAGGTGCTCTTCTGCATACCTCAGGTATAATCAGTAGTTATTTGTGGTTACCGCTGCCTTCCTATCAGCTCGAGGCAGCCTGGCCAATCTCCTCTGACCTCTGGAATCAACAAGGCTTTTTCTCAACTTACAGAGGAGCAGCTGAGGCTCAGGAGGAAGAGCTATGAAGGGTTGGTGCTTTGATCCATAGTTCCTGCATCGGTTAGATTAAAAGGTAAGAAAGCACTTTGAGCACTCAGACTATGAAAGTCCCATGTTTCCATTTAACTGCTGCTCACTGGACATTTGCTATTTTGCATCTCTGTTTTGGGAAAATTCCAGTCCAACCTGAAACAGCTTAGATGTTCACACTGGGGACACGTTTCTAAAATCTTGACTGCTGCTGTGATTTGGTGCTACTTTTATGCAGCTTTGGTTAAAGCTGCAGTGGCATTGTGCAGCAGTGAGCAGTGCTGAAAGTATGAAAACCTGAATGGGGGAACATCACGTAGCGTCTACGCTAGAAGACTTCTGCATGTATGTGGATCTTGCATCTCTCACGAGTGCAAACGATGCTCAAACGGTGAAGTGTAGTGCAGTGGGAACATCTCATCATATTTCAGAATGACTGAGAATAAACAGAGCCCAGCCAGACCGCTGCTGCTGCTGTCGTGCCCTTCAGTGATAAAAGCCAGAACATCTCCAGCTACAGGCAGCCAGATATACAAGGTGTCACCAGAGAGACAGACTGCCCCACTTTACGATCTCACTCGCGCTGGAGCTGAAGGGGCGTGAGCAGAGCCAGATAGGGTACGCACAACATGACAGGGCAATGCAGAGAACCTTTGTCACTGCCAAAAAACAAAACACACACTCGAGGCATTGTTTGCACTTAACTGATTTCCAAACACAACTTTAGTTGGAAGGACTCTCTGTCCTAAGGAAAGGCCAGCACTTCTGGACTGCATACCTGTTGCTGCAGGACGTGTCTCCGTGTCATCATCCAGAGGAGGGAGCGGAGGCGGAGGCAAATCATTCTCCCTGTCATCAGTCCCCTCAGCAGCAGATGTCCCTTCAGCTTCTGAAGCTGCGCCACCTGCTGTGGCAACTGTTCCATCTGCTGATGATGGAGCTGCGGAGGAAGGCACCGGGGGGTTCGCAGTGGGGAAGAGGTCCGAGCGTTGGCTGTTCACAGTGCTGTCCTTGTTCTGATCCCTACTGACGGGGAGCGCGGGCGGCGGGCAGGCAGCCTCGGGGATGTCGTCAAAATCGAAGGGTTCCCCCTCATCTTCATCTGCAAAAGAGATGTCACCTGCCAACACTGGACAGGTTCCAGATGTGCCAGGTGTTGGATTTTAGTTAGATTTAGAGAATAATAGCTATTGCTTTATTATCTTATCATGTAGTGCAAAACTCTGAGGTGACAGACACACTAATTATGAGTTTACCACAATCAGCTAAACACTTTTTGACTGCATGATAATAGTAACGATACTTAAAGCGCTGCTTTAACATCTATAGCATCATGGGTGGTGCTGCAGCTCTGGAAAAAGAGGCTGAGGACACAGACACAGATGCGCTCTGGGTGGCATTTGAAATCTGCAGGACTGAGCCACATACAGACTTCTAATTAAGGATGGGCTTGACTTTATTGCACAAGCGTCGGCATTGGGGACTGGCACCGAAGCAGCACATGCACTGGTTTTACAGCAAAAACAAACTGGGGGGTTCCAACGCACAGCTAGCATTCAAAGGCATTCACATCAGAGCGCTCAGCTGACAGGAGACAGGAAGGGAACTACAAATATCTTTCCAGTTTCCACACTGCAATTAGGCCAGCAGGAAAGAGAGCTGTTACTCCCTTCAGCGAGGGCTACAGCCTGAGTTTGTGCATTATTCCTGGTTTAGGAATGCTCAGCCTTCATTAGCAGGCTTCAGCTCCAACATGGATACAGACAGTTTGTGGGATTGCAGTAAAAAAAAAAAAACAAGAGTATTTTTATTTCAGAAGTCAGTGCTGGTGGAGATATGAGGTAATACTATAAATAGGCTTTACAGAGCTTGTATGGGGCTCTGCTTCTATCAGAGCCAACATCGTGAAGGGTTTCTGAGAATCATATTTTCTCCCACTATCACAGTTTCTCTCAAATACCACAGATTCTTTGTGATCACTCACACGTCTCGTCACAGCCAGCACGGCTCCGTTCACTCTCAGTGTAGAGTTTGATTTTCTGTCTCATATCCCGAACGGGGTCCCAAAGAAAACAGAGCACGGTCTCCTGTGTGACACGGTGAGGCCCCCCGACAGCACCAGAGGCTGAAATAGCTCAGCTGGGTGCGCGTTAGACTGAAGATCGAAAGGTCACTGGTTCGATCCCACCGCCACAGTTTTTATTCTTTGCTGTCATGTTTGAAGTCCCAACATTTACACATACTTCTTTGATCATTGTATAGTTACTGCTTACACACAGTCACCATCTAATTAACCACATTCACCTCCAGGCTAGTGGCCAGCTAACGGGCTGAACCCTAACTTTGGTGCACACAGCTGTGAATCAGGCTCTGACAGGTAGTCGTTCCACCTCCTCAGTGTGAGAGAGAACAGCCTGTGATTAATGTTCCCGCTCAACTTTGTCAACCCGTGTCCATCTCCACCCACGGCTCATGAAAACAGAAGTGCAAAGAACAAGCATGGGAACAGAGATGCTATCTGCCCGTTTCCATCGGTGGAGCTGAATGCTGTGGGACGCCGTGATAAAGCACGGACAGCCTTTGGAAACACTGGGATGTAGGATGCATGATCACATGCTAAAAACTGCAGTAATCGGCACTTTGGTGAAACACTCGACAGTGTCACAACAGAGTTCGTTTGATTGGATTTTGCCAGAGCAATAATCACAGATGGCCATTCAATAGTACATCTGTAACTGTGGGCCGAGGAGGTCATTGATAGCTGGCTCGGTGAGTGGCTGTGCATGTCAGAACAGCTTACTTACAGACTGTGCACACACACGATTATCATCTAACGTCTACTTTCAGCTCTTAAAGGGAAATAAAATCTCCACTTTGAAGAGTTTCTTTCAACTTTGTAGTGTTATAAAAATATAAGACTACAAAGTTGAGATATATATATATATATATATATATATATATATATATATATAAGGGGTGCAACGATACACAAAATTCACAGTTCGGTTCGATACTTTGGTGTCACGGTTCGATATTTTTTCGATACAAAAAAAATGTTCATGCCTTTTTAATTTGTCATTTATTAAATTTTCACGGCACATTCTGCACCACATCTCTGTGCGTTCATCATTTGTTTGAAGCCAGCTCACCTCCTGCAACTACTTTTCCGAGAATACGTGCTTCTTTTGTGGTTCGGACTCCTGACATTTCTTTGGAGGTGGAGGAACATCACAGTAATTGCTTAAAGGAGCTTCTTCGACATCTTTAAGAGTTCTAAACAAATGTCTGTCCTCCTCCTGAAAATCTTATGTATGCAAACACGCGTTGCAACTTCTTATCTTGTGCGCGTTTTTTATTTTGACAGCGAATGCGCACCTGCGGACCACTTATGTGCAGCCCTGGTTATTTAGCTCGTCATATTGCAGCCACAGAAATTCTTTTGTCCATGAAACCATAAAGCTGCACTTTCTTTTTGCCTTATAGTCTGATTTGTCATAACTTTTCCGTTTTGTGGTAAGCTTTTCTTTGGCTGTCACTTCTTCACCTTGACCTGTCTTATTTGGCTCAGCAGAACTGAAACATATATCCTGCTGCTTTTACACACGCACTCACATAAGCTCAGCGATTCTCTGCGCGATCAACCTCTCACATGTTTAAGCTTGCTGCGGGAGATTTCACTTGTCATGTTTGCGTAGTAAGCTAACGATTAATAAGACGATGTCAGAGGAATTGGTGCACAAATTCAAACGCGATTTCAATATGTCACATATTGACAGTGGCTCACCGATGCCAATGACATAATTACCCAGCTACATTTCCGAAAGAATGCAAAAGCATTGACATATATTTTTTCCTTCCTACGATAGGCCGACGGGCAGGGCAGAGATAGATTTTGGTAGCCCGACTGGAAAAATCGCTAGCCCCGGGACGTCGGGCTAGCGATTTTGCGAGCCCTGTATCTGATTGAGGAATCACTCATCTTTGGAAAAGAGAGTTTATTACAGAGAAATGTCTCTTTCCAAAATAAAAGCTATACTATCCGCTATTCTCAACACAGACAGCATCGTCAGAAGGAAAGTTGATAAAATAAATTAAAAATTTTGTATTGTTCCATACATATGCATACCGAACCGAAAGCACTGTATCGAACGGTTCAATATCGATACGAGTATCGTTGCACCCCTACTATATATATATATATATATATATATATATATATATGCAAATGTGGCAAGGAGGCGAGCTGTTCACGCTGACAATATGGATGTTGTTCTGAGGACCCCTCAGCTCCATAACGGTCTGCTTAAATGACTCACTGCTTCTGTTTCGCCTCAGCAACAAATCGAGCGAGCGGCCAGCTGGAGACGAAGGATTTCTCTGGCCTGCGTCTACCCCGGAGGCTTTGTGTGCCCCTGTGCGCGCTGCTGCATCAGTATTCTGCCTCATACTGAAGCACATTGTCTGCTATTCACAGTAGCGCAGCACATTTTACTCTCCTTACTCCCTCATTCCTCCACCCACGCACGCTACAGCGGTGGATGAGCGGAGGAGAGGAATCTGCGCTGTTGACTCGAGCTGCACAGCTTCATCAACCTCTGAGAAAATCATCTAACCTTACGATGACCTGCAGAAGTGATCAGCTGACCAACACCTGCAACCTCTGTGAAACAAAGTTTCCTCATTTTGGTTAAAGTGGACGTTTTTGTTCATTTTCTGTCATACGTATACACATTTATAAACTATGACAGCTGTGGAATTTTTTAATGATCCCTGTGAGCCAAACTCTTCTTTTTCCTCGTTGGATTTGGATGATGTCAGAGAGAAAGGATATCCTTTATATAGAAGCTCCACCCACCTGCCTTTCAAACCATCTTCTTACAGAATAGAGTAGCATGTCTATTGTCATTGTACATGTACAACGAAAGAAAAGAGCAAAACAAGACGGTGGTCTTTCAGGACGAGGTGCTAATAGGAAGTGGATGATTCTTCAACTCAGCTCTCTTCCTCAGTGTGTCTATTGTCCTGTCCCTCATCTCCCCTCCCCTCACCCAGTTGCAGCAGATAGCCCCGCCCCTCCATGAGCCTGTTAAAATGGAGTTTTTTCTTCCCACAGTCACCGAATGCTTGCTCATAGGGAGTTTTGATTGCTCAGGTTTTGTAGGGCCTGTTGTTGTGATTTGGCACTATGTACATAGAATTGAACTGACCAACTGAGCTAACCGGCCCATGAAAACAACACTTTCCACCATGTTTACCAGTTTAAGCATCGAGGAAGCGGACACATGCAAATCACATATGAAGTACGAGGATTTGTTGACTTTACTTTCAGGAGGTGGGGGAGGAAAGTCTTCCATGTCCATGCTTACTGCTCTTCTCCTGCTAAAGCTCTTCAGACATCAGCACGCAGAGGCTCAGTTACACCAACGCACATTCCTACAGGAGAAAAGGACAAATGTCGTTACAGTCAGTTCAAGGAGGCTCATACAACAGAAAAAAAGAGACCGAGTTTGGCATTTCTAGGTCAGCATATGTGAGCCAGTCGGTCCACAAAAGACCAACCACTTGTTATTCAATGTTACTTAAAGCGGCAGACAGCAGCGTGGCTGTGTTGTCACGGTCTGCTACCTTTTGTATCAACATCTGATTCTGAACCAAAGCGAATTCAGACAAATGAAGAGTGAGAGAAAACAAAGGAAACACTTGTAGAGCTCCCAGGGAGAGCTGATGCTGGCGTGTGTTTACGTGTGCCCGGCATTGTCATATGCTAATGCTGCGTGTGTGTGTGTGTGTGTGTGTGATGCCATGGTATGCACAGCCTGTGCTACAATTGTAATGGACACATCACACCCTGCTGCGTGTCCACGAGGAAAACAGAAGCTGTGGAGCTTTGCAGCTAAAGCAAAGTTCATGCAAAGCAGGATTCAGCTTAGATTTGAACTCATTTCTTTGGTTTCAAATACATTCAGAATGCATTACACGAGCAGACTATCAAAAACTCACTTTAACGCTCCAGGATGTGAAATATGTGCTGCTGTAAATTAAAACCCAGGCAGGTTATCATGCAGAGGCACAGGTCAGTGTTGCACTTCTGTCTCAAACAGCAATTATCAGCCACACATTTTGGTCCTTATTAGCATGCTGAGGCAGGAGACCTTTGGACCTGCATGAACATAAGAGGCGTTACATGCCTGAGCAGCACAGGGTTCCTGTCTGATGTGCAGCTTTTATCCAGAGGTGACAGTTTCTGTCAAACAAAGCTGAGCTATTTACTGGACATCTTCAGCTCACTACTGTGCACAAGGACAGATGACAGTGTGGTGACATCATGCTGTGGCATAAAGCAGGCATTGTAGCGCTGTGTGTGCACCATTCTCTATCCATGCAATCTCCACAGCCAGCGTAGCTTCACAGCAGTCTGCTTCTGACTAAGACAAACGTGCAGCAGAACAGAAAACAAGAAGGATAACTCATTCTGAGTCTCAAAGCTTGTTTTGTCTAGAAATAATGTGAAATCCTCTCGCGTTGTCCTCCACTCTGTTCACTGGGCACAAGGCCAGGAGAGAGGATCTGTCTGCTACGGCTAACAGTGCTAACACAGACAGGTAGGCTGCACTGAGCCTGAGGAGGCCCTAGCTTCATAATGGAGTACAAAGAGACAGGCAGATGCAGCTGCAGCATTAACATATCTTACATCTGTCCATCTTCAGGCTCTACTGTGCTGAAGAACAGTGATATATAATGTTTGTGTTTGATCTTTTTTTAATTATCATGGTATGAAATATTTTTCTTAGACTGAATAAAATCATATTAGCAATTGTCACTCATGTAGGGCTGCCACAATTTTTTGATAGTCGATTATTTTTGCGATTAGTCGACTAATCACATCATCATCCATTGGACATAAAACGAACAGCTTATTGCACAAGCAGCACCTGCTCTTATATAACTATCATTAGCTTACAGCTTTAAGTGTTTAAGGTCTGTGCTAACTAAAAATAAAGACAAGATGGTAGTTTATTAAATTTTAATGAAATTTGCAGATTGTTTCGGTGAAGTTTAATAAACTCCTTGCTATCTAAAATATAACAGGACACCTATATTCTCCAGCATCTCACACTTCTGATAATCAGCTGTCTGCTTGACATTTATTCAGCTGTGTAAAAACTTTAATCTCAGCCAAACCGATTTACTCAGGAACAAATAAAATACTAAAAAAAAGCCAAACAATAACATTTTTAAGTTACGGTATCTAAGTGACTTATATATGTTTAACCTGAGTAGCGAAAGACGGCGGTGGGTTTGAAGCCAGGAGTCCGGTGTTCTCACGGGCTCTAGTGAGCCTTGCCCCGGCTCGCTATCGAGCTAGTGAGTAACAGACGTCTCCGAAAACGTCGGAGCGCTTTTGAAAATATGTGGTGTCCTGATAAACTGAGCAGATATTTGAGGTTTACACAGCTACATTCTCGCTAGAAAATATGTTAAACGTTTATTTTGTGACCCAGAAAGAGTAATGTTAAAACTAACTAGCTGCCGCTATTGGTGGAAACTGAGCTGGGCTGCGCTATGAATTCTGGGACACAGCTGCTACTTCTTCTTCTGGTTTTAACGGCAGCTGGCATCCTTGTACATGCAGTGCTGCCATCTTCTGTTTCAGTCCGTTATTACACTCTTAAATCCTACTACTTATTCCTGCGTCTTTTGGGATCTTACAAAGCTTCAAACGACGCGTCGACTATTAAATTAGTCGTCGACGATTTTGATAGTCGACGTAATCGTGACTAGTCGACTAATCGTGGCAGCCCTACACTCATGTAATCTCAGTGAAAATTAAAAATAAGAACAATCCAGTGTGATCAAACTGAAAACAACTAAAACTCTGAATCTTTATTTTTATTCCAGGGGCTTCGTACTTGGGTTTCCTTCCTAGTTTTGTGAGTCAGCTGTAACTGCTGTGAGCAGGTAACTACACGACAAACACGCTCGTAACTCGGCTGACACGTTTTAAAGCGAGGAACTGTCAGCCGAAGCCAAACAGAAGCTTCAAAGCGTGACTCATCTCTCCCGTTAAAAGCATTGTTTGAGGTTTAGGAAAGCAGGAAAAGGATGGAAGGGAGAGGAAAGGGACTGAAACGTGTTCTTCTTCCTCCAAAGGCACTAAAGAGAAAAGTGGTTAAAAAAAAAAACTTGTTACTGAAACAGTTTCGTTTCTCATGTTTCTGTTTATTTGTAATATGTGTGAGTGAAGCTGATCTTCTGTCGGTCAGCCTGCAGATTCCTGCATTCCTCCCTGCTCCTGTAATTACTCCCACTTTGGTCCTTCTGCTTTCTTTTGGAGGAAAACTAAACACATTTCCAAATTACACCCTGCGCTGCTTGCGGTGTAGCGTGACTTCAAATGTGGTCTTCACCAAACAAGCACCTGTCTCACCCGTGAAGATGACCTGTAGCACAAACACAACATGACATCTGCAGCTTTGGTCACCAGCTTTGGACTGAGCCACACGAGCTGAGTGTGCGTATCTCACAAACCCTCGCTGAGAGGCCAAATACAGTCACAGTAATTCATTTTTAATTGTACCGCTAATCTATTTGGTGTTTAATTAAAAGGCAGTGCATTGCTGGCTTATCTCAGAGCCGTGATTTAAGGCAGAGTGGAAGACAGCAGAAAAGGTAAAATCCTCTCCACAGTTGATGATACACTCAGCTGAGCGTGTCATTACATGCTGGGGCGGCTGAGCAATGCTGTGCAGACAGGAAAACAGTCATATGGCTTACAGCGTAATGCAGACAATTTGCTCACCTGTGTGCTCCTAATAACCTGCACATGCTACATAACAAACAGCACGTATGTTGCACACAGCAGGAGGCCGAGTGCAGAGGATTAGCTGTGACCTGTGTGTAGTGAGACAGAAACACCACAGCTGTCTTTGTCTTGATCTTAATTTTAAAATTACATTTCTATTAAATCGTGTTTCAAACATGTGAAACTCTTATAATCTTATTAACTGAAGCCACACCCAACCTGTGTCCATAGATGAGGCAGGGTTTCTTATCATGCACTAATCATCTACAGAAATCAAAGAATGACTGACTTGCATTTAAGCATGTAAGCTTTTAAACACAGATTTATTATAAAAAAGCCACTAACCCAAACACAGAGACCAATCAAAAATATGCGACGCTGAGAGCTCGGCAAGAGGTTTGCAGCCGAGTCTTCTAGTGCGCACTTAAAGACAAGTGGCATTCCACACACAGGCTGAAAGTCATAAACAAAGCCTCAGGGGGGGCGGGTGCTGGGAGAGACAGGCGCTACGGGTGTCTGAGCTTTGCTCTGCAGCTCTGGGCAGAGCATCCTTCTGTTCAGATTACTGAACACAAGATCCCAGGCCTGCAAAGAGAGGCCCAGCAGTCTTAACAAAGTACTCGAAGATGTTTGTGAGGACGTTCAGGGCGCTGCAGCTCTTCATGATCAGAATTCAAGAGTAACAGCAGAGTTAAAAGGATGCTTCTGCTTCTCACATAGGTCACCCTCATTAACACACTTTCAACACAGCTTACTTATACTTTGAACCACACGGTAAAAAATAAAGCGATGAGCATCCAGTAGAGCACCGGGGCTCACACAGTATGTGGGCCTCAACAACACCACCCACTCCAACCACAAACTCGGAGTCCTGACTGCTGGCAAGTTGAAAGCTCAGATCAGATCTGGGACCGAAGGAAATTCACAGGCACATATATCACTACCACAGTAAAGCAAGCAGTCCTCCCTACTGCTCACATGGCCCACCGTTTACTCCTCTCCAATGAATACAACCTCTCCTCACAGCAGTGCAGGATAAAACCCACACAGAACACAAGAAGATAAGTCTGGTCCCCGTCAGCTACTACTTATAATTATAATGCAGCGGCGGTCGATTGTAGGGAGTACACTTCGATAATCAGATGCATGGGGCCGCAGGACTTTGATCTGATTACAGACGTGATTTATTGGGCTTGCCATAATGATGCATCACCCCACCATACAGTATGTATGAAGCGGTCTTTTGCAGGCAGATTCTGTTTTTAATAATACAAACAGCAAACACTGACATGACTCTGCCAGCCTGGGAATCACTCAGCAAAATAAAAGACTGCATTATGTTTCAAACGTGGTGTCCATTTGAAGACAGAGACTGTAAAGTCTTGGCTATCACTCGTAACTGGTCTCCACCCACCCAGCGAGCCACACCAAAGCTCCGAGAAGCCAACATGTCACCAGAAACACACTATTTAGTGAGCGGTGATGAGCAGCCACTCTAAGGCGTTTTTGTTAACTGGCTGGATTTCAGCTCTGAAGGAATTTTAATGTGAATAGAGCAGCTCAATCAGATTACAATAAAATGACCACAGGAAACCATGCCACTCCTGATCATCAGTGGGCTATGCATGGACTTGAAAAGGGTGGAAACAGTTCCCAAAGCCAAGAATATGAGTGACTCTTAGCTTTACTCATCCCTGGGCAGAGTCCTGAGCTACAGCTCATCTCACAGAGCACGGTGCTATCGCACAAAGGAAGGTAAAGCTCCCTAACAAGCCAGCGCTGTGTCAGTTTCTCTCGTCCACCTGCACGAGAGCAGCGGCCTTTCTTTCCCAGCTGTTGGCGAGCTATGCTGCTAATCCACGTCCCGTCTCGGTGGATGTTTGGCCGAGTTGTGGGTGGACAGTGACTCCATTAACTGCCTTTCGAAAAATGAATGGTATGCTCCTCTGCACGACCATTGTGTGCTCTGGCACCCCCGAGCTCAGTCACGGTAAACAGTAGCTGCTATTGGCAAAGCGGCGCTACAGGCTGCCCTGTCACAGTTACTTAACTAATTCCTGGTATTTCTCCATTAAAACGCACCTGTGTTCACAGACTGCTCCGAGCACAAGTGAGGACACTGAAGTCTGTGCTCTGTGTTCTCATGTTTGTGGCAAAGCTGGCTGTGATCTACAAAAGCATCTTCATAAAGGATTCTACGTGATGTACACGACATTAAGTGACAGCAGGCAGTTTAAGCACAGTAAAAACAGCCCACACTGGTGGAGCTATTAAGCATCTGTATTTACAGGCAGGCCTCTCCAGTTATTTGCCAATCAAATTACCAGCGGAGACTCTTGTGTGCAAGCATGTGCATGTGTGAGCCTTTCTTCCACCTCACCCTCGTCCTGGCTGAATGAACTGGACATGCACGACACTGGACAATACAAGCAGTGATCAAAGCATTCTTTGTATTTCTAACCATCATTGGAGATCTACCAAACCTCGGAGGGTTCCTTGAGGAACTTGACTTTTGTAGTGCAGATAGGCACCTACTAAACCTACCAAAGGCCAAACAGATGAATTAAACTGAGGTTTCACAGCCTGCTCAGACCAATCTTCCACTTGGCTGAAGCTGTGCAGGGCTTTGGCTGAGGAATGCTATGCATGACTACTTGGATCTGCAGCTCTGATTTATCCAGTTATGAATGATTTTTCGGAGTGTCAACTCCACGGGTGGTGCAGTGTTTTCAGTCCACATTTTTGTGTTCATAAAGCTGTTTGTTATCAGTTCTCTCAACCTCATCAAATCAGTCCTAAAACAGCAGTAAGATCAAAGTAAGAAGAAGAAACGTATGAAAATCTTACACGGCAGCTCAGAAACTTGGTGAATTCTTAAACAAACACAGAGGAGAGTTTGTTGATGTAATTCTTGTTCTTAAAGCAGATCGTTTCCGGATTAGGGTGCACAAATTGGCATAAATGCGCATAAAAGGCGCATTAGTGACTGTGTTATTGCAGGTATCTGACAGGGTTTGGGATCTTCTCCGTGGAAACTGACACGCCACGTTATAGCCAACATCTTCCAACACAGTTTCTGCTTCAGGCTGACATCACTGCTCACTTCACCTCACAGTTATCGGGACACATTTGTCAGGGTTATTCAGAACTTTGTAAAAAACCTACAAATGACCTCAACTTACCGTTCTGTGACGTGCTCCCAGGTGAATGACGTAATCCTTTCACAGCAAGCGTTAAACGCAAAACACTTCAGACTCCCGCACAACTTCAAACCTATCAAAACATCCACTTCTCGTCCTTTTTACTTCTCTCCCTTCGGTGCAAGCTGACTTCATCCATGAAAACCCTCTCACCCCCCGTCTCAGACGCTGATTGGCCGCCACAGCGCCACTAAGGGCTCTGATTGGCTGCGTAGAACGCCAATCAAACCTCCGCCGTCTTCTCCGGATTTTATGGGAAAGAAGTTCGAGCAAAGCGGACACGTGACGTGTGAGGTGGCTCCCCCCTCACAGCTGTCCGGAGATGATGTTGAAGGAAGTTTTTAGCTTATCCGTTAAAACCTGAACCGAAAACAACGAAGGAGGGATTTTTGTCCCCGGGAGGCACCGATGTCCACGCTGATGAAGAGGCTGGACTGCTGCTTCACGCGTGATTTACAGGAGCAGACACATAAAGTTAGAATAACGAACTCTGAGCCTTTAACGCTGAAACTTTCACTTTTTTTTAAGGACACAATGTTTTTAAGCATTTTTTTTTATAGATCCTTAAAAAATCTTGAGTAATTTCTCGTTTCTCTGACGGAGCTTTTTTTTTCATGTCTTCACTTTAAAATGAAGTATCGCAATAAGCAAAGTGACTCTTCAGACTGTAACAGATCTGTGTACGAGACAAACCTGCTGCAGCCCTGTGCTGCTGTTCAGGGGGAAATCATCCTTAAATATGCAAGAATGTGCTGACGGTTTATGGCAATGTTGAAAAAGAAATCAATTGAAAACTGGAGGTAATTATTCCCATTGCGCCACCTACAGGCAGATCCTCTGTTGCACATCTTACAGTCTAAGCTAAGCCCACCTCTTTCATTCTCCTCCCCCCTCAGCTCACACTGAGCTTCCCACCCGAAATGTAAGAGGGGGAAGGAACAGCCCTACAATAAAATCAGACATCCTCCCCTTTGAGCAAACATGTTGAATGGCTGCCAGTTAAATGTCACAGCTGCAGCATCTGCCTATCAATTTTGTTTAAAGCCTACATTACAGGTCCTTCAGTGCAACGTCACCCTCTGCTCTCCAGACCTGTGTGAACATGCCCCACTTACATGAATTTCTGGGTCACATGCAGGAGCATGGTGACAGGAGACAAAACAGAAGAAAGAGACACAATAACCAAGGAAACACTTTATTTTGAAACTCGGTAGTTTAAATGAATGCACAGTCCAACATAGATAACACAGAAGCTGTTAGTATATGGCACTGAATCAACAGGACATCTGTCCCACGGTAGTTCCCTAATTTCACAATCTAAATCTAACATGATCAGATTTATTTAAAGTGAGATCAGAGCTACAGCTAAAACAACATTTCACTCTTTACGAAGATGAAATTACTGAAGGTGTGAAAAGCAGAAAAGTTTTAATCTATTGGACTGAGGCTTCGAAGCGTTTTCCACTTTATTTAACACACAGGCAGGAAAACATCTAACGAGGGCTTCACTTATTTGCTGGGCAGCTTTTGTGCAGGCCGAGCCAAAAGGTGTTAATGTGCACGCTGTAGAAAGAAAATTACAACTATGTGCACAATTAAAATGTCTTAAAAAATTACTGAATATAACACATAATTCTGTTTCCCATGTACAATAACAACACAGGGCTATTCTGTTAATGAGAACTAAAAGCAGAGCTGTTAAAGTGGGATATTGTGGAGAAGTTGAACATTTGCAGCGAAAGACAAATAAAACCTTTCCTATGGTTTAAATACAGGAACACACACAATCGCCATTAGTATGTTTTTATAAAAATCCCACACACATAAAATAAAACTCAGTGGATTTTAGAATACACCATAAATAAAGATGGGCTGCAGGGCTGCACCAGTTTAAACCACAGTTATCAGGGTCAGAGGTTTGCTTAGTGTAAGCACTAGTTTAGTATTTTTTCAGCACAGTTAAGCCTTTGTGAAGCGGACTGCTGTGACTCAGTGTAACTCCGCCATGATACATGCTTGTTTCTCTGCTGATGCAGTCCAAACACACCAATCTGATCAACACTTAGTATCTAATAACTTCAATGAGTAAACCTATGAGAGGTCATCCTCAAACATGATCCAGTTTTACCCCACTCAGGCAGCAGAGCTGTGTAACAAAGGGTCCACTCTGGAGTTCACAGTGCTTTGATTTAGAGACACTTCATGCTCACCTCAAACTTCCCTAAACAGACGGAGCAAATTTCACTGTCAATATGTACACAATAGAAACAGCTGTGGGCCGACAACATCTACTCCCAACTCATATTTAAGTCCAGTTTAATTCTGGTCTTTATCTCAAAGCAGATTTTGCTTATTAAAGCTTTTGTTGATCTTAAACTTACTGATTTTTAATGCAGGAGCTGCTCTCATACATATTTTATACTGAAAAAAAGTAATTTATTACTTTAAAAGTGGATACTTGCAACACTTGTTAAAAGGTGTGAAATCGCACCATTGCCAACTCTTTGCTGCATCGATAATACTTGTGTGTATAATGAACCACAAAGTCCTGTTATGAGCCTGGAAAAACCCAGACAGTAATACCAGAGTCCTGAAATAAAACGAAATCGAAATAAAAGCTGTGCAGTGAAAGATTCTGTTTCACACTCTGTTGTGATCATATGTAAACCTTTGTCAGGAGCAAAGTCTCTTTATGCCCTTTTTCCACTAGCACCTACACAACTCAATTACTTAGTTTAAAGGGTTTCCATTAGGTGAGTTTGTGAGGAGCTGAGTCAGACCAAAAATGTGACATTGGGAGACTTCATGCCACCGATTGGCCAGGGAGTGATGTCACTGGATGAGTCATGAGAGCGACTCCTTCACAAGAATCAAATCTGCCATTTTTCAAACCCAACAACGAAGGAAATGGAGACACAAACTTCTTTTACCTGAAGTCTGACAAGAAAACGCAGACTGGGACTTTCTGCCCACCTTGCTATGATGACCCTGCCCACATTGAGGTACTACACAATTGTAAAAACTGAGTAGAGTTGAGCTGAGGTGGTGCTAGAGGAAAAGATGCGTTACAGAACAAAGGACTAGAGAGCCCAAGGGGCTTAAAAAGAAGTCCCAGTCTAACAAACGTAGAATTTAAAACAAGCATCCATCAAAAGTCAGCTCCCACTCAGTCTCAAATAATAAAATAAAAAGCCATAACTGAAACAGGAAATGACACCGATGATACTCCTTAACTGGCATGAGGTTTTCCAGAAGCCTCAGGCTGACCGTCGGTGGTGCCGTTCAGTGGGATCGCCTTGTTGCCAAAGTTCCAGTCCACAGGATTAAGAAGCTGCATTGTCTTCTTGTGGGTCCATATGGGGTTGAGGATAAGTGTGAGCAAAGTGAGGCCGGTGAAGAAGAGTATTAGCGGGGGCAGGGGCGCATGGGTCCACAGCTCCACCCGGTGGGTCAAGGTTACCCACCACATGTAGTAAGTGAGTACCATTCGACAGTGAAACATGTGAATCATCACCCACTGGTTGGCTTTCCAGAACAGAGTGCATGCCCAGCCAGCCTGTCAGGGGAGACACAATCTGTCAGACACCTTCTCTTTACTTCACATTCATGCAAAATCTGTTCAGTAAACCAGTGAGCAGAAGGAACAGAGAAAACTGTGGTTAGTGCTTCAGGTTTTTGTTGTTTTTAAAAGGGAACTTCCTCTTTCTAAGAACGTTCTGGTACAGTGAACATAATCACAAGGTGCACAAGACCCAGGAGGAAGCAAAACTTACAAGTCAAGCAAAAGGTCAAGCCAGTGAGATGCTACAGAAAGCCGGGCCTGGACTTACCAAAGATTACGTACAAATACAAGTCCGGAGAATGAGATGAAAGGTACGTGCATGTGACACGATCATGCTTACCTTCAGCAGCATCCAGGATATACAGGTGAATGGCGTGCTCATCTCCAGCAGGAGGGTGACCATGGGCAGGAAGTGGCCCAGGGAATCCCACACCACCGCCCCCACGTATCCCGACAGGGCGAAGAAATGGTGCGTGGCCAGTGGGAGGTCGAATGACCAAAATACCACACTGGAGGCGTGAAGTGCAACATTCTCAAATGCAAAAAAGCCCGTGGCTGTGAGCACGTTAAACCATGACCAGTCTTCCTGGCCCCTCACTTTGTCTCTGGTGATTGAGGAGTCTTCAGTGAGGGCCCGGAGACCGGCTACTGTACTCTGGATCCCAAACACTGCCCGGGTGGCAGCAAGGTTCCAAAAAACCTTTTCTTTGGCCAGCAGGGACTTGTAGGTCTGGCACAGAGACACAGACAGGAGGTGACAGAAGAGGAACACTACAGTATAGAAGCAGAAGCCAAGGCCGATGAGCTGGAGGCGATAGTCCCATAAGAAGTACTCTGCACTGGGCTGGGAGAGGCGGCCGGTGTGCTGCTCGGAGGCCATGGCGCTTTACGGAGGATCACCGAACCTGAGCGCGGGGAGGGTCACCTGAAGGTGGAGCTGCTAGGAGCATGGTGTGTGTGGCCCACCTGCAACAGACAGACAACACACCATCCATTAACGCAGCACTGTGCCTGTGAAAACACTCCACGAAGCCGTGGACCTCGGTACACACGGATCATTTTATTTAAACTCTATGTAAGCCTTCAATCTGTGTTCATTTCATCCGCCGGTGACAAACTTTCACTACAGAGTTCTTCGAAAGAAGAGTCAGAGAAAAGTTCGATGTTAACATCGCGACATATCTCACAGAATATTTAAAAATGATTAAATCTAAAGCAGTTTACTTACTAACTAACACAGAAACGTGTAACTTACCGGACAGAAGCGTTTCCAGGGAGTACAGCGTCCCTCTGTAACCGATAGTACCCCCAAACAGGAAAACTCACATCATACGACTCCAATTTGGTCATGTGACATCCACACAGGAAGTCCAGCCTCGCTGTACTTTGCAGACATCCCATTGGCCAGCGCTGATCAGCCGTAGAATCCCATTGGTTGCCTCTTATTTATATTTTCTGTCTGGAAACAGCCTCTTTAATATTAATCACGATTATCTATTATTACGACCGGATTCCTGTAGAAGAAGTCGCAAGATTCACCTGAATAAACCGCTTAACAAATAGTAAGATAAACAAATAAACCCTCACAGTAATAAATAATATAGTCATGTCAATAAAATGCAACTTTCTGCTAAAAAAAAAAGAGAGTAATAAACGTGTGCACAGAACTGCATTTTTAACTATTAGAGGTGTGCTACTAGAACATGGCATGTGTGTCTATCTCCGTCCAGCAGAGGGAGCCCTTGCATTGTGAGATTCAAATGAAGTGGCCTCGCTTACATTTTTCGTGGTTTTGTTTTTGAGGAGTTGATGTGCTAAAGCTTTGATTTATTTTATTTCACTGTATTATTAATGTGTTTTATTTTCATTTGTTGCAAGAGCCGTTTAACAAATAGGAGCGGACCTTGTGTTCTACTCTCACTGGACTCTTTCTCAGCTTCCTCTCAGGTTTACTGGGTAAGACAAATTACCCATTGTTGTTTACCTGGCAAAGAGCTCATAGGTCAGAATTCTGCAGGAATGAAAAGCATTAAAAACATGTAATATCCAGCATATCTTCGACCTTTATGGCCATTACAAGGTCTTTGAAACATTTGGACACGGATCATCTGAAGTTTAGAGTACTGATACTGTACCAGTGGTCGCATTCTTGCAGACAGTCAGCCTGCAGATCTGTAGAATTTATGGATGCTGCCATTGCTGTGGTGCATGAAATGCATTACAAGAATATAACCTGCAAATTTTAAAATGTAGCCATGCTGGGATATAGATTATGTCAATGCTGAATATAGAACTCTTTAGTGCCAGAAGCATTATGTGGGTTGCTTTAAAGAATGGTGTTCAAGGGTAAGCTGAACACATGGGCACTGTCGACTCGCATCAAGAAGCACCTGTGTGATGTTGCGTTTTCTCTCCAAAGGCGTGCATGGGGTCAGGTTAATTGCTGGTTCTAAATTGGCTGTAGGTGTGACCGTGAGCTTGAAGGGTTGTCATCCTCTGCGCGCAAGCCCAGCGACAGACTGACAACCTTTCCACGGTGGACCCTGTGACAGCTGGGGTAGGCCTCGGCTCCCCCGTGACCCTGAATTGGATAAGATTGATTTATAGTAAGCTGACGCACGCTGATCGCTTTTGTTAGATGTGAAAAAACAAAAGCCAGTTCATTCAGTTATTCTTTTATATAAATGCCAGTTCTTTGGTGAACCTCCTGACACACTATGAACATCGGAAAGTAAGTGTACCAATTTCTTTGACTGATGATTCAGAGCTACACTTCATCTTTATTTCACTGCTATTTTCGTTAGCGGGCCACAGATCTAAAATGCATGAAATGTCAAGAGGAGTTTGATGAATTCGTTTAGCTCCCCTCCGGTGAGAGAAAATCCCTCCGCTGGAAGTACAGTTACTGTTAGGAAAGGCATCAGAAAGCTGTAATTCTGGCATACCCACTCCAGTGGATTAAATGCAGTGTAATGTATAATGTCTAAGTTTACGTGAATACTTTTGCTGTGATGATCACAACAGCAGCGAGTTACTGTTCAAAGTAAAAAGGACCACAAAGACAAACTTGTCTCAAACTTTTTCTCAAAAAATTTAATTGCAGAATTATTTACACTGAGTGAACTAAGCAATGATCAACGAGTCAAATAGGCAAAATCTCCCAACAGCTCTGAAAGAATGGAGGAAAATGCATATGGTATAATAATAATACAAAATAAATTAACGATAAGGTAACTTGCACTGAAAGAACGCGCCTTGAGAGATGCACGTGTGGCAGACTTAAATAAATACATAACAAATGTACATCAGTGTGACAGTGTCATAATTCTTAAAAACAAGAATAAATAAGCCTACATTCAAAATCAGTTGTTTTTTTTTGCATGCCATCATATCAGCTTAGAAAGGAACCATAACAAAGTGAGAATAACAGCAAAACATGAGCAAGTGCAGAAAATAGTTGTTTCAATGAAGCATATATTTTATATTTATATATCTATATATATATTTCTTTACAAATAATGAATATTTGGCATTATATTCATCCTTCCTATAGATATGATATACAAGAGATGAAAATAGTTTTAGCTAAACAACTACCTTTTTTCATTTTGTCTAGTAATTATAGAGTTGTTTCACATTCCAACTTCTAGGAAGTGTTGTATCAGTGTGTTTCTTTCCATGGCACGATTACCAAAAAGTCCCCTTGAAATAGTTCACGTCATGGGTTCTAGAGTTTAAAGCGCAAATACAGTCGTACCAGAAGTGAGGCCACAGAATGTGTAGATACAAGCTCAAACCGCATGTTTGGAGATGGGTCGGCGACGGCAGTCATGGTTTGATTATGTAAAACTAATGTGCAGTAAGAACTTTACAGTTTGCTGGATAAGTCAAAGACATTGCACTTGCAGTTGGCCGCTGCCCTCCTGGCACTGAATACAGCATTGTTGAAATTTTGTACGCTCGGGGTTCACACGAGGTTTCAGCGGGCCACCTAAAGGAAAGCGCTGCAACTGCATCCTCAAAAGAAGACTCCCTTGGCGCTCACAGTATCGGATTCATGCTGCGCGTCATCCAGAAGGATTCAGCGCAGAATAAGCGCTACAGTCGGCTTCGAGGGAATACAAGATCGCTCTGTGAAAAAGAGTTCATGTGAGAATGCGTTTACACCTCAAAAGAAACGGTGTCATCGATGGAAAACGATTTTCACTGGGAGACAAAACCCAGCCGTCAGAGCAGCGAGGTTTGTCTGTGGGGGGATGAGGGAGGGATGATTTCTGCACAGTTCTTATCTCTAAATGCATCTGTAAATTTACTCACACTCGTCTCCTTATTGCCCTTTTCCATCTCCCCTGGTTCCTTCAAGGTCCGACTAGAAAAAAAGGCCTCCTGGCAAATTATGCGATGCGTCTTAAAGGTGCAAATGAAATGCTTGAAACTGAATCAGGTGGCGGTTATACTACGTTTTTCACGGCCCTGCTCGAGATACGTAAGGGAGAAACTCCTCAGTCGTTTCAGCCTCAGCCCAGCAGAAACATGTAGTGCTGATGCTTAAGTTCTACAGTGCAGGCCACAATTCAGCAATACATTTATCAACACAAGCTTTGAAGGGCCTTAGAGGCAGTTTGCTTGATCTCACCAAGGACCCAAAATCTTACATAAGCTGCTTTGCTTAGTCAAAGAGAGGCTAAAAATGACCCGGCGCAGCAGCGAGCGATCCTCACATGAACAGCCTTCCAGCTACAGAACAGCACACAGCACCAGCAGTTTGGGCCTCAGCGCCGAGCTCTCGTCTCCTCTAAGCCAGCATATGTCAACCCGAGTCTGTCTCTCTGCCGTCTGTCTGCCACTGTGGCAACAGCAGGGGAACGTCCCCGCTCTGCCAACTGCCTGGCATCGCACACCCAGACGCTTTCCAGATACCCACTGTCTCACTATTAAAGCTCCCTGCCTCTGCAATGAAAAACCCAACAGAATTCGAGCTTGCCGTGTTTTCTTGTTTCATTATTGAAACGCTGTCACTCCATCGCAGACTTTGGTTACCTGGTCATTCTGTAATGTGTTGTCTGAGGTTTGCTACAAGAAGTTTGGCAGATGAGGAATGTGTCATACATGGTAGCTTGAAAACAAGTGTGAATCCCACGTATGCTCGGAGTTTGTCTTCAAGGATGCGTATGGTTCAAAAAATACTGCGTTTACTCAAAAGTACAATTCGCAGGAGCAAAAAGTAAATCAAGGTATCTAAAATACAATTTATCAAACAGCTGATGGCACGGCGATGGCGTGTAGATCTGTGTGGGGGTGCGGCGGGCGATGGAGGTCAGGCCACAGCTGGGTAGTAATAGGAAAATGACGCGCAGACCTTAGATTGACTTAGAGTCAGCATTGTGCTACAAAAACAAGATCCACGCTCACACATCAGCAACAGACACACACACACACACTATTCAAATCCAGGGACTTTGTTTTTTTACTGCTATCATATGATTCATATCCCTGAACCCACCCATAATGAAGCCAGGCACTCGGGCACAATTAGTCATAAAAATAGATTTTTAAAGTGATGTACCGTTCAGTGGACAGCGCATTATTTCGACTTGATTATTTGTCTAGTACTGTACTGATTAAATAAAAAGCAGCACCATTTAGTGGGTTGATTATCCCAAAGGTTTTACTAATAGACTTCAGTCTTTAGGTCAATGATTTGACAGCGACATCAGCAACACAGTGGAGCGAACGTCGAAATCACCGGCACCAAAGTTTCATAATTAAGCAGCAGAATTTTAGCGTTTTGCTCAGAATGAATTTATGAGGAACACAATCACGGACCAGGATTGGATCAAACCAGCTATTCCTTCACTGATTACAATAGTTTTACTGGTGTGTATTGCGCCCGTACAGATTGACAGCAAACTATTTTGAGTCGTGGACCCCTGGAGGTCCCCGAACCACACTTTGAAAACCCCAGACCTCTGTAACAGTTGCATATATAGATGTAGGTGATCTTTAGCTTTTGTTTGTGTGGAATTTAGGATTGTGCAAATCTCCATTCACTACTTAAAATTGGCATCGGTGTGCACAGCCCGTTCTTTCTGTTCAGCAGGGCTCTTGCAGAGTTTTAGCTATTTGAGACTTGCTGCTTGCATCCCTCTGGAAAAGCCTTTGCCCCAATTTCATTTCATTATTCCCCATCTTTTCCTAAAGGGTGTCAGCCACAGGGAGACTTCAAACTACACTGAACTTTTCAAGAAATGGGAAAAATTACAAAGTACTTCATAGATTAAAGAAGCGCGTATGCAGATATTTTGTTTATGTTTTGACATTTTTCTCTCCATCACTCCTCATTAACTGTGGCTGAGGGTGCAACTTGAAAGGGCCTGACAGAAGCATGGTGGATGAAAAGACGGCCGTGCGGCGTAGAGTGTGTGCGCGATCAAAATGACTGCATGTGTGCAACAAATCCAGAGGAGTCAAGAGCAAAAGAAAGGGCGGAAAACAGTGGAGACGCAGTGGGGAAACACGATGAATATTCATCCCACTCACAATTCAAAAATACAACAGTACTATTGTGAACTGGGGTATGTACATTTCCCTTGGAAATACAGAGAACTGTAATAAGTGCATAAGTGCATTTGTCTACACATTTCAATCTAAGGAGTTACAGACACTTTCATACTGGTTTCTACTGCATTGACATGATGAACGTGTTGGCACAAGACTTGCATGTTTTCAGCTTCAAGTAAATGTCGATATCTGAAAGTTGGCAACGTGAGATATATAGGAAAGATGTTTGAAATGTGCGCGTTGATGAGCTGATGTCATTCTTCCACCAATCCAGCCCATGAAGAATGTTTGACTACAACCAGATTGGGTAGAAAGCTGCATTTTTCAACACTGACCAGTCCAGAGCTTATTTAGGGCTGCCTGAATAACCTTGGATGTGTAACCAGTGCCACATGCACACAGTTGAGGTATTTCAAGCATTGGCACTTTGCAAAGACTTGAACTTACAACAATTTAGTGATACTTAGCTTCTTATTCCCCAAAAGAAAAGAAATCATAAGGTAATTTTCAAATGATCAAAAAGTATCGAAGGGCTACTAACTTTAACCGTTTTTGAACAACTTGAAATAAATAAATCTCTCATTTACTCTTTTAGCTCAAAGGCCTGGTTGCTGGTAGGTTCTCAAAGCTGCACTTTTTAAATGGCACTTTGCAAATGCTGAAAAACTACAGATGTATCCATCCAGGACACTGGATGAGAGAGCTTGTAGGTCGGGTGTCATGAGAGTGAGCTAAGGAGAAACCCAAGCGACTCATGTCAGACATACATTTCTGCTAACACTCGCTCTGGATGCAGGAGTATAGCCTTGGCGCATCCTACAGTCCGCTGGGGTTTTGGCGATGGGCACTGAGGATGGCTATCAGATCAGACGACAGATGGATAAAGGAAGAGTAGAGAGATTAGCAGTCTAGAAAAAGGCTAGTTTTAAAGTTTTGTTTGAAATAGGGAGACACGTTAGCCCCTGACCCGATCCTCTCAAAGTCTAGTCTGAGCCTCTGGAATATAGATCTCGATGCTGTCCGCTCGCTCCGAGGCTGAGTTTTGCCGGAAAGAGGCCGCCCGCTTGGCTGCCATGAGCCGTCGGCGGGCTTCCTGCCGGTGCCGATCTGGGAGGTCCAGGGATTTCTCCCTCGTCATTGCACTCTTCTGTCGAATTGTCTTCTTTGGTACGGGAGCTGGTGCCTTTAGAAAGAAGAGAGAAAGATTAAAATGCAATTTTGCGATTTATTAGAAAATCCTTTTTGTTTGCTCCACATTTTTTTAAGAATCAGTCTGCAAGCAGTGAGTCCTCACCTTCTTCTCTGGGCTATCCACAGGCCTCCAGTTGTTGTTCTTGATCTGCTGCAGCTGGTCAAATTTTATGGTGACGTCATCGATGGAGAGCTGCAGCAGGTCCCAGAACCCAGCCAGGTCCTGAGAGGTGGGTCGCGGCATGGCACTGGGGTCCTACGCAGCACGGGCACAAGAGGAAAGATCAAATACTCTTAAGAGTGTTCAAATGGTGAGGTAGATACTATAATGTAACACCGCACATGTGGGCCACCCTGCTTACTGCACTTCAGCTCCAGTCCACTAGATGTCCTCGTCATATTCAAAACTAGTGATTGAAACGAGGGGCAACAGCTTGTGTTGGAGAGCGGTCCCGTCATTCGTTCATGAATGGGGCCTGAAATACTAAGCCGACTTTGTCGGTGCAGACCTATTCATCACTTGATATCTGAAATGAAAGGAACATCTGACTGAAAGGTGCCTCATTGTCTCAGTAACTGCTGCAGGTTAATGAGTCATGGGTTTGAGTTTACCGTGTGCTGGTCCCTCTTTCTTTCATTAAATTAGCTTCTTCCTTCTTCCAAGCTGAATATTCTTGCGAAGGCTTTTCATGATAAGGAAGCACAACCTGCGTACGCCTGAACAGAATTTCTGAGCTGATTTTATGTGTTGATCGCCGCCAACGAGGACCCGGGTACACAGGTTTGTGCTCTAGGACAATAACGTCTAAAAAACATGATCATGAGTGGCTCTTAAACTGATGCAGGGAGAAAAAAGATTGATGGTCTTGAGGTAAATGTGTGCATATTATTAACCTTTGTTCATTACAAATTCTAATTTAATTGCAAATTTCTTTATTCCCAAATCCAACGCAGAAATGCGATTAGAAACAGGCTCTCTTAGGAGGCTTTGTTTGATTTCAGGGCTTGATGGTGTGGAGCACAACACTGTCACAGCTCAGGCTGCAGCACACCCTGCAGTGTATTCAGGATTTTGTTTTTATTCATATATTTCCATCCATGTTTTACTTTATAACTTCAACTATTTCAGCTCCATGGTTTCATAAACTTTGCACCGACCAAACATCTGTGCTGTGACTCGACAACCAGAGATGGTCAAGCTCTAAAACATTATGACATTTGAAGCGTGCAGCAGAGTAGATGTAGTTTTTTATATGATGGGGGCTTGTTATTTAAGTTTTGAAGTTCCCAACTCATTTGGTTTCTTGTGCATTAAGTAATCAGATAATTATTTTTAGCCAAACAAACAGCAAGGAGTCGCTAAAAGGATCTCAAAAATATCATCTTTGGCCCCAAGTGTAGAAATTCATTAACCAATTAAAATGTTATTTCTTCAGCTCTTTCCTAAAGTTGTATCTGTTGCAACATCACACACAGATATTAAACTTACAGTATTGCTAATCATACTTTGCTTACTGTGACTCCATAGGGGTTACATTCGGCTTTGATATTTGTACAGTATTATGAGATCAGCATAATTCTCCTTCATAAAGCAAGCCATTTGAAAAAAACAAAAACCCTAAGATTTCAAACATGAGTGTCCACCATGTGAGGAATGCCAGAAACAGAATTCACTCCTGTTATCTCTAATTACTGAGAGATGGACTCAGAACTCCATCAGCTTTATTCTGACCTCTGTGCCTGTGATGTTCGCCAAACTCCAAAGTCTCAAGGCTTCAAATATTCAGAGCTGGCAGATTTGGAAGGAGTCGGTGAGTTTTAAGCTTCGGCTGTGCCTGTGTGTGCTTCAAATCCTGGAAATTCTCCCAGAGAAGCACTCTGTGCACACCGTTCGTTTTAATTCAGGCTTCCTAAATGTTGATTGAGACGTTAAAGAAAAGCAGGCTCCTAAAACAAGATGAGACATCCTTTTAAGTTTCTCATTTGTGGACATTTCACAAACCAAGGCGGTGTATGAAATATTGTTTCATATGGATTTATGGCATGGTCAAGGTTGCTGGTTTGTTGAGTAAACATTCATAACACCGTCTCCTTCAGGAGGAAATAGTACCTGGCCTCTACCTACCTACCTACCTACCTACCTACCTATCTAACTGTATGCCAGGTGTGAGGGAGACATCAACTCACAGAAGGTAAGACAGTTGCAGAGAAGCCAGCTGAATAGTAGGAATAAGATACAAACCATCAATGCATATGCCCTACCGGTCATCAGATAAACAGCTGGAATAATAAGATGCCCACAAGAGGAGGAGATGTCACAAATGTCAAGACATGAAACCCCTCATTCAGCATGGAGGTTTTCACCCAAAGTCCAACATCCAGACACTCCATGAGCTACAGAAAGTGGGAGGGCATGGATCACTGAGTGTCAGAGCCACAATACAGTATGAAACTTGGAGCACTCACAAGGGCTGCTCCATGAGAGCCTCAGGCAGCTAAAGACAGACGGTGATGCGGAACAGGAGGTGGAAGTGTATTGGATGACCAAGCCCCTGCATGGGATATATCTGCACCATCTACCTACATCTGTACCATCGACAGACAGGGGAAGCGGCTGACTAAAGAAATCCTACCAGTGGCTAGAAAAGGCCAGCTCAAAGGACAGCACAGAGGCTTGGATCACGTCAGCAAAGGAACGGGCCCCGAGATCCAGAACCATGGAGGCAGGAGCTACCACAGCCAATAGGACGCAAGTTACAGACTGTGCAAAGGTTCCCTGGAGACGATCCAGGACATAGCAGGATGCAAGCCATACACTTAGAGGCAAAACCAGTGGCTGTGATAGTGCTGAGGAACATCTGTGCCACACACACTGCTGGTGTCTCAGATCCATTTCAATAGGAGCCTGGTTCTACCATTACTTCCTCTGTTCCAGGATAAAGCTGCATCACACACACACACACGCATGTATTGTTTTATTTCAGAATGCTCAGGTCACATATAAATGCGCCGAATAGCTATTGATTCTCAATGTTGCACTTTTCCACAATCAATGACATTTTCAGGCAGTTGGATTCAGTTTGTTAGCACCAGCTAAAGTATTAAACGTGTATTGAAGGTTGAAGAACAAAGTGTGGAACTGTTTCTAATGACAAAAGTTCATTCTACAGCACGATCAATATTTTGAGTCTAACACCTTTGTGCCAGATGTAGCTGTGTCATTCTAATTTCTCTCTCTCTTACCTTCAAGCACAGATGTGGTAGGCTGGATCACATGCAGTGTGGATGGTCATGTTATTTGTGTGCTGCAGTTAATGTCACCTACATGTGAGTTATGATGTAAACAGCAGTTTTATTTGTTCTTTACCTACAGACTTTAATAAAATCACGTCTTACCAGGTTTTGCTGACACAGCCAGTAGAATTGCTGGAATTTCTGAGACATGAGCAGCTGAGCACTTCCCACTGCACTTCGGATTTTCCCTAGAACTGAATGACACGCAGCATATCAAACAGAGCACATGCAAACTGTTAATTCTGCTCAAAGGATCAGAGATTCACTCACTCTCCTCTGACAGGTCATTCTCTTCAGCTTCTGCCTCCATCTCCTTACACCAGCCCTCCATCCTCTTTGTTTCATTGTGGAGCAACTGCATGAACCAGCTCCCGTCCCTCCGCAGGGAAGGGGACGCCCTCCCCGACTCGCCCGGCGAAGCCGCGTTCTCCCGCGGGGAGGGGGGTTCTAGCTGCCAGGTTGTTTCGCTGGTGGTCTCCCGGGGACTGGGGGGTTCAGCAGGGGTACGATAATCCTCCCGGTAGCTGAAGAGCCCCTGGGTGCGCACGGTCCGCACTGCCCCGTACTGGGTAGGTGTGCTGGGCTCTGAGTGACGCTGGAATCCCCCACCAAACTGCAGGCCTTTGTCCTCCATGGTGGGAAAGCCCTCCAACTCCAGGTCGGCCTGCACAGCTGCAGTCACGCTGTTGGAGCGTTTGAACCTTCCCTGTCTGACGGGCGAAGAGATTAAAGGCACGGGTGAATGTACACATGCCAAAATGACGAATAATGGCACTGACAGTGGGGCTATTTTCTGCGATACCGAGATCAAACATCAAACCCTGATGTTTTGTAATGATGTGAAAATCCCAAAGCCATTATCTTACCCTTTCTTTTCATCCTCTACCTGGATCCCAACAGAATGGTACTCCCGTGAGCCTTTGCTTTCAGATTCAGAGTCCGTGGCTGCTTCCACCTAATGTGAAGAAAAGATACAAACAGTGCTTCTCATTATGTGAGCTGCAATTCCCCAGTGTTTCTGTGTTTATTGGGTTGGGACTGGACAGAGCAACTTAACGGTGCACAGCGTGTCAGAAAGTAAACATTGTGTGATTTATGGAGGCTGCGAACGGAAAAAGACTGAGGTGGTTTTTAGGTTTGAGCAGAAATTAGGCTAAAGAATGAAGCACAGTGTGCTATAGGGTACATTCTACAAAGTAAAATGTCCAATAAAGCATTTGTAGTTGCCCAAAAGGAAGCATTAGATTTAATAATGGCACCACACAGCGCCAGCTAAATGTTTGAGAACAACTCGTTCGATGCTTTGCTGTGCAACTATGCAATAAGCATAGCAGCTTCAAATTAGCCACCTTTGCACTCACGCTGCAAGAGCTCAACACAAACACCTCTGAGTTTAGGTCGGGTCAACGTGAAGGCGCTCCATTAGCATGTTTGCCGGACACCCTTACAGAATGTGGACGTGTGCTTCGGGTCATCTTCCTGTTGGAAAACAAATGATGGTCCCACCAACTGGAACCAGATGGGAAGCTGAGCCGCTGTGAATGTTGTGGCTGTTCTACATAAATGGCCAACAGTGTCACCAGCAACATTATCACACCTCCTCTGCCATGCTTCTCAGTGGGAAACACACTTCTCTCACCATCCGTTCATTCTCTCTGCATATCACAAAGATGTGGACCCAGAAATCTCAAATCTGGACTCGTGGGAGCAAAGCCCAGATTTCTGCTGGTCTGCTTCCTTGCCTTTCATGACCCGAGCAGTCTGCTTTGTGTTTGTGTTCCTCTGTGGGCTCAAATTGTGGTCATAAATATTTTGTACTTGTAAATAAGGATTTGTATGTGTAAAAAGAATTTGTGTGTGTAAAAGAGATTTGTGTGTGGACTTAGCCAAAAAATACGTGTGAAACTCTGGACTCAAGTTTCAAGTACGAATTTTGACCCTGTTTTTCTTCCTTTCATCTGATTGGCCAATGTCACGTGAATCACAAATGTAACTATCCAATCAGAGAACAGATGGGTTTGGCTGTTGGAGGGGTGCTTTTTTGAACTGCAGGTCCTTGAAGGGTAATACAGTTTGAAGCTGGAGGATCTCTATGTAAATATCCGATAGCAGCTAGGTCCCCTAACTTTCAGTAGCTGTTGAAAGGATAAAGTTGTGCTATATCAGTGGTTAGAAATACCATTATTACTTTAGGATTAGTTTAACACAAAGTCAGGCCTGACCCGGGACCATGGCTGTGAGTCACAGGCATGAAGGTCCTTTCACATCAGACGCAGCATGTGATGCTAATGCTAACTGCTAACTAAAAGCCAAGGATCCAGAATTTGTTGCGCTGGCTGCTGAGCTCTGTGGGTTTTTGCAGCAGCTCTACCTGTACTAGATGCTAGTCCCTGTATTAAGCAGGTAAACCTGTGACACAAAAATCACCAAACTCGGACGACCACAGACTGTTTTTCTTCGTGGTGATGAAGGAAAACGCTGGGCTGGCATGTAAAAGGGCATTTATTCCCTTCAAGAACCTGAAGCCCCATAAAGCACCCCTCCAATAGCCAAACCCATCTGTTCTCTGATTGGATAGTTAAATTTGAGATTGACATGACATTGGCCAATCATATGAAAGGAAGAAAAACAGGGTCAAAATTCATACTTGTCACTTGAAACCTGAGTCCAGAGTTTCACACGTATTTTTTGGCTAAGTCCACACACAAATCTCTTGACAATGACAATAAATAATAAATACTAAATACTAAATACTATATAAACACAAATTCTTTTTACACATACAAATCCTTATTTACAAGTACAAAATATTTATGACCACAATTTGAGCCCATACTCCTCTGTGCTTTCTTTCTCACATTTCAGTCATAAAAGCTTGAGTCATGCAGGCTCCTCCAAACAGTTTATGTGGAGGTGTGTTTGCTACTTGAACTCTGAGAGGCAATAATTTGGGCTCTACGTTGAGTGCCACTGACTGCAGAGTGCAGAGCTACTGCGACTCTAGGACTTCCAGCATGTATGCCAGGTGAGGCTGTTTCACAGCGCCTGGTGTTTTTTGGGTTTTTCTGCACTGCAGGAAACAGTAAAATGTTCAGGTTAATGGACTCTAATTTCTGAACTTACTGATGCAATGTCATTTCTCTGTTCTTGGCCTGTGTTTTCTGTAGAGTGGCCATTGTGCCTCAGGATAAAGGGATGACTGCAGATAGCAGGAAATACATTCGAGGCACAACCGTTAGCTGTAGGTGATGACCTCATGAAGGTCATGAAGATAATTTAAATAGTGTGAAAAGCCATCATATATGTGTATAAAGATAAGGTTTCTTTTGAAGCATTTTTAGTCAGTTATGGTAGACTGGATGCTGTGGAACCATCCACAGTGATAGAAATGAGGACATTAGTTTTTACTATGGAGGAGGAGGACAGAGCGGCGGATGATAATGGCTCCTGCGTGGCTACAGTCGGTGGAGCCACATTTAATGACACCTCTTCAGTGTTGACCATTTTGCTCTGCTGTTCTTCCTCCATCCGTTCTTCTTTTTCTCTTCTAATTTCTTTCTCTCACTTGTCTCTCTTTGTCTAGTTTCCACAATGTCTTGCTGACTGACTGTGGCTATCTTTTTTTTTAAAATACTGACTGAATCCTGCTTTGTCATTTTTGTTATGTCAGTCATTTTTCTCCGGTGCTCACTGAGCTCTTTTTCTCTGTGACAGTACAAGCGGTGCTCTGCAAATATGATTTCATTGGTACGGTTGGTATAATTGGTTGTATCTTCAGAGAGACAGACCTTGCATTAACATCTGCTTTGAGTGATCCAAACACAAGCTGACAGCTCTAAGTATACCAGTTCACAGCTGGCAATAAAATGCATCTTGAGTGACCACTTATGATTGGATACGACTTCCCCCGCTCCTCATGCAAATAAAAAAATAGATCGTTTTCTGTTTGCAAAAAGCAGATTACAGCACTCACATCTGCCCTGCATACACATACCTCAGTGCATGACCAGACGCAGCTGCTGTGGCTCCTACAGCGCCCGCTTCAGTCCCTCTCCATGCTTGTATGTTCATGTGAAGTGCGTTTGCTCAGACTTGGTCCCTGATTGATCACATCATCGAGTTATCTGTTCCAGCCTATCAAAACTGTAAACCCCAGTTTCTTGTTTACTGCTTTTCCTTTGTCTACCTGGGCTTTCTTAATAATAATAATGGATTGGATTTTATATAGCGCTTTTCAAGGCACCCAGAGCGCTTTACGATGCCACTATTCATTCACTCTCACATTCACACACTGGTGGAGGCGAGCTACAGTTGTAGCCACAGCTGCCCTGGGGTAGACTGACAAAAGCGAGGCTGCCATATTGCGCCATCGGCCCCTCTGGCCACACACCTTACATCACACCTTACATCACCCTCCTCCAATCAGATGCTTGTCTGCCTGCACGTCTCAGCCACTCCTTCACCCACAGCCCACTCAGCACAATCATACCATCTTCCATCTTCTCTCCAGCGGCGGTTATCTACCCCTGCCAGCCAACGCTTATCATCTTCTTCATTACCACTCATCTATCCCCCGTATAGGACTGTCTTCCTGACCTCATTTTTCCCAACACCGACCCTTACCTGAAGTCATCTCCTAGTGAAATATGGATCCACTGTGTCGACACATAAGCTACACAAACATCTGATCTATCCTTCTTTATTTTTATTTGTCCGGTAAAGACTACGGGAAATGAAAGCCCAATCACAGCTGTGATTACTGGAGAGCTGAGTAAGTGGTTCTTTAATGAGGCCCAGGGCACATGTTGACCATATTTTGGACCGGATGACTTTGGATGTGTTCTGAGCGATCAGCTCTCTATTCTGTCGGGTGTATTTATAACCTGAGCGGTGCAGCTTTGATAAGAGCTGAGCGGAGCCTTATGTTCCCTGAGAGAAAGAGAGAGTGCTGTTCGTCCTTTGGTCACCTGGGTTTCCTCGCAGGGTTGTTTAGAGTCAGCTAATCATGGGTTAAATATTTCAGGAACACATTTACAGCATGCACAGGTCAGAAAAATGACTCGTGGCTGTGCCCTGGTTTTTTTTAGCTGGTTCTACTTTGCATTTACCCACAAACTTCCCTCATCATTTACTGGGTGATTTTAAAATTAAAAAATGTTGATCCAGTCTTTGACAATATACCAAAATGTGTTTTTATACTGTGATTTTTTTAAAGGTTAGACAAGCAGGACTTAATGTGAGCATTGCGTCCTCCTCAGGATGAACTCTAACAACTCATGATCCTAGTATGTGAATTTGAAATACCTGCATAGTAAATAATGTTTGTCTGATATCAAAGCACTGTGCTATAGTGCACATAGCTGTAAAAAAAACGAGTGCATTTCTCTGCCAATGATATCATTCCAGCCCTCAGGTGTTTCAAAGAGCGCCCAAAATGTCTATAAGAGGCCTTTTAAGCATCTGACATTCATAAATCTCCGACTCAGTGTAGTATTATGACTGTGAGAGTGAACCAAATGCATTGGTTGAGAATATCGGGCAGTTCTGTTGTTTGGAAATGTCAGCCCTACCTTTGTTGTGGAGTGGTCAGTATTAAAGCTCAGGAGTGACATTTTTGGTGAGCTATTTTGTATTCTGTCAGGCTGTTTGGAAGAAGCTATTAGCAGGGAGGAAATGTGCACGGAGCAGCCTGCTGAGGTGACCTCCATTACTCGCTTCGTGTTAGAGGCAGAGCCCAGTCCACCTCATGATAGAGTTTCATGTCTGTGATGGATGAGAGCTGAAAGAAGGCAAAACATCCAGGATGCCGTGCAGTTTGCGTCCAGCAGGCTCTTTAGGCTGGACATACTTTGGCACGTGCATGCAGAAATACAAGGGCGTGCATACATCATCACAGGCACAGAATCAGCATAGGTGTGGAAACTGAAAGCTGCACGGAGCGACTCAGCCTTTCATCCACAACACTCAAACACCACCTGGTGACTTCCTGGAGCCAATGAGTGCGTTTAAGGTTAAAAGCTTTGACTCCTTTTTTCATACGACCTCATTAAGGCTCCAATTAAAACTCTTGCTGTGAATAAATCAATCAGACTTTTGGAATGTAAGCATGTCTGAGTTCTAAAGTGGGAAAAGTGCAGCCCAGATGGCTCTAAAGTGGTCCCAATGGGAGGACCGGAGGAAGTCAAGTCAACACCGAGTCCACAAAGCCAATAATTAACATTTAAAAAATGTGCAGAAATGTTAAAAGTTGACCTCCTGTAGGAGAGGCAGGCTGAGAGGGTGAAATCAATGCAAAGGAAGGATAATCCAGGTTAATTACAGGACTGGGTGAAGCACGTGGATGACGAAGAGGTCAGCTGAATATAATAAATGAGTATTTGCATACTGTAGTTCAAAGACTTCTGGACTATGACACATTATCCAAAGTCATAATTAAAAATATGCTTTGGTGAACTGACACTAAGCTCAATTTCTTAAATTTGTACAACAGCAATTTTGCTTTTCGAATAAAAAATCCCTTAATTGTAAAATAACAGACTCCCTGGTATTACAGCTTAGTGTATTCAATAATATTTGAGTCTTTCCAGGAAAGGTTTCTGAGAACTTGTTAGAAATTATGGCTCTTATAAAATAAAGCTTTAATTCTCCAACATGAAGGTCCAAAGTGATGGGATGAAACCTTCTGCATCGCTGCTAGGGATACTTAAAGAAACCTGTCTGTCTCAGGCTATATACGGTATATTTCTCATGCTATGATTTACTCACCACAGAGGACCCATTCAAATTGTTCTCATGCAGTACAGTCAGAGTATAGGCAGGTAAATATAATGTTGTTAAAGATGAATGTGAGAATGAAGCATATAAGTCTTCTCAGACTGTAATGTTTTCAACCTAAACATTTATGATTAGATGAACGAGAAATTCTTCTTTCTGCTTATTTTATATTTGAGTCCAGAAGCTTAAATTACCTGCACTGGTAATTTAACTGGACTTTCCACACATCACTGGAGGCAATTTCAATGTCAGTATAATTCTCTGTTACACACACACACACACACACACACACACACACACACACACACACACACACACACACACACACACACACACACACACACACACACACACACACACACACACTCCTGCATTTTCACCTTCACTTTCATCAAACACACAGCACTAACAGTGGACTCGTTCTCCCAGAGGGTTTGATCGCCACCTCACTGGTGATGGATGGGTCAGATCGCTCACGCACATGTGCTGAATGTGTTGCTTTGCATTTTTCTGAAGTGTTGCAATGAGATTTGGATGTTTCACTTCTGTTTTCTTTAAATGAGCAGTTGGGTGGCCTGTTCATCTTTAGATGGCAGGCTTTGACCCTGGCTAACAGGAAACAGAAAGTGCCAGTACTGCAAATGTGTTGGAGATGAGGAGAGTAAGAATGTGAACAAGGATATCTGAACTTTGCTTGAGTAATTGGGTAAATCATTTCTGGAGCAAAGAGTGAGTAAACCAAGATGTTTACATGAGTCAGGGAAATGTAGCCTGGTTACTGTGAGACCTTCATTAACACTGAGCTCATTTCTCCTCCTAAAGCAACCATTTTTAATGCAAGGCTGGCATTTTACACACAAGATGGGAGCAGCTGAAAGCTGCTTTTAGCAATGCACTAATAACTGCAGATGGCTCAGATGTATATATATATAACTGACAGACCCTGGCGTTTTTGCTCTGTCTGCTGTTTATAGTCTCCTGACATTATCACTATGCTTTTATCATTGCATCTGAAAGAATATATATAGAATATGTTAAAGGCTAAGAGCCAGTGCAGCCAATCAAAATCAACAGATAGATCAGAGTGGAATCGTGACTGGGTGGGAGGTCCGTTAAAGGATCACTGTGGGCTGAAGTGGAAGACCAGCACAGAGGCTGTGTACAGACAGGGGCTGAGCAGGCTCTACTCCCTAAGCAAGCTGAGATCCAGGAGATTTCCTGCCTCTCAGTTGTGGTGAGCACCGGGTACTTCACTGTGGTCTGCTGAGCATCAGAGCTGTGAATAAACTGATTAGGAAGGCTGACTTTATGACTGGAGAGGAGGTGGCTGAACAAACTGTTATCCTGACCATGCACCCTCTGGGCCGGTTACAGGACAGGCGGCAGAGCTCGTTCTCTCACAGATTCAGCTCGGCTACTACAACAGCTCTACAGTCACACACACATCTGTCTAACAGAGACTCGTCGGCTCTGCTACGTTTAACATTTTAACCCTGCACTCTTACAATACAAATGATATTTTTTACACACTGACACCACAAACAGGGTTGAGAGGTTGAGTTCAGTGACTTGATTTAGCCATTTAGCATGTGAGTCTGCGGGTTTTGACCCGTAGACCCAGATCAGTGCCGGCCTCCAGAAGCCGTTTGAGGAGCTCCAGCTTTTGTTGCTTCTGTCATGTGTTTTTGGGTTTGTTTGTTTTTACCAGTTTCAGTCTCTTATCATTAAAATCGCTAATTTTTGATGGCAGTAAGAAAACGTTGGAGGCAATTTAGACAGAACAGGGAAATTTGCCAAATGTTCTCCTGCAAATTCTCAAGTTTGGATGCGTGGAAGAATCTCCTGACTACCAAAGGATTACTGTTTGACTTCCCCGTAATAATATTTAACCCCAGCTCAAACCAGTTACCTCTTTTAATCTAATTTTGAAAGAAAACACTGCAGTTAGGATGCACTTAATTTCTTTATCAAAGAAAGATATTCAAACACAGGCAGAATGAAATCAAAAGGTTCAAATTTTATATATGAGCAGGTTTGAGTTTGCAAACAGTTTAGCAGGAACGACAGCCAGCAGAGTGGATATATGTACGTGCACATATTTGTGTGGAGGAAGAATAAACAGGAAAGATGCACTGATTAAGGTAGACAAGTACGTAATAATGAGATGAAAGCAGAAAACCAAAAACTCCCTACATGCAAACTTTAAAACTTTAATAGAACTGATATTCTGCTTTAAATGGCTACGAAGGCGGAGTGAACTGACTCCTCAATCTTTTAAGAGCATCAAAGCAGACACCTGCAAAGGAAGATCAGCGACAGCAGAACCTCGGCTACAGTCGGAGCACGAGTGAGACAAATCCAAAGTAAAATGACTCTGAAGCGGGAGGTGGAGGGAGAAAAAAGGCACAAAGGAAGCGAGAGGGAGAACAATTAGAAAGGGGACCGAGAGAGTCAGTGGGGTTAGACAGAAAGAGAGGCAGGTACAGTAAGAAGAGGAGTGAATGAACCGTGGAGTGAACTACCATTCACTAAAACCTGCTCCAGCATGAGTTGAATCTTAATTAACGGATTGCAGTAAGATGACTCACTCCTGCTATTTTTAGCCCCTGAAATGAGAACGCTGTTTCTCGGCTGAATGTATGTGTGGGAAACTATTCTTTGATGTTATATAACCACACACAGGTTTGAGCAGTGCGAGTTTTAGGACCAGTGAAATGGCATTTTAACCATGCACGCTCATTTGAAGACTGACCTGTATCCCTATAGATGATCGAGGTGTTTTCAAGTACTCCTCAGCCTTTGACACGAGGACGGCCTTATCGCAGGTGAGCACTGAGCTGTGAGAGTCTGTGGACGGGTGTCTTTTTCCAGCCATGACTCTGGCCGCCTCCATCGCTATAGTAACAGCTTTGGTGCTATCCAGGCTGTCGTTGGAATTGTAGAGGCCTCTGCCCGGGGTCAACCCCAAGCTGATGCCGTCGGACGCCCACATCCCACCATGAGGGTGCCTCCCCTCGTGGTGGGCGTCCTGGGTGGACTCGGTACTACTCTGGGCCGTGATGGAGATGAGCGGTTTGGAGGTGGTGCGTGGCGGGACTGGAGGAGGGGTCTTCTTATAGCTAGGTGTGTAGGTGATGGCTAGAAAAGAGGCAAAAATGAACAAAGCCATTTTCAGAATATTAACATTTTAAATTTACATTAAATTCCCACTGTTCATACTATATGTTTATAGTATAGCAAAGATTTTATGATGCAAGGCAATGATGTAAAAAGATTTGATTTTATTTTGGGAAAAATATGTCAAGGTAACTATAAACTACAATGCACATGTTCATAATAGTGAAATAGTGACGGATGATTTTATTTGATTTTTTTTAATGTTATTCTAAGTTCAGTGTGGCCATAAGTCTGTTTTTAGTTTGGTCTGTTTTCTGTTCAGGTGTGTGTGTGCCTGTTTAGACATCATCGTGGGAACCAAAAATTGGAATGTTACTATACTTGTAGGACTTGTGAGGACGCACACATGATTGGGATTTTGGTGTCAGGGTTAAGGTTAGGTTCAGGCTAAGGGTTAGGCATTCATTTATGATGGTTAGGGTAAGCATCTAGGGAAAGCATTATGTCAATTAGATGTCCTCACTAAGATAGCAAAACCAGAATTTGTGTGTGTGTGTGTGTGTGTGTTTGTAATTCATAGAAATGATCCGTAAATAAAAGTTAATCATACATAAAATCCAGAAATAGAAAAAGAAACAAACTTGGATGTAATAGAAGCAGAAGGCCAGCATGATATTGATAAACACATGCAGATGGTTTGTATCTCACAGATTACTAAATGTGATTAAAAAAAATAAAAAATAAAAAATGTGCTTTTTTATACTACAGTGTATGCTTTTTCATACATAGTATACACAGTACCATAGGCAAAGTTGCCTCCATTTTTGTAATTTTTTTTAATCAATATTCAAGGACTCTATTTTTGGAGTGTATTTTACACATTAAAAGTGAACCTCTGTCCAAAAAATGCACTCAGTTTACTTCTCATTTACTGTAAGCATCATTTTCTCCCAGTAATTACGGTTAGGATATGTTTGTTTTTTTTATTCCAGTCCATTCTTCATTTGCTGCATTTAAATAACCTTTATCAGATTTGATGGTTTTGTTACATACTTTAAAAAAGTGTTTTGCTTTTCGTTTACAACTGTGGGGATTAAATTGTGTTAAAATGTACAAAACAGTGATGTCATGTTTTGAGACGAGGACCCAGGCACAGAGAGACTTGATGAATTTAAGAATCTTATGATTTAATAAAGAAATTTACAGACTTGCACAGAGATGGTAAAATTATGATGACTGATAACGGAGATGAAGACAACAGACGATGAGGACAGGGAGGAACAGGGGTTTAAATGCACCAAGGAGACACTCAGAGGGAACTCAGGACAACTGGAGACATTTAAGGATGCAGGGACTGACAGAGACGGGGAAGAAGTCTCATCGTGATGAATAAAGTTTATCTTGCCTGGCTGGGCAGCTGCTCAGCCCCCCAAAGCTCTGATCCTAGAATCGCCCCAGTGGGGCATTACATTTGGAAGAAGCTAGCTGCTAAAGAAACAGGTTGCGGGTGAATTAGAGGTGCAACAAATTGAACAAATGAAGCCTCACAGCTCTGCCCAGTAGCCTGAAGACAAGCAGAGAGAATAATGGCTTGTTGTCCACAGACCCATCCAGGGTGTACTACCCACCCGAAGCTGAGACTGAAAAATACTGGAAGAACATCCAGGAGAAAGAAGCGTCACTGGTGGATCTAAGAGCAGACGAGAGCAACCTCCCAGAACAAGAGCCAGTGAACGTCACAAAGACAGCCATCCAACCACAAGAATGAGCTGGACCAGTACCTGACATGATCCATGCCTGCTGACTGACGAAGCTCACAGCACTCCACGATCGCCTGGCAGCACAAATAAGGGTCACTGCTAACAGCAGGCTGGCTAACACAAGGCAGAACCATCCTGACCATAAAGGGTCACCATCGAACTACCTGCCTCTCCACTACGTGGAAGCTCCTCTCAGGTATTGTAGGAACTAAGCTGAGCAGGTACATGAGTCAACACATGAGCACAGGTCAGAAAGGCTGTATAACAGCAGAGGGCCACAGCACCAGCTCCTCAAATACCTCCAGAAGCAGTGCAATGTTAGGAAGCAGTGATCTGATACCCAGCTGGAGTAATAAACTCACCCAGTGCTGACAGGACTGCTGGGATTGGCTTCAGAAGAATTCAGGGACAACTGGGTTGTATTAAATTCAGTTAAACTGAATTGAATTCAGTTTTATTCATATGGCACCAAATCGCTACAACAGCCACCTCAGGGCACTTTATATTGTAAGGTAAAGACCCTACAATAACACCAGCCCTCATCACCACAGCCTCAGGTGTTCAGAGACTGGTTTTTACACATAAAGTAATAACACAGTAAAAAAAAAAAAGCCGTTGTGAAACGTGAGACTGATCTGACATGGATGAAAACCAGAGAAGTAATCAGGAGTACTCATGTGGAGGATTCTGCTAAAGGAAGGCTGACACGTCTCGTCTTCTTATTCTGCCCGTTTCACAACAGAAGGAAGGAGGATTACTTTCTTTCAAGTGCAAATGAGAATATGGACTTAATCCACAGAGAGATGGACTGGGGAATGGGTCACGAATGCCTTCTGGGCTTTGACATGTCTTTATTTTCAGAAAGCTCATCGTAGTTACAGGCCCGAGCATCTGAAGCACGAGCTGTGAGCCGGCCACCTCAGAGCCAAGAGCAGAAGGAAGATCGACGGCAGAGCGGAAGAACACCGAGTCACGCTGCGGGGCAAGTTATGGGTTATCGTTTTCCTCAACAAAGAGGCAAACTGAGCTGAACTCAGCGTTTCTTGTGTGCTTACATCACACAAAGCCACTTCTTTCAGTTCTAATGAGCTGCCCCGTCCACGCAGGCCCCCCAAACACTAATGTGTAGAATTAATAGCATTTCACAAGTACAGAGCAAACACAAACCTTTTTGTTTGCATTTATCTTAATAAAGAGAGAAATTTCTTGTAACCATCAAAGCCAGCGCTTCACCTGAAACCTACAACAACTTTTGGCCTCTTTCTCACCCCGACTGCAGCTGTGTATAAATAGCTACAGACGTCTGGTCTATGGAGAGTGTTCTGCTCCAGGGACTAAATGACTCACACTGACGGCCATTCACAGAATTAAGTCCTCGTGGATGAAGAGATGCGAACCCGAATAAAGACGGAAAATGGGAGAGAAGGAAAATGTAGAGGTAAGAGAGAAAGAGGGAGGGAGAGTAAATCATTGCAGATATAAAGAGGGATGAAAGAGGGTTTTGTGTGTGTGTGTCATAGAGAGCAAGGATAAATCAGGGAGTGCGGAGCGATCGAGGGAGGAAAGAGATGACCCATTGAAGGGGCATGATTCAGCAGGAGGACCAAAATAGAGCCATTATTAGCCAGCCAGTCGTGCAAAGGGGAGTCATAACTCTTGGTCCCATCTTGTCAGTGGCAGTATTACTCAGCATGTAGATGAAGTGAACACCAGAACATACGCACTGCTCGCTCACTCATTTCAGACAGAGTATTTAACACTATTATTATACATCATGTTCCAACATATGAAGCTGTGGTGATGTAGTGCAAACTGCTCTCTGTGTACGTGAAGCCGAGTGATGTGATGCTCTGTGTTTAGAGGTTGGCGACGTGTCGGGGCGCACTTTGTGTTCTGTCTCCGAACTTTCTGTTTTTTATTCTTTGACTTCATCACGTTTTAAATGTTGTTTTGATTTGACTTTTATTATTACCTTTAACTCAGGGGTGTCAAACTTCAATTTGAACGTTTTTGTTAAAGATTAAATGACTGTTTTTATTCTAGTGGGGGAAAAACAAAAATGTGTGAATGTGTCACAGGGCAGAGGAATGAGCTACCAGAACCTTTTCTGTCTTTTTACACATTCAACATACACAGAAATGCGTTGTTGAAATCGCAGTTCTTTTAAAATATCTCAGGGATTGAATGTTCAGCTAAATGTCGTTACACTGACAGAAAGGGCAGTTTCAGCGATGGGCTGCATGTAGCTCACAGTATAAAGTGATTTTGACGTTCCTGTTTTAAATTACTGGTTCTTAGTGCTTTTTCTACTCGCCTTGAGCACTCAAAGCGCTTTTACAATATGCAATAAATTAGACGTGACTGTAGGGTCCTTTACAAACATCTGCATGTGATGAGCTGTGAGTGAAACCAGGAGGAAACCTCGTCCTTAGTCAAGAGAGCAGTTTCTGATGCTTCAAGAATGGGAACATGAGAGGCTTGAGAGGTGCAACAGACCCATTTTTAACACCGCGGTTGTTTTAAGAGAACATTTTGTGCAATTAGCAAAGCAGCAAGACTGCCAGCTGAAGCAGGACCATCAATCAGGAAACGCAGGGAACTGCCCCGTGCGGGGGCATCAAACCTGAAGGCCCGGGCTCACTGTGTGCTCTTTGTGTTTTTGTATGCAGTTTAATTAATTTAATTTAACCCTTTCAGGCATGAATTATGACAACCTCAATCAGGATCTTTCTCTTAAGTATTTTTATTCATCTTTAAAAATATGTATTTCTCAAAGAGTTTTTTACATGTCCACTTAGGTGGACAACATACGTTTTGACAAACAAATCAATAATATAATATGTCTGTTGTGTTTATGTGCAAGTCTACCATCAACACTGACACAAATACAAGAAAACAACCTTTGAATCCACTGCAGTGACCACTATGTGTGAAAGGGTTAATTATTATTGTTAGCAGTGTTAATGTTAAGGACATTTTATTTTTGCTCTTAGGTTACATCAGTGGATCTGTAAAGAGAGCACACGTGGCTGAGGGGAAAATATGTGAGTGCCGAGGCAATCAGTAGTGCAGCGGTCCCTCGTTTATCACGGCATTACGTTCTGAAACTAACCAGCGACAGGTGAAATCCACGAAGTAGCCAACTTTATTTTTTACAGTTATTATAGATGTTTAAAGGCTGTAAAACCCGTCACTACACACTTTATACACTTTTCCCAGACAGGCACGAACATTTTCACACTTTTCTCTCTTGTTTAAACTCTCAAAGTTCAAACCTTCGTAGAAAAATAAGTCCAGGATTATAGAAGGAAACCAAAGGAGTGCAAAACGTTTCTTCAACATTGTTGTGTTTGTCGTGGAGAAAACTTACAAACCTACAGTACAGTCACACTTCTAGCATCGAAGATTTATTTGACAAACTGAACGCATTCTGTACTGTACAGAAGACACGCGGAGGAGACTGATTGACAATGGTCTACAGCCAATCAGGATGCGGATCAAAACAACAAAACAAAACAAAAAACATGGAAAATTGCACAAAAAAAGGCTGCGAAAGGTGAACCGCGTTATAGCGAGGGACCACTGTATCTGTGAGAGAACATCAGCTAAACATGTTCAGGTAGACCTGGCATCAAGTCTGGTATGGCTGTTTTTAGTGGGAACACAAAATCTTCCAAATGTTGCAACTAAACTAAGAAGGTTTAGTTGTGCTTAAATGTTGCATGCATGCATTAATTGGAACATGCATGGTGCAATAAATAAACTGTGACACAAACATGTAGAAACCTGGGAGGATGTAGTCCTCGAGCATACACGAGTACAAACGGACTATATTTGTTTGGGCCTAAATCTGCTGAACCTGTCCATCGCAGCGAGCAGACAAAGTGCAACGCAGAGTGCTCATTTCTAAAAAGTAATCGATGACAGAACCTTCAGAGGCGGCTAAATTTATTCAAAGTAAAAACCATTTTGTTTTCTCTACGCGCAGCAGCCAGGCTGATTAACGTGAGACACAAAGGCAGTGAGTCAACCACTCCATCTCTGTTAGGACCTCTCCATCTATCAGGCTGGCTGCATGCTAACATGGGCGTGGAGTTTGGAAGATAGTTGAGTGACACGTTGTTAAGAGTCTTTCTCTCCGGCTGGATTTATAACTACGAAGGAAATGCAGCAGTTTGTTTTGCAGTAGGCTTTTAAGAATATGTAAATGATCTGAAGGGAGGCTGGAAGACGAAGAATGATGGTGGATTCCATTATTGGCACTATCACAAGCACTGCAGACAGAAACATTAAAGAAATGAATATAAGAATAACTCACTACAGATAAGAGAGAGCAGACAGGGTGAGTCATTACTCTGACGTACTCAACCACACCTGGAGGGTTTGTTAAAGTTTAAAAGCGTCCTGAGGAGCGTGATGGCTCATTGTGGACAAAAACATTGTTCCTGATAAATAAACCACACGAGTGGCTGCAGACAGTCATTTTATAACCCGTTCTTGATCTGTGGATCAGACGCTCTTCTGTACTTGATGGAAGCCACACTCTCGTGGTCGTATTTAATGGCTTCTGCAGTCAGAAACGGTGCCACCGCTCTGCATTAGCATCCAGAAGAAGAGCATCTGCAGGGCAACAGTTAGCTGCACGCCACTGTGTGTTCTTAGCCTCACGTGTCATGTGACACTTCATTAGGAAGATCGTTAAAACATACAGAACAACAGAGCTTTCAGAGGTGAGCGTGTCCATGTGTCTGTGTGACGTTTGAGAAACTGGTGCACTCATAAATATGCCAAGCAGCAGCAGCAGAGAAAGCACTCTCAACGATTAAGTCTGCCTCAATCAGAATATGCAGGTTTGTTTTAATGGGGCTGTAGTGAGGAAACTGTCCTCTAGTCAGAGCCATCCCAGTAAGCACCAGCCTGCTAGCCATAAGGGTCTGTATCAGCTAGATCAAACCCACTGACTCCCACTTGAGACTAAGGCTACAGAAGGTTTATCACCCATGTCCAGATCGCCCAGTTTAAGAGTCTGCTTTTTGCTAGGCTTGGCTCCAGACAAAATTAACCCCAGCCCATTACTCATGCTGCTAACAGCCAGCCAGTTTCCTGCCAGTTAATTTCCACTCAGTTTTCCAGTTCACCAGTGTAGAACCTCCAGAACCCAACAGTTCCCTGCCCGACCGTGTCCCCACGTCTTTGCAGTCCATTTTTCCATGGCTTTATTTGGCTCTTTGGTTTAACTTGTTCAAGTTGAATTAATTGACTTTGACAGGTAGCTACGGCTGTAGCCTCCTGTGGACCGAATGAAGTTTGTGATGCCATGAATGTGAGTTGGTGCAGATCCTCAACATTATTCTCAACAACAGAAACTATATATTTCTTTCTCTCTCTACTTTCTCTCCTTTTTTTAACAGTGTGCTGCAGGACAACTCGTGTTTCATTAAAACAATATGTCACTTTGAAACGGAGCAACAGAGAATGCCCCAGGTAGACAGTTTACCTGGGGTTTGTTGGGGTGTCCAATCAATGCTGCAGGTGGAGGGGAGGCAGAACTGGATCCCTGAAAACAAGGGAGCAATGGGATATTCAGAAGAGGGGGCGTATTTGCCCAAACACACAGTATAATGGATTAACAATACAAAAAGCCATACTTAGACTGGATCCAAGAACAAACTGCAGGATATGAGGATCATCTGGCACAGTGGGAGTTTGTGCTTTATGATTGCTCCTATTGCAGCAGGATGAGCGTCGTGATAGAGTACCATCATTATAATAGTGTAGAAGTGCCCGATTGTTCTCGTTAACACCAAGCAGTAAGCATCTTCTTTACTTCAACTCATTTTCTGATATTTGCTGGGTTATCAGTTATTTCCAGACTTTATTGAGGACACAGATCATGAGTGGGTCCACAGAACAACAATGATCATTTGTCTTTTATTTACGATGACAGCATGACCTCTACAGTTTATCACACTTTATCTTAAATCATAAAAAAATACTAATGCAAGAAAGTGAGGTTGTGATAACCCTGTCTAATGTAAAGTACCCGATGAAGTGAAAAATAATGATCGTATTTGTCACCGTTTGACTCGCTGTCAGAAAAGGTCTCAGCGCTTCCATCCAATTGAACCGACCTTCATCTTGATGAAATTTGAAAATGAAATGAGTCTACAGCAGGAAGCAGTCGAAGCCATTTTGTAAATTAAGATTGGGCAGATAACTTGAGGCCACTGGCTTTTTTTGGTTTGTAATAATATAACAGTAAATACCGTGTTGTGACACACTCAGGTCGGCCGGCGCGTTAGCCGAACACACCTGCATCATTCTGTCTGTTCCAGCAGGAAAAGCCTGGCTTTACGTGCCGTTGCACGCTGCATCCTACAGCACTTTATTTTTGGATTATATGCTACAAATAAAAATATTACCATTACAGTGCATAATAAATAGTGAGCTACTTCTAGTTACGATCTTTGCAAAGGTAAAGGAAGAGAGCCAGGAGAAGAAGAAAAGTGGAGCACTTTATGTCAGTAAAATGAATTCAACAGTAGAACCTAATTAACTTCCCTCCCCTTTGAAAACCTCTCACATTCATCTAATTTAGCAAACTTTAATAAAGTGCTGTGCGCACATTCGACTCAAAACAACAGACGAAAATCCTTTTCTGGCAGCTCACTGATGTTCTGCTGAAAGATCCTTTTTATTCCGTGCACTTTATCAGAGCGCAGACTTCAGTGGGCGACTCCACATAGAGCGCATTAATTGGACAGAGAGCGCAGATATATCTTCTGATTTTTGCCTGGCTGTTCGTTGCTGGTAACAGAATTCTGCGTCTTCGGTGGTACGTAGGCTCCTTTCATTGCACTGAATGTCGAAATGAAGCTATGAATAGAACCGAGTACCTACAGTGAAGCACTGCATATGAAACACAAGGAAATATGGAGGCCATCTGTCATGCACCATTACTACATTATTTTCATCAGTCAGTATCACACATGTGGAAATGCAGCACTACGGCGTGACACATACCTCTTTTCAGGAAGGAATACAATTCGGCATGTCATCACACTTATGTCCCAGTACATTCTCAGTCTTTGATTCCTGAGCGTTAGGATGATAACTTACAGTAAAAAATACATCATCACCTCTGAGCAAAGCCTGTTATTCCAGTGTCAGACAAATGTAATAATTTAGAGCGTCTCTGATGAATTCATCCGTACAGTCCAGAAAATGTGTGCATGTTTGATAGCAAACTGTATGTGTATGCAGGTAACGGTAGCTACATACTGTGACTCTACTGGTTTGCAATTTTAGTTGGGAATGATTGTAAATGCAGAATTATTTTCCAACAAAATGCAGCTGTATGCAAAAGTCTGCCCACACCTTATTTTACCTAATGATGATTGTTAATGAATCCAGACGGCTGAGACGTCAGTGATGTTAGCAGATGCAAACCTCTGCATGTGGCACATTTGATATTTTTTATTATTTTTAAGCCACTGAATTTAAAAAAGTTATTTTTTCTAACACCTGTGCACCGCTGAGGTTGCATTCACTGTAAAATATCAACAGAATAAACAATTTGCTCAAACTTTTGCAAACAGCTGTAACAGTAGAGGATCCCAGTTCCACTCAGCATTGTGCAAACATCATTTCTCATGTTCTTCTCTCTTTAAACCCGTCCATCCAACAGCTCACATAGTAAACAGTATCTCTTTATATAGTTATATGATAACTGCCAATATTTACTTCACCCCACTTTAGAGTGACAATGCAAGTAGAGCTCAAAATAGGTCAAAAAAAGGAAAGTTGCCATAATCATTGCAAAGACGGCTGTGACCTTGTACACTCTGGACTGTTTCTACAGTCTATTAGTGAGCTCTTAAAAGAGTCTCTTAAAATAAATGTGTACAGCATTTGTTATGCAGGATCATCCATTGATTTGAACCAGCACTCTGAGGATGAGGAGTCCTTTCCTGGGAGATGATTCACATCAGAGATGACAACTGCTTCAGAGAGCTTCGTACTGCTATCAGTGAATGTTTATGAAACATTATTGTTCAGTGCATTTATCACTGCAGGAGTTTATGACATTCTCGCACTGTGTTGCAGTCCATGAAATGCAGTTTTGCTGCTACCAATGCAGTCTTTTTCCATGGACGATGTAGAAGGAAGTTCTTGCTTGAATGCCAACAATCCCATGACATTTCGATGCGCACGTCGCTGTAAGTGCACTGGCAGCTACAAACCAAAAGCTATAAATATAATTTTCAGCTACATTTCGCCTGCTGAGAATGAGGTATGAGCTCACAGAGTGAGAGACACATATGTGATTTCTGCGCTGTTGTACTCGTATCTGCCACTCCACAGTTCTACACTCGCACTCCTGTACATCGAGTCTCGCCTGTGGCCCCTCTTCTGCCACCTGTACCACAAAAAGGCCTGCTCAGATGAAGCTGCTTCTGGACTGCCTGGGACATCCTCCTCCACAGGTCCCACAGTCATATGGGATACAGCCACACACTCCAGTATCTCTGCTGTAACATCATCTGACTCCATGGATAGCAGGTCCTCTGAGGTTATCTCTTGGAGATCTGGGCCTGATGATAGAACAGGTTCTGAGGCTGGACTTGTGGGTCCAAAGTCTAGTTCCAGTGATGTATCAGGAGATACCGAACTAGGAGGGGATATTGTGACAGTGACCTGTGGTAGGATGTCATGTAATCCCGAGGCTACGTCCTGAGACATGTGATACTCCGTAGCTGGGTCCAAACAGACAAACTCTGTTGATTCTGAAGGATCCAAAGGGCCCATTGCAGCAGGGTCAACAGATGGTAGAGGTGAACTTGAACTGTCTGACTGGTACATGGGTGGGTCTAAATCCTCTACATTTGATAAAGAGTCAACACTAATGTCAAAAGGCTCTGGTTCAGGATCCATAAACACTGAGTCCAGATCATCTTGATCCAGGGAAGTCAGCATGACCAAGTCAAAATGGACCAGATCAGCGTGATATATAGTGGTGGTGTCCAGTGGTTCTGGAAGAGGTGGCCAGTCTGAGTCTTGAGACTCTTGAGATTCAGGGTTTGGTGGAGTTTCTACAGAGCTGGAAGCAAAAGTTGAGACGGATGTTTTCTCCTCATCAGGGAGGTCGGAAGGATGATCGGGAAAGGTGATAATGGGATCTGGATCTGTGACACTGCCGGGTGGACTCGCAGGATCGTCCGAGTCAAGATACTCTGACACAACAATAGAAGGACATGTTATGCCGCTATCCAAATCAGACAGTGTAACAGGATCAAACTGAGGAGTTGGTGCATCACAGACTGAGGTTGAGCCTTGACTAATGGATACGGGCGATTCTGATGGTTGAAGTTCTTCTTGTGTTGGGTCTGAGGAATCTGTATTTTCCAGTGCTGAATATGTTGAGGACGCAGCAGTAGGATCTTGAGGGCCTGAATCTGGTTTGTCCACAGTGACAACATCTGGAGACTCTGAATCTGACATGATGTCATAATCCTGTTCATCTGGTGGTGACACTGTAACTACAGGGACTGGGTATGGCAGCTGTATCGTATCCTTGTGAATTTGCTTGGAGTCTGGGGGGTTTGTGTTATCTGTGAAAGATGGTTCAGATTGGGGTAGGGAATTATTACGTGGACCTACATCTGTTTGTTGTGGAGTGATTACCATTTCCTGTTCAGGTGTTGATGAACCCTGAGGACTCTCAGGGGCTGTTTCTAAAGAAAGTGGCGCTGTACCGTGGGTGGTGAGTGTTGGCTCATTAGTGGCCATGTCAGAGGAGCTTAGAACTGCACCGTCGACTGCAAGCTCCGATTCAGCTCTGGTGAGCACAGCAGTAACATCAAGTGTCTCTGGCTTGACTGCTCGAACAGAGACAGGAAGTATTGGATCCAAAGAAAGTGGTATGGCACTTTCTACGTACATTGACTGTGGAGAGGCAAGAATGCTCGGGTCCATCGAGAGCTGTTTTGGCAGGCCTCGGCGGGCCCCTTTCTTTTCGTCTTTTTCTTCTGGACAATTAACAGCTGCATCTGCAGTGCTCTGCCTGACCAAGACTTTGCTGCGGGCCTGGGTCCCCACCGATACCTTGGATATTTGGGGCTTTTTCTCTCTAGCCCCCCCAGCGCCTCTATCTGCAGTGGAGGTTCCAAATCTTCCTGCCCCGGGCCCGGGTCCAGGCCCCGATCCCGCTCCAGGCCATGCCCTTGTTCCTGTCCCTGTACTAGGTCCAGCTCCTGCACCCAAGCCTGCCCCAGCTCCAGCGGCCATGTTGCCTCCCTGGGGAGACCATGTGTTATAATGCTGCGTGAAAGTGTTGAAATTACTGTTGAAAGCACGAAGTTCTTTACAGAGGTCCCTCCTGAGTTCAGCTAGCTCTCGGCGCATGGCCGAGACCTCTTCCTTCCACTGCATGCTGATAGCGGCAGCCAGTGTAGCCGACTCTTTGATACTGGCCTGGATGGCCTTTGGTGATGGCCGTTCTGGAGCACTAGCTCCAGTGGATCTGAAGAGGCTCGGAGAAACAGGTGGTCCAGACAAGGGTTTGGCTGTAGCCCCCGTGTTGTCTTGGTGGTAAAGCCTGTCTCTTCTGATGGGGCAGCCTAGATCATCATGAGTCAGAGGGACTGTGTCTGCCAAATCCTCATGTATTCTGTCCTGGTCAGGTAAACAAGAGTCTTCCTGCACATAATTTCTGTCTGGAAGACAAATGTAGATATATATATCTGTAATATGGCCAAAGGTGTGAGCAGCTGGAGAGAATGTGCTTTTTATTGTCACAATGCAGTAACATCAAGTCATGCACTGAATGCCATGAGTCAAAATAAGATAATAGCTGAAATGTACAGCAGTGATTATTGTGCCAATCTCCTCGTGTGACTCCCACAGATGTATAGCAACAATATGTCATATTAGCATTTAGACAGCACTCCCATTTTGACTCATTTATGCTGATGGTTTACACTGCCTTCTCATCCTTAATTTCTAGCATGCATTCTTCACATCTTTTCAATGCACAAAGCTGAAACTCCTAGCTCCTGGAACACATCATAGAGAATGGACAATTTCGTCTAATCAGCGAGGTGTGCGAACAGTCCTTGCGTGCTCTTCGACTTCCGTTTGAGGTAAGGAAATGTGAACTTTGTGCAGTGAAAAGAGGCAAAGATGAGCAAATATTCCAAAGCTTTTCTCATCAATCAGGAAGTACAGTATGAACCCTATTGAAAATGTCAAGTCCAGTTTGACTGACTAAATCGAGTTGCCCCATTTCCAAAACTGGGGCAAAATGCATTGCACCAAACTCTTAAGAGATCTTTGAGTTTACTGAGAAAGCAGTGTAAGCAAACATTTATAGGTATGAAGAATTGATCATAAGCACATCTCCAGATGTCCACACCTCTAACTCTCCCTATTATAGCCCATATAGTTGGATCATGAATCTACTGCGGGAGGAGGTGGAATCCACTTGGACTTCTTGTCCGAGCCGTTTCTCTTCTGTTCTTCCCACATTCTTCATCTGTACAAGGACGTATCCTTTCCTCTGTGAATCCAGCAATCAGGGAATTGTTGAAACCAGCAACAGCTTACAATTTGTTATAATGAATGCTCAGTATCAGAAGTAAATGCATGTTTCAGCTGAGTAATTTGCACGTATGATACATATGACTAACTAGTGCGACAGTTCGGTTACCGCTGTAGTCAGCTGATCCGAGTGTAGACACAACTGTCTGCAGCTCTGTAATATCATCTCGTTGTGCGTAAACGTGAGCTTGAGACAAAATAACTTGTGTGAATTAAACAGTCTGTGAGTGAAAAGCTGCTTTTGCAGCACCGTGTAAACTCGCTTCAAGTAAAAACTTCATGTGGTGTTTCCAGCGAGACGATAAAGCTGCGTGCTCACTGTCACCATGTGGCACAACAAAGAAATATATGCAGTGGAAAAAGCAGCAGGTGTCCTTATTCTGACCTGATTTTTATTTCAGACACTTTCCATTTGTGATTTTCAATAGGGTTCATAGCTTTACTCTTTGATGCATCCAGTGGATGAGCAGATGAAGCACTGTATCCAAAGTACGAACAGCTCACAACTGGTCACTACAAATGCCTCAGTAAAAATGAACACATACAAGAATGATTCATGCAAATATTCTGAAACTGTTTGACAGTATGAGTTGGCACTAATAGTCTTTATGTATCCATAACCACACATCCTTGTTAAAATAAAACGTATTAGTGTCACATGTCCATTAATATATTGTGCAGATTTATGTTTAACCATGGTTACCTGTGGTGGACCTGATGGTGGAGGTGACGGTGGAGGCCATGGGGGGAATGCAGTCGTCATCTTGGGAGTAGCCAGCCTGGATGGCTCGCAGGTAGCTGTGGCTCCGGGTTCGGAAGCAGCCGGGCAGGTCCAAAGCGTCCATGGCCTGGGATTCCACCTCGCTGAACACAGACTCGCACACAGACTCAAACTGGCCATTAATTTCTGTTTCACTGACCTGAGAGAAACAAAGCCATAAATAAGCTCCATCGATCGAGGGTAGTGAGGATACATATTTTTATCGGTTGGCTGTAAACCTCCACTTTTTCTCACTTTAAAATCATAAAGAAGCAGAGTCTGTGAGAAGGTTCGTGGAGTCAAGGTCGTACACTGTCAGAGAGTTCGTGACACATTTGTTGTTGGATTTGATGTGAATGCCTTTAAAACAGCAGAAACTGTTAAACCGTTATCTCTCCACTCTCATTTGGCAATATCAGGAATCAAAGATAAACATCTTGTTCGACTGGGATTAGGAATTAGAGGAAGTTTAGTTGAAATGCTGGGACTCCAAGCAAATCAATATCTCTCTTTTACTAAGGAGATGAATATCTCAGCAAGTCCCACTGGAATCCTTTAATTTGTCCAGATAAACAATGTGCAGTAAAGTGTTGAGACTAAATTTATGTCAGAAAAATTATGCCTGGGCTTTGAAAACAATACTCAGTGCCGTGACAATGAAACTGGGAGAATCGGCCTCTTTAAGTGGGATTTTAAATGAAATGACTTTATTAAATTTTCCTGGAAATTAAAGCCAACCCCTCTGGCTCCCTCGGGGATCCAGGAAAATCTGTGCAAACCTAAAGGATGCGCACTCACCTGGCTCACTTGGCTAACACAGCTAGCCTGACTGAGGGTGCTGACAGCCCGCATATAGCTCTGATTCCTGGAGCGAAACTTGGGTGAGTTGTAGTTGGTGGAGGGATCCAGGGCAATGCTTGGGTGCATGTCCCTGGTGGCTTGCAAGTGGTAGCTCTGACTGAACAGAGAGAGAGACAAAGAAAAGCAGGACAGGAGTGGGACTACAGCCATAAAGCAAATCAATTAAATATAATCTGACTGATAAACAAGCATTTTGTGTAACACGATGAAGAATTACTAAGCACAGCTGGCTGAGCTTGAGAGGGAGGCTGGATGACACCGTGGCTCTTAGGCTGTCTCTTCCTGTTCCCCCCCGCTACATTCATTCGTGTCCTTAGAAAGGCACTTTGATTTTTGTCGTGCTGAAACATCCAATCAGTGCTTGGAAATGAGGGAAATGCAAATCAGGGGCTAGTTAGTGAGCAAGCACTTTGGAGAGCACCCCAGTGTCAGCCAGGTCAATTAAACGTGCTCCCCCAGCAGTGCAGGAGAGGTGCTCAGAAACCCACGGCTGGTTAGGAATCTGCCGAAGAGAAAATGACTCGGAAGAAATGTGCTTTAAGTAAAATAAAGAATACTATGTGAGCCGCTTTTGGAATAGCAAAGTGAGGTTGGGTTCCCTTCGCCAGATCTATTTCTAATGACAGGCCGGGATGAGTAAGCAGTTTCTGGGCTTTTTATAGAGATAAACGCTGGTGTTTGGCAGCATGAAAATGCCAGTGTGATTAAAAGTCTCCCAATCCATCTTGTGATGCTGTAGCAAGGCCCTGCGTATTTGCAAAGTAATATCAACTTTCTGAACACTCAAAGACATGCTGGGGTAGAAACACCCAGCGATTAAGTGTAAATGTTGTGGTACAAGCACCACATATCTTATTTTTAGCACTATATTTAAAAAAAAACTCTAAAAGCACGCTGATGTAAAGAACAGCAGGAAAAATCAAATCTGCATTGTGTGCATCATTGCCTTGTGCTTTGGCAGTATGAGCAGATTGCCCCAGGTGACCTTTCATTGACTGGTCTTGAGTGTTTGCTCTGTAAGGCGTCCATATTGAATATGTCAGCAGGGCGGCGAGCCAGCTGGCTCTGACATCTGACCGCTGCAACGTGGCAGCAACAGAGAGGCAAGGGGAGGAGCTGAACCTGTATTCACCTCAAGTCTGCAGCAAAATTGGTGATGTAGTTACGCATGTCACTGTTGATTTTATCCAGGCGGTAAGAGCTGTGGGTAGAGAAGAAAACAGAGTTACTGGGTCCCACAAGGAGCTGTTGGATGGATGTGACATCACGGAATGTTTGCTTGGGAATTCTCACCAAAGCGCCGCAAACATTAGGGTGACACCGTATGACCGTCATGGCGTTTGTGTGATGAGGAAAGTGGGTGGATGCTACAGTTAGAGTCAGCTGGCAGGTTGAGACAATGTAACACGTTCACACAACGAATGGCAACATGAGGAGTGCGGTACGAGTTGGTCCACAGTCGGTGAAGAAAAAAAAGGATCTGATGATGAATGCTGAACACCACAGCTACAGTGAAGCATCAATCACACTCTCTTTCTCTGTGTGGCTAATTACATTTGGTTAATTGAGCTAAATGAGGACAAAAACACTTTAAACTTTAAAGCTTTTAGCTGACAAGATCAGATAGAAGTGCACCGGCTGATGCTTGAAATGTGCATGACTTCGCCCATCGCTGCTTGTAGAGCTGTCTATTATCAGCAGCAGAGTGAAGGGAGGCTGTTTTGAGAATGCGTCGGCCCTTTATCAAATCATGCCACAGCAAATTTCCTCTAATGTTTCTGATTGGTACTAATGCACTTCCATTGTTGGCCAATATCACAACAGGGGATGATGGGAATCTCACACTTCCTGCTTTTTACGCTGCCAGTGAAAGTGCTGTTAGTGGTTAAACAACGTGCATTTTAAGCCGAAACCATTTCATCCTGGAGCAAAAATTCAAATAATCATTTGATTTAAGGGAACATTAAAAGAACGGGGACAAAAATTGGGAAACATGCTTGGGCGTAGGTGTGTTTGATAAAGAGCAACGCCCTGCAGAGATCTTTACTGCAAATGTTTTCTAGGGTTTTGTCAGTGTGGTGCAAGAAAGCAGCAATCCTGAAATACCTTAAAGAGGTGAGAATGTGAACAGCAGAAAATTGAGTTTAATGCACCTGCAATCGCCGAACCAAGACGACTCACAGCTGTCTGTGATAAGCTCTCGTATATGCTGTTTAAGCCATGAGCGCCAGCATCCAGGAGGCTGCGGTCGTTGAGAACGAGACGCTATGTCGTGGAAGATTAAAAACGCTCATTTTGCTACAGTGCTTTTGTTATACTAGAAATAGAGGCACAAAAGTGAAGAGACGAAGCTCTGGAAACAGAAAAGCAGCATATCTATGCATGACACGTCCCACGCAGCCACGAATCAATGAATTGGAATTCCGCTCTTACCTTGAGATCTGAGGGAGAAACGCTCAAACACAATGCCATCTAAATGAGTAATTACAGTATGTTGAATCAAGAATTATCGAAAGCTTTGCCAGTGTTAACTCTGATTAATTATAGCAGCCGGGAGCCAAACAAATGCGAGTTTTTTTTGGAAAGTGCCGTAAATGCGCGTGATTGATCAGCTTGTGCGATCAAAGTCAAAGTGTCGTTTAAAGACAGGGTGGCGGCGACAGATGTCAAGTGGAGATGCGCGTGTGCGTGTGCACGCGTGTCAGCGCACCCCGTTATCAGATGTGACATATGATTACTGATTGACTCATTATGCTAATGACTCATAGTGAAGTTTGCCACATGCCATTCAGTTCATCATCATTAATACTTTCTTTAAATATCTTTGGCAGGTCTGACCACGGCACAAACAGCCATTCATATTCATTTCATCGCAGCTGTCAGCTTTACAGGACGCGTGCGGCCCGGGCAGGCGTGGGGCGAGCGGATGATCATCTAAAACAATCACCTATCTTCACTTCTCGGCTCCACCCGCTCAGCGAAGCAGCGATGCATTCTTTACTGGTGAGGCGAACAAAGAGGCGACCCCGTCAAACACGAGAGCCCGGAAGAGTGAGGCGAGGTGACACGACTCGACAGGCTGTTCTCGCTTTAACGTGATTTGCTTCAGGGACCTGGTGCTGTCAAATTTGTGTTTGGCCAATCTGTACGCCCCCAGAGGGACATCGAATTGGTACGAGTGCAGAGGAAATCCAACCTGCGCCACTTCTGTCTTAGATCCAATCTAATTCCATCCCACGAGGCCGTTGAACCACAACAGCCTCAGAGCTCTCACATCTTTGACATCATTTACAAACATGGAGTGCAGCGCTACGGTGACACAAGCTGAAAGTGGTCAGACTTTGAAGCACCTCTTGAGATATTAACGTGCTCAGACAATTAAGAAGTATCACTGGTTTAAAATATCACCTGGTGGCTTAATTATGCAACCAAATTAAGTCTTCTTCAGGTCTAATTTCTTTTCAAATTATTGACTTAAAGTGTTCAAGTGTAAAAAGCATCTTTGTCAGTGCTGCATGCAGAGTATAGGCCAGTCAGAAAAACACTTTGAGGGCTGATTTATAAACCTCGGCGCGCTCTTTCATATACAAATAATACACAAAACTTTCAGTCATGACAGTGTTTAGATTAAAGCTGCAGGTCGATCCGTGTCTCCAAGCTGACCTTCTCACATGTTCTTGTGCCTGAAAAAACTTCAAGAGGATAATAAAAATAATAATAATATATAATAATAGTTCAGGTCTTTAAATGTTTCAGGCATCTGGTACTACGGGGTCTTTTGATGTCTGATCTCTGTAGATTTGAAAGTCTATGAAAAGCACAGTTTAGAAGTTCGGGGACTGATCTGATTTACTGCTTTACTGCCACTTTATTAGGTACACCTTGCTAGTACCATGATGGACCCTTTTTCTTTAATTCTTCGTGCTTCAACAGGTTGCTGGAAACATTCCTCTGAGATTTTGGTCCATGTTGGCACGACAGCATCACACAGCTGCACTTCCATGGTGTGACTCTTCTGTACCACCACAACCCAAAGAAGCCAGTCTGAGATGATCTGAGCTTCGTGACTCGGTGCGCGATCCTGCTGAAAGCATGTATCAAAATATCCGCCACTACACCACCAGCAACCTCCACCAGTGAAACCAGGCAGGATGGAGCCATGCTTTCATGGTCTTTACAACAGATTCTGACCATGCCATATAAATGTTGTAGTAGAAATCAGAATTTCGGCATCTTTTCTCTCTCCATCGCTCTTCTCCTCTATTTTTCTTCTCCTTCTGTTAACTGTCTTCCTAACCTCTCTTTCTTTCTCTTCCCTGTCCCCCGGTCCTGTCCTTTCTGATTGTAACAACTCAAAATGAAAAAAATAAAATAAAACCTGAAAAATAAATTATAATAATAAAGGTCAAATAAGATAAGACAATCAAGTGGACCAGTATAGCAAATGCTGTAATGTCTACTCGGGGAAATAAATCTGCTGGGCATTTTTCTTGGCCTTCAGGCAATAATTCTGATCCACGTCCAAATCATATCTGACAGATATTAAAACTTAAATATGTAAAAACACATTTTTATCCAACAGTTTTATTTATTTACTTTCATCACGTTTATATTTATGGTTCTTATTTGTTTGAAAAACAAAGTGAACTCGTAAACAAACACTGTGATTGTATTGTTCTGTACTCAAACCGTAATTCAATCATTCACAGTGTAGGAATTAGTATGTTAATGTAATTGAAAAACCTATGGCCATAACCCGAGGTTAATGGCATCATCAAAAACTAATTGGGGTCACGAGTTATCAAGCCTGGTGTCCAATCAATGACACAGGCTTGCAGGAGTGGGTCAGAGCTACTGTAACACACTCGGGCAATTTCAGTGTGCTCTTCACAAGGATGTGAAGTGCGAGTTGGCTTGGAGGAGAGAGATCTCTGAAACGTTGGCTACAATCTTCTCACTGAGGGTTTCAGTATTAAACAAGCTGTATATAGAGACAGTTTAAGGCTGGGGCTACGCGCCCCACATGTTGGGATAGCTAACGATAATTATTTTCACTATAGACAGATTTAATAAAAACAACACACAGCATTACGTTAGCATGCAAATACCACTGACTGCTGATATACATCAACTAAGAAGCGGAATATTCGTGTATTTGTGGCAGTTTTGCCGTTGTTTGCTCACACTAAGAGTAAACTGAATTTGTCACGTGTTTTAAAGGTTAATATCAGGGTTTAGTGGCGGCAGGCTGATGCAGCAGGACAATAAACCTTGAACTAAAATTCCATCTTTTGAAGCGGAGCGGTCGGAGCCCTAACCTTAACCTGACGTAGATGTTGTGGAATTACCTCAGGGAGCCGTTCGCACAAGATTAAAGCGCACTGCTGATTGGAGCATTTTCTGTCTGGACAAAATGTTTCCGTTACCTCACACATCTTTGCCATTTCTCTACTGCAACTTCACTTCCAGTATAACGCATGTACACCTGCTCATATAACCAGGCTCTTTTAGTGCCGCGCTAAATCAATGCCAAGCTGTTGGATGCCACATTATGATGTTCTCAGAGCGCGCGATCAGTGGAGTATTAGTACTCTTCAGTAATGACACCTTTGGGGACGTTCCTGGCATTTAAATGAATGCACCGACCAACCTTCTCCCGCAGACTAAATGCCATCAATGGACTGGGAGTCAGGCCCCACAGCCTGATCCATGAGTGTCAATACTTTTCTTTCAGCGGAGCCCAGCAGACTCGGTCTAACCGCTGAGAGGGCTATTATTCAGAAGAGCCTTGGAGGACAATAACTGCAACTGATAGCCCTTCCTGCTGTTGCATCTTCATAAATCATTCACTGTTTATGTCTATTTAAAACGGACGGTGATGAAAGCTTTGCAAGGTGTGACAAAAGTTGCATATCTCACTGATTACACAGAAAGAGCTTCTGAGGTAGATGTTAACATGGCCAGACTCCTCATATCAGCATGATCCTCGCTGATCACCAACCATAATATTTCATTTGTCAGTATATATCCTCTGGATCACATATCTGGCTTATTATGTAGTCATGAAAGAGAAGTATTTAACAGTAGAAGCTGGTTTCTGGATATCTGCTGACCTACTTCCTGTTCTGTTATCCTGCAGAGAGACGTCGCAAACACTTTGCCAGAAAAGCTCGCAATTAATCCTTCTGCTGTGCGTGTGTGTCTGTGTTTTCGCGACGGTCGGGTTAATAGTGGCGAGGTGCATTAATGGATTCCGTGGGTGTTGCCCATGGACGTTTCCACGCTTCTGTGGAAAAAAAACAAAACCGTGTGATGGAAAAGCCTTTTAAAAACCTGCCTGAAGAGCGAGAGTAGAAGAGCGAGGGACTCATCGGTGTGTGTGGGTCGTGCATCTTACTGTGACTTTCTGACAGTGCATACCACAAACTACGGGGCTGTCACCGGCCACACTGCACACTGAGGTCAGACGCAAGGTCATCTTTGCATAATGCCTCCAATTTATGTCATTATTTGCTTTTAGGCTTGTGCAGACCCGAAGCTGAGCAGACAGACAGTGTGATTTATGCAGAAGTCTCAGCAGCCCTGTGATGAATTTTTCCTACCCGCTCGTCCCCAAGTGGAACACATGGCGCGAAGGAGAAGCTGAACAGGATATACTTACATTATGCAGCAGAGGCAACATCAACCCTGAGCCACAGGGGTCGTAGTTCTGCCCAAATTTCAAATAAATTTAGCAGAAAAGGTGTATTTTTTGTTAAGTATTACAGCTCTATAAACAGGCTCCTCCTATTCAGGGTTTATGTCTTTATTTAGCAGGGTGCTGGACAGTAGTGCTCATCCACCTCATGTTTAAGGTGCAGATAAAACTGAAGATGAAAAGGTGAATGGGGCCGGTGCAGAAGCCCCACCCACCAGTCACTGGTTAACATACCTGCCCCCCAAGCCCCAGGGTAGTTCAGTATTAATCCTGTTACCTGGGTAAGTTTGATCTAAAAATAAGTGTGGTCAAACAAGACCTCATTTTTCCTGCAGCATCACCTGCTCTGAGTGGCTTCTTCAGAGTTTAGTCCACCTTCCACATTATCCCCAATTTTGCCTCCAAGGTTCTTTCTGTCGTCACCTGAACTGAAGAGCACTCGAAGTGATTTTAGTTAACAGGAGAGAAAACAAGTGAATTAAAAGTTAGGTTTAGAAGTAAATCTAAAATGTTTTTACTCTTAAATCAAAGTCTTACTGGAAACACATCACAATCATCGGCGTAGATCACAGAACTACCGCAGAGTATTTGCCTTTGATCTCGTCTGCACATTTTGCCCCAAAGTCTTGATAAAAGGAAAGAAACCATCGAACTGTCTGAAAATGAGAAAGTAAAATCGGGCTTTCTGCGACTGAAGTTGAGGCTGCGGGTCTTTAATGGATCCCGCTGCACTCGACTCAAACCTTGGCTGATAAATGCACTCGATATATGAGAACAGAGGCAGATAAAAACACTGTGCTTTGGAAAAGCAGGTCTGGGATACCCTTTAAATTGTCACATTATTAAAATACACTTGTGAACCTCAGCTATAATTACAGTTTTCACATTCTGCAGAGAGAAAAGAAAGATGGCTCCGCTGAGCGAGATGCAAAAGTGAATCTACTTTCTTTTATTGCCACCTTTTAGAAATGACTGAAAACGGGAATCTGCCAAACACAATGTCTTCATTTAGTGTCTGGAGTACTGTTAAAACACAATTTCAAAACATAAAAGGCAGTATAGTAAAATATGCAAAAAAGGAAACACTGGATAGAATATACAATTTAGTAATAGAAAGGATGTCGTGTGGTGCCTCTCATGTTTATCCAGAGCTGTGTTCAGGTGAACACCTCGTGAAGGACGAGGTGAGGCAAACAAAAACCGACAAATACCTCGAGTCTGTTGGTAACACAACCTAAGACTAAACGTTTAAGGACACAAACAGCACTCTTTAGTACAGGTGTCCCCAACTCCAGGCCAGTTTTTAGATGTGTCCTTGATCCAACACAGCTGATTCAAATGACCTCCTCAACATGTCTTGAAGTTCTCCAGAGGCCTGGTAATGAACTCATCATTTGATTCAGGTGTGTTGACCCAGGGTGAGATCTAAAACCTGCAGGACACCGGCCCTCGAGGCCTGGAGTTGGGGACCCCTGCTTTAGTAACTCATTTTATTCTAATCTGATGGGTTTGTAAAAGCAATAATCAAAGTAACTCGTCTCGCGTCTCTCTGTAACGTAATTGTTTGAGTGAGTTTTTCGCGTGTCTTCAGCTCATCTTATCTTGTAATCCTCTTATGAGTGTTTTCCTCCACCGACAAGTTATCGAAACAAAAGCCCTCAATTTCCTCACCATTTAATAGGACACGTCCCAGAAGAGTGCGCCTAACATGTTCTCACAGCTGATATGAAAACCCATGAAGGAATTCTGATGACTACAAGGTTCAGCCATCAGGGGCTTGACACCGACGTGCTGGTGGGTCAAATATGGAATATTAAAACTGGTGCTCGGGGGATTGTGCACGAGAGAGGTAACAGTGAGGCAACAATTGCTCCTAAGAACACAGATCCATGTTCATGATCTGAAATTACATCAGATGTCAGGAAAATGAACTCATTTAAAGAGGTTTTATGAAGCAATAAAGGTTCCAGAAGCTGGAAAAACTACACTTTTATATGAATGTCAGCTACTTTCAATCAGTCATAAATACAAAAAAAAAAAAAAATTAAGTGTAATCATTGGGCAAACAGTGGTTTATCCAAGCTGCAAGGAGGCTGTTGTCTTATTTTTACTCTAATTTGACTGATGTATCTCCTAACCGGTCGCAGCAGATGGCCCCGCCCCTCCCTGAGCCTGGTTCTGCCGGAGGTTTCTTCCTGTTAAAAGGGAGTTTTTCCTTCCCACTGTCGCCAAAGTGCTTGCTCATATGATTGTTGGATTTTTTCTCTGTATGTGTTATTGTAGACTCTACCTTACAATATAAAGCACCTTGAGGTGACTGTCGTTGTGATTCCGCGCTGTGTAAATAAAATTGAACTGAACTGAATTGAACTAAAATATAAGGCACTCCTACTCTGACTTCACTTTTCAGACCTCTAACCCAAACCCCATCTGAAACATAAATGGGCACAAAACCGATAACCTCAGAAATAGTAACACCGTTTTGCATTTAAGTCACATTTTTATTTATGTTTGAATTTGAGTTTTCATTATTAGCAGACAGCTCACAAAGGTACGACTGTACCGGGGTTACAGTACGTAACCAATGGTTGTTGGTGACCTATAATGAATTAAAGTGAGAGGAAATAAAGGGATTTTTAGACTGTGGGTGAAAACAGCTGCGGCACGCAAAGGAAACAGACAGAAAGCATGCAAGTCTATTATAATCAACCCTCAAACTAAACTTGTGAAAGTTTAAATGATAATTATATGAGCTGTTCAACGTTTTTATGTTTGGCAGCCACAGCGGTATGAACCTCCACAGTTGGATCCCAGAGAAATACTGGTGGACGTTGAGACATTGAACAGAGTGGGATCAATACTTAGAGTTTGACTGGTATCATCATGTTTTTCTTTCTTATTTGCAAACATAATATGTGTAGAATATGTGATTGCATAAACATACATGTTTATATTCAGGACATCAGATAGATGTTTGCTTTGTGCAGCACTACAGGGACACTGACTCACTAAACACGACCCTGCAAGGAAAAACTAAAACCGAAAAAGAGCCAAACAACATTAATTACTAAAACTTGTAGCTAGCATGCGTCATACCTCTGGGAGTCCAGCAGATCCCTGGGTCTGATGATGGCCTTGACCAGGGCGTCTGGCCGCACTGACTTCTGAGGCGACATCTTGGGGCTGGAGTCTGACTCGCCGCTCTCCTCGTCCCCCATGGCTTTAACATAGCTGCTGCTCCGCATCCGACGGCAAGGTATCTCATCGTCCTTCCCACCTCCAGGATAACCCCCCCACTCATCCTGGGGCACCTTGTGGGTAGGGGGAATAACAAAGACACATAATAGTTGTTTTTGCTACTTGGGAGCAGAGCATTAATACGCTTTCATCTTTTAAAGCTTTTAAAACAGTGAGCGTTTGGAAGCATGTTTGAGCCGCTCCATGAATGTATTATTCATGATGTTTTTAGCTCCGCTTGTTCCTCACTAACTTCCCGGTTTCCTCCTTTAGCTGCTGATTGCTCTGTACTACAAAGCTGCTAACTTTGTTTTTTTACAGACTTTAAAATGCCCATAAATCTGAACCAAACCTCAGACCTGTCACTGCAGATGACCTCTTATGTATTTGTATTGACAGAACATATTTATTACTGCAACTTTAACAGCCTTTTCCTCTCAGTGTGGCTCTCTTCAGCATTACAGATGCCTGCTTTACAGAGTTCTGCTTTGCTTATTAGAAAAAGTGTATTCCTGATACTTGGTGTAGTAGCATTCATTATGTAAAATTACATTTAAAACACTGAATTCACTGTATTAAATATTTTAAACAATAACAGAGGACAGAGGTTTTTCTTAAATGACCAAGTCAAATATGCAAATCAAACGTTTATTACCATGAGACTAAAAACTGATTTGCAAAAACTAAACATTTCTTTCAGCAGTTTCACAACAACAATAATGAAACAGATAAAAACAAAACCGCGAGCACCCTGCAGCTCAGCATGTAGCACCGACAGAATTAATCTGTTAAATCTTGATTTTCACTCCTGCATATGCCGTCAGACTCCTGAGCCATCGTCTGAAGACTCTCTGAATCCATTCTGTACCAGTGAAAGTGTCACTCGCTGCAACACAACCCCCAGTCACGCACCGCCCTACAGGCTGAGCGGAGGCATCTCCAGTGGTGAGGGAAAAAGTGTGTACTACTATAAGATAACAAGCGGGTGCTGGCAATAGCAACATGAAACTGGTTGCAAAGAGCTTTGTGGAAAACCTGCGGTTGCTTGTAGTTTGCACAGAAGATGCTGATTTGTCTCTAAATATTTTTACTTCTGCTCATCAAGTGTTTGCAGACAAGTGGGTGACCTCTGTACAAACATCAGGCAACCCTGTGATCCTCTATGGGACCAGCCAATCACTGCTGGACAGGGAAAGCATTTTTCCCTTGTTACTGGTAGTTGTGTGACAGGTCTGTGGGAGTGGGGCCTTAGCCGGGTGTACTTCTCAAGAACTTCCACACCGTTTTCCTGGTTTCATCAGGATTCTCATACTGAATTCTGTGGAGTGGATGCAGGGAAGATTAGTGGAGATTATAACCTCGCTCCTCCATATTTACCTGATCTCCATACGTACTCGCCCCCTCGTACACTCCGCTCTTCTTCAGCTTCTCTTCTGCTGTTCCACCTGCTCGCCTGACTACCACAGGAGCCTTTAGCTTCCACTGGATCTCCGGACTACAAACTCTCTCCCTACTTTTGAATCGCATCTTTAAAACCATCTATTCAGAATTGCATATCCTTCATCATGACTCTGTCTTCGTCTACTTTTACATTGTTTAGTTTTTGTACTTTCATGCTTGTTTTTATTTTTCATTTACCTTATGTTTTTATGTTGTTGTACTAACAACATAAAGACCTTGAGGGTCTTTAAAGGTGCCTGTGAATAAAATGTATTATTATTATTGTGTCAGTGAACAACAGATGATTGCACCTTTACTGGACACTGCAGAAACGTCCAAATGTTACTTCTGGTGTGTTGTTATAGCAAACCAAAAACAGGTTCCTGAGTATGCAGCTACCCAAACACAATCTGCCGTCTTCTTGTACTTTCTGCTGATTTTTGGAACAAAGTTTGGCGAGTATTGGTAAGAATATTCTCATCTTTCCTTCCGGCTGTGAACGAGCCATAGCGGTGAGATATTTTCACCAAGTTAACAATACAGAATAACAGAATCCTGACCCCGGTGTCTCACCTTTTTATGTAAATGTAGTTGTTTTAAAACCCTGAAGCCATAAAAGCAGCGCTATAATATTTCCGTCAATGAAGCAACATGCCGCTTGATAGACACTTGAACTGAACCCCGACCTCTGGCACAGTTTGTTCCACCCATTGAGCTATGCAGATCCTTTCTTGATTTCTCGATGAGTCAACACACATTAACGCCTTCACACAGCTGTGCGGTGTTTTAGTATTTCTGCAGTTTGGCCAGGTTACAAACTGCTCAAAACCTCGACTGAAAGTCGGCTGTGAATTTGACTGGGCTGCTGATCATAATTACCGCTGGAAGAAAAGCTCGAAACCAGAGGAGAAAAGGAGCTGCCTCTGCTCGCTCTGTCGTAAGCTATCGGAAGTGGAAGCCTGCCATCGAAACGAGCAGGGCACTGCATATGTTGCAATTTTCATCCACTTGTTAAACCAGGTAATTGAGTATCCACGTGAGAATCACCATTTCCCATTCAGAGCGAGAGCACTCATTGGCTGTCTTTATTGCATACGGAGCAAACAGTTCACACTGAACACACAACATCATGGAGGAAAATTAGTTTCTGAATCATCATCGTACCACAAAGGAAAAGCGACTCCATTATGGTACATGCCGTTACACAGCACACAGCAAAGCCATTAAAAGGCTCTAATAGGTTTCTGTATTGAAGACAGTGGTGCAGCTTATTAAAATGTGCTGGGCTAACTTCACCCACTGATATAATGAATCAGTGATGATTGTTACTCCCTCTCTCACTCGCTCTCTTTCCTGCACACATTTTTCTTTAAAAAAAACAACAGAACTGAGTTATTGTGTTGATAACAGCTGAGTCAGGACCTTAGCCTCACTTACAAACACACAGCTGCAAACACAAACCCCTTACTCCAGCTTTTCTATTTTGCTTTTTAGATTAACCTCGCTGCACTCTGTGATGTCACAAGCTTAGCTAGCCATGCTTTTACATGATACGACACCGTCAGTCATCATTCTGTGTGGAAGCTGGACTCACTTTCACATCTTTATGGAGATCTCGAGTTTTTATTTTGTTCAATCTGACTGCTGAGCAGTTTTCTTTGATTTCATAGTAACTCTGCCGCCCTGGTTTTAACATGTCCTCAAACCACAACTGAAACACATACACAAATACAAAGTTTGTGTTTTCCTCCAACAATCAGATGTTTCTGAAAATGAACTGGGTGGCAGCTGACTGACAGCGGCAAATGTCAGGAGGAGATGGGCTACATGCAAATGTCATCAATGCATCAGGTAGATGACTGTAATCACTCCCTGATACAAATGCCATCAGCAGGAAAAATAGCAAGTGAAATGTGAATTTTATTCAAACGGGTATTTGCTGCAAATAAAAGAGTTATCAGTTTTATATGGAAAAAATAGAAAAACATCAAGAATTCATCAAAGGCATTAAAGCTGATGTTATATTTATATTCTGGAACGTAAACGGCACTAATCCCGCAGCGTTAACGTGCGCACACTCACAACTGCTAAACTAGCGAGTGTCATCAGATCAAAACATCTTGAACAATCGAGCAATTATTTCCTCGATCATGATCCACGCTTTGTTGCAAAAAGCTGAATACAAGCATAATGTCCTAACGACACGTCCGTGATGTGAGTCAGCTGTGCCAGGCTCTGGGGACGGAGATCTGGTGAATGTGGAGGCCATGTGAGTACAGTCACGGTCATGTTCCAGGAACCAGTTTGAGACGGTTTGAGCTTCGTGGGGTGGTACGCTACGCTGTGGTCATGAAAGGATGGACGTGGACGACACTCAGGTAGGCTGCTGTGTTTGAACGATGCATCTTGAACACCATTACATCGGCCTGAACCACCGATACCGCTATTACGTTGCTTACAACAGTTCTGACCCTACCATGTGAATGCTGCAGCAGAAATCGAGACTCAATCTTCTATTGTCCAGTTTTGTTGATCCCCTGTGAACTGCAGCCTCAGTTTCCTGTTTTTAGCCCCTCAGTGGTCTGCTTCATATCAGCACTTTTATTTCTGTGCTTAATTGCTTTCTGTCTTACATTCACGCTCTGATGGATGCATCGGAAAGCAGCTTGGGGTTAGTGTCTTGCCCAAGGATATTTGGCATAGAGACTGGAGCAGCTAGGGATTGAACAGACAACCGTCCAATCAGATGACCTGTTTTACCTCCTGAGCAACGGCCGCTCCCAGTGCTCACTGGATAACTTCTGTTTTTTGGACGATTCCCTGTAAACTCTGGGGATGTTTTGTGGGAAAGTCCAAGGAGATTAGCAGTTTCTGAAAGACTCACAGCGGTCTGACCGACACAAACAGCCACACCACATTCAAAGTCTCTTAAATTTCCTTTTGTCCCCATTCTGATGCTCACTTTGAACTTCAGTGTCTACAAGCCCAAAAGAGCTGCTGCCAGCTGACTCAGAACCAGGTTACCCAATAAAGTGGCATTTTGTGATGACATCACTGAGGAAGTTGTGTTAGGCTTGAGGTGTTTGGATGTGCTGCACAAAATGCCTCTCGAACACTAACATGTACTCGTGTGTGAAAGGAGTTACAGAAGCTTACTGTGATGCAAAACACACAGTTAACTGGGACATGTACACAGCCATATGGATACACTCTCAAACACACAGCGATACAAGTCATTCATCTCCCCTCCAAAGACAGACAGACACCATCTACCAAATGGAGTCGATGGGTTAATTAAGTCTTGGAGGGGTTTGATATTTTTAGACGTCTAATTAATGAACGGAATGCCAGAGGACAGGCACAAGCTGTGGTGAGATTTGTTTAATTTAAATTTGCTGATAAAGAGGATAGATTCCAGGGTGTCTCCCTGTGAAGATAAAAAACAGTGAGTGGTCAGTTTCTGATCGTACGAGTGCTTCGCTGCTCACCTTGACCTAAAGATCCCACTAAGAGAGGAATTCAGAGGTGAGCATCCAAAAATGTTCCACAGGGAAACTTTGATGAAGCTTCTGATGCAATGATGTGAATACGAGCCAAGATTTGTGGGAGCTCTGTGAAAATTCACAGTGGGAAATTTTACATTTTAGCTTTTCTCTTCACAATAACGGAACTTTAACTTGATTTAATCAACTGGATTCTGCTCAAAAAATAAGAGACGCGGTTCGGGGAAAATTTTTTTCTCGTACTATAATGAGATTTTTATGACCACAACTCCTGGTACGTGCCCAAGCTGCTCCGACACTTCAGCAATGGCAGCAAACAACCTTGCCTCACCAGCATCTCGTAGCAGGATTAAGCAGACACTGGCACATTTGTGTGTCTACTTTTACTTTGTCTACTTTTACTTTCACAGCTTTGATCTGTGGCTCTGTCGGAGGCCAGAGAGAATGCAGTGTGTATATGTGTGTGTTTGTGTGTTTGTGTGCATGCCGGTAGTGGGGGTAGCCAGGCCCCGGCCAATGCTCCTGCAGTGCTGCAGTGCATTTCATTGATTAACTCTGCGGCTCTATCTATACACCCACTAAGAGACATAAGTCACTGGTATTAAGTAAAGAAATACGCTGGGGCAGACAGAGGGAGAGAGAGAAAGAGTGAGCAATGCACTGTGCAGAAATATGGAGAGATGGCTGATACCTATTGGTTGATGGGAGTTAGAGTGCTCTTAAAGGTGCAATCACTGGTAATCCCATCCACCAGCCTCCCACTACACACCAACGTGGACTCCTCATGTCTCGTGCTGCTTTTGCACAAACATGCAACATTCACAAATCTGCAGTCTCAGCTCATGTTGTTTGTTTGTTTACTGCCGCTTTACATTTTCAGACAAAGTCGTAAAAGTGTAAATAATCGTGCTCAGTAACAAAACGACAGCAGTCATGCCCCGGGAAGATGAAGAGAATAAATTTGTCATTTTGGCTGTAACAGAATCAATCTCATGAATACCAACAGCACTTCTCAGAGTGATTCAAACACTAAAGCTGCTGTATGAGCATCAGCAGAGCTCACAGGGGCAACGAATGATTCCAAGAGCTTAACAGGAGGGTTCTAATCTGCAGACGTGCTGGCAGCTCTATGAACCTGAACTGTGAGCTAAATGGTAACTTTATAAAAAAAAAAAACGCTCACCGGGGCATTTACTCAACGGAGCGCGCTCCTGAACTTGAGATGGTTAACGAGCAACAGCTCAGTCGCTGTAGAATGGAATGGCTCAGTCACTGTAGAATAAAAAGAAGATGTCAGTCTCCTTGCAGCTAGAACCAAATCTGTGATTGCTGAGGGGTTTTTATTTCTGCTGTTGGAGACTGATTGCAAGAAGTTGCAGTAACTGTTGTTTGCCTGCAGTCATTCTCAGCAGATTAGAAAAGGTCTGCAAATAATTACTGTTTATTCTGGTTATATTTCTATAAACAAGCTTGCTGAATGCCTGGGTCATTTTGCAGTTTTTGGGTTCTGCAGGATCAGGATTTGTGGAATAAAAGTAACTGATGTGATTTTCTGTGTAGATAAACGGCAACACAGTTGCAATTTTTGGAATCTTACTATAGTTACATTATCACAAACATATTGCAACAATTAAATTGTTAGATGGTAACCAACTGATCACAGACAGTCCCCGTCTTCAAAGCTAACAAGACTGCAAGTTTACATGGTTGCAATAATTGTGTAGCACTCTAGCATGAGCACATCTGCCACATCAACACTCTACTGATTTTTAACTGATATTCAGCAGCTCGTTCCACCTTTTAGCATGCTTTCATGAAGCTGCTGGCTTTCGGTTTAAGGTTTTGTGCTTTATGAATAAATGCACAAAGTTTGCAGCAATCATTTGAGTAAACGTTGAGATATTTCACAGTGAAGCAAAGCTGTGGACTGACATTAAAATCTCTGAAATCTTGAGGGCCGCAGCATCTTTGTGATGATAACTCGATGTAAATGAGACTGCCCAACATTTCTGCACTAAAAACAGAAGAAAGACATTCAACCAAGACTTTTTCAACTCTTCACCCTTGTTCTGTTGCTAAGAGGTGTCTCAAACAAACAAAAAACCTTTCAGATCAACAAAAGGAAGAACTTCTTACAGAAAGTACACACAAGGACAGATTTTCCTTTTGAGTATTTTGATGACAGATAAAAGAGACGGCATGAGGTTCTCTTCTGTTGTGAGGGGGAAACCTACCTACGCTTTTCATCCTTCACCTACCCCAGCATTACAAATACATATTCTTCTCTCCTTCTTATTCATCAGAACTCTGTGCAGTCTGTGATTTTGCTTCCACGTTTGTCCCCTGTGGTAACACCTGTGCTGAATGCTGAATGTACTCATGTGTTCATGTTCATGTAAAATGAACAATATTACTTTTTTTTTACTGCACAACTGGTTTATCAGAGAATTCTTGCTTGCGACGAAACTTCTCCAAACAGACTGTTAGACACTGCATATGGAGTGCTGGGGTATTTTGCACCACATGGTAATAATACACTTAAACAGTGAAGAAGTCTTGGCAGGAAACGCCTGTAAGGCAGAAAATATGGCTATTAAACCTCCCAAGAATTAGGATGGCATCATAGCTGGCTATTATTATTGATTTAGCCTGGCTACTGGATCAGAAAAAGGCATTTTGCAGATTGCAGCTTAACAAGTGACTATTTAATGTTTATACCCTGAAACAATCACATTAAAATCAAAAGAAACTTGAGGTTTGACATAATAACACGACTGCAATAAGATGCACGCTGTCACAGTGATAATCCACATCGTCGCCTCCGGCAAACAGAGACAGACAGTCGTCTGATCTTCGGGTTCCTGGGACGAGATCCCGCTACGTAAGGGTTCGTGGCCCGATTGCTATCTGGGAACTCCTTCATAAAAATGCTAGGAAACCCCCGAGTGTGTGTGGGTGTGCGTTACTACAGCTTTCCATCACAGTGCCAGTTTTGTTTCTGCTGCTTTGCACTTTGCTTTTGTATTTTAATCAGCAGCCTTTCTGCCTCTCAAGCCCCACCTTTGGCAAGCCAACATGGCAGTTAATTGGCTTATTAAATCCCACCGCAATGCCCTATCAGCAAAACTATCAAAGACTAATCCTTCCTTTGTACAACGCTACTGTACGAAGGAAGAGGAAGGAACTCTATTTGCTAGAAAAGCTCACTTACTCTGGGCTGAGAGTTGTCAGTAACGCAGAGTTATTGGGTGCAGTTTAATAGACGGTTTTACTTAGAAAGGCTCCAAACCAAAGTGATCTGGAAGTATCTGTGTAGCTGACATATTAAGAGCTGTTTGAATTCTCTAAATCGTTAGGAAAGGTTCTTCAGTTCTTCCTTTATGACCTCCTTTAGTGGAGGATACACTGAGGATACATCCTTCGTGAAAGGAAGGAGATAATTCCTGGCCATAATTCACAGCGATGCAGCATCCGACCATTCATGGAAAACAATAACAAAACCAACAAAGTGTTGCAAAATTAATTAAAAGTGTGTTTTGCAATGCCATAAGATGCTGATACATTTTGAACATGGATTACAGCGTCTGCTGCACACTGCAACGACGGACAAAGGCTGGCCCACACACCTACACGCGCATTACAGTAGATGGTTCAGTGGCTATTAGTGTGTACAGATCTCAGAACGGGCTAATTAGGGCTAATTTGAGAGATGACAGGAAGAGATGCTAATGCCAGGTCTGATTCCCCACCACTTATCATTTTAGAGAAAAATCTTCTATATGAACCCGTCTGTCTTCCCTAATGTCCAGTTCATCCTGCTTCCACGCACAAAGACTCGCACAGACCTGCCACGTGCACAAACATTAACATTTAACTTTATTACCTGCAGTAGGATTTATGGGATTGATTTGTTACAAAGTTGCAAAGTTAGATTACTTTAATAAGTCTATGATAAAAGTCTGTGTCTATAGTTCTACCAAACTTTCAAAGTTTCTCACTCTCTCCGTCATCACCCAAGGACGGCAACAAGGTGACTAGCACCTCATCAAACCATCTGGTGTGTGATAAACAGAAAAAAACACACTTTTTCACGAACACTGCCACTCACACACTGACAGGTTCGGCACACACACTCTCCCTGGATAGGCTTTATGCTGCTGCTGCAGAGCAGACAGTTGTGGGTAATCCCAATTCAGCAGCAGCAGGATCCGAGTACTTCTCAATGTGACCCCTCAGTGTGTGTAGAGTATCATTCCTGACTATTGGCTCCATCTCTCTGCCTGACTGCTCCTGTTGATGAGCAACAACAGCAGCCACGGGGAGCATTGCTTTGTTTCCTCTCTTCTGTTTCCTAAAGTATCTCAGCACATCCACAGAGCCATAAACCTCAGCCATATATACGCATCTCCAACTTTCTCTCTCCCTCTCCTTCAATACGTTGTCTCCGAGCGTTCCCTGAGAGCGCATTGATTTTCCTCTGGGGAGGGAAGATGTGTCAAGCCCTGTACGGATCGGATTGATAACGCCGGTCTAAATATAGCCCTGCGGCAGGATATTTTTAGAAGTGTTTATAGTGCTGTGACTCGGACACTACCTCAGCTGAAGACGGGAACAGGTGGGGGTGCCAGCACTGCAACTCTCTCTTTAAGAGATTACTTTCCTTATTGGATATGCAAAAAAACTGGAGTGGATGATGCACCGTCTGCCTGATTCTGTGCTGAAAAACTCATCGTAAAACTCTCAGATGATATCAGCTGAAGCTGATTTCAGTGACGTGTCGGCTTTTCATTTACAACATTAGGCAATCATACGACACGCTCTCTGCTTACAGCAACGAGTCTCCAAGTCTGCTCTTTTTCTTTGCGCTGAACGATCGCTTTATTTTGGCTACAGGGAGTACTTACATGATGCAATCACATTTCACATTGTTATATTTGCAGCAGCACGGTTACATAATGTTGTTTTTCTGGCTTGAATTTGCAATTTGGGATTGAAAGTGTACTTTCTTATTCCATATACCCTGCAGCATGCTTATAAACCCATGAGAACCTTTTGTGAAAAGTGCTGACTCACTGAATTGATCCCTTCTGTGCTATAAGGTCTCCTGCAGAGCCGATCATGGGTCTGAGCTAAATGCTAAACTTTTCCAGACTGAATCCTCTGTGAAATCAGAGAAAACAACACAGTAAAAAAAATCCAGATTGATTTCTGGCCTTTTATTCTCATACTGCCAGCTCTTCCCCTCCAGCACAGATCATTTACAGAGTTAATTGATTTGTCCTGCTGTGCTAGTCCTTTCTATTGCCAGCCACATGCTGAGCCATAGGACAGGTTCACAATGTAATATCCAGGACAGTGACAAACAAAACACTGTCTTTCAGATCAGCTTTTAAAGCCAACTGAGACGAGCAGCTTTTCTTCTCCTGTGAGCGCAGGCTTGCTCGTCTTTTCTACAAAGCCTAAAGTTCTTGAAAACTCTATAAAACGACACTCAAAGCACTGCAGTGACAGAAAACGAATGCTATCATCGCTCCTTCTGTTGCATCAACATACAAATCAGAGCATTTCATTTAAAAATAAACTCTGTTTGGCGGCATGCAGGTTTGATTTTGTTTGGTCGAAATCTGATGGCCCCGCTTGTATCCCAGCCGGGATGTTGGGGAGTCATAATGGTGCAGTGCAGCTCAGTGCACCAGTGTAACTACAACTATACTACTGCGCTCACTGAAGATGCAGAATAATGCGATGATGTCAGGAGTTCTGAAAAATTACTCGTTTTTGCGTCTGCTGACTAGTCCCTGTTCTTAAACCTGACCAAAGCCAAACTCACCTGTAGATAGTGGCAGGGCCTGAGGTTGGGCTTGAGATCCGTGGGCATCATTGGCTTTTCCAAGTTGAGTGAGGACTTCCTGTAGGCCTCCTTGGCCTGGCTAACTGTCAGCGTTGACCAGGAGCTTCTCTTCATGAACTTGCCCTCTGGCGCCATGGCTATGCTTTCGCAGGCTGAGCACTTCACGTCGTTGTTGCTTTTGGAGGTCTTTAGCGACAGATCTCCCACCATGTGGCCGTGCACAGACTCGGGGTAACAGTGGCTGATGTGGTCGACTGGATGCCGTGACATGACGCTCGGCGTTCTGTATGTGCTGTCGCTGTCAAGGTTGTCATCCGAACTCCACCAACCTCCCGAGCGCTGCTTGCTGCTGTCGGACTTGCGCTCTTTGCTCTTGCTGCGTTTGCTGTGTTTGTGGTGGCCTTGGTGGTGGTGATGGTGGTGGTGCGAGCTTTCCCTGTGTGAGTCACCTTTGGTGCCGTTCATCTTGGAGGAGCCCTCCAGGGAGTGTGACTTTGTGAAAAGCTTCTGTACTGAGTGGACTAAGTGGCGTATTCGCCCGGGGCTTTCGTTGCGCTGCTCTGTAGTCGTGGTCGTGGTGGAGGTGCGCTGGTACTGCAGCGTGTGGAAGCCGTCCCGGTGCAGTGGCATCTGTTTTTCAAATTGGTCCAGGAGGTTTGCTGGGATTCGGTTCATTTTGCCACTGCCGCCGTGCGAGGATGAGCCGCCGTTGTCTCGAGATTCCCTGCCACCCGAGGCGTTCCCGCCACTGTCCCGCGAAGCGCTGCCGTAGTGCATGCGGGGGAAAGTGCTACTGGAGATAGAGTGGTCAGTGGCCGACATGGACATCGGCATCACCATGCACTCAGAGTGGATGGAGCTCCGTGGGGAGCAGCGGTGATGACCGTCAAGGGGGCAGCTCTCAGTGGGGCTGAGGAGATAGGAAGGAGGCCGTGAGTCAACATGGTGGTGCAGGTGGTCCAGGGAATGGTCACAATCAGCCAGGCCGCAGGTGTGGGCAGAGGTGGGGGAGGTGAGCTGGAGGTGGGCAGGGCGGCCGCCGGAGAGACCCTTCATGTTCCTGGGTGGAGGGGAGTAGCTGTCCTCATCGAAGTACTGCGAGGGGGACCATGAATACTGTTGGTCTGAAAGCAATAAGCAGAGACAATTTCATCAGAATAAGGGTAAAAAAAGCAGCTTCCCAAAAAAGAAACGCATTTCACACTTAATGATGGGGGAGAAAAAAGCCAAATAACACACAAGTTGGTCGTTATCCAGCTTATTCTCACTCTCCAAACCCACTTTGGCTGCAGGGAGGAAAAAAACAAAAAGTCAAAAAGCAGCAGAGCTGAAATGTGGAGGAGAAATCCACAAATTGCTCTGATAAAATCTCAGCACTCTTAGTTTTCACCTTCTATTCCCGTCTGCGGTGGCATACCGCTGTAAAGATGGGACAAGAGAACAAGACAAAAGAAAGAGAAGGGCAGGCGACAGGTAGGATCCCGCATTGCCATTTATCCAAAGCAAAGTGAAATAATAGCCTATCACTCGCCGGCGCTGGTGTCATCCGTCAAAGCCCCGAGGAGTGTGCCGTGAGGCGTAAGGCCGGGAAGGAGACCTTGGAAGGTGATCTCCAGATGCACCCTCCCTCTCTGCTTCTGTTGGGCATTGTAGCCAAAGATTAAAAACCAATTCTGTGCAATCGGTCACCGAGGTCAAACGTCTCCGCGCTCTATTCCAATGTGTTTAACTTAATCAGAGGAAAGGTTTGCTTTTATGCCTCAGCACTGCATGTTCTAATTACAGGCTCCTTCCTTTAAACATGTCGGGACAATGTCGGTTAAAACTCAACTTTAGTGGAACGCTTTTTTACAAATAAAATTTTTTGGCCTGGTCCTCATTTCCACGTGTGCCAAAAAATGAATGCTTATCAAGTTATACAGGTAAAAATATATTTTTGAGCCTGTGAATTATGAGTTTGCTCTTTTTCATAATATATTGATAATTGCGACTGTCCTCCAAACCTCCTGGTTTTCAACGAGCAGCTGAACAGTGCAGTGTGATGTCATATTTCAAACTTATCTGCAGCCTGTCTTGTGAAATAGGAAACAAACAAATAAGCATATCTCAGTCCTCTTGCCAGCCATTGCTACGCCTCATAAAGCCCATGCACTTTCACTCCCGCTGTAACCCCATAAAATGAAGGAGAGTTTTTATGAGCTACTGTGGAACGGGAGAGAGTGAGGGAATGGGACAGTCTCATATCAGCGTATTAACAACTCTATAAATTCCCAAAACATTTCCATAAACTTAATTCTGATACCTTGATATGAATAAAGGACAGCTGGACCCTTAACCGTCATTAATGCCTCAGTCCACAGGACTAAATCTTCAGTGTGAGTGAGCAGAGCACCAGCAGATGTTGGAAGCTGATAGCTGCCTGTTGCACTGACTGAACGTTTGGAAAATGGTAAGCAGACTGTACTTAGTGTTACTGGCCTCTCAAAACATTGCACCTTGAAATTAAGACTAATAACCTGCAGAGCAATTAAATAGTTGTATAAGCTGCACCGTACAAATGATCTCTGTGTGGTACTTCCTGGCACTATACAGAAGCTGCTGTCTACACGAGGTAGAAATAATCCAGACATTTTTACCTTGCTGCCCACTCAGACCTCTCTGCATCACATTCACACACCAAATGATGCATCAAGGGAAATTTTGGCATTCAGTATCTTGCCCAAGGACACCTGACTTGAAGACTGAAGGAGTGCTGAAGCACAGACTTCCCTTGTGTAATATTAGTTTGTTTGATGGTTTTTTGGAGGTATTGTTATGGGAAAAAGACCGTTTCACAGGACTCTATGCAATACAGTGAAGTACTAAGTACACACTCTGATTGAATAGCTTGTAGAACAACCTGCGATAACTTGAAGGAATGAGTCCTTGTATGACTTTATCAGTCTCTAATGCTGTTGTGTGTTAATGTTGGCCCACTTCTCTTTACAACGTTGGCTCAGTTCGCTGAGGATTCATTTATGCACAGCGCTCTAAAGGTCCCACCCTGGTGTTTTAGTCAGGTTGAGGGCTAGACCTTGACTGGACCATTGCAGCAACTTGGTTCTTTCTTATTCACCCTGTTTGAGATTTGCTGCTGTGCTTGGGATCATTGTCCTGTTGATGACCCAGTTTGGTCCAAGCTTGAGCTGTGGGACAGATGGCCTCACCTGTGACAGCAGCTTATGTCCACTCAGTGACTGCCCAAACGATCATGGCTCCACGGTTGGTATGAGGTGTTTGGTTTCTGCACTTTGGCAGTCCTTCCATACTTGTTTAGTCGTTTTCTAATTGTGCTGTCGTGAATTTTAACATTTAACCTGCAAACTGAGGCCTGCAGAGTCTGAGATGGAGCTCTTGGGTTTTCTGTGGTCTGACCTTGGGGTGAATTTACTGGGATTTCCACTTCTGGGAAGATTGTGACATTGCATTAACACACAACAATCCTGCAAACTGCAAAAACCTTTTATAGAGGTGCTCAGACGGATGATGATCCATTAATCGAGTGCGTTTGATTTGCAGTGTCTGGGCGCTCCTTACTCTTTAATTCCTGTCCTGTAATTAGATTTTTACAGTAGATTCCTCTCTTTTTCACATGAACATATAGTGCTGGGAACGGATTTGTCACATTTTGATTGAAAGAATGAAAAGGCCATTTTGCATGTCCAAGATCACCGCATTTCTAAAGGCACATCTTATTATGTTGTATTTGTTCATTATCCTACAAACACCAAGGACTCTGCATTACTGTCACATTTTCATCCATCCTTGAAAGAAGCATTTAAACTCGGGCCTCGTGCCTTTCAGAAAAGAGAACGTGAAGAACAGATTTGTCAGAACAGGTGAAATCTCTAACGGCAAGGTCAGGCAGAAACAGCAACTTTTAACCAACATAACTTCATAATGTGTAACTGACTGCAACATTAAACTATGACTTTTATAATGCATTGCTCTTGTGAAATGTCTCCTCTCATAGAGACAGGGTCCTTTAACAGGGTTCAATGACTTCTGCGTTTCCGTTTTATAACCTGCCTCTGTATAAAACTGACTCAGATTCATCTTATCTACATGTTCCTTGTAACGTATTTTGTGAGCACATAGATCAGAAGCCCAGATGTGCTGCACTTACAATAAAATTATGAGAGTTTTGAACTCCAACATCTGCCAAAATCAGCCGAGGAGCGTTTATATGACTGATGCACACTGAGGTCAGCGAAGGCACCACGTTAGTGGATTTTCATGTGCTGACAGTGAAACATTTGAATATCCCTGCAAAAGCTTCACAATCATATAAACTTTACCTGCATCAGTTTTATCTGTGAAATTCCTTTTCAGGTCTTTTCTCCCGGTTAAGGGACTTTCCCTGGGAATATTGAGGATTTAGATTATTTTGTCAATAGTTTGATTGAGTCTCGTACTCGTAGATCAAAAACCTGAGCAAGATCACGAGAACGACTTACTCTGCTGGTAGTGGCTCGTAACTAAGGGTGGATGTTCCCTTTCATCTTTCAAATTGGATCAAATTTATTCCGTTCAAAATAATTTTTAATGAGGTCTAAGATCTCAACCCCTGAGGTGCAGCCGTGCTCTTCTGTTGCTGCCGTCCTCCATCTGTCGAGATGAAAACAAATTCTCGTTGTTTACCAGTCTTACGTGAGGATGTCTTCTTGGCAGCCTGATGTAAAATTAATCCAGGCTACTCTAAGCACGCCCGAGGGAAGAGGTTGCTTTTGTACGGCTGCACAGAACTACGCTGAAAAAGCTCATCAGACGCTTTACTGCTGAATGCATTTGAATGGGATAATTCAGGTGGACTTGCTTAGCTTGAGTCCAGATCATTCCCTGCTAGCATGTGAAACAGGAGGATGACGCTGCATTATTGATTGATGCGATGCTACGTTTCTATCTGAAGTTATGTCACTGTCTTACTCCAAGGCTTTTCTTTGACAGCTCACTATTCCTTGAGGTATCTCAGGGAGCTGCACTGAATAAATTACCTAACCGCAGAGTTATGGTACTTCCTGGGATTATACGACAGATGACAGACTCATCTGCCCTCAGTTTCTCTTTCTTCTTTTTCACCTTCTACCAGTGCTGATACCAAATTTATCATCCGCTACAAAAAAAGACAGAAAAAAATAGATTTGTGATCAGAAACATTTGAAAGTTGACTTAATTTTTAGCCAAAGCACCCTGAGCGAGGCAGACAGCTCTCTCAGTGAGTGCACATCCTTCTGGCAAGTACTTTGCAAACAGGGAGACAAGTATCTGTGACATCTGTGGACAGGGAGAGGGCTTGTTGTTTATACACTGATACCAGCACCTGCCATCACATTATTGGCTTCCTGGCAAGGGTGCCAACTGCTTAGAAGCACTGCTAGGATGGAAGCTGAATCCAGAAGTGCAGTGGAAATAGTGTTTGGGGTACAACCATCAAGCTACTGGGCTTTTAGTGTTGATGTGATGATAATAACGACACTGACTGTGCACATGAGAAAAATTAAGAAAAGCTGATATTTGAGAAAACAGAGACCTTTGCTGTTACTCCAGACATGCTAACTTATTAGAGATCAACTCAGAAAAAGGAAATGATCGTTCAACTTAACGCACACACCCTCCACAATCATCCAATATCTGTTTCACCACTTGACATAATACACATGTCTATAATGCTGTCACAGGCTCCAGGGCTCAGCTGTGATAAACACACCTTCTACCTGACATTAGGTGTACACAGACAGGAAACAGATTCAGAGGAAGACGCTCATTTATTAAGGCCTTCTGTTCTGTGCTGCCACCCCGCCCGCGCGCACAGTGTGAGTAAAGGTCGTTTTGCTCCTCTTAACACATTAGCATTTAAATAGCATTATATCTGCCCTCAGTATCAGTGACAGCTTCCACTCTTCCACTGGCTCAGGCCCTAACTGGAGTTGAAAACAAAGTTAAAAGTTAATAAAGCGCTGCACTAGACTGAGAGATCAAAGGCATGCGACCTTCAGACTTGGAAGTGGTTAGCGTCGTGGCTAACCGCAGCGCTAAGCGGGACGGGATTTGGTTACGGGCGACTGTGAAGAAGAGTCCTGCTCGTGAAGCAACGTGCGAGGAATAGTTGCAGCATTTTGCATCAGTGGAAGAATCCGTCCTTTCTGAGATGTCAAAAAGCCTGAACTACTTTAGTTCTTTTAATGTGGTTAATTTGGTTGTTTACTGGTTTACCGCTGCAAGAGCAATGAAGACGATTTCCTTAAAGATGGATCGTTTTCCCTGAGAGATAGAGTTTTAAATGATGTAGAAAACAAGTTCAACTTTAACTTTTAAATCGCATACAAAAAAAAGAAACAATTTGTAGAATAACTTCAAAACAACTGCTAAGTTCATTTTAAACCTACATTATTTTTTTATTTTACGATGGGCTCACACCAGCTGTGACACCCATCGTCATGTTGACCCATCAGTACTCGGCACACATTTAATGATTCAGTAATTACTAAATGATTACCAGCTGCAGCAGCCCGGATGGTTTCCACCCTGCGAGTTGTGAGTACTCTGAAAAATCCTGCTACAGTAGGTGATTCCTTCCTTATGACACGCACACACAAAGATAGGCTCATGAGGTGAGTATACATAGTATTGTTTGAAATGGCCTTATCCAGCAGTATCCAATCCATCTGGCCAAAGTAAAGTCACACCCCTCATTTTCTGAGCAAAACTAATCAATAGAGCAGCTTCCTTATCCATCTCCCAAAGGTTAAATGCAGTCTCCGTAGAATTCTGGCCTTTTCTTCGAAAATCAAAGGAAAGGGAATTGCGTCCTCAACCCTCAGGGCAAATCAGCAATGACCTGAGCTATTCGATTTGAGAAGGAGCTAATGGACAAGGAGACAAAGTAGTAAGTCTGTCAGCTCTGTCAGCCTCGTTATATCTGCCACAGCAGCTCAGATCAAAATAAGGCTGCGACTTACATCTTTGGCAGACATCCTGCTCACTTGTCCATCAAAGCGACAGCACTGGACAATTCATGCGTAGGTCTCGAGTGTAGCATGTGAGCTAAATCTGTACCAGCAGCATTGTAGCTGCTAATGTAATACTCAGCTAAGTGAGCTTTTTCCATCTGACACAGCAATTGGGGACCAATCATTTGTCACTCGTATCTTTTCTCACTGACCATCTGTCTTTCTCCGGCCGTGACACTCGAAACAAACTGTTTCTTTCATGATCGCCGCTGTGACTGACACCTAACGCTGAGACACGAGATAAAAACAGAGCGTCGCAATCACAGCGCCGCGTGGGTCACATGCGGACATTATGTTTGCACGGCTGCTCAGATAGGAGATGCATTGGCTCTTAAATTGGCGTGAGAACGAAATGAAGTAAAATCGTCACGTGACTTCATCACTGATCGTCTGTTGATCTCAGTTCAGAGAAAAAAGAGCTACATTCATGCTGCTTTTATTATCACCGCTGACTAAACACTCCATTGCATAAAGACAGACATATATGATCACTTCCTGATATGTGTGCATGAAAAACTAAAGCTCTGGCACCAAACTTCTTTCACATCGGGGGCCACAAACAGCCCACTTTGACGTTAGTGTGTCAGACCAGTGAAACTCTGTCAGGGAAAATAAGTTTAACTCCACATTCGATCATGAGATATCTGCTGGATCTTCTGTGTTGGTGAGCTACAGTTTTGATTTTCTTTGTGTCTTTAGGTTCATTGAGTTTTGTGTTTGGCCTCTTTCTGTTTATGTCCTACTTTCCTAGTCCCTCTGAATGTTTATCTGTATTTCCAGTTCATGGTTTCTTGTTTGGTTAGTTCAGTCCCTTTTGTGTCCTAGTCTCTGTGTCTTTTACTCAGCGTCTCCTGTGGAAATCAGCCTTGTCTCCATGTTTGGTGACCTTTCTGTCTCCCTGGTCGTGTCCCTGGTTAGTTGTGGTCAAGTTCATTTGTCTTAGTCTTGGTCTACTTCGTGTTTTAATTTGATAGTTCCTTGTCTTGTGTGTGCTGCATTTAGTTTCGCTCCCCTTGTCTTGTTAGTTAGATTCTGTTCACCTGTGTCTTGTTTTCTGTATTCTCGCCTCCTAATTACCTCGGCCCTTTCTCAATTCTCAAGTACGCGAGTCCGTACTCGCATTCTCGGCAAGTACGTACTCGCCGAGAACGCGAGTACGGACTCGTGATTTGTACAATTGGAACACCAGCATACTTGATGATGTCACACACAGGTCCGGAGTTTTAACTGCCGTCCCCTCTTAATTTAACTGTGAGTAATATGTTATGAAGCTGAACTTTAATCACAGCCAAACCAATTTACTCAGGAACAAATAAAACACTGAAATAAACCAAACATTAACATTTAGAAGTGATCTAAGTGACTTATACATCATGTTTAACCTCAGTAGTGAAATCTCTATTAATAAAAATAGTGTACATGTACATACGTGTACATACCTTAATAAAAACAAGCAGGTGAGATGTTAGAACGCTTTTATTTTTATTGTAGTGGACACTCAATACAATAGACAGCTGCTGGGGTTTGGGGTTTGTTTAACCTGAGTAGCGAAAAGACCGCGGAGGGGTTGAAATGATGTGCCGGGAGTCCGCTGTTCTCATCGGCTCTAATAACCCTCGACCTCGCTGTCTGCTATGGAGCTGGTGGGTCACAGACGTCTCCGAAAACGTCGGAGCACGTTTGGAAATATGTGATATCTTGATAAATCAAGCAGATATTTGAAGTTTACACAGCTACATTCTCGCTTGAAAATAACTTAAAAGTTTATTTTGTGACCCAGAAAGAGTAATATTAAAAAGTTTTTAGCCCCGCTCGTCCGCCATTGCCGCGTTTGAGTTTTGGAGGAAATGGATTCTGGGATATTTAGCTGTACCAAGTCCACACAAGTCACCACCGATGCATGTTCGATAAAACGGGCGGAGCGAGAACACATCCGGGACTTTTCCGCGTTCTCGGCTTGATGCGTACTTCGAATTGGAACAGTACTTGGTCTCCGACTGATGACATATCACGAGTACACGAGAACGCAAGTACACACAAGTACGCATATTGAGAAAGGCCCCTCGTGTGTATTTAAGTCCTCAGTTTCCCTGTGCTCTTTGTTGTGATGTCCCTCATAGGACATAGGATATAGTTTTCCTCCTTAACGATTTGGCATTTTGGTTTCCTCGTTTGTGACCTGCATTACTTTGTAGTTTATTTAAGTTTAGAAATACAGCTGCTTTTTAGTTTACCCACTTTGTTTCCGAGTCCTTTGAGCCCTACTCTTTCTGCCACACAGACAGCCTTGAAGAGTGTGTCTTGTTTTCTGTACACAATAAAGAAATCTGTCAGTTCACCTCTTTGAGCCTAAATTGTAAGAAATAAATACGTAAAATTACAGAAAAAGTTTCAGGCTGAACATTTTTGTTAATTCACAGAAAATGTTGTAAAAAACAGGAACTTTTCTGTCATTTAATTTTTAACTATTACTTAATTTTATTGGTGTAGTATGAACAGCTGTAGGGAAGATCGTTACGTAGGATTCAGTTCAGTCTCATTTAAATAGCGCCAAATTACAAAAACAGTCACCTCAGGCCACAATCACACATTAAAAGTAAAAAATACACAATTTATGTGCTTACACACATTTTCCAAACTGTCCAGTGGGCAGGATTGAAGTGTTTGCTGGGCCAATTCTGGCCCCAGGCCTTATGTTTGACACCCCTGATGTAGAGAGAATCTGGCTAAATTCCTCAATCATAAAAATACCTGCAGGGTACATGGATTTTTAGCTTGCCTACACCTGTGTGATTAACAATGATGCAGTTCTACAATAAAAATAATAGTATGTACTGAAATATCAAAATAATATAAAAGTTTCATAGGTCAGTGACTCTAACAGAATCATTTTTCAGTTATTGACTTATAATGTGAACTAAATGAGTGATAGCCAAGCTCAAAACCTGAAAATATGTTATTACAGCTACAGAACAGCTTATGAAAGATTAGCAAACATGAAAATACAATTTTTAAAAATGTCAGAGGTTAAAAAAAACCTCCCCAAAACTCGTAATTCACAAGTTTAGTTTTCCCAGGATATTAGCAACAAAGTGCTGGGAAGCAGCATGCAACATGCTCACAGCAGATGTAACAGTAGGTGTGTGTGTTTGGACTGTCACACTGTAGCCTCCAGTGGATTGTGTTGCACCGAGTTGCATGTGGTTGTGCTTACACACCTAGATGTGCTGCCTGGATGTGAGAAACGGCGGTGAGATAGAGCCCCCTACCTGCATCCCTCAACAGCAATCAAAGCCTACAGCCTACTATCTTTCTCCCAGCAGGGTGGAGGTTTTCCTGAGAGGATGAAGGAACAGATTATAGTGAGCAGAAGCTAGCGGAGGTTAGAAGGTATTGTCTTCTGAGCTTCTGTAAACAACATTAAGGATTAAGGAAAGACAGTTTGTGTTTGGCTATATGTTTCGGGAGAGTCTGGGGAGATAACGGGTGCAGAGACTGTAAAATGATACCGTCAGAGAGTGAACAGGAAGTATACCGGCAGCTATGCATATTCCCGTAAACCCCAGGAGGGCTCTGCACACAAGTCTGAGGCACTAATCTCTTGAAAAATTATTAGGTTATTGGCAGGCTGTACCAACAGACGTAAAAGGACTATTTCTCTTCTGCGGCGGCGATTTGCACCTACGGTGTGGCGAGCTAAACGCAGCCTTAGTATTTAGCCGCTGAGAGATTATGGAGGCCAGATAAGGAGAAGCCGCTGAATGTCTGAATACTTATCGTGAGCCCGTTAATGATGAAGAGTGTTATCTGTGCTGTGCTCAGCGCTCCTTCGCGGCTCCCTTTCTCTCCGACAGTCAAAGTGGGGAGGGAGCGAGAGGTGACAGAAAGAAATTTAACAAAGTGTCAGGATCAGCGTTCTTTATTCCTCCGAGAACGACAATCCTCGAGGCTTTTGTGCTTCACCAGGTTCCTGCTTCCTCTTTGCTATTTGGATTTTAACGCAATTAATACTTTTGCAGGGGAAAGTGAAGCGCACTTCGCTTTGTTCTCTGCTAATTTCATCCCGCGCAACATCACAGGCCAAATCGTCTTGCTGTCTTTGCATCATTTCTTATTCAAACAACAATCTCCTCAATCTAAATCTTTTCATTTACAGCAGCTACAGAAATGGACTTGGAGTGCAACAATGCCCCCACACAAATTCCTGCCAAGTGTGGTTGATTGCATGTGTTTGCATTTACATGGTGGAATCATAAATCCAGCGCAGCAATCCAGCTATGAATAAATCATGCTGAATGTGAATTTCTGCCACAGGAAAAGCCCTGCGTGTGAGAGAGAACCAGAGGCAGAGTAAGCCGCATCTTATGTAACAGCCGGTACTCCATTCCCAGGCAACTTGTTAGACGAGGCCTCAGAACTGCTGTTGCTGTAGCAACGCGCTCTGAAGTTCCCATCCTTTGCTGTCTTTGCAGCCACTGAGGAGTTTCGGGGAAAACAGAGATAATTTGATATCGTCGCACTGTTTATTTGCCGCGACGACACAGAATAAACAAACAAACACGTCAAAGGCAGCCTATTAAAAATCAGCAAGTGTATCAAATGTTTTTATTGCTCGAGTCAGCAGCAGATTGCTGTATCAACTTCCCAGCTCCAGATCGCTGACTGACGGGAAGGTCCGGACTAGCCTCCGAGTCAATCCCATCTCGGAAGCGATTTTTAAAACGCTACAGGTCTGCAAAGCCCGGCAGGCAACCGCGCTCCTGAGTCTGAAGAAGACAATTGAAATCCTTTCCCCTCTAATGTAATTTTCCTCGCTGCAGACCACAGCAGCCCGGGAGTGTGGAGGGTGGGAGCCTAACATAATGATTTTTTTGGAGATGGAAGAGATACCAGCAGTCCACTTCAGATCTTTGTCTCTCGCTCGCCTTTTATTCTCCAAAGTCAGCTGGAACATCAGAAGCACAAAGTCAGTCAGAGTGCTGAATGATTAGCTGTGATGTTAATCTGGACAAAATCAAATCAGAAAAATTAGGCGATAGGAGCAACGTTTACGGGCTGCTACTGATAGACTATTAAATTAATTACCCTTTGGATCAACTGTATGTCGGAGGAAAAGTTCAGATCGGCTACAAACACCTGTGGGTGGATTTGGATGGAGGAAGGTTGAATGTCGCTCAGAGGTGAAACCGGACACATCTGACAGTCAAACGTAATTAGTGTGAGAGCCTGATTCACAGCAGTGCTTCAAACAGCTCGCTCTGTTATCACTGATGTTACTATACAGCTTGTGTTGTTACAAGCCAGGATCTAGCCAGGAGTGGACGTCCCCAGCATCTCAGCACAACGTCAGACCCAACAGCTCCATCTCAGACTTTACAGGCGGCAGTTAGCATGGTAAATGTTAAAGTTCATGCCGGTACGACTGGAAAAAGAAACTGAACAAGCATGGATAGATTGGAAGGATTGCAGGAGAAAACATCTTCCACCTTAAGAGAACGAGGCAGAACGACTTAGCTGCATCTGAACAAGCCACAAGACTTCTGGAACAACCTGAGATCAAAGTGGTGACGTTTGTCCACAGAGCAGCACATTCTGAGGAAAAGGCTGAAAAAGAAAAGAGTCAAGGTGCTGCAATGACCAGAGTCCAGACTTTAACCTGATGCTGATGTGGGACCTTTAGAAAGCTGTGCATGTCACAGTTTTTCCACAATAATGTGACAGACTGAGAAAATCGTATAGAAAACGATTACTTCAGGTTACCGCCACTGAAGCTATTCAGTCATTGTGTTTTTCACAGGGCTCTGGGATTCCTGTGAAACCTTTCTTTGCATGACACAGTCCCGCAGAAAAAATAAATACTCAGAAGATGCTGTGCAGTTATTTGTCTATTTAGTCTGCATGAGTCTCTTTAGGTTTTAGACATGTTTGTTGAACAGTGCCTCAAGTTTGAAAGCAATTAATCATTAAAACCAACAGCTATTTAATCTCAAACACATTTCAGTCAAAGCCAAATAAGCCAAACGAGGATTGTTTTTCAATCGGCAGTAATTTATTTTTGGCAGAATAACTGTTCTGTGACCTTCTGAGCACAGAGGTGATGAGCACGAGCCAAAACCCCGACACTGTACAGAGCAGGCATCAGGGACAGCAGACTCTTTGCAGCCGTCTTTGGTGGGCTGCAAAGAGGCTTGCAGAGGCAGCACTAGCTGCAGGTAGACCTAAACTAATTATCAGCTGATTTGCCAGGATTGAGAGATGACCTTTACCTCAACCAAACTCAATGAAAGGATAAATAATGTGAAATAACCTGTGGGAAGGACACAGTTGATTTTGAACTATTTCTTTGTGCTGGCCTTGACTGATCTTGGCTGGCAGGTTTCATGAATGCCTCCTACAGTACAAACTAAAGCCCCAACAATCGACAGTAATGAGAAGGCCGGTCAATAACAGAGCAAGCTTGGTCCAAAAATGACCTTTGAGGGATGAAAATGATTACACTACAAAAGGTCAGACCACACTCAGATTTTGCATTTTGATAACCTGGACTTTCCATTTTGCTTCATAAAACATTTTATACGCTGTGCAGAAGTTCTGAGAACTTTCGGTTTTTATTAGTCACGTAGAGCCATCGGGGAGGCATCTGATTCATTCTGCAGCACGAGCCCAAACACAAAGCCAAAGTCATAAAGAACTGACTTCATCAACAAGAACAGGACAGATGGAGGCTCCCAGATAGCCCTGAACTCGAAAGCATGGAGCCAGGCTTTCTGGGATTACATGCAGTAACAGAAGATATTAAGAGTGCCTGAATCTACAGCACAGCTTTTAAGATGCTTGAAACGGCCAACCTGCTGTTTGCAAACAGTGCTGAAGTGTGCCTAATTTTAAAGGCAGACGATGCTTTTTATTGCCCTTTACATAGGGTTAATAGACAAATAAGCTTGTGAGCTGATGTTATCCGCTTTTACTGTGCACATCTCATAAAGCTGTAATACCCATCTGATTTAAATAAGCAGCGTAGATCAGATATGTAAACTCCCGCCGCCCTGATAGTCAACATCTGTGCAAAGTCACTCTTACGGGGCCTGGCTGGTTTTCATTTGCTTCCCCAGGCAGTCACTAAAACCACATGATTCTAGTAATAATTCAGTGGAGTGAGTGGGCTGATTGAGTTGATGCAATGGTGGAAGGAGACATGGAAAACACGGGTGCAATGCCTGACAACAGCCAGGCTGGATTGGATTTAAGGAAGGGGGGTGTCACCTGATGTTTCACATCTAGAAGACTGACAGAAACCCAGAAACAGTCACAAAGGATGAAATTCAGCAACAAGAAGAAGAAGAGTGATAGTGTCACACGTTGTTTTGAATGTAAAGATTTAAAAACACACAGACAGCAGGGTTCGCTGACTGGTGACAGGTCAACCATGGAGCCCATTTTCACTGGATCTCCCTTCTTTACTCTATTTTTATTTTCATCCCTAAGGGGTCTCTCTGTAGCCTCTTCCACCGAGTCTCATCAACAAGCCATTTTTGAAACTCTGTGAGGTGAGTAGAGATAATTCATCATGTCAGACTGGTTAGCACGCAAGTGTGTGTGGGAATCTGTGCGCTGTCAGAGCGGCAGGCATGTGAGGAAGGAAAGAAAGTGAAAGACAGGTGAGCGTGCAGTTACAGCAACCTAAACTTTTGTCATGAGCGCTCACGCTGTAGAATAAAAGGTGACTCACAGGTACAGTATCACTCTAGGTTCAGGATACACAGGCAATGCAAATACTCGTTCAGTGGGAGCACGTTTGCAGCTTTCTGGTAAAAATAAACCCCTAAATTTCGACTGCTTGCTAAATATTCACATGTATGAGCTGCTGATAAAGATGTTTGCCAGCACTTACATCACAGCTGGGAAGCTAGGCAACTCAAGGTTCTGCTCAAGTTCAACAAAGCTGACATAACTGCTTCAAAAGCAAACCCTTTAAGTGGAACCACTAACACAACAGACCTCCATCCACCCACCCCATCTAGACTCTCCAAGCTTTGAGCTGGGGTTGCTTAGAAACAAAGCTCATGCACATCACAGCCAGGACCAGTGTTAGCCTTAGCCCGGGGCCGTGGATGGGAGATGTGACAGTCACATCTGCCACCATAGCTGTGTCCTAATTCAGGAGTCTGAAGCTCAGTAGTCTGCAGTTCTGGAAAATACCACACAATACGAGGTTTAGTGGTGTTCTGTCGCGAGAAAATAAACCACGGCAATTTAAAAAGTCCCAGCAGCGCTTAACTAATTGCAACCTACTTTTAACTTCATCTTTCTTCTTTCTCGCATGCTGGATAGTGGAAACGGAACAATCCTCTGCATGCTTTATGAAAATATATTTTGTTGTTTTGTGTCAGTTAATTCAGGAAAACGTAGCTTTCACATGTAAGACCTGAAGATCTGGATTGAGACACAGTTACTGCCTCAAACACTTGGTGACCGTCACCATGAATCCAAAGAATTAATACTGACAAGGATTTTTGATGACGAGCGCCTTCAAACGTAAAGAATGAATCCCGATATCTCACAATGACTTGTTTATAATTCCACTCTGTAACATTTCCACATAAACATGTTTTGCATGTGTGCAAAGACAGCAGCCCTGCACTGTGAATACATTTCACAATAAAAGAACAAAATTTGAGGTGTTTTCTTTACTTGCATGGATATCGATGTTGCACGACACAGTCTGCCGCTGTCATGTTAGTAACGCAGGAAGCAAACCCTCACAGGGTAACGACTGCATCGCTGCATCATTGCGCCACTTCCCGATTGGCCTCTTACGTTCGTCCTTGAGGCTCGAGCTTTGAACAACTCCTACACGCTACGTGTAGGCCCCCTGAAAACGAATGAGCCCACAACAATTACTCTCCACCATCGTAAGACAAACAACAGCATTTCCGGAGCATGGCTGGTTCACCCTTGTTAGCTTTCCTTCTCTTTTTTTGCCTCCTGTTCTTTGTCGGAGAGATTACTCAAGTCTGAGACAACATGAATTACAAAGTGTTCAATATTTGCAGGAGTGATTCAGAATCAGCAAACTGTTGCACTCAGTGAAGTCTGCGCGGGAGTATGTGAGCCTACTATAGATGAGAACAAGTGCTCTGCTGTCTCTCCACATTCAGTGTTCAGAAAGGGCAGACGGGGGGTTAGGGGAATTATCACAAGACAAGGTGAGAAAAAGTGAAGCATGCAGCACGCATGCTTATGATGGATTAATGCTGTTTTGCACGAATTAATGAGGGACGTACGAAACATGCTGCGAATCTGTTACACTCAGTGGTCAATTTAATACAATTTAATACCTAATTATGTTTCACTTGTCATACTTTAATGCCGCCTGAATGTGAACAATGAGAGGTGCGGATTTAATTGATGTGGGCAGCCTCATTCAGCGCCCCGTTAATGCCACGGGTTTTGTCAGTCTGATAAAGGCGATAGATAATAAGTCATTACCTTGTGTTATTGATGTTGTGTACTTTCAGAGAGTGCGGGGCATCACTCCCCGAGTCTTTTTGCGCAAAACACGATTATCAACAGATGACGAGGGACGGGTAGATGAAACTGCTGCGGCCTCGCTGCATTTACATGCGGCGAGCTCCACAATGCTGCAGTAATGAACGTGTTCACGGGTTTTCCCATAAGGCCGAGGAGTTACATGGACTGGATTGATGGCGAAGATCAGCGTGTGCCGCTTTCTCGACTCTGCAGTTCATATCGTGACATTTTGAAGAAAAACCTATAGGGGTGATTTATCAGGTGGCGGGGAACATTGAACTCGGGGTGATTTAAAATTGCTGCAACTGTTTGGAAATTGGTACGCTGCTGTCACTGCGGGCTTGTGTCATCACATGGTGGACCTCACGGAGGGAGACGGACAGATACAGACACCCGAGACAAGTCTCGTTCAACCCTCGGCGCGCTCGTTAAAAAGCGCTCAGCTGTCGGCTCGCGTTCAGCTGCTGCACGTCACACGCTTGGTGGGTTGTGATGAGATTTTAACACTTTTGGGGAAGCGTACTGCTGCAGGTGTCAGAGGAAACACCACAGGTTGCATTACCTGCGCGGGCGAACAGTGATGGATTGTTTGATTTGTAGAATGAGCATTAAGTGGGAGTGGGAGTCAGAGTGCTTGGTATTTTTCAGAATAGCTTAAATTAAGGATCTTGGTGGTCTTTGAAAACACTTGAGCTCAAAGGAGTGACCCCGCTGTGATAAAATGGGCGCAATAAAACACTGTTGTTGTTACTGGATCATTTTAAATTCACAGAAACAGGCTTAATTCCCTCATCACATGGTGACAACAGATGTGAGAGAGAAACAGAGTATGGGCACGAGCCGTGGATCCTTCTTGTCATGAAGGTTAACCCACAGTGGCCTGTACTGGCTGAGGGATGAATGTTTCCTGTGTTTCCACGTTGGACCCAGGCGCCGAGTTGTTTTAAACACCCTTCAGGGAAGTGGGGTCCATCGGGGTGAGGACACGGTACACACTATTAACACTCCCGCCCTTTCTTGGATTACTGCCATGTCAGACTGATGCCTGTCATCACGCGCGCCTGCCCAAAAAGGCCAGCTATTGCGTCCCGAGGTCAGCTTGCCATTAAAGTCTCTGTGATTAAACACAGCCAACAAACAGGTGTGCTGCTTTCACTTCGGTTCAGGAGCACAGGACGAATTTCCTGAACAAAGAAAGGAACAAAAGGAAGCAAATTTGAGGCTATCACACAGCTACGGTGACTCACATCGCTCACAGTCAGTCTTCAAAGCAACAATCCCCCGGCAGCTGCGAGAAGGACTTCTAAACTGTGTTATCAATAAATCATTTCTATATTCAGTTTTCTAAATAACACTCCTCCAAAGCTCGTGTGGGAGGAGAAAACGTTTGTGAGCGAATCAGCCTCGCTCACGGATGATTCAAACGGGGGGGGGGGGGGGGGGGGGGAGTCGCAGGAGTGCAATTCTGTCATAATTGTTGTTGAAAATAATGACGGTCCCTTCCAGCAGTTCAAGCTGTGAGCATTGTTCCTTCCTCCCTTATTTATACTCCCTGCTTGAAAACTAGGATGAGGGGGGAACAGGTTTATTTTTAGAAATGAAAAGTGTGTCTCTGGCTCCAGGAGTGCACCTCCGAGGCACGGAGGCATGCCTGTCATGGACCGGAGTTAAAGATTTCTGTTTAAATGGACGACGAAATCCAAAAAGAGGACCAACGTGCTAGAGAACATCAAATTAGAGACCGCGGTCACATATTGACCTGAATTGTTGTGTGAGGTGGTTTCCTCAGCATCGCTCAGTTTTCCCAGCCAAACTTTCCATCCCCTGAGCCCGTGTTTGTCATGTCGCTCGCAACTCCTGCAATGAATTCTGGGCCAGTGGGAAATCTGTCCGACTTGCTCAACTCATTTGGTGTTCACCTGAGCTGCACTGAAGTTAACAGCTAATAGAGCTACACATCGAGTGGTCACTGAAGTACTGCGTCCCCAGCTCCCGCGGAGTCGAAAACGTCCTTATTAAAAAAACACTGTCATTAGGGGAGACGAGACAAGCCAGATAGAGAGAGACGCCTTATTTCCTGCTTGCTGATATGCTTTCAAGAATCCAATGTCTTCCCCCAGCGCTACTGAGCCAGATATGTGGCTAAATGAAGAGGCTGCAGAGCATGATAATGAGATTTTGGTGCAGGCTCAGGAAATAGAGGGAAACAACACAAAGTGAGAGGTGGAGTTTGGCAATGGGGGGAAAAAATAGGCCAAATGTTCTACTGTAGGATGTGTGCTGTATTCATTATCTCCCACGTCACGGTGATTCAGTGTCAGTGAAAGGCTTACCGTCTGTCAGAGGGCACAGAGCGCTGAGTCTCACTGTTACGTAAGGGATTCACGCTTCTCTCTGACCTTAAGCTGCTGGAGCTTATCAAGTGGTAAACAATGCAGCGCAGCAATAAACAGATGAGCGTCGGGTCTGCGGCTCCGCAACCGCGATGTCAAATGTCAGCGACGTCGGTTTGGGCTAAAACGGAAAGACGTGACTCACCCTCATCCCGCAACGTTATACCAAAATAAAACATTGGTACAAAGGAGACAACTGTTCAAGCAGGAAATGTTCAAGAGGGGAAACATTATGTGGAAACTCAGATGGGTGAAAATAGTCGCGCTCATGATTGACCCGTGCCGCTGGCTGACAGTAGCCATCAGTCTTTCGCTCCCGATCCTTTCCTCAGAGTACTTGCAGCCTATACATAGCAACAGGGTGCTTGTGATTCAGTAGCGGCCCAGTGCATCATCCGCTATCTCTGGCCCTGTCTGACGCTTGGCTGGCCAAGCGGTGCATCTGTGGAGGCTTCATGAATAAAAGTGTGGCAATAAACTTTGATTTCAATCAAAAACCCATGCAGACCTTAAATATGGTGAGTTTGCAGTGTGCAGTAATCACCAGCATCTCTAAGGTGCCATCATTTCAGAGAGCAGTGATTCATTTCTTTGCACTCGAGGCTCTTGAACAGAATAAAGAGGCAGAGACGGGGAAAGACATCCAGAGGCCAGAGTGAGGCCATGTTTGGACGTTTGGGAGGAAATGACAGCAACAGCGTGAAGCGAGCACACACTCAGGGGAGAAGAAGACGAAGGCAGGAGAGACAAAAATAGAAGAGAGGAAACGAGACGTGTTCGGTGCCATGTTTTTCTGGTTTTGGTAACACAGGCAGCGGTGAGATATTTAATCATAATTAGGATGTTCCAGTTTGCTATCTCGAGTTACAAAATGTGGACGATGAAGACAGCGAAGGAAAGAGAAGGAGCGAACGGGAGAGAGTTAGACAGCCTGCGAGCGATCATAATAATAATAATAAGGGCCCGGTGCCTCATTAAAGATCGTTTTCCCTCCTAAATCTAAATGTTAATGTTTGGTTAGAGCTGACACTGAATTTGACACAGCGCTCCACTTTGGAGTGTCTGGAATCAATGTTGTCACATGGATTCATAATACCTACGGTGTTATCCTAATAACAAACCGTGGGTAACACAGGAAGTCAAAGCTGTCCTCAACATGAAGAAGAAGGCTTTCAGGAGCAAAGTGAAGGAGGCGATGAAAGCAGCACAGCGGGAGGTGAAACGCTGCCTGAGGGAAGCAAAGGACACCTACAGGAGGAAGGTGGAGCAGAAGTTGGAGAGGAACAATATGAGGGAGGTCTGGAATGGTGTGAAAACCATCACAGGCCACAACACCAAGAAAAGCACAGTGGGGGGGACTGTGGAGAAGGCAAACGAACTCAACAACTTCTTCAACAGGTTTGACCAGCCCACAACCCCCCCCCACCCTCACCCTCACCTTCACTACAGAGTCCTCTCCCCACTCTCCTGCCTCCCTCGCTTCCCCCCCTTCCTGACACCATGACACCCCCCTCCTCGAATCCCTCTCTCAGCAGCAAGACATCTCCCCCCCTCCCCTCCTCCCAAACATCTCCCAGTGTCACAGTGGATCAGGTCAGGAGGCAACTGAGGAAGCTTCGCCCCAGAAAGGCAGCAGGCCCAGACAAGGTGTGTCCTAGGATGCTAAAGGCGTGTGCTGCTGAACTTGGGGAGCCGCTACAACGAGTCTTCAACCTCAGTCTGCGACTGGGGAGAGTGCCCGCCCTATGGAAGACATCCTGCATCGTCCCGGTCCCCAAAAAGAACCGGCCCAATGAGCTGAATGACTTCCGACCGGTGGCACTGACGTCACATCTTATGAAGACTCTAGAGCGGCTCTTCCTCAACTTCCTCCGACCACAGGTACAACATGCCCAGGACCCACTACAGTTTGCATACAAGGCGGGTGTCGGAGTGGAGGATGCCATCCTGTACCTCCTACACAGAGCCCACTCACACCTGGATGGGGGAAAGGCACGGTCAGGATCCTGTTTCTTGACTTTTCCAGTGCCTTTAATACCATCCGGCCCTGTATGCTTCAGGAAAAACTGAACAGGACGGAGGTGGACCCCTGCCTGGTGGCTTGGATCTCCGACTACCTCACCGACAGACCACAGTACGTCAGGCTGAAGGACATCACGTCTGACACTGTGGTCAGCAGCACAGGAGCACCACAGGGAACTGTGCTGTCCCCTCTTCTCTTCACCCTGTACACCTCTGACTTCTGCTACAACTCTGAATTATGCCATATTCAGAAGTTTGCACATGACACAGCCATCATGGGGTGTATCTGGGATGATCAGGAAGAGGAGTACAGAAGTCTGGTGAGGAACTTTGTCGCATGGAGTCACACAAACCACCTGCAACTCAACACCTCAAAGACTAAGGAACTGGTTGTGGACTTCGGGAGGTCCAGAGAAGGTCCACTGCCGGTTCAGATAGAGGGGGAGGAGGTGGAGGTGGTCAACAAGTACAAGTACCTCGGGCTGTGGGTGGACAATAAACTGGACTGGTCATGCAACACAGAGCACCTGTATAAAAAAGCCCAAAGCCGACTGTACTTCCTCAGGAGGCTGAGGTCTTTTAACATCTGCAGGAAGCTCCTGAGGATGTTTTACCAGTCGGTGGTTGCTGGAGTACTTTTCTATGCTGTGGTGTGCTGGGGGAGCAGCACAGCAAAGAGGGACTCATCCAGGCTGGAGAAACTGATCAGGAAGGCTAGCTCTGTGGTCGGCATGAAGCTGGACACTCTGGTGACAGTGGCAGAGAAAAGGACATTAAAGAAACTGATGGACATTATGAACAATGCTGGGCATCCTCTGCACACGGCCATAAACAATCAGAAGAGTCTGTTCAGTGACAGGTTGCTTCTCCCCAAGACAAGAACTAACAGACTTAAAAACTCCTTTGTCCCACACGCCATCAAACTGTTTAACTCCTCTCTGGAGGGGAGAGGGAGGGGAAACAGGAGGACAAAGGAGGGGGGAACAACTAAGCTGTAGTGCCTCTTCACCTCACTGTACAATACCTTGTGCAATACTTTTTGTAAATAGTCAACAGTGCAATAGACTCAATACTTGAAATGTGCAATTCACTTGTATTTTATTTTTTATTCCTATTTATTCTATTTATCCCCTTTGTATATTTTATTTATATTTGTCTCTGTATTTATATATGTGTGTGTGTGTGTGTGTGTGTGTATATATATATATATATAACAATTCTGTAACTGTAACTTCGGTCGGTGCTGTGCTTTTTGGAAGTCGAATTTCCCAGAGGAACCCACCCGAGGGATTAATAAAGTTCTATCTTATCTTATCTTATCTTACCTGAGTCGGTGTCAGCGTTCCTGTGGAGATCACAGACGGCACACGCTGAAATAAATAAGCACTTTGGAAGTAACGCAGAGAATTTCTGGTTATTTATTGATTACTGATTGCCTGCTTTAATAATCAACTGAAAAGTTATAGAGTTTGTGTGAAAGTGAAGCCTTAAAAGTCACTTCTTTAGAAAACAATTCACAGGCTGTCCTTCGTCCTGTTTGCCAGTTTCCAAGAGGTCAACTCTAATCGGGCCAAATGAGTCGTCCTGGGTTTTACTGGTATAGAAAAGTCACTGAAACATTGTGGATTAAGTCCATCCATCTTCTGCTTATCCAGGCCGGGTCACGGGGGCAGCAGCCCAGACCTCCCTCTCCCTCTCCCCAGCCACCTCCTCCAGCTTGTCCGGGGGAACACCAAGGCCATCAGAGAGATATAATCCCTCCGGTGTGTCCTGCGACTGTCCGAGGGCCTCCTCCCAGTGGGACATGCCCGGAACACCTCACCCAGGAGTAGCCCAGGGGGCATCCTCGTCAGATGCCCGAACCACCTCAACTGGCTCCTTTCGATGTGGAGGAGCAGCAGCTCTACTCTGAGCCCCTCCCCAATGGCTGAACTTCTCAGCCCAGCCACCCTTCGGAGGAAGCTCATTTCCGCCGCTTGTATCCACGATCTCGTTCTTTCGGTCACTACCCACAGCTCGTGGCCATAGGTGAGGGTAGGGACGTAGATCGACCGGTAAATTAAGATGTTTGCTTTTACACTCAGCTCCCTCTTCACCACGACAGAACAGTACAGCGTCTGCATCTCTGTGGATCCGTCTGTCGATCTCCCGCTCCTTTCTCCCATCACTCGTGAACAAGACCCCGAGATACTTGAACTCCTCCACTTGGGGCAAGAACTCATCCTCGACCCGGAGTGGGCACTCCACCCTTTCCGGCTGAGGACCATGGCCCCAGATTAGGAGGTACTGATCCTCATTCCTGGCGCTTCACACTCGGCTGCGAACCATTCCAAGGCGAGCTGGAGGCCACCACCCGATGAAGCCAACAGAACCACATCATCCACGAAAAGCAGAGATGAGATTCTGAGACTACCTAAGTGAAAGCCTTCCACCACTTGGTCACGCCTAGAAATCCTGTCCATAAAAATTCTGAACAGAATCGGTGACAAACGGCAGCCCTGGCGGAGCCCATCACCCACCGGGAACGAGTCCAACTTATTGCCGGCTATGCAAACGAAGCTCTTGCAACGCTTGTACAGGGATCGAATGGCCCCTAGCAACGGGCCAGACACCCCATACTCCTGCAGCACCTCCCACAGGACCTCCCGAGGCACACGGTCAATGCCTTCTCCAAGTCCACAAAACACATGCAGACTGGTTGGGCAAACAGGAAGTTTGAAAGTCATTCCTGAAATCATTTGGTCAGTGAATATTTAATAAGCTAAAAGAGGTGCTGAGGCTCTGTGTGGGTGTTAGCATGCCAAAATAAGAAGCTCAGTATGTGCCTCTGGCTGCACAGTCCATGGACTCCAATTCTGCCTCTGTGTCAAAGCCGATGGCATCTCACCCTCCTTTGGTGCCACTGCTGTGACGCACCAGGTTTGTCACTCCCCCCTTGTCTCATAAAAGACGCTTGTGTGTAATGTACTGTGTGAGCATCATTTTCCTTCTCGCAGGGTAATCATGTGAAGTGGGACATTTTAATCCAAGCCGGAGTCTTCTGAGACCGGGCCAAGCAAGTTTTAAGTGATTACAGAAACATAACCTAAAAAAAAAATGGAAAAAACCCCCCCACAAAGCAAATCCAGCCCCGTCACCCTACACGTGTGCACCGTTACCTCCGTGCTGCGCTTTCCACGGACGCTCTGCAAGTATCTCAGCGATGCCAGCGGCATCAGGGCTGTCGTTCTTTCCTGCTGACTGACAACCAGACACATTTTAACATCTCTGTGCTAATAAAACTTGCAGCCACACAAATCCACGTGACAGCTCTCAAGTTTGAATGAGAAACGAGATAAGCGAGACTCCAATCACGGTGAGCGCTTTCTGCAAATCCAGCCGGCCTGGCAGACCAGTCGGCAAACGGCGCGGAGCGTTTAAACAATAACGAATAACGAGTCACCGCCACTTGAAACTGTCAAACCTTGTTAACGCCACTGTAAGCCTCACAGTGTGTGGATATTAGATGGATTGGATTGGTGCATTTGCTCAAAAACAAAGTATGCAGCATGCATGTATTAGTCCTCACAGCTGCCGATAGCCTTCCTTTTACAGCAAGCATGAAACGGGAGCCGGATGACGTGTGCGCCTGGATAAGTATTACAGCACCTCGTGGGAGCATTCCCTATAATGAGACTATTTGCATGCTGATGGTCAGGTGTTCTTGTTATCACCCCCAAAGTCCCATTAAACCACAGGACCTACAGCAGAGTTATAAACAGAAATGAATCCAACACTATCATTCTCAGTTTTAAACGCTGTACTCGGCCTTCGAAACATGATGTTTACGGGCGATAACGATACAAATATTTAAAAGTGTATTCATTGTGAGGATTTCACTGGGAAAGTATTTGCTAACAAGCTGTAGCCGTGTGTGTTTTTACATGAGTTATAAATGGGAGCATTCACAGAAAAACACATCACACGAGGCTTTCCCTTTTGAGGCGCTTCAAACTTTCCCCTGTGTTTCTGCTGCTCATCAGTCTTTTGCCTGGAGTGATGTCGAGCTTTCCCCTCGCTGTCCCATGAGTCTCTGAGCAAAACTACTCTGCGTGCAGACCCCTGCAGCTAGTACCTGGACATCTGCACACACGGGACACGTGCACACCTGCAGATGCTGGCACACACAGAACCTGAGTGTTGCGACAAATTGCTCTGATAGAAGAGTTCTTGCTAGCTCTCCCCGGTAACGCGTCTGTATCTTTACGTTCTCATTATTTCAGCCACTGATTTTGGCATTCATGGGGACTCAGACGGAGACAGATCGATGGCGGCAGTTTGAGAAAGCTGTTCCCTTCAATCTTCTTAACAGATACATCCCCACACATTCTCCATGCCTGCACTCAAGCTGAAGCTAGATTAGATGGCATGTAATATCTGAGGGAGCGCCAGTAATGTGACACAACTTTCTCCTTGAAGCCTTCTTCATTATGTTTGCCTGATGAGATTTTATATGTCACACACCCAGCTGCAAGGCTCTTTCTCTCTCGCCATTAAACATTTATTTCAAAATGTTGTGAATGTTAAGTGTAAAACTATCAAAGCTGCGGAGGACTGTGAATGTCTGCGTTTGGCTGTAACTCAAAAGGGGACGAGGGCTCGAGAAAGCAGAGAGAGCAACTTTGGTTACTTGCGATAAGCTCAAAGGATTGACTGCCTGCTGCACTTTTCCTCGGTGCCTGGCAAAGGAAGAAAAAAATTGCTTGCCGTTTAAATAGCATGTTTTGTAAATCCCTCTTCACTGGGCAGCTGCAGGCAATCTTCAGATGTTATATTTTTTCTTCCTCTCCCTGTTCCCTCCTTCTCCGTCTCCCTCAGATGCCTGTTAGTGACATAAAGCTGCTGCTTTGCCATCCTCTCAAACACTAAGCTGCTGAAACGTTGTGTCGCCGCCCGGGGCCGGGAACAGCGCTGCAATCTAATGCTGCCCTGTTGGCCGTCAGGCTGCTCGGCTTCCTGACTGTGTACAGTATGTATTTGCTGTAGGATTAAAGGGACGCCCTATTTAATTTTGGTAATTCCACTTATTGCAGGAAACCCAAACAAAACATGCATTAAGAGGCTCTGACCAGAAATCTGAGGTTGCAATGCAAACTCTGTTTGCCAGCAACCAAGCTGCTCTCAGCATCAAAAGAGTCCAACCTAACGAAACATCTGGAAGTAAGCTCTTTAAAAAATTAACATTAGCCTACTGCAGCTACCTTGTTTTAGTTGTGGTAGCTGCCTGGGTTCTGTGCCACTTCAGCATCTTTATGTACTACTGCTGTGTGATTTATTACTATTACTGAAGGCTGCATTACAACCTGCTAGCTGCAAATAATCATGTGCAGTTCTGAAAGCAGACAGAAAGAAAACATATTTCTATACGAGATCACTACAGAAAGTGATCTATCACCCTACTGTTACTCATTTTATATTCAAATTTAAAAATCTAGTTGGTGTTGCTTTCAGAACTGCACATGATTATATGATTAATGCTTTCCATCAAGTCTAACAGTCTGCAGTCTATGAACTAACCTCAGCTAACGTCAGCTAACAGTGTTAGCTCAGTGGCTTCAGTAATAGTAATAAATCACACAGCGATAGTGCATTCATGTAGCTTTAAAAAGCAATGACAATATATGAAGTACTCACATTAAGTAACTTAACGGAATACGTAACAAACTACATTTTGGGACATGTATTCCACTACAGATTACAGATTACATTTTAAAAGTAACCTTTCCAACACTGCAGGTGGGAGGCAACGCGTCTCCAAATAATCGAGGACAGACCCGCACTGACTGAACTGTCTCCAAACAGCTGATTCATGAATGGAGACAGGCTGCTAACACGCTGCTATTAATCTGAGTCCGTCTGCACAAAATCCCTCTGCAGTGGAAGCCGTCCTGCAGTTTCTATATGTCATGTTGCAGCTAAATTGCCATCCGGCAGCAACTACGTCAGTGTTTCAGGAGGACTTTCAGTGAGGACTCTGGATGTTAATGTGAACGTCTGTGTATGTAGACAGCAACAGAGTTGTGATGTGTGATGATTTATCTCAGTTAATCTCTGCATTGTCACAAACTGCAAACTTGACCTCATTTAATCTCAAACTGATTCCATCATGTTGGCATTTTCTTGCTGTCTTGATGCTTCAAAGTCGCTTTGAAGATGACAGCTGACTGCGACTGGTCTCAGGCCAGGTTCCTGTCACCTCTGACCTAAATATGATATTTATTTATGACCATAATAAAGCAGCCCTAGTGCCTAGAACAACAGAAAAGCATGAAAATACAAATGACTGTCTTGGGTGGTTCCCAATGACAAGTCTGGCATAGACTACAGGAATATTCATATATGTACTAATTGAAATTAGGACTTTATATGGATCATACTGGAAATCTGAAGTTAGTAGCAGGGTTATGTATCCTGAAATTGGAAGATTAATGTTAACTTGGTAAAGTTAACAGCTGTTCTGTACAGAGTTTTCCGTGCAGTAGTGAGGAGATTAAGTCTAAGGAATGTGTTTGCTGAACAACGTACACTACTGACATGGTTGTCAGCACAGACATCTGGAGAACATTGCTAGTAAACCTTAAATTAATTAATTCAGTGATTACAATTTTGTGCAAAGACTAATTTTAGATAAAGGAGAAAGTCCAGGAGCAGAAGGTGCTCCTTATGAGGCTGCTGAGGCTCCGTGTTGTATGATGTGCAGCATCAGTACTCCCCTCACACCTACCAACAAGCTCCTTCTGTATTGGACACTGACCTTGGCCAGTGGTCTGGCACACCGCACGTCCTATTTATCTGGCTAACATACAATGTAAGTGGCTTTGTGAACATTAAAAGGCACATACGCTGCCCGCTTCAATACAGGACAGAGTTTGTGGGCACAGAAGGAGTACAGGAGCCTATCAGAGCACAATAATGTTACTGATAACGTAGAATGTGGCTTTGCTCTCCTGCAGGCTCATGGCTGAAATTGTCCAACACAAAATTACACTAAAAGACATTCGTAGCGTTGATACGATGCAGTTAAGAATAAGACCCGAGAGCCTGATAATGCTTATTGCATTGACTAATGTAGCATGTAAAAAACTGGCTACCCAGAATGAATAATACATGATTTATCCACCAAACCGAACCTCGGATTGTGCAGTATCAGTTTGCAAATTTCCCTCTTTGTCTCTTTTTAAATTTATACACTAATAAAACGGTTTAATGGTTTCTTATTTATTTAAAATAATGAGATCATAAATGTGCAATCCAACTTGAGGCAGCTCATGTGGGACTGTGGGCTGTTCAGTGTCAGGGTCCTGTGTTTCCATGCCCACCATGTGCTCAACAACCTAATTACTAGAATTGCTACCCTGTAAAAACATAATCAAAGACACAATTAGGCTTCACATCAAAACATGTAAAGAAAATAACAATTTATAAACAAAAAATCCCAGAGGCGAGCCAGCCCAGTCTCCCTTCTGCTTTTCATCTCTTTCTCTAACAGATGCGTGGCTTACCCTTCACCTCCCCCTGTCCTCCTCCTGTCTCAACCATTTTCTTTCATTGTCTCCCTCACTGTGAAGTTCAGGGTCTGTGTGAAGGTCCGGTTAATGATGAAATGCTCCCTTTCACATTTGCTGTCAGTGAGCAAACTGCCACGCATCACCAATGCATCAGCTGAAGGACGGGGCTCTAATTTTGACTTGAAAACAGCTGTGTCTGTGCTTCCTTTGTCCCTGCGCTCAATATGAGACTCTGTGTTAGACCTTGGTGTTAGGTTTTGTATTGTTGATTGTCATTTATGCTTAGAAATATCTACTTATATATACTTAGAGTTTTATAATTAGTTTTAGATTGGTAGAGGTTCGATCCTTAATAGTCTGCAAACTTTGTGTGCATTCCACTCTGGGAGCATGGGAAGAGGTCGTACCTTGTCTTATTGTTTTATGGTAGGATAAACGTGGCTATATCTGTTTTAGGCTAAGTGCCTTTTGTTTAGATGAACTGTTGGACTTCCAGACCAGCAGGTTTAGGGAAGTCATTTATGGGGTCACACTCTGACCCCACACACACACACACACACACACACACAAACACACAGGCAAGGTACTTTTTGTTTGTATGTAGACGTCATATGTTAATGAACCTATGCATATTCATGTAACCTCAATAAAAGAGCAGTGTTACGGGGGAGCGGACGAGAGCAACTGGTCAAGCGAAGGAACGTTGTTTGTCCGGTTCTCTCCCGTGCACGAGAAACATGAAGAACTTTCCCTACTTCGTGTCTTGCTTGCTGTGTAATTATATTGTCGTCAACGTTCCAGCGAATAGGTTCAAGCTACAAACCTATCATTAATTGGTCCTTCGAGAGCCGGAGCCCTGGAATCGACATTCACCGAGGGGAGAAGAGACACGCTGAAAGACTGAGTCAGCCAGGAAGTTCTTGTAGTAAAGTCCCGAGACGTGAGAATTCGTCATCGGGCCGGTGGATTAGCTGTCTGTTTTCTCTCCTTGATGAATGACGATCGGCGGGATCCGAGGCTATACTACACGCTAAGCAACACCGAGTAAGTTTAGAGTCCAACTCTATAACTGTACGTCTTCGCCGCTCAGTGGGACGTTGTCCATGGCCGCTTAGTGGGGATAAAATTCGCCGTCTTAGTGGGGCGATGTACAAAGCCGCTCAGTGGGGTTTTTATGTACAGAAGCATTAAGTCGCAGAGTTGCGCAGTTCGAACTTTTTTGGTTCGCTGTCTTAGTGGGGCGAAATGTAGACCGCTTTGTGGGGTCCGATGCTTTGTGGGGAATTGAGAAGTTCCGCGGGGTCCAGATTGTGCTGGACAATAGGCCTATTTTGTGTTGTTGTTGTTGTTGTGTGAGTGGTGTTTGTGTGAGTGAGTGTGGAGTAGAACACGTGGTCTGTGACGCCAGCTGTTATTGTTATCATGGGTTCCTAAGCAACCAAGAGTGAGTCAGAGGGTGACAGACGTTTATGCTGGACTTTGCTCCTGGCAGCGCAAAGTATTTAAATAAAAGAGAGCGACGGCTCCTTAGCTGTGTGGGTTCACGCGAGCACGGTCGCGCGGGTTTCACGCAGACCTGAGCCGTGCAGTTAATCGCAGGCTTATAAATGGAAGAGATTCAAATGTTAGAAGTTTTCAGAAAACACACCAGCCTTGAAGAGCGTTTGGAGAAGGCCAGCTCACATCAGCAGCACTTAAGATATGCTCTGGTGAATGGCTTTCCCCCACCCCTTACTGACACAAAATGTTTATTCTTTAGCTTGCCCTGTTCGACAACAGCCTGTGCTCCAGACCATAGATTTAATTGAGGTGGATAGTTGTTAAAAGTAATCTGCATTAAGCTTAGGGTTGCTCAAATTCAGTACAATGACATATGAGATGAAGTAAAATAGGTAAATATTTTAACTAATGATGTGCATAGAGGCACTTGACCTGTTTGAAAGACTGTCGTCTTAATATGAGCCATTGTTGAGATATAGAGCACACCTGTGAAAACAACTAATATGCTGAACCCTGTATGAAACATCTAAAACTACATGATGGAGAAGCTGAATTGAATATGAAAGTGCAAGTCTTTGCCACTGTGGGCAAAGCACGCAACCACTGTGTGAGGTTGCGTTGCGGTCTCTTCTGAGCTGATGAGCAAGCTACACATTATCAGATCGAGAGCTGGCTGAGAACTCCTCAAAGAGAGGGAAACAGAACAATGATAACTGTGATAACTGGAGTGTGCAGCGTTTCCGTGAGCAGTTTTCCTGCATCTTGACTCATGTGTGTAGAGTGTTCATAGCATCAGCATTATGTTTTTGTTATTTGTTTTGTTGGGTTGAAAAAAAATAAACTTGTGATCATACTCATGGATCACCATGGCACATATCATCAGCCATATGATTTATTTATGCACATGAAAAAAGTGAGTGTGAATGTGTCTCACGTCACAGTGTTTTTGTGCGCTGTGTAAAAGTAATTGCCTCTGATTGTGAGAGCGGTGATTCTGCAGGTCACCAGCTATTGTAAAGAAAAAAAAAGAGGAAAAAGAGACAAAATTTACATTGTAGATGAAAAATAATTATAGGAAAAAGGGTTTGTGTTGATCAGCCAAGAACAACTACAATCTCATTTTCTGCTTTTAAGAAAGGACTGTTCACAAAAACAGAGAGAGAGAGATGTGTGTTGATTAAGCAGTGAGGATAATAATGAAAATGTTTTAGTTTGTCACTTTCAGGTGAAAAGCAGACCTGAATCAATTTTCCACATGCAGCGGTCGGAAGAAAGTTATAGGTTAACATCATTGGAAACATTCAGGCCAAGTTTCTGGCTGACTTATTTACAGCACCGTGTGTCTCTCAAACTCACAAGCGAGCTCTCACTCCTCCCTGAAGACAAGGAATGCAGCTCCAAAGAGCAATAGCATGGCAGATGAAGAGACAGCAGCAAAGTCCTGAGCAAAGAGACCCAGCAAGCAGCAGCAGTGTGGACAAACAGCATCAGAGAAGAAGAGCAAACCCATCATCCTGCCTGATTGGATGAATGGCACTGTGTTTCCAACAAGCAACTTCACTGTGCATGTGACAAGAACGTTTGAGGAGAACTGAGGAGACTGTAGGAGTTTGACATTTGCCACCTTTGGAGTAAAATGGCAAGAAGAGACAGTGGAACACGGGACAAAGCTGAAAGAGAACTGCCGGCTATTGGACTGTTGAAGTGGGAGAGGACACAGAGTGAGAGGACAACAGAGTGAGAGGACAACATATTTAATGTGGGAAATCAAAATTTGGGTTAGCAAACCTGGGGAAAAGAAAACTGACTGCTTAAGTTGGAAAACTGAGAAGGAGTCTAGATATATGCAAAAAGAAACATATACAAAATCACACACACAAGCAGAACATGCATTAACCATACTAACACTTCAAAACACAAGAGAGCTCATGAAGATTAGACAACATCTTAAGCATGTGAGTCTGTTTATTATCTTGTCCAAGTCACTTAGTGTGATGCAAAGACCAGTGGACTCATAGCACATTAGTTAAGAAATGATCAAATAATAGCAGAGAAGTGTGTAGGAAAGGCAGCTTTAAGAACATGTCCTGCTGGAGATGCAGCTCCACAGACATTGATTAAACCTGCCTAATAACACAAACACACATGTAATGAAAATCAGCTTGTTATCTCTCATCAGTGTTAAAATAGTGTAAATTTAACAGACACTTGTTATCAAATGCTGAATTTATCCAATGCTGACAATTGACTCTCTAGGTTGCAGGACAACAGTTTAACTTTCGTGGGAAAAAAGATTCTGGTTTGACCAACCAGTGATCAGACAATAAATTTAGTCGTTGATGTAGTAAATTGGGAGATGCTTTCTGCTTGATTGATGCAGCACAAGTAATTTACTGTATGAGGGAAATTCTATTTTTGTGATAACATTTTGAACATGCATTTCTGTTGTCCTGTCATCCTAGTGGGTTAATAGCTGATATGCAAATTAGTTGATCGTTCTTAGATTAATGAAAGGTGACTGAATTCTAGCACGAGTGAATGGAGTTTGTTAGAGTGGAGACTCTAAAACACTGAGTTTCCTGTTTTGATGTGCGAGTGAATCCTGTACCTAGATACACAACTCTGAATACGTCAGAACAAACTTCTTTTGTGAAGTGCATGACAACATGTCACATGTTTTATGATGAAGGGAAAAAGGAAAACTGAATAAAATGGGTGTGTGGCCTAAATGAGTGAAGAGCACAGACCTGGGGATTAAACTCATAGCTAATAAGACATTAGGCTTATGTTGTGTGTTGTGCAGCTGATGGTTGGTTTGGAGTTAATCTAGCTGATGATTTTTCTTTTGTTGTGAAGTTGAGCCTGCCAGTTAGTATGATGGTATGATAAACCATGCTAATGGTATGATTTACCATCCTGAGATGAGGAGCTTGTGTCATGACCTAACAAGGCCTTTTTATTTTGATACTTTCACAGTGCACTGAAAGTTTTGTTCGATAATCTCTGTCGTTTGAGCAGATCTGCACGATTAGAACAGAAAGCGCTGTACGACACGTCGTCGAGAAAATTGTTACAAGTGAGCTTCTCCACATTAAAATGGGCTCAGGAGAAAGCCACCTATCTGAGACAATTAGAAAGTAAGTTCCTGTCCAAAAGGATTCAGCGAGGTAATCCGATCTAAAGTTCTTCTTTTTCTTTTTGACATGACGTCATTTTGCTGAGAGTGGAAACTAAATGTGACGATAGGTTCCACTATCAGCAAAGAAACAATGAATGTATGAATGAATGAGTGAAAGAGAAAAAAAACTGACTGGTAAAAGCTGACAAAAGCTGACAAGACTTTACTGATGTAACACGACTGTGCGAAGTTAACCCCCACCTGACAAAGGTGCAGATGAATCTATGTGTGTTTCCTTTGACAGCCGCAGAAAGATGACGGCAACATTCGAGGTTGCATGACGATTTAACCTTTTAAGTGCCACTTTCTGTGTCTGTGCATCTACCAGGGGGTGTTATTAATGGCTCGAGAGTTGGCAGTTCGCCTTGTAATCGGAAGGTTGCCGGTTCGAGCCCCGGCTTGGACAGTCTCGGTCGTTGTGTCCTTGGGCAAGACACTTCACCCGTTGCTTACTGGTGGTGGTCAGAGGGCCCGGTGGCGCCAGTGTCCGGCAGCCTCGCCTCTGTCAGTGCGCCCCAGGGTGGCTGTGGCTACAATGTAGCTTGCCATCACCAGTGTGTGAATGTGTGTGTGAATGGGTGGATGACTGGATATGTAAAGTGCTTTGGGGTCCTTAGGGACTAGTAAAGCGCTATATAAATACAGGCCATTTACCATTTATTCACTACCTTGTGTTGCTCACAGAGGAAACTGTGAGAAAGTGTGTATACATCTGCGCAGCGCTAACATTTGCATTTTCTTTTCTACAGCATTACAGTTCTTAATGTGGTTTGATCATGTGATTTATAAGAGGACTAGTTAATGTTTTTTTTTTACTACAGGATTTTTGGGTTTATGTGTGAAGAAAACTGTGTTTACAGGTTATGAGTTGGTGATGCTGTTACACTGTGTTGTTGGGAAAATGTGAAGGTTACTTTGACAATGTGAATAACATGTGAGAAATTAGTGTCACTTCTTTCCACAGCTATGGATGGCTAACTTTATGGTGTTTTTATGGCACCTCTGGAACCTGTCGGCCTGCGTCTGACCACCGTCTGACCACGGTCAATGTGTGTTGCTAATGTTTGTTTTTCTAAGAGTGCATGTAGAAGATTCAGCAGAAGCGGACAAGTGACATGAGAAAACAAATAAGAGATGCAGTGTTTATGGAATAGTTGAATATGGGCTCATTAGCTCACCACTTTTGAGCCCATAGTGATTGATGAGTTGAGTGACTTTGCTTAAGAGAAGTCACCGATTACATTAATGTGGACTGAGTACATGGGATGATCCATGTCTGAGGCGAATTATGGAAATACAGTGGGGCAAAAAAGTATTTAGTCAGCCACCGATTGTGCAAGTTCCCCCACTTAAAATGATGACAGAGGTCAGTAATTTGCACCAGAGGTACACTTCAACTGTGAGAGACAGAATGTGAAAAAAAAAATCCATGAATTCAGATGGTAGGATTTGTAAATAATTTATTCGTAAATTAGGGTGGAAAATAAGTATTTGGTCACCTCAAACAAGGAAAATCTCTGGCTCTCACAGACCTGTAACGTCTTCTGTAAGAAGCTTTTCTGTCCCCCACTCGTTACCTGTATGAATGGCACCTGTTTGAACTCATCATCTGTATAAAAGACACCTGTCCACAGCCTCAAACAGTCAGACTCCAAACTCCGCCATGGCCAAAACCAAAGAGCTTTTGAAGGACACCAGGAAAAGTATTGTAGACCTGCACCAGACTGGGAAGAGTGAATCTACAATAGGCAAGCAGCTTGGTGTGAAAAAATCAACTGTGGGAGCAATCATCAGAAAATGGAAGACATACAAGACCACTGATAATCTCCCTCGATCTGGGGCTCCACGCAAGATCTCATCCCGTGGGGTCAAAATGATCATGAGAACGGTGAGCAAAGATCCCAGAACCACACGGGGGGACCTGGTGAATGACCTGCAGAGAGCTGGGACCAAAGTAACAAAGGTCACCATCAGTAACACACTACAACGGCAGGGAATCAAATCCCGCAGTGCCAGACGTGTTCCTCTGCTGAAGCCAGTGCATGTCCAGGCCCGTCTGAAGTTTGCCAGAGAGCACATGGATGATACAGCAGAGGATTGGGAGAATGTCATGTGGTCAGATGAAACCAAAGTAGAACTTTTTGGTATAAACTCAACTCGTCGTGTTTGGAGGAAGAAGAATACTGAGTTGCATCCCAAGAACACCATACCTACTGTGAAGCATGGGGGTGGAAACATCATGCTATGGGGCTGTTTTTCTGCCAAGGGGACAGGACGACTGATCCGTGTTAAGGACAGAATGAATGGGGCCATGTATCGTGAGATTTTGAGCCAAAACCTCCTTCCATCAGTGAGAACTTTGAAGATGAAACGAGGCTGAGTCTTCCAACATGACAATGATCCAAAACACACCGCCCGGGCAACAAAGGAGTGGCTCCGTAAGAAGCATTTGAAAGTCCTGGAGTGGCCTAGCCAGTCTCCAGACCTCAACCCCATAGAAAATCTGTGGCGGGAGTTGAAAGTCCGTGTTGCTCGGCGACAGCCCCAAAACATCACTGCTCTCGAGAAGATCTGCATGGAGGAATGGGCCAAAATACCAGCTACTGTGTGTGCAAACCTGGTAAAGACCTATAGTAAACATTTGACCTCTGTTATTGCCAACAAAGGTTATGTTACAAAGTATTGAGTTGTATTTTTGTTATTGACCAAATACTTATTTTCCACCCTGATTTACGAATAAATTCTTTACAAATCCTACCATGTGGATTCATGGATTTTTTTTTCACATTCTGTCTCTCACAGTTGAAGTGTACCTCTGGTGCAAATTACTGACCTCTGTCATCATTTTAGGTGGGGGAACTTGCACAATCGGTGGCTGACTAAATACTTTTTTGCCCCACTGTAATTGTACACAGCAAAATCTCCAGTGTTAAATTAACACTAGAGAGTGTCTATATGGGTCCACACCTCTGAGTGTTAAATACAACACTGTTGAGTGTTAAATTAACACTTTTGACAGTGTTATATGTTTAAAAGTAACCTAGTCAGTTTTGAAGGTTAACAATGGCTAACACTGAGCAGTGCTGATTTTCTAACACTGGAATATTTCTAACACTTTGAGTTATTTTCCAGTGTTAGAAAATCAGCACTGCTCAGTGTTAGCCATTGTTAATCTTCAAAACTGACTAGGTTACTTTTAAACATATAACACTGTCAAAAGTGTTAATTTAACACTCAACAGTGTTGTATTTAACACTCAGAGGTGTGGACCCATATAGACACTCTCTAGTGTTAATTTAACACTGGAGATTTTACTGTGTAGTTTACTGATTTGAGAAAACCTGCACATGATATTTGTCTTGCTGATGCTGAATGCTTTATTACTCTTCTGATACAATTGTTTACAAGTGTGAAGTTTGATTTCACTTCCAGATTTTGCTTTCCAGGCCATGATGGTGTGTATGCAGGCTCCTGGCAGAGCCAGGTGTTAAGCAAACTTGATATGCAAAACACGCTAACATCTTTTATTGCAGGTTTACGGAGCTACTCTGGAGGAGACACCCTGATGTTGCCTGGGACAGGATTTAGCTAACCTTTTTCTTTAAGACAGGAATCCAGGGTTGATGAGTTGACTCATGGGAGTGTCCATGCGTCAAGAGGAGGGGTCCAGGATTAACATGAAACAATGTTTTTTATGATTGTTGCAGTGATTTGTGTGATTAACAGTTCATTTACAGGTATTAAACCTATGCAAGTGGTGCATCCATGTTCAGATGAGCCTTTGATGGCCTATAAGTGAAGTTCACTGAACTAAAGAATGTGGTTTGATGATTGTTGACATGCTCTCCAAATATAAGTTTTTCCTCCTAGCAAGGGAATACAGGTGCAGCAGTCAGAGTATTGCTGAAAGGGATCTCCTGAGAAATCTTAAGAGGCCCAGTGAGAAGCGAGAACCATTCCAGGCATAGCTGACAGCCCAGGCAGTGGTTGAGGTCAAAGGTTGAGCTGGTTGGAGCCCATCATGAGATCAGACTTTGGAGCCACAGCAAGGACCATGAAGCTGCGTTGGAATGAGAGCTGTGCCAAGGGGGATTTCCAGAGGCCAACAGAGGAGATTGTGGACAACAGACGGGCACCTGAAGGATGAGGGGAGCGTGCCAAGCTCCATCGACAACGCAGAGGGAGTCTAAGGATGGCATTATGATTCTGTGGAAAGCTCAGGAACCAGAAGCTATGGTGGTGATGACAGTAGTTTCATATGAACATCACCTAATGCTGTGCCACTGTACTGTGCATATGATGACACTCTGAAGGCTGCTGGGATCATAACAGCAGTAAGATAACTGGACCCAGCACCCTTTCCACAGAGGGGTTTTTCTGCAGAGCGTGGACAATGGAGGAGTCATAAGTACCCCCCTCACAGGACGAAGGCCTGAAGTGAGGTAATGGGGGTTGGTAGAGGCCATAAAACTAGAGTGCTGAAGAGGTCTGCAACTTTGGAGATAGCTGAGACCCGTGTTGACAAACAACAAAACCAACTGGTATGTTTGAATGTTTATTCTACATACATTTGGACTCTGGTCCTATGGAAAATGATGGAAACAACTGGAAGAGACATTTATGACGCCCTGCAGAACTTAAACCACTCTGCAGAGAGACATGTGATTTGCACACCCGGAGGAAGCATCACCAAGCTGGAATGTTTTTGAAAATGTTACTTTCTTATTTTAACTATTAAATTAACAATTCATTTGTTTGCTCGTAGGATGCAGTTTGCCATTGGATGAGATCAATGAGGAATGGGATAACTGCTGATACATTTGTTAAACTGTGTGCTTTTACAGTAATTTAGGGTGATTTGACATATGCTGTGTATAAAAATGTTTGCATTGACACTGTCAGACATGAGGTATTCATAACTGGGAACTTTTCTAGCATAAAGGTCAAAAAGGGGGGAATGTTAGGTTTTGTATTGTTGATTGTCATTTATGCTTAGAAATATCTACTTATATATGCTTAGAGTTTTATAATTAGTTTTAGATTGGTAGAGGTTCGATCCTTAATAGTCTGCAAACTTTGTGTGCATTCCACTCTGGGAGCATGGGAAGAGGTCGTACCTTGTCTTATTGTTTTATGGTAGGATAAACGTGGCTATATCTGTTTTAGGCTAAGTGCCTTTTGTTTAGATGAACTGTTGGACTTCCAGACCAGCAGGTTTAGGGAAGTCATTTATGGGGTCACACTCTGACCCCACACACACACACACACACACACACACACACACACACACACACACACACACACACACACACACACACACAAACACACAGGCAAGGTACTTTTTGTTTGTATGTAGGCGTCATATGTTAATGAACCTATGCATATTCATGTAACCTCAATAAAAGAGCAGTGTTACGGGGGAGCGGACGAGAGCAACTGGGGTCAAGCGAAGGAACGTTGTTTGTCCGGTTCTCTCCCGTGCACGAGAAACATGAAACGTGTGTACAGCGTCTCTTTATGTCTGTCTCCACGTTGGTTGAGTGTGGAGTGAGTGCATATGAGAGCATGAGGGTGGGAATGGATGTTTGTGTCTGTGTGTGCCTGTATGTCTGTGTCTATATGTCAGGTTGGGTGTCAGGCGCCACCTCTCTGGGGACATCTCAGGCCCTCCAAGGTTTGGAGGCCTATCTCCACCCACCACCACTTCCCCTGCCAGTGGCGGACTCCCTCAGGTGTCGGTGCGTTGGTGGTTCTTTGTGTCTGGGGGTGGGCGTCCGGGTACACACCGGCTCACTCCTTGGCGGCCGCTTATCGGGGCCTGGAGCCTGGGGCTCGCTCGGGCCACTTCGGAGGTGGGGTGCCCCCGGCCTCTCGGCCTGGGGCTCGGTCACTCAGGCACAGCGGGCTGCCGGCGGAGCTCACGGGCGCGTCACGGCAACTCCCCCTGGCTTCTGCTCCGCGGCTGCTGAGTGAGCCCTCATCTGGGACTCTCCTCAGCTCTTACTGGGACAGTGGCGCGGCTGCCCCTCTGTTGGTCTTCCTTGGTCTCTTGTGTTCTGGGGGCCTCTGGATGTCTGGAGTTTTGATCTCCTCCATACCTGCTTCATGCCCTGGAGGACGGGGCTGTGGCTCCCCACACTCCCTAGCAGATCGTTACATGGAGAAACCTTTGGAATACAAGCATGCTGATCCACACAGGTATGCACACAGGTGTACACACGGGTATTCACAGACGCGGACTACAGCTTTCTTGGCTGCTGCCTCAAAGCACATTGTGCGCTGTCTATCTTGCGTGCTGCACAATATCGTTTATTATTTAGTATCTACTGATATCTACTGCTAGCTAGTTTATTGTGATGGTGCCGTTTTTTTTATTATGTTGCTCTTTGTTGTTTGCTTTCTCTTCTGTGTTTTTTCTCCATACAGGTGACCCAGGTGTTTTTTTTTTGTTTTTTGTTTTTTTCTTTCTTCCCCCCCTTCTCACCGTCTCTTCTCCCCTTTGGTTTTCTTTCTCTCCCTCTCTTTCTTTCATTCTTTCTCCCTGTCCTATCCCCCAGTCATGTCTGTCCCGTTTGTAGCAACTGAAAATAAAATAAATTCATAATTATAATAAAGGTCAATCAAATGGACCAATATGGCAAGGCCATGATGAGCCACTTGGTAAAATAAATCCGCTTGGCATCTTTCTTGGCCTTAAGACAACAATTCTGATGGCTAAAGATCCAAACGGGACACAAAAAAAAAAAAGACGTCATATGTTAATGAACCTATGCATATTCATGTAACCTCAATAAAAGAGCAGTGTTACGGGGGAGTGGACGAGAGCAACTGGGGTCAAGCGAAGGAACGGCGTTTGTCCGGTTCTCTCCCGTGCACGAGAAACATGAAGAACTTTGCCTACTTCGTGTCTTGCTTGCTGTGTAATTATATTGTCTTCAACGTTCCAGCGAATAGGTTCAAGCTACAAACTATCACTTGGCGAGATTAATTGAATTTCCATTAACACCAGTAAGTGCTTCTCTTCATTCTTTGAGAAAATGTCCTCCCTCTTGCTCTACGTCAGCTGTAGACATAGCTTAGTAAACGTCGTGTTTTCTCTGAGCTGCACCACAGAGCTCTCTTATTTGGGTGCTTGGAGCCACGTCTTGGAAATTTGTGGGCATCCTCTAATTTTCCCAGCAGCCAAAGAAAAAGCTCTATTTGGTGCATCTTTGATAAAAACTGGAGGAACAATACTTTGAGAGTTTGCACATTAAAAATGACCTAAACAAAGAAATATTCTGCATCAGTTTTTCTGCATGTTCACTGAGCAGCTGCGCTTGTTCTCGTGCCTGTTTCGCAGACTATAAAAAGAAATGTGTGGAACAGAGAGATGAAGAAAACTGCTGCAGGATTATTTTTACTGACCAATTACTTACTTTTTTCATGTAGTGTACAATAAACAAACTGAAATTAAGAGTTTATAACAAACATCTGACATGCTCTGCTACTGTACGGTTTCAGAGTGGGTCCAATCATTTTTATGTGTTGGTGTGAGCTACATATTTATGAGATAAGGAGTTAAGGGTTCCAGTGGGATCTGTAGACCCTGGCTCAGCATTCAGCTCAAACACAAGAGGACAAGATGTGCAAATGTGCATGTTTGCACTTCAATGTCTCTGTATCGCTCTTCCTCACATCACATGCCTGCTTTCTGCCCTTCTCGTGGGATTATCACCTGCAGGCGACGAAGCCTCGCCTGGCCTTGTAAATGCGCTAAATTCCTCTCTGACAATTCTCAGAGCAAACACACAAACACAGAGATAAGAGCTGCGTGTTTTAAGTAGGTTTAGAGTCTGGTGACTGGTATGAAACAAGACGAGTGCGCCAGGCAACAAACGGCAAAGACAGACATTGCTGTGCATTCAGGAATTTAAAGCAGCAAAATATATTTTTTATTTAGGAATTATAGAAATATGAAAGCAGTTGTTCACCAAGAATCACCACGTCACACTGCAGCTCACACTCCCTCCTCTCAGGACTGAAACACAACAGAAATCAGATTTTTACAATCTGGGATTATAAACCTCAGATGACTGATTTACATCAGTTCCTGTCCAGACCTTCACTTCTTGGATATTAAGTATCCGTTTTTCATTAGACATCTGTGGGAGTTTTGTTATTGTAAGCACATGAATTCTAAAGTTTCTTTTCTTGATATTTGCCACCAAAATCTAATCTAATCAAAAAACGAATTTGTGTCCAAGTGAAAATTTGTGCCACACCTATCAAGATGTCAGGCTGGCTGCAGACATGAAGCCTCTCGCTGCGGCCGCCACGTGCAGAGGTACGACAGCAACGAGCTAATGGACATGCTGATGCTATTAGCCGCTCAACACCCAAATGTTTCTGTACTGATAGGACTCATATGTGCTGTACGTCCAAAAACGCTGCTTTAAGTGTGTTCACACATGGTAATGTAAACAGAAATGAATTTGTGTTTTCATTTGACTTTAAATATTTCAGCTTCATCAAACACACTGTGGTTTCTCTCCTGATGCCACCGACAATCACAAATGCAGGAAAAAAGGAGAAGGCTCATGAGTTCAGCTTGATTCCAGCTATCAGCTCAACTCCTCCTCCTCCTGTTGGCTGTTAGGGGCGAATAATCCTGGTTTTCCGACTGTTTATCCAAAACTTTGCATTCCTTACATCTGATGTGTATGCATCATTACTGAACAGCTCTTAATGTGTTCTAAATGAAATCTACATATTAAAGAACTTTAACTAAAAAAATAAGTTCAAATGGGTCCAAAATGGGAAAAACCATAATAATAATGTAAGTAATCAAAGAATAAGATCAGGAATCAAAGTGACCATTAAAAGCCGTTTCTCAACCAACCACACGGATGCTCCAGGGCTGGTTTCCCCTCCGGAGGTTCAACAGACACCATCCTGTGCAACATGAAGCAACAGCATGGGTGCCTCTGGAGCTCTTCTGCCCAGATCCCCACACACACACACACACACACACACACACACACACACACACACACACACACACACACACGTCGGGTATTCATATCTTGTGGGGACACCTAATTGACATAATGCTTTCCCTAACCCAACTGTAACCCTGACACTAACCACATTTTGAGTCACAGAAATGCCCTCAAACTTATGGGGACCAGGATTTTGGTCCCCACAAGTATAGTAAAATTCCAATTTTTGGTCCCCACAAAGATATGAATACACACTCACACACACAAACACACACACACTCCCTGTCCTTCCCTCAGGCCTCCCCTCCCGTCTTTGCTCGTCTCAGTGGGAAGGTCAGAAGAACACAGTTATCATGCTCGATTTGATTACGTCTTAATCCAATCAAGCAAAGCAGAGAGAGCAGCATTGATTTTTGAGACACAGAATAATGCTTATTGGGCTTAGAGGCACATGGCTGATTCCTGGACAAGGTTAAGTCCAGAGGGAAATATCATATCTGTCACCGAGCCCATCAGCGAGCATGCTCATTTCGAGGTTTACCCCTCTCACTGCGAGATGCAAAGCACTCTAAGCGCTTTCTATTCACCCATAATTTCCAGTCATTTTTGTTTAGAGAGACTGTTAGTTACAGCAATCTACCAGATAAGACACCAGAACAAAACACATGGAGCACAGCTGTGCAGAGACGGAGGGTCACCTCTCAGAAGTAAAGCATGCAAAAAGGAGGCGATGGTTTTGGACGGGAGTGGAAGGAGACATATGGGAATGATGCAGAATGAGGAGGTGGCAGGAGCTTGAAAAGACCTCTTAATCTAACAGCAGGCTCATGAACTAAGCAGATTCCAGGCATTGAAATACACCACGAGCATGTTGCACACACACAAGCTCACAAATATGTCTTTGCTCAACTACAGTGGGGCAAAAAAGTATTTAGTCAGCCACCGATTGTGCAAGTTCCCCCACTTAAAATGATGACAGAGGTCAGTAATTTGCACCAGAGGTACACTTCAACTGTGAGAGACAGAATGTGAAAAAAAAATCCATGAATTCACATGGTAGGATTTGTAAAGAATTTATTTGTAAATTAGGGTGGAAAATAAGTATTTGGTCACCTCAAACAAGGAAAATCTCTGGCTCTCACAGACCTGTAACGTCTTCTGTAAGAAGCTTTTCTGTCCCCCACTCGTTACCTGTATGAATGGCACCTGTTTGAACTCATCATCTGTATAAAAGACACCTGTCCACAGCCTCAAACAGTCAGACTCCAAACTCCGCCATGGCCAAGACCAAAGAGCTTTCGAAGGACACCAGGAAAAGTATTGTAGACCTGCACCAGACTGGGAAGAGTGAATCTACAATAGGCAAGCAGCTTGGTGTGAAAAAACAACTGTGGGAGCAATCATCAGAAAATGGAAGACATACAAGACCACTGATAATCTCCCTCGATCTGGGGCTCCACGCAAGATCTCATCCCGTGGGGTCAAAATGATCATGAGAACGGTGAGCAAAGATCCCAGAACCACACGGGGGGACCTGGTGAATGACCTGCAGAGAGCTGGGACCAAAGTAACAAAGGTCACCATCAGTAACACACCACAACGGCAGGGAATCAAATCCCGCAGTGCCAGACGTGTTCCGCTGCTGAAGCCAGTGCATGTCCAGGCCCGTCTGAAGTTTGCCAGAGAGCACATGGATGATACAGCAGAGGATTGGGAGAATGTCATGTGGTCAGATGAAACCAAAGTAGAACTTTTTGGTATAAACTCAACTCGTCGTGTTTGGAGGAAGAAGAATACTGAGTTGCATCCCAAGAACACCATACCTACTGTGAAGCATGGAGGTGGAAACATCATGCTATGGGGCTGTTTTTCTGCCAAGGGGACAGGACGACTGATCCGTGTTAAGGACAGAATGAATGGGGCCATGTATCGTGAGATTTTGAGCCAAAACCTCCTTCCATCAGTGAGAACTTTGAAGATGAAACGAGGCTGGGTCTTCCAACATGACAATGATCCAAAACACACCGCCCGGGCAACAAAGGAGTGGCTCCGTAAGAAGCATTTGAAAGTCCTGGAGTGGCCTACCCAGTCTCCAGACCTCAACCCCATAGAAAATCTGTGGCGGGAGTTGAAAGTCCATGTTGCTCGGCGACAGCCCCAAAACATCACTGCTCTCGAGAAGATCTGCATGGAGGAATGGGCCAAAATACCAGCTACTGTGTGTGCAAACCTGGTAAAGACCTATAGTAAACGTTTGACCTCTGTTATTGCCAACAAAGGTTATGTTACAAAGTATTGAGTTGTATTTTTGTTATTGACCAAATACTTATTTTCCACCCTGATTTACGAATAAATTCTTTACAAATCCTACCATGTGGATTCATGGATTTTTTTTTCACATTCTGTCTCTCACAGTTGAAGTGTACCTCTGGTGCAAATTACTGACCTCTGTCATCATTTTAAGTGGGGGAACTTGCACAATCGGTGGCTGACTAAATACTTTTTTGCCCCACTGTATGTGCGCAACATTGGATGAGATGTGAAGCAGAAACAATCGTGGTTAGTCATCGCTCCGAACATGTGCCCTTCAGCCTTCATGCTGTCAATTAGAGTATGTGCAAAAACATGGCTGCCTCTGGAGTTACACTGTGCGTACACACCCCAGCCTACACATGTGATACTTTGAAATTTGCAGCGCTGCTGTCGAAATGCTGCACAGTAAATAAATAAAAACCAGGGAGCGCTTTCTCACTCTGTGCAGTGCATTTTTGTGTCTTTTATTATTTTTGACACGGAACCTAAAAAGCTGCTCCACACCATTGCTTTGCTGAGATGAAGACTGAAGAACAGGGTGTCTGCAGCAAAGCCTCGCCCCCGCTCCGCTTCCCACCCTCCCCTAATGGCAAACAACAAGCTGGGAGATGACGATGACACGAGCATTTCGGGGAATGGCGAAGCCCACTCACCTTCTGGTTCACCACACAGTGTGCACTGTGATTCTAAACAAGGACCAAAGAGAGATAACAGGAGATTATTAACAGAGGTAACACATATGCGAGCATATATGCTTGAGCATGTGTGTGTGGGGACAAACATTAGCATCACCAGGCATTAGGAAAAAATGGAGGTTGAGCATCCCTCTGCTCTCTGTCACAAACAAAATGAAACATTCAAAGTGAGCAAACAACAGAGAGCCACAAACATTTTTCGAGCTGCTGATGTCCTTGCAGGGCGGTACCCATGTGCAATACAATAGAAACCCAGCAACCATGCATAATACAACCGTGAGCCACACGCGGCCACATAAAAAGGGGAGAAAAAAGAAAGAGGATCATAATTCATCAGTGTCATGTGACAAAACTGCAAACACATACACAGCATTAAATGAAACCCTGAAACAACATGAAATCATGACGATTCATTGCTATAATTATTTGAAAGAAGAGGGTATAAGGGTTAATATGCACCATGCATTTCAGGCTAAACCTAAATGACACATGCAGGTCATGCAAACTAATCATCACCCAAACACACAGTACTACAAGTGCGTGAATCCCAAAACTCAGTTTAAGGGCGTTAAAGTTATCGATCAATCCTTCCTATGAGCCAGGAAAGTGTTGGCAGCTTCCAGGAGTGCAGCGGGATTATTTTAAATGGCCCAGATTAGCAAATATGTTGCTTTGCAGAGGCAGACAGTGGGCTTAACAAGCAGAATGATGATGAAAATGTTGTGTCCTCAGGCCCTGGATTCAAAACAGCTGTGCTGTGTCACTGCGTGTCTCTCTCTTTTCTCTAAAAGTGGCCATGCATGCTTTTTGTTTTTGAAATTTTATTTTGCTGAAGTGCTTTGTCATCTACTCTCCACTAATTAGGGGCTTAATTAGACGATCAGCAACCTTCCATGACTCGTCTTATTTTGTAGTAATCGGTGAGGCTGGTTCAAATCCTTACATACACACTCAAATTAAAATTGCCCCCAAATGCTCAAAGCACTAAAGCGCGACTGCCTTTCTGCCTCGTTGTTCCCACATGAGCTGTCTCACAGGTGAAGAGGCTTACACAGAGCAGTGCTCTCTTTAAAGGTTTTGTCACGGTTCTGGGTCTGTTGGACCCAGTATTTTGAGTTTATTATGTTTTGGTTTATTTCTGCTTCATGGATTGTTTTCTTCTCGTAGTGATGATGATGATTATTATTTCTTGTTTCTGTTTATCCGTGCTTAAGGATTTGTTCTCAGTTATATCTCACGTTTAGTTTAGTTCAGATTCCATGTGTCATTCTGTCTGTCTCTCAGTGTAAAGTCTGCATGCTTGTTTTGTAATTCATGTTTCCTGTTTTATTGTGAAAGTCTTTGTCTTATGTTAGTGTGTGCAGCTTAGCTCCCCCGTCTCGTTAGCCCTGATCTCTCCCAGCTGTGTCTCCCTCCTGTTGCCGATTCCCCCGTTACTACCCTGTGTATATAAGCCCTGTGTTTTCCCATGCTCAGTGTCGCGTCGTACCCTCAGAATTATGCCTGTGTGTGCTTGGTCTCAGTGTTCCATCCTCACTCCATGTTTGTTTTTCTGCCAGCAATAAAGCTGAGGTTTTTTGAGTTTCAATTCTGTGTTTGAGTCCTGCATTTGGATCCTCATCTCTGCCTGCCCGCACACAGAGCCCTGACAGGTTTGTTGTTGCTGTCAGTCTGGTTGTAACACAGTCACAAAACTGCCCATAGCTTCTTGTCTGAGCACCGTGGCGGCAATTGGCTGTGCTAAAATTTTATTTACTCTTTCACAACACCTTCCCTGTAAAGCCAGTATGTCTCTTCGTTTATGCATAAGTGTAGCTCAAAAAGCCAAACGCAGAGAGAACTCCAGCGTGCACAAGTCCCTGCGCTGTCAGTAGTGTTTGGGGTCTGTGGGGTTAAACCAGTCACAGTCAGTGCAGGGCTCCCAGCGAAGTGGCGGACAGCAGAAGCCCAGAGAGAATTTACTGGTTTAATTAGCCTTTTTTACTCCCCACTCCCTACAGTGTAATTCCACAGAGTCAAAGCAATTGGCTCTATTAGTTTGTCCTGCCTGTTTAAATTTAAAATGCTCTTGAATTTCCCTGTGTATTGATCAAGGTCAGGCAGTTTTTACAGTATGGAACTGTTCTTGGGTAATTCTTATTTGCTTTCCAATTAGATGTGTGAAGTAGCTGCCAGCATAGCATCAAGAGAAATGATCATGGCTCTGCTTCTCAGGTACAAGAATAAGACTCAGAGCTACGTTGGGTTAAAACGTGGACGATGGCCGTGACACTCAGCTTACATCCTACGGGCCACGTGACGCCCGCCACAGGGTGCCGGCCGGCCTGCAGACCCATACGTTTGATGAATGAGCTTCCAACTACGTTCAATATGGAAAAAGCACATGAAGTGTAAAGTGTGCGTGTTAGTCCCCATAGGGAAATAGTTCCTCTGCATTTAACCCATTCACCCAGTGAAGCAGTGGGCAGCCGCCAGTGCAGCGCCCGGGGAGCAGTGTGTAGGGACGGTACCTTGCTCAGGGGTACCTCAGGGTAGCTGTTCAGTGGAGTCGAACCCCTGACCTTCATGGGCCACCACTCTACCTACTGAGCTATCCCTGCTATTGATTGGTGTTAAATCCAGTCACAGTAAAAATGCCAAAGGTGGTTCTACCCAATCGTGGCTTAGCTTTGGGTAAATTAATAATGTCTTTTTGTTTATCTGAGGCTTTATGTACCTAATTTTACATCGCGTTCCTTTCATTATGTCCTGACATGTAAAACTTCCTTTTTGCAAAAAGTCGGTGGTGTGAGAATATAAAAAGATAAATTATCGGACTTTGTGTCTTGTGCTCAATCATCCAGGTAAGTAAATCCCCAAAAGTTGATTCTGTTCATTTGGATGTTTTCAGTAACGAAACGTTTCGTCACTCATCCAAAGGGACTTCTTCTTCTTCTACGTGAAAAGGGAAAGACCATCTCTGAATCGAGGAGGGGGCCTAAGGGTACATCTTTCGCCATCTTACATGCTGTGCTTGCAGCCATTCCCCAACTCTCTGTGAATGCTACTCATGGCCATTGATCAGTGGTTGTTGATCAATAGTCATGAGAATTTGCATAATTAAGATTAAGGAACTGACCTCCCAGCCCTTTGTTCCTTCTGTGGTGCTGCTTTCAGTCATTATGCAAATGTACTGATTATAAGTTTGGGTAAACCTGCAGTCAGCTGAGACTGAAGAAAACACAACGTCCAGATGAACAGAATCAACTTTTGGGGATTTGGGACTTTTGCTATCGATTCATTTTATCCTTAAATATATTTAACTGACTCCCGAGTCGCATTCATTTTAAAACCTGAAGAACAAATCATCACTAAGCTCTAACTAACTTTGTGTCGGGCTGGGACAAAGGCCAGCATCCATCCAAATATAATACTGGGTGTGAAAAGTAACTGTGCATCGCGAAAACAATACAAAAAAACACACCAGCAAAAAGCATTCATCTTATGGCTCTGTGTGGAAGTGAAACCACAAACAAAGTGAGAGTTTTTCCACTGTATCACCAAAGATGCTGAGAAAAGGTTTTGTAGCCAAAGCCCAAACTGCACACTCAACCATGTGAGGAGGAAATAAAAACTACAGAGGAAGATGACATAACTGCAGCACTTTACAGGCCATGATTGTCGTCACATTTCAAGAACAACTCCAAATGTAGCTAAATAACCAGCCATGTATCATCATCTATACCCGGAGACACGTGAGCGTATTTCAGTGCGCCAGTCTGGGCTTGAATGCAGACTCCTCGCTGCTCTGGAGTAAACCAACTCGCTGTTATTCACAGGGGTCTGCGGTGTCCCACGATATCGCCAAACACAACATACACGAAGAGCAAATCCTTAGCCTTGATCTGATAATGTATTCATCCATAATTAAACACTTCATTTCCATATCAGCGCAGCTTGCTCACACCTTCCCCGGTGGCTGATCTCTCTTTTCCCCTCACTCCCTGCCTTCTCTCCGTTTCTCCCAATCATGTGATGTGTGAGAGATACAGGTGCTAATTAGCTAGTTTTCTTTTTTAATACGAACGCTGTGTTTCTGAGAAAACACTCAGTTATATAAAGGAAGGTGAGATGGGGCATGAAAACTGTGCAGCACAGGTGTGAGGGTAAAGAAAAGCATATTGGAGTTGGCGTGTTTTATCAATGACTCGGGATTTACTGGAAGGAACAGCCTATAAGCTCTGCTTGTTTGCTCTGAGTTGGGCCGCGCACTGATTGTGAGACACAAGCCAAATAAAGGCTTGTTTATTGGGGGCAGAGTCAATCGGCTGTCAATAAAAGGGAAGTGCACAGAAATGTACAGATCATACAGATGAACCCGCAGAACTGCACTGACAGGCTAAAGATAGACCACGTCCCACGTGCTCAGCTTGTACTCTCATCTGTGTATTTGGTTACCACTTTCAGTTTACTTTTTCCTTGAATGGCACGAGCCATCTTCAGCCCCCTGCACACAGCAGCCTCCCCCCTGGAGCTGATCTAGCACTTCTCAGAGGAGAGCGTGAGACTGAAGGCCTCTCACTAAGCTCTGTCTGTGTCTGCAGGGGCTAATTACACTGGACTTCCACATGCTATGCTACTTAAATTATGCGATCTACATGAAAAAGGTTATAAGTAGGCATAGAGGAAGTGCTGATCATACTTTAATGGGTTGATACTTGTGTACACAGGCAATAATGTACCTCAATTTGCTCCTTTTGAATGTGCAGGAGCAGCAGCTCCACTTCGAGTCCCGCTCCTCCAGAGCTCAGCCACCCTTCATATGTGAGCTCTGATGGTTGCCAGGTTTGCTTCATTATGTCAAAGACATGAAACTGGCTGGTGATTTGAAAGTTTGTTTTTAGTGACATAGAAGCAAATAGAAGAAAAAAAAATAGACGCAGTAAATGTCACTTTATAAGAACAGACAAGGAATCAGAACCTCAACATTGTGCAATAATGAGGAGCTCATTTTCAAGAACACTCTTAATTTTCCCTCCTTAGAAGGAAAACAGCAGGTGTTTGACATCAAACAGTTTGAAATCAGGCCTGCCGTCAGTGTTTGTGGATGAAGAATGCTGTCAGAGCGCTACGAGCAGCTTTACTGGTGTGCGACTTTCAAAACAAGGTGCGTCGGAACAAATGGCTAAAAAAGAAGCTTTAAAGCTTTGAGTCCTCTCCTGTGGCTGTGCTGTGAAGAAGCAGTGGATGGTTCAGTGTGGCAGACATGCAGGGATCCAAGCACGACCTTCAGTTATAGGCAAACGCTGTCATTCTGTGGTGAGTAAAAAACTGTCACATGTCAGGATGCATCGCTTGTCTTTTCGGCAGATCTCCGTGGGTACATGTGGTGCTATGAGGCCGCCGATGCTCGAGGCAAGCACATCTCCCTGCAATGAGAAATCCAAACCTCCGCTCCACCAATTTCTGATTTTTTCATGTTTATTTCTGTACAACGAATACAAGACTAATATCCGGTACATGGTCTCGCTGACAGTTATTCCTGTATGTATATGTTTATGAGTCACAATCACCTCCTCCTGTGGAAGTCTTCACAGGGGTCTCTAGATTGTTAGGTAACAGTGACTGGGGACCAGTGGAGTACAGCAGACCTCCACTGGGATAAGGAAGCCATTCTCCTTCCTCTGTCACACTCACGCTTTCATCGTGTCAATGGGTGGATAACTGACAGCGACATCATAAAAAATTCTCCCTGACTGTCACTGATTTGCAGCTTCTGTCCATTTTTGTCTTGAGCCTGCAGCACATTTGGTGTAAATCTGAATCCAGTGTTGAATTTAGACATTTTAAGCACAGTGAACACCTGCAGCAGAGACAAACAGGAAGTCAGGGACAGAGCGGAGGGTGATGACATGCAGCAAAGGCTTTAGAGTGAAGACTAATCAGAGTTAAAAGGGGACGGCAACCTCCTCGCATTTTGGGAAAATTGGTGTTTGCTTAATGATTGCAGTAATTTCTTTGATGATGGTGATGACCGATTGTAAAAAGTTGTTGTGGCCAAACTCTTCACCCAGAGGCTGAAGGTGCACTGTAATCACCACCAGACTGGCCAAAGAGCAAGTAATTGCTGTCTAAATGCTGCTTTGCAATAAGAAACTCGACTCAACAACGACTAAAAAAAAAACAAGGTAACAACATGTCAGTTGTACGTGTTTTGCAGTTAAATAACTGCCCTGCAGCAATTACATCACTATTTGTGGAAGAATACATTAATTTTTATTTCAAACATATGAGTGTGCTGAATGTAAAGAAGCAGTGTGACCTATTTAAAGTGAATTTCTGTGGATGTCAACAGCAAAAGATTTGCACTTTTGTCATTTCATCAGTTTCTGCCATTTGACCCCACTGACTGCCAACTGACAGCAGACTGACAGCAGACTGACAGCAGACTGACTGCAGACTGACTGCAGACTGACTGCCAACTGACAGCAGACTGACAGCAGACTGACTGCAGACTGACAGCAGACTGACAGCAGACTGACAGCAGACTGACAGCAGACTGACAGCAGACTGACTGCAGACTGACAGCAGACTGACTGCAGACTGACTGCCGACTGACTGCCAACTGACAGCAGACTGACTGCCAACTGACAGCAGACTGACTGCAGACTGACTGCAGACTGATACTGTCTTCACACACCAAAGTCATTCTGAAGGTGGCAACTGCCTGCAAGTGGTTGCAGACCTGATCTCCGTCTTCCAAGCAACAATTTCAAAGGCAATGAGATTGCACGGTCATTGCACACGGTCGCAGTAATTTTAGTTGTGCTGCAGTCTTCAACCACATTTTTCCCTAATGCGACTACATAATTAACCATCAAACCATTGGGTTACTTCAGTTTTCAATACTTGCAAATGAGGTTCTGATTGACAAGCTCATATTAACAGGACATAAACATGTTTAACCTGACTGACCAAACGACCCGCCCCGAGGGTGTTAAGCTAAGGTTTAGTTGAAGTTTGCTGAGTGCATCAGATTTTATGTAAATGAGTGCGAGTCTGCAGGGCCTTTAATCTTTACATATATGCTGTGAGTGTACAGTTTGTAACATGGATGTGTATCCTGCATACGTATCATATGCAAGCATGCATGCTGTAGTGCAGTGAGTGTGTGGGTGGGTGGACACACCGTGTTGTCACAATGAGTGTTTGCACATTAGAAGCAACATTTCATTTTGCAGTTTGTTTCCCATGTTAGTCCCTGAGCCTCACACATAACAGCCTGACTGTGCCGATAAGATGCACACGCCAGACACACGGAGGTGGGAGGGTAGGAGGGATGGATTTGGTGCATGTAGGCAAGAGAAGGTTGGTTTGAAAAAACCGAAGCTAAAACCCATCGTTTTTCTATCAACCCCCCAGGGTCCCGGGTCAGATTTATACTTGGTTTCTCTGAAGTCTCAGGAGGCGAAGGCAGACGAAAGGAATAGGGAGATAAATATTTTAGGGAGCAGGAGAGGATTGAAGTATAAGGGTGAGACTTTATTTGAGTGATTTGCTGCCTCTAAACTGTGCTCAAGTGTGGATGATGGCAGGGAAAGAAAGGAAGACGCGTGTGAAAGAGAAGGACAAGTGAGGTAGGAAAGATGGAAAATGATGGAAGGCCAAAGAGAGCGAGCGAGCTGTGCAGACAGACGCAGACAGTGAGAGTCATGCAGAGAGGATATTGATGGCCTCCTTCACGCCCCAGCAGCCCTCTGTCTTACTAAAGCATCTATCAGGACGGCCGGGCCTCGTACATGGTCATATTGACACCTGCTGATGGAGGGGGGTGTAGCCATAAATGGCACATCACTTACTTAACTTTCCCTTCGCTTTGTCCTCTTTGCTCACTATGTCCTCCCAGCTCATTCATCATCACGTCCTTTAAACTCTTCTTAAATTTTGTTTAGCTCCAAACTGAAAATGTCTGCTCGTTGTGGAAAATGAGCAGACATTTGGTGTTTTTCAGCCAATTTGAGGGCGACGGAGACCTGATGGGTCATATCACCGAAATACCTGCAATCTCGAGTCCTTTCAGGCAGAATCAGTATAAATCACGGAGAACCAAATGTTATATCTGCACATCTGTGTATTACGACAGTCGTGAACCAAGAAAATGAAATGCTGGAGTCAATTAAGTTTTAATTTTACCCACAAAAATCTGCAGAAATTAAAAATAAATCTGAGAAACACTGCTGGGAATCTGCAGCCATCTTTCACTGCACCAACAGGGAAAGCTTAAAAAGCAGCAGAAGATAGAGATAAACTTTTGTGGATTTTACAGTAGCAGGCGGAGGAAAGGCAGAAAATGATTCTTTTTTCATTTTAACAAAGAATTAAAGTCAGTCTGTTTCGAAAGGAACACGGTCCACTCGTCAGAAATCCCCGCTGGGTAAAAGTGGACCAGCGGAGAGTTCTGGTGCCTTCACTTAACGAACAATTAAATCTGATCGGCGGGTGATGCACATCACTCTGGATTGAGTTCATTTTTGTGTGCTGGCATTGCTTCCAGCTGATGGCATGGACATGTGCAGCTCAGGTGCATCGTGTGAAATGCTTTTCAGAGATTTTTCAAAAAGCTCAAAAATATCAGGAAGCACACAAACTGGTTGCGTGCACTTTAATGACACCTAAAGGCGGGACAGGTAAGGACAGCTCACCAAGGTAACGTCATTGATTTTAATCAGATCTACATGCGTGGCTGAATTATATTTGTGGAAAATATTACAAAACTACTATTCAGAGGCTGCATGACAGTCTTGTAGGCAGTTTGTGCAGATTCCACTGGCTAGTTTGCAGAGAGAAGGCTGTGCTTTTCATGGTCAATGTTACATCACAGGTAGCTGACATCGATTTATACTCATGCAGATGATGGTGGTTAGACTCCCTGAATTCTAGCTTTTATATGGATGGCTGGAAATCAGCTCACAAAGCATCAGCTAATGTTTTAGCTTGGTTATTTGGCTGAATCCAAAATAGCAGGAAATATTAGAGTAACAGCACAGGTCAGCTGATCACAGCCTGCACACACACACCTTGGGGTTCCCCCACCTGCCAAATCTCTCGTTCACCCCCCACCTTTACATCCCATGTACGCAGCCTTTTATACATCTAGCTAACGGTTCTTGTATTTACAGATTAAACCAACAACAGAGGAAGTTCAGAGAATATTTGGCACTAAATATTTAACATGTGCATGTCCCACGGCCACGAGAGGCTTACTTCTGAGCGTGCTAGCACATCAGAATCAGGCGACTCAATGTAAATAACAAAAAAATGAACTTTCTGAAGTGATGTAAATAAAACTGAACTGATGCTGAACCTAAACAGCATCGCTGTTTGTTTTGTGTGTGATTTAGTGACTCATCATTTTAAAACCTCTCCGAATGTGAAAGACATTTTCCCACAGAGAAAGCTTTAAGAGCAAGTGGGAAGGATGGTGTGTGGAAAATCAGCCACTGATGTCTTATGACTGTTATTGTTATAAATCAATAAATGTAATCACTGTCATGCTCTGTTGCAGCTCATTGCCCCCAACGTGTGCGCAGCATTGTGCTCAGTATCAGCAGACGAAGAAGCAGAAAAGAGTCTGTCGAGCATGAAAGTAATCGGCCAGGTCAGTGATGGTGGTACTCAAGCTACTGTCTGTTACTCTTATTCCTTTAGACATTTTTGTTTTGTAGATTCAAAGCAAACAAGACACCAGAAAAGACAAAAATGGGAGACGGGGAGAGAGCTGGGGGAATACTGCGTACCGGTTATCTGCAGGCGTGTCTTTATTCGTCTCCGAAACTACAGAAAAATATTGCTGTGTTTGTTTTCCGTGGAGTTTTCCTTGTTTCAATAATTTTCAATTAGGAAACGAGACAGAGCTGAGCAAATCGTTCCGTTTGCATCCTGAAAATTAGTCTTGATTGAAGTCGGTAATTTGGTTCGAATTGGAAGCTCGTCTGCAAGCACAGGCAGAATCTGTCAGCTGTTAGAGAAAACTCAGACCCAACTCTAGACAAAAGGAACTCGTTAAAATGCAAGCTTTTTGCAGAACATACTCAGGCTGGGTGAACACAGATCTCAGGGGATACTGAGGATGTACAGTAGGTTGGCTGTGTGCCATTAATTTACCGACTAAAGTGTCTCCATTGGAGTTTGAGCGCATGCTAGCTGTCTGCGTGGCTTTTATTATACGTTCCAGGTCATCAACACGTTCACAGTGATGATGATTTAATCCTGATATTTAGTGTCGTAGTTTAGCACTGAACAGGACATACAGCAAGTGTGTTTTAGCAACTTAGACCAAAGTAATGGGCACACTTGAGAACAAGCAGTCCAAGCGTTATTTCACAGTAATGCCTCCAATATTTCTTGGCTCTTTCAAATGGAACCACAAATATTAACCACACAGCAGGATACAGTCATCCTGTGAGACGGAAAAGTTTCAACAGCTGGATTTTAGAGAAAAGAAACACGACTTTTTCTAAATTACCTAATTTGAAATGCAAACTAGCTTATTTGTAACGCATTAACCAAATTCTAAGATACTGTTGAATCCTCATGCATCGTCAGTCTGTCTTCACTTCACCATCTGCAACGTCACTCAGAGCTATGTCCAAAAAATGTTGCACAATCTGCAAATAAACAGCATCAAAGTTTGCCTCAGATCCTCGTCAGGCAGAAACGCTCAGCGCAGCCTCGCACGCTTTGGAGTGGAACCTGGCCATGTCCCCCTCAGCGACGCTGCTGGTGACTTTTCATCTTTAGCCTGCGGTGAAAACCTCGTGTGGAACGTGATTAATCGACAGTTTCTTGTAAACCTGCTGGAGTTTCATCAATCAGCATCATCTCTAAACCACAATAAGTCCAAGAACAAACACAGTTTGACATCATCATGAAAAATCAGCAAAGACCAATTAAATTTGATTTTTAATTTTAGGAACTTCAAAATAAATCAGTTGCACTTTAGCTACATTGTCACTTGGTGTTTCTCATACACCAAGATCTACCTGTCATGGTACCACATGGTATTTGACTATAACTATTTGGACACTGGTATTTTTCTCATGTTGCCTCTGTACAGCACTACAGCGGATATTTAAATCAAACAATCAGTATGTGAATGAAACGGAGCCTTTGAGCCACTCTAAGCCAGGTTTGATGCCAGCCATCCCAATGTGTTTTATGCTGTAAGGTATCAAACTCCAGCGATATGACGACCATCAGGACAAGTAAAGGTGAGTGTAATGACACAGCTGCGCTCTGTTTGGATTTAATGTCTCTACTGTCTGTAGAAACAAGCTTTTAATGTATCACGGCTACAATAATATAAAGTTACAGACAACTCGCTTGTGTTCCTCCACAAGAGAAAACCAGACATGCTGCATACTTTCTCATGTGTAAAGACTTGATAAAGAGGTGTGTGTGTGTGTGTGTGTGTGTGTGTGTGTGTGTATATACGTGAATACATGACTGTGTGTCTGCCTTAGAACCAATGGCACAGTGTCACTGCGCTCATCAATCTACCCGCCTTCCCCAAGGATGATGTCACTGGCACCAAGCCTGGCTAGTGGCCCACTGGACTGAGGGGATCGACTCTCATTATCTCCAGTCCAGATTTATAAGGCTGCTGTGCTCATATTTTACAGAGAGGGACATGGAGGAAGCAGAGGGAGGGGATGAGGGAGCGAAGAAAGGATGAGGACAGAGAGATGGAGAGAGTGGGACTGACTATCGGCTATTTAAAGAAAATTCTTCTGGCAATCAGCACGATGAGCAGCATAAGAAATCAAAACCTGTGTGCATGTGTGCATCACTCCTTAGATGCCATATGCTGTCACTGCAAATAGGAAGAGGCTTCACTGGATGCTACTTGACAAAGCAGAGACATCCAAGATAAAGACAAGTTACTCGATTTCTGCTAATTTCCCTCTGTCTCACACACAACCAGCAGAGATCACCACCTGTGCAGATGAGTTATGAGTCGAGCTGTTTGGTAAACAAAAACACATATGTGCTGCTTAGCATACGTCCAAGTGCAGGAGAAAAAATGACAAAAAAAGAGCTGCAATCATAAAAAAATGAAAGGAAGAAAAGAGGGAGCCAAATTCTCTGCATCTTGGAGGGAGATCGGTAAATTGGCACGGCTGGGAAACACCTCTCCTCACCCTCTCCCTCTTCTAGACTCCCTCCATTTCTCTCCGTGTGTCTCCATAATGTCACAACATTGTTTCATGTGATTGGGTGTCTGTATAATGATGACAGATTGGCACCTGGTGTCTTCACAGAGCAGATTTGAGCAGCTACACACCTGCTGTCTTTGGCTCAGACCGCTCTGCCAGGGAACGTTCACGTACAGATGTCATAGCGCACGTGTGTATTTATGTATGTGTGCGTGTGTGTGTGCTTTACGAGCGCTGCCCGGGGTATTGCATTATGCTTCATCTCCTGGAATGGACCTAATGGGCCGTGAGGAGAAAGCAGACGAAGCAAGCCCAGAGGCAGCGTACAATGTGTCTAACACCTGGTCAGCCATGTCACCGGGAGGCCATATTGGACTCGTTCCCCATCCTTCTGTCTCTTTGTTAACTAGTAAATGCATCTTGGGCCGTAGCCGGGGTAGCTTTGCTCACAGCTAATTATCCAAGCCAATCATATGCAGACAAGCAACGTGACTGGATTCAGCAGATGAGCTGACGGTCTAGTGGCAAGAATCAGAATAACGATGCATATTTTAATCTACCTATATTATCCTTAATGCAACTCAACCACTGACAGCTCTCTCACCAGAGATTGTGGGCTCTATATGAAAGACAGCACAATGGGAATCGGTGGGTTGTGGGTGCAATCTGTAGCTTCAGGTCTTACCCTGAGATCATACTCTGAGATCTTATGAGAAGTTATCAGCTACACTATCCGGTCGTTAAGTGATGACGTGACGAATCCTACTTCCGGGCCTAAAGTAGTCTGCGTTTAATATGGCTTTTGTGTTGTTAACATGTTTAATGTTTTGTATTTTCTTCTATTTAATCTCAAAAAGCTCCTAAAACAGTCAGTGATCACTGTTGACCTCCCTCGGCTTTTATTACCGCTAATCATTTATTTAAGCTCAGTTTTTAAAACCTTAGGATGTAACTACAGCACAGCCCATGCAGCAGTATATGAATGACTAACCTCGTATTGTGGATGGATTATCTCAGTTGTTCTCCTGGCTGAAGTTTGGTCCTTTTACAGCATCCTGCCATGCGATTACATTTGTTCCCGACCACCGAGAACACTCACGTTAACTTTTATCGAGTGGGAAAAAAGTTAGCTTGTTTATATTATGCTAACATAGCTGTGTCGCTAGCGGTCACACAGCACATCATTAAATACCAGCTAGCCAAACTTCAGTAACCCTACAAACGTCACTGCTGTTTAGTTTTCAGTCTTCATTTATGTTGGAAGTGATAGCAGAGCTGTACGTTTTAATTTGTTTCCAAAACCCCGGAGTCAGGACATGCTATATTGTATTTAGATAGAAGCTAGCGAGCTAACTCCCTGCTAACTTCTAACTCTGTTAAATGTCATAAATTCTGTTTTCATGGATGCCTGGATGTTAAACTCAATTGTTACACCTGGTAGAGCAGAACGCTGATCATTTTATTAAAGATGAAAGACTTTAGACAGTGTTTCAACTCTCAGTAATGCCACAGTGATCATTTGATATATGGACCTGCAGCAGAGTTTAGGCCCAGACACGGCTAGTGACGTCAGACTTAACGACCGGATTAAGCTTGGGTAGCATGTACTGTGGCATGAGGTAACACCGTAAACATGAGAGGTCCAGGGCAGTGACTCCAATTAGAGTAAAACACGACTTTAAGGCTTCATAAAGTTTAAACCATAGACACTTTATTAGCTGTACAGTCGGATGTTTAACATGGGAGTCTGACTCACTGCTGGAATCAGCCTCTAGTGGCCGCTCAAAGAACTGCAGTTTGTGACACTTGTGGGCCGGCCTTATTTTTCAGCCCTGAAGGCTGCTGCTTGGTATCAGCTAACACGGCTCCCAGCAGCTGTCCTCGGGCTGATATGGGAAGCAGGCCACAGCAGCCTGATAAGCTTACTTCTTTCAAACTCCACACTCCCAGATTTTAACATTTTTATTCCATTTCTAACTCTCACTTCTTAGCCATAGCAGGCGATGACAGAGGTGACATCCTTTCGGGCTGTTTATAAATCATTGCCTTCTGGAGCCACAAAAGGTTTAATACAACTGCTTTTCCCCCCACACACTCGCCCCTCAAGATCTACAAATAGAGTTTGATGTGCAGGCTTCCTTTTAAGATCTGTTCATCTTTCTCTGTTTGGTTCATCTGACAACTTTAAGTTCAGCACTCATTCTGCGTTCAGCTCTTTTTTGCTTTTCCACCAACTCCTGAGTTAAATCTGTGCCAAATGCTGCACAGTGTTCACCGTTTTTGTCTCTTTGTTGTTTCGGCTCTTTGCAATCGGTTTTTAAAGATGTCTTTCCTTAATTGCTTGCTGCTGGAAACAACATTATTAAGAGCAGGGAGAGTGAATTAGGTTCTTAAGCTGTGGGCTACAAAACCAAAACAGAGAAAATGGCAAAAAAAACACTCGATAGACCTGAAGGCAACTGTAGTGCACAAACTTCATCCACTCACAACTCAAAAATAATACCACCCAATAAGGAAACACATAAAAAGCTTTTCTTAATAATGCAAATCGCAAATTAATTCAGCGTGCACTCTTTTTTAGTTAATCTCAGCTGCAACAGCGCAGGCACCTCAAACGCCACATACAAATTTGCAAAAGATCGATATCAACTCGCCAACAGCCTCAGGCAGGTAGGGAAGAAGGGATAAGGAACTACATCTGACTCACAGATGCATAAATAAATCATGCTGGTCCAGAGAGAGGTGCTTGCTTTCAGCATACTCAGTGAATAAGGATGTACATCTACTCACTGACACCTGGGAATAAAGGTAAACACCATCACACTGTTCACTGGGCTTTTCCTATAGCATGCTGTTACCTCAGCTGACCTTATGTCTCCTGGAATTAGTGGAGAATGAATCTGCTTCACGGCAGAAAATACAACTACCGTCTTGTGATGTAATGTACTTAGTCAAGGTACACTTAACCACGTGTTCATATGCTGTGGCACTTTTTCTACCTCCAGTTTAGAACCTCCAGTTAAGCTAAAATGCATGTGTTTAGACTATAAGAGCTATCAGGAGTAGGGATGGGTACCGGTATCCGGTGCCATTATGGCACTGGATAGCAACATCCCCCAAGAACTCGAAGAGGAGAGTCCTGGCCCCTGCCAGTGTAGCAGAAATGATGACTGATGATGATGGCAGCAGTAGCAGCCGTTCTTCTCTGCGTGAGAAGCTTAATGTTGTTCGTGTGTAATTTACGTTGAGTAGGCTAACCACGTTATTACATTAATGCACGTAAGGTGAACTAGCAAACACAGTCGTAGTTACATGCGGCTGTCTTCTTGTTTGATGGCAGATGCTCCCTTCACCCTGGCCAAAAAGGCTAAAATGACCAAAGAAAAAGTGGAAAACAGCTGAACATGAGAGGTTTTTGGACAAAGTGTGTGTTCTCCATTCGTTAAGCACCGGTTCGAGCACTGTTTAAGCACCGGCACCTTTTCAAAAGTACCGGTTTGGCACCGGTATCGGATGAAACCTAAACGATACCCATCCCTACTCAGGAGTATGCAGGGAAAACCCAAACAGGCATGCAAACTCCACAGGTGGGCCTTGAACCAGGTGCTGGGCTTTGGACTCGAGGTTTTGTCAGTCGTGCTTTGTATTAGTTAGTTCTACTTCCTTTGTCTTGGCTTGATTAGTTTCAGCTGTGTTCCCCACGTTTCCACTAGCTCATTGCATTTTGTATTTACTGTCTCTCTTTGTCCTTTGCTGAGTTGTCCCACGTTTCTGTGTGTCCCCTAATGTTTCCCAGGGTCCTGCATAAAAACATGCTCTTCATGTTTACCTCTGTCCCCTGTAGGGCTGCTCGATTATGGCAAAAATGATAATCACGATTATTTTCACTGAAATTGAGATCTCGATTATTTGACGATATTTATTTAACCCTTTAAGAACTACCATAGAACCAAGTCCACCAGAGCTTTCTTTTACATGCTGTAGTGCCATTTTTGGGAGCATTTCAAGTTGCTATACATCAATACAACTGTTATAGCCCATATTTTAATAATATGTATGCATTAAGTCCATAGTAATTACATTAATTGCAAAAAAGTGCAATAAACTACAAAAAAATTGAAAATTGTTTTGGTTTTTTTTACATATATTTCTACTTGGGGAAATTTAAGAGGCTTATCCCTCAAAACATTAAATACAAAAAAATTATTTTGGAGATACAGCAATTCTTATATACTGCAGGAAAAACAAAAAACAATCCTATGATGCAAATTTGCAAAGAAAACAGCATGTGCATCAAAATAAACTATTTCCAGCAGTGCAATATGAGTTCTAAGCATCACAGAAACTATTCAGAAAAGTATAGAGTCAAATATGACTTATAAAAACACCAGTATAGGCTTTTAAGGCCTACAATTAAAAATTACTACGTCACTTCCAGTTTCAGACAGGAAATGGCGGACATGCGATAGTTCGCGTTGACGTCTTTTTCAATGTGGGAAGTGTTAGGAACAGCTGATGTGTCTATATGTCAGGTTGGGTGTCAGACGCCACCTCTCTGGGGACATCTCAGGCCCTCCAAGGTTTGGAGGCCTATCTCCCCCTGCCAGTGGCGGACTCCCTCAGGTGTCGGTGCGTCGGTGGTTCTTTGTGTCCGGGGGTGGGCGTCCAGGTACACACCGGCTCACTCCTTGGCGGCCGCTTATCGGGGCCTGGAGCCTGGGGCTCGCTCGGGCCACTTCGGAGGTGGGGTGCCCCTGGCCTCTCGGCCTGGGGCTCGGTCACTCAGGCGCGGCTGGCTGCCGGCAGAGCTCACGGGCGTGTCACTGCAACTCCCCCTGGCTTCTGCTCCGCGGCTGCTGAGTGAGCCCTCATCTGGGACTCTCCTCAGCTCTTTCTGGAACAGTGGCGCGGCTGCCCCTCTGTTGGTCTTCCTTGGTCTCTTGTGTTCTGGGGGCCTCTGGATGTCTGGAGTTTTGATCTCCTCCATACCTGCTTCATGCCCTGGAGGACGGGGCTGTGGCCCCCCCACACCCTCTAGCAGATCATTACATGAAGGAACCTTTTAAAAAAACAAAACAAGCGCGTCCATGCTCACAGGTGTACACACGGGTGATCACACCCAAAAACTACACCCTTTTTGGCTCCTACCTCAAAGCACACTGTGTTCTGTTGATCTTATGTGCTGCACAATAATGTTTAATATTTAGTATTTACTGTCATATTCCCATATATCATTGTGATGTTGTTTATTCTATTACTCTTGTTCTCTTCTGCTTGTTTTCTTTTTTCTTTCTCAGCAGGTGATCCAGGTGATTGATATATGCATTTTTTTTCTTTTTTTTTCTCTGCCCGTTCTGTTGGTTTTTGTCTTTTGCCCTTCTCCCCCGTCCCTCTTCTCAGCTGTTTCTCTTTCCCTCTTTCTTTCTCCCCTTCTTTCCCCCAGTCAAGTCTGTCCCGTATTCAGTAAGTGAAAATAAAATAAACAATAAAAGGTGAATCAAATGGACCATTACGGCAAGGCTGGGATGGTCAATTTGGTAAAGTAAATCCGTTGGGCATCTTTCTTTGCCTTTAGACAACAATTCTGATGGCAAAAGAGCCAAACGGGACAGGCAAAAAGGAAAAAAAAAAAAAAGAAAAAAGGACGTGTTAGGAACAGCTGATCGGATCGGCAAAGCGTGTTTCTGGAATATTATGTTTTGGTTCCTACAAGCGCTTTTTATGCAATTTTTGCAAAGCTTTATGTGGAAGGAAACCGTGACCGAGGACAAGCTGATGGCATAAGATGTAAGTACAACTCCTCCAGTTTCATATGTAAAACAAATTATTGCGCTCGGTTACGGTTCTACAGGGATTTAAAGGGTTAACAATAACAATGTATTGAATAATGACTTTAAAAAGTAATATAAAATAGTGTGCAAATACTGATAACAGTGCAAATGTTTGCAATATAAAAAATAAATGAAAAATGTAAACATCTATGTTTAGTGAACTTTGCAGTGTTGCTCTGTGGTGCAGCTATGACACCATAGCAAAGTTTACACACTGTGTCTACTTGATCCACGTCTGACTCCGCGAACCCATAATGTTTCCACACCACTGAAGTTTTTTTTACCTCTCTTTTCAACCAACGGCAGTCACTCTCCTCTCCAAATAACTTCTGCCTAGCTTTCTTAATTGTTGTGATGCGTGTTCGAAATGCAGAGAGGTGCGCTCGATTTGCCACACGGTGCAGCGCAAGAGTAAAGCACGAGGGAGGGGCTAATAATCGGCTCAGTCATTTTTAATGATCGTTGAAAGCCCAGATCGTAATCGTGATTAAAATTCGATTAATTGAGCAGCCCTAGTCCCCTGTGTTCTGCATTTAGCTCTGCAAACAACAACTTTCCACACCGCTGACTGTGACAGCAGGAACCTTCTTGCTGTGAGGTGACACTGCTACCCACTCCACCATCATGGAGGCTTATACACATCTGAGAAACAGTCAAACAGGGTTTACTCTTCTGTTGCACGGTAGCGCCCATTCCTCTTCCATCCAGCTGCCAGACCCCAGATCTCTCATTGCATAATAAATGCATAATAGAAGTGCAGCAGCTCAGTGAATGATTCGAGAAGCAGAAAGCAAGCTATAGCCAGCAGCAGTCAGGCAAGCTTTGTGATTAAATACCCAGTTTAACAGAGTGCCTGTTCAGAGATTTAAACATGTTTTCTGTAGCTGTAAAACATGTGTGTGGTTAAGAAATGGTGTTCGGTCGTGTGCGTGTAATGATATGCTAATTACCTCTGCAAAGGAGGTTGATAGGTTTTCTAAATGTTTGTGCGCTTGTTTGTTAGCTTTGTTTGCTTCTTGAGGAAAACTGTAGCAGTGATGGTCCAGTTAAATCTGGATCCAAGAGTTTGGGAAAAGTGTCTTGACCACAGGGCAGGGCAGCTCTGAATATTTTGTGTTTTCTCTTCGGAAAACAGTTTCAGACTGAGATAAGAAAAATGAGGTAGAATCTCAACCAGATCACCAACTAATCTGAATCCAGATGTCCAGTCGGATTCAGCCTTGGCGGAGGGAGAGAGTATCCGCCGTGTGCATGTGTGGCAAAAAACTAAACAAATAAAACAAAAACGTTGCCCAGAAATTGAAGCATGAACCAAACTGTGGACATGGAGTCGTTACACCCGTGCAAGAAAGCTGACACTCGCTCATATGAATCCAGAAACACTGAAGAATAACCAGCACGTAGCAGACAAGCTTTTGTTTCTGGATTTGTTTAAAAAATGATGACATCAATGCTCTTTAATGCTAAAGGCCATCTAATGTGACAATTCATAAAGGAGGAACTCTTCACAGATACTCCTTGTCCGTCTGTAGCCTAGCAACTAACAGACCACAGCACATTTTTCTTTTTTTTTTGCTCTGCAGTGTTGTACGTTACAGGGAAGGAAACGCTAGGACTCTCCTGGAATTAGAAGACAGATGAAATGACATGTGAGAAGAGAAAAATCATCACCAAAGAGTGCAAACAACTCAGGACAAAGGAGGATCAAAGGGGCTCGCAGTAACTAAAAGCAGCAAACAAGCCCCAAATCACTATTTTGGGTTTTTTTTTCACTTTATCGCACACATGTGCAAAAAGCCAGTCCACTGAGGAAGGATAAATGGTAAATGGCCTGTATTTGTATAGCGCTTTACTAGTCCCTAAGGACCCCAAAGCGCTTTACATATCCAGTCATCCACCCATTCACACACTGGTGATGGCAGCTACATTGTAGCCACAGCCACCCTGGGGCGCACTGACAGAGGCGAGGCTGCCGAACACTGGCGCCACCGGGCCCTCTGACCACCACCAGTAGGCAACGGGTGAAGTGTCTTGCCCAAGGACACAACGACCGAGACTGATAAACACTGAAACCTTAAGTCTCCCATGTTTGAAAAAGCCCGTTGCCATAGTAATGGGCAGGGATGAAGAGGTGGTGAGGTGTTTGTGGATTCTCCTTCCTGTATGCAAAGTGTTATCCCTCACACTCCGTCTTAGAGCATATGGATAAATATAAACCTGATCCACCGCCTGGCCGCTTCTATTCCAGACAGGAAGTTGCCCATGACGTGAGGAAGGACCTCCGCTGCCTGCTCGACCTGCGGCCCTCTCTAGGATCACTCGATTATACTTGAAGTCAGAGGCTGAGGCCTGGGGAAGGGTTACCTCTGACAGAGAGATGAATATTACATGGTGTGAGGTCACCCTCAATAGATATGCATATGACTCATGCAGTTGTAGCAGAATTGTATTTGCAAATGCGATAAATATCAATGGCCTCTTTTATGTGCTCGTTACGACTTCACAGCCTTGGCCATCTATCACAGTGTGTTATTTCATTCATAGTCTGATGGCAAAAGAACTGCAGGGATTAAATCATTGGCTTATTCATGCAGCCATTTATTTGGTTTAATCTCTTTGATTCGAACAGTATGAGCTCCTCGCGAGGAGCGGTGGGCAAGTGATAAATGTGGGAATAGCATGCTGATGCAGAGTCTGCTCTCGAAAAATGACCACTGTTCCATCACATGCTCCCTAAGCATTGATCGGTAGGCCTTGTGGATGGACGAGCAGTGGTGTGCAACCAGGCATGGATTCCCAGATGACTTCCCCCTCCCCCCCCACACCCATATTATAATATCAGCTGTAACACACTCTGAGTCATAGTGAATACACACACATAACAACATATGTAATCATTTCCAACCACGAGGTAAAGTGGTGCGGTCATGCAGGCTGTTTATCACCTACAGGTGCACATAGCTCACATGACCTCCACACAGCTAATCTATTCAAGTCGTACATTTGAATAGTGACAGGCTATTGTTTCAGCTAGGCTCCTTAATTGGATGAGCGTGCTAAAAAATGACATCCGGGGTACATTAACCCTGACCTTGTGTTCAAAGTCCCTCGGTTAACAAGCTTTAACCAGTGGACTGACAGCACGGGAGTCCATCAGAACTGTCTTTAAGCAGCCATGACTAAGTGGTAACTGGCTGTGGGCGGGGCCAGCTCAGGTATTAGCAACACTTTGCATTTTCCACTTGAAAGAGGCAAAGAACTACTGACAGAATGGAGTGAATGAAGTACTAAAATAAAGCACAGAAATATTCATCAGTGAGCAGCTTTCCAAAGTGCGGCTGATGTGGAGTCCAGCCTGCACAGAAATGTCAGATAACTCCAGCGAGCCGCACGAGTATTAGCCGATGGTCAGCGTGGCATCACCGGCTCAGCACCTGCAGCTTTTGTAGGTGGACACGCCGACAGCCGGGTGTGTTCACACGTTTCTGCTTTGTTTTAAACCCACTGCCATGTTTTAGCAGGCGGCCACAGCGAGCCTGGAGAAAATCTAGTTTTTTTTATTCAAAATGAATTGTACCTGATTTTTGAGGACCAGGGGAGCACTTGTTGAATTTGAGTACATTTAAAGCTTTTAAACGGTGGCACTTGAAAGCATCTGAGCTCAGCAACAAAGTCAGCTGATCCCTCTCCTCGTGTTTGCAGTGGACCGGCAGAACTAATCTACTCAAATAACTTTAGTGATTTGATTTTTCTAGTTTCTTGACTAAGCTTGAGGCAAATTTCATGCGCAACATTTCTTATGAAGCAAAGAAATGCATGGAATTGCTGCTGTCTTTACGGTCTGTGACACTAAATTACACGATATTTTGGCCATACTGGTGTCTGCAACAAGCTTTCCCTCCATTTTTATAGATTTAATAACAACAAAAACAACTGACTCAACAAGCGGGATTTCAAAAAGATTTAAAAAGATGAACGTTTTGGCCATTTTCTGAAATAAATAACAATAACATACCTGGCTTATGTAATGTGATTTAAGACCCTTTAATAACACTTAGTAGCTCAGTCATCACTTTCAGCGGGAGAAAGAGATAAAAAATGTTGCGTTTCATCTCCATTAGTCAGTCGTCTGTTTGGAGACAGCAGAGAGAGATTGATGGCCTGGCGAGGATAAACAGCTGGAACTTATGGGAGCGGTCTGTCTATGTCAGAACAACCCTTGAATTCACAAGGATAAAAGTCAAGTCATGACTCGATGGGTTAAGGCCAAAGACATGGAGCGATACATCGAATTCACAAAGCGACCCGGTAACAGAGTATTAACTTGAGGACAAATCGGTAGAGCAATGATCATAACAAACACATGATGGCAATTTAAATGAATAAGAGGGGCGCTTGAGTGCAAAACCTTAATGTTTAGCATGTGAGATGCATGAATCTGCGTGAGATTAAAGCAAAGAGCTGCTCCGAGTCATAAAATATAGACCACGGCTGCAAAGAGACATGCAGTTTAAATCATGGTGACGGAGCGGTACCGAGTAACTCCTTCCTATCAAAGAACACTCGGGGGACAGGCGCCCTTTGCTTAGGCATCATTTGCATTTTTCCCCACAATGCCAGTGATTTATGCCCCTCAAATAAAAGCCATCATCCACTGGCGGTCTCTATCCCAGAGTGATTTAATTAATGGCAGGCACATCAACTCCCATATGTGGAACATGCCTGGGAGTTTGCTTGTCGATCAGCATCTGCCACCCAACAAAATATGATTCCAATCAATGCTGTAATGGTTTTGAGGCCGAGCATCTAATCAGCCTGGCAGGAGCCACAGTGGTGGCAGGAATGATGGAACATTTGGTGTTTGTTATAGTGTGTGTGTGTGAATTATTTCTGTTTCATAACAAGACGGCCTTTGCTGCTGCTGTAAAGCTCGACATCACACTGTAGGCCACAGTGCAGCAAGAGGTGGGAGATCAGGTGTGTGCTTCCGCCTGGAAAAGTAGAAAGTGCAGCTGAACCCGAGCTATTTGCTATTGCTCAAAATGTTGCCTGTCAAATCTGGGCCACTAGATTACCCACAATGCAAAGCAACCACAGAGAGGTCAAAACTTCACACTGAGTGCTCATAAGCTTCTTTTCTAACATAGCACAGACAGTTTTTTGGCCTCAGCCACCACTGCAATTATTAAATGTCATGCAGCTCCCTCTGAAGTCAAAAGGCTTTATGATCCTTAAGATGTGTAAACAGAACGACGTGTAAAGTCTTCAACATTTCCTGTTTTAATTAGTCCCCATGTCACCCTGCTATGCACCAGACGCTGCAGGACAACTTCAAGGATAAAGATTGAATGATATGATCGCCTAGACAGTTCCGAAACAATTCACCTTCCTGTCCCCGAGCAATAGCCAGCCGCTCACCGATGTAAAAAAGTATGCTAGTGATGAGCTCGTAACCTCACGTACTCTCAAATGATTCAGGCTGGCACATCACAGCGAAGATCGATCTCGTCTCTGTTCTATTCATTAAGAAAATCAAGACGGATGCCCTGTGAGAGATCGACCTTTATAGGCTCTTGAAATCTTCATGTTAATGTGCAGCAGTGGACGTTATCCTTTGAATTCATTTGACACAACTTCTAAAACAATGTTGGCACATTAGAGATAAGATGAAACAGGCTCTTATTGCCAGCCTGAATCATATCCTAAATGCAAGCTTTCTAAAGCCCAGTGGGCACATTGAGACTTTGCTTCATATGCCTGCTAATAAAAAAAAAGGACCAGTGCCCATCTGTACAGTGCATCTGTTACACCACTCCAGGACAACTTGGTGTAAACAGCAGAACCGAGTTTATTTGGGTACTTCAGAACCGTGGCTTTCACATACAGAGCCCAAAAATACACTCTTCTTCTTTTCCTTTTTCGAACATAGTTTTTCTTTTTTCGTGACTGCCCCCTACTGGTGGAAAAACATGTAGCAGCCAAAAATCCAAACATATAGTTGAATAACACAAATACCAACAGATTTATGCAATGTTTTGGACATATTTTAGCTTTACACTTTACCAAGTGCTACATTCCTCCCCTGCTAAATAAATGTTGTCCCAACATTGAGGAAACATGACAATAAGAAACAAAAATAAACAACTATACTTCTCTTTTCCTTGTGACAACGTAGAGATGGCGTAAGTCGGAATAGGATTTAGCAGTGCTTTAAGATCACTTTCATGATGCACTATTGGACCTCAGGTGACAGAATCACATGTTACTCTCTTACCAGATAAGCATCGGCTTATAACAATGCTGAGTTGTTTCCAACAGTCCACATACAATTATTACCCTCTAAGACATTACTATCACTTTATCACGTGCTCCGGAGCTTATCAACTTAGATAGTAACCATTTAATCACAATTAACCTCATCAAACATAACGATCCAATGTCTTACGCTACCATCCCAAAAGTATCAAATACTTGTGTCACCATATTGGTAAGGCCTTGTAAGTCCCCATACATTTTTGAAAAGTAACATCATTTAAATTCAAAAAAACTCTTTCACAGTTCAATAATAACTAACTGGCACATAAGCTGCATAGTAAGGCATCTGTAGAGCTGCCCAAGGTACTCCAAACTGGTCATAGAATGGCGGTGCTGCTGCACTGGCATACAATGGGTTAACACTGTGACCAATTGCTCTTTGAACTGGTTGGCCAAACGCATCATAAGTCAATATTTTCCGTGGACATCTCTCCCTCTGAGATCTTCTCGGCTGCGGTTCCGACAGTTCTGGGTTCATTTCACTGGGCTGACCTGGCGAAGCAACAGTGTCTGATGATGCTGAGGTGTCATGTTCAGCGTTACCTTGTCCATTCACCATTTCTACTTGAAACTCTTCAGCATCCACTCTAAGCTCCGTGCTCTTTCGCTGAAGGTCCTGGTCCAGTTCAGTAGCAGGTGCAGACACCATTAAATCCCCTTGAGGCTGACAGTGGTGGTGCCTCACTCTCTGAGACCAATACTGTTCTTCATCATCTGAGCTCTCTATATGGTTCGATGCGTCTTGTAGGTCTCTTTGTTTTTGTGTCTGTGTAGTGTGGCTTCGTTCAGTTCTTGTTATTGTGGGAAGCGGTAATGCATTACAGGGCATTAACATGTTGCGGTGGAGGATACGGCCTCGCCCAGCACCACGCTCCGGCTTAACCTCATAAACAGGGCTGTTTTCCCCCTTTTGAGAGATCACTATGTGAACTTGATCCTCCCAATAGGAGCGTAACTTTCCCGGGCCTCCCCTCTCTGACATGTTCCTGACAAGTACCCTGTCCCCAGGTGAGAGTACAGCACTTTGTCTCTTCAGGTCATAATGTGATTTCCCTCTTGCCAGAGTCTTTTTAATGTTTCTGGATGCAATGTCATATGCTTCTTTCATTTGTTGTTGCCATTTGTGAGCATAATCCTCATATGATTTGCATTTGTTCGTCTCACTCAGTCCAAAAATTACATCAATAGGGAGACGTGGATGTCTACCAAAGAGTAAATAAAAGGGCGAGTACCCTGTCGAGTCACTAGTTGTGCAATTATAGGCATGCACAACTTTGTTTACATAGTCACTCCAGTTTCCTTTCTTTTCCTCATCCAGGGTCCGGAGCATTGACAGCAAGGTGCGATTAAACCTTTCCACTGGGTTCCCCTGTGGATGGTAGGGTGTGGTCTTTGAATTGGCTATTCCTGTGTACTTCTGCAGCTGTTTGAATAAATGGTTTTCAAATTCTCTGCCTTGATCGTGATGTAATTTACCAGGAAAACCAAATTTCAAGGAAAAGTCATTAAAAATTTTGTCTGCTGCTGTTTTGCCAGATTTGTTGCGTGTAGGGTAGGCTTGAGCAAACTTGGTGAAGTTGTCCTGTAACACTAAAATATACTCATACCCTCCCCTGCTCTTTTCGAGATGGACATAGTCTATTGAAACCATTTCAAAGGGTGCAGTAGCCGGCACGTGACACATGGGGGCCCTACACTGAACTGTAGGTTTTTTCTGAATATTACATTTGCACACCTGTGTGATGAAAAACTCAATATCTTTGTACATATTCGGCCAATAAAACCTACTCCTTGCCAAATTCATCACACGGTCCACCCCCAAGTGACCCATTTCGCAGTGAAGGTGTTTGTACACCAGTTCTTTGTGCGATTCCGGAATCACAATCTGAGTGTAAGTCACAGTCTTTCGTATCAGCAACCCGTCATCTGAGATAAACAGCTTTTTCCACTCGTGTAGTAGCTGTTTTCCTGTAGGGGTTTTGAGCGCTGATGTCTTGTCAAGACTCGCACCAGTACTCTTTAAGTTAAGAACATAAGCTATGGCAGGGTCCTGCTTTTGAGCTTGCAATAGCTCCTGCGTTGTGATCCTCACATCTGGCAGATTTTCTGTAAGTATTTTGTTTACTTCTGGATTGCATGTTATGGCTGATATCCTATCCAGTTGTTTGTCTTCCTGTGTTTCAATGGCATTCAGTACTGCGCTTAACACTTCAGGCGAACACAGCTCAGTACATTCTGACATGTATGAATCCATACTAGAAGGTGTTCTGGACAAAAAGTCTGCATCAACGTTACTTTTTCCGGGTCGGTATTTCAGTGTTATGTTAAAATCAGCCAGCTCGGAAACCCATCTGTGCCCTGTTGCATTCAGTTTAGCTGTGCCTAAAACATAGGTTAAAGGGTTGTTATCACTGTACACTGTCACTGAGGGAGCATAGAACAAATAGTCTCTAAAGCGCTCAGTCACAGCCCATTTTAGTGCCAAAAACTCAAGTTTCCCTGAGTGCCACCTGTAGTTCCTCTCAGCTTGTGTTAATGTTCTTGACCCATATCCAATGACTCTTAATTTACTGTCCTGCCTCTGATACAAAACTGCACCAAGGCCTTCTTCTGAAGCATCGATGTGCAGAATGAAGGGTTCCTCAAACTTAGGATAAGCCATCACAGGTGGATTAGTCAAAACATCCACCAAATAGTCTAGTGCTTTTTGGTGGCTGTCACTCCATATGATTTTTTGGGTGGGTGCAGCATGCCCCGCCTTGGCTGACCGCGCTGGTGTTTGGGTGTGGTCAACTGAGAGTAAATCATATAGGCACTTTGCATGTCTTGAAAAATCTTGTACATAGCTTCGGTAGTATCCTAAAAGCTTTCTCAGCTCTTTAATGTTTGTTGGTGGGTTGTCCTTCAAAGCTCGTACTGCTTGTACCTCTTTGTCATCCATTTTGTAGCCGTCTGCTGAAATGATTTTGCCCACATAGCGGACCTCATTTTTAAACAAGTCACATTTATCAGGTCTTAGTTTTACTCCCCAAGCCCGCTGACGTTTGAGAACTGATCTCAAATCTTCAATATGCTGTTCAAATGTTTGACTGTACACCAAAACATCATCTAAATATGGAGTGCATATTTTGTCCCTCAAGCCTTCCAAACTTTCCTCCATGCTCCGCTGGAAAGCTGCAGGTGCATTGGTGAGTCCAAATGGGATTCTATTCCATTCATACAGCCCCCAGGGTGTTGTGAAGGCGGTATATTTTTTTGAGTCTTCGCTGATTTCACCTTGATAGTACGCTTTGCCTTGGTCAAGCACACTAAACCACCTATTGCCGCCAAGTCCATCAAGGATTTCCTGTATTCGTGGAATAGGGTGTCTGTCTGGAATGGTCTTTTTATTGAGGCCCCTATAATCAACACACAGTCTCAGGCCTCCATCCCGCCTCCTCACACACACTATTGGAGAGGCATATGGTGAGGTTGATTTGTGAATAAAGTCTTTTTTTAACAAGTCCTGAATGTGACTTTTTACTTCATCATAGAGAGCACGTGGGACTGCATTATAGGATTTGGCTACAGGAATCTGATCAGTGAGTTTGATATCCATTTTTAAATTTTTTATGTAACCAACTTCCTCTTTGTGTTTAGCAAATGCGCCTGACTCCTCCCTTAACATTTCCAAGACAACTGCCTGTTGTTCTGTGTTAAGGTGGCCCAAATTGACAGGTGGTTCCCAAGGCTCTTCTGCTGAGCTAGGTGGGTTCTGATTGTCTTTTTCTACAATCGAGCCTATCTGAGCTTCTTTGAGATTTACAGGATAACTATGTGTTACCCTCTCTATGTTACCTAGAAGGGTTTTAGGTGGCAGCACAATGTCATGTTTGGTAGCATTAGTAACATAGATATTGACTTTGCGGGTACTGCCTGATATAGACAGCAACTGGCAGTTAGATTTCAGACCCTCATCTAAAGACAAGTTTTCATCTGGCTCAAAAAGCATTTCACTTTTTACCTTTAGGTCTGTTTTGATGGAACAACTAACGCCGTACATTTGTCCACTCGGTACGACAATAGCTTTGCGTCCTGATCTGATAGGATAAGTAACTATCTCGCTACTGGTGGTGTGGATAAGGTTCAACAGTGCTTCTGCTTTGCTTGATCCTACTCTTAGAGAGTTTCTGAGTAAAGACAAGCTTTCACTGGACTGAGTAGTGTCTTTTTTTATCAGTTCCTCAATAGCATTAAACCCTATTATTGGTTTTTGCATCACATCCTGACTTACTAGGATTGGAACCCGAACCTCATTCTGAGCTACAGCTTTTCCTCTCGAATCGCTAAGGCTAACTTCTATCCAACCCTGGAAAGGGACTTCAGATCCATTTACAGCTCTCAAGTCTAAAAGTTCATCCTTACTTAGTAAATCGCTGATGGGGTGAACTTCTAAGTGAGGTAAATTGTCTGATTTCCAGCATGCACTCATTATTGAAACTTGGGCTCCCGTGTCCCACAGTGCCTGTGTTTTGCAGTTATTCATTCTACACCATACTAGACACTTTCTGCCCACGAGCTGTGCTACTTTTCTTTTTTTGGTACTTAAATTTAACACGTTTGGGGGTTGGTTCCTAATTTTAGGATTTCCTGAGTCAGTTGGTGATGCTAGGGATAAGCTTTGGGCCTTGGGAATGTTATCACATTGGGACATTGGTGGTAAAGCTGTGGCTTGTCCCGCAGTCACAGCCCCGCCCAGTTTTCCTGCTTCTGAGCTCCCCTTACTTTACATCCCTTTGCCCAGTGAGAGTCACTGCCACATTTGAAACAATGGTCACAGTCCCTGTTTTCTTGTTGACATGCAGAGCATCGCCTTTTTGGTCTCTGAGCTGCCTTTCTGTACGCCCTGACTTGTCTACCACCATCACCACTTCTATCTCGTTGGACAGTTTGCACTAGTGAAGCTACCTGTCCTGTGAGTTCCCTAATTGCTGAGTTACTTTCCTCAATTTTTGCAAATAAGGAGTTATCTTTGAGGGTTTTAGCCGGTTTTGTGTCAGGCTGGCTTGTGCGGGGATCAGTAAGCGCTACATTCTGCTCAACTACATTTAGTCCTGTTCTAAATGACCTGTGGGCTTTTGCCTTTAACGCTCTCTCGCTTTCATTGTACTGGGCTGTTTGCATTTTCATTAATAAGAGTTCATTGCTACAGTTTTCATCCTGCAAATATGCTCTCATTTCTGCTCTGACATTGTCATTTAGAAGACCCGTTCTAATGGACTGAAAACATTGACTTTGAACAAGTTCTTTGTTATACTTTAGGCTAGACTGGGTGCGCTCAGATGCGAAAAGGATTTTTTGACGCAAATCCAGCACTCTAATCAGGAACTCAAGTGGTGTTTCATTTGCCCCCTGTGTAGCTTTGGTTAATTGCTGGTACAGTACTGTTGCATCCGTTTCTGCATAATGGGCTTTTAGAACTTGTCTCAGGCTGGTCAATGTGAGATCTTCTTTCCCTTCCAAATAGCTCCTTAGTTTTAACCCAGGACTGATGGCACGTATGACAGCCTCCACAATCTCAGCTTCAGAGTAGCCCGTTTTTAAGCCGCTTTCCATCTGGTGCTCTAAGCTACTGAAACTCAGCGTGTCTTTAGCTGTAGACTCACCCACATGTCCACTTATCCTGAAGTCTTTTCTGAATCCACCTGATGAAACATTACAGCAGCTGTTGCCAATACAGTCTCTCCCCTTGCGCTGTGTTTCGCCGTCCAGCGACGTCCTCATGGCCACCTGCTGCTCCGCTGATGTCCCTTGAGCCGCCTGATGCTCTAACGATGTCATCGGCCCTGTCCGCTGCTCCGGAGGTGCCCGCGCCGCTGCCAGTTGCTCCTCGTGCACAGCCTCCACCGTCATCTCCGCTCTGTCTGAAGATGAAGACCGGACCACCGCTCCTGCGCCGACAGCCGCTGACCGCGCCTCCACCAGCAAAACCAGCACATCATTTAGCTCCAGAAGCACCGACATGCCTTCATCCTCTCGCTGTAAAAGCTCTTCTCGTTCACAAAACTGGCTAATAAGCTTAACGAGAGCTCTGCGAGATTTGCTTTGTATTTCTTTGCTGCCCTTTTCTGTAATATTACATAGTTCACATACTCTGAGCAGTTCTTCCAAAGAAAGTCCACATAACTTCTGCTCCAATTCCAACAAAAAATCTTCACGGTTCACAGACATGCTTGAAAGATAACTAAGACGAGTAAAACTCTCTCAGTGTATCCGACCGGAGAAAACACAGTTTCCGTGGCATTAGCTAGACTGTCGCAATCCGTTAGCATTAGCTCCTTTGCTCTGTCACGCTCCTTTACTGTGTTCCTCTGTGTGAAGTAGTCCCAAAAACTATCTCGGTGGAACCTCCAAAATGTTACACCACTCCAGGACAACTTGGTGTAAACAGCAGAACCGAGTTTATTTGGGTACTTCAGAACCGTGGCTTTCACATACAGAGCCCAAAAATACACTCTTCTTCTTTTCCTTTTTCGAACATAGTTTTTCTTTTTTCGTGACTGCCCCCTACTGGTGGAAAAACATGTAGCAGCCAAAAATCCAAACATATAGTTGAATAACACAAATACCAACAGATTTATGCAATGTTTTGGACATATTTTAGCTTTACACTTTACCAAGTGCTACACATCTGTTCCCTGAAATCACTCAGACAGTTCAGGACGCTGACACAGCTTCCCCATTGTCATTGACAGAGCTGGTTTACACTTTGGCAAGCAAATCGAGAGCTGTCTTTGTCTAACAACTCTTAGATGACACCAACAGTTGTCTCATTTATCCAGTGGATCTGGATCAAATGAGTTCATCATTTCTCGCAACATGCAACAGCCAGATTGGAGCTCAGGAGACAGAGCATCGTGAAACCCAAACACGGGTCAAATCCAGCGATTACACGGGGCCCGGGCTGTCTGATATCCTCAGCATCTTCAGGTCACTATATCTTTCTTCAACATTAAAATTGCAGAATTTGAATTTTATTTTTAAGTCCTTCTGACTGTACTGAAAACAAGTTCCTGCTTCAGTACGTCTGCTCTGCAGGTTCTGCTGCTGTGGCTCTGAGGTTTCCTGCTCTTTATAGATTTATCCAACTGCATTCTCACATGGCTGCTTTCCAGAATAAAGTGCCACGAGTGACAAGAGCAACATCAGCTTACAAAAACCCACCAAGCTGTACACTACACTGGACCTAACCTAACAGGTGGCACATAAAACTACGCTGGCATTATTCAGCTTTCAAACTTCTTACATTTTATATTAATAACCATTTTTTAAATTAGACTTTGATCTTACCACATACAGTATTAACAATAATAACACACTGTGACATAGAGCCAGGGCTCGATATCAGCAGTTAAGAGTGACATTTGTCCATCTCGGTTTGAATCTTTATATTTGAAGTGAACACTTATTTGTGACAAGTCGTTCCTTCTGGCTAATACCAGCCTGGAGAGGAGAGCCTTCCACGGCACAACAGGTGAAGACCTGATTGCAGTTTACTGGAACAATGATTAATGATCCGAGTTGTGCTTATCTATAGTCATGTCTGTAGGTGTTAATGCCAGACATGTGCTGCACAGCAGGTATCACAGCAGCACCACCTGGCCTAATGACCCTGCCTCTTACTAGTCAGCAGGTCTCTGGCTCCATCCTCTACAGGTAAGCTGTGAGCAGGAGGATGAGGGGGTGGGTCAGAGGGTTGAGGGGGTGGTGGTTGTCGATGTGTTTTGCTCAGCTCACGCCGACCTGGAAATGAAGGTGTTAGATCGCCACCGGATCGTCCCAGAGGTGTCACGTTCCTACAGAGCCCACGTGGAGAAGGCGTAAATGTGAAAACTGTTTGTGTTTTTTGTTGGACAATAAGATTTGATTTGTTCGGGTCATTGCCATCATTGCTCATCTGTATTGTCGAACGCATTGATGATTTATCTGCAGCTATTAATAGGAGCTTTGGGGGAGTGGGTGTAATTGCATTCTTGTGATGACTGACTGTGAAGGCCAGGAGCAGCTGAAATAGATGGCACTAAAGTGACTCATATATTCTGCACTGCTGTAGCTCGTGGCAGCACATTTGGTCACTTTCTCGGGACAATTATCAACAACCTTCTCTCTAATGTGAGGAAAACAAACGGTGACAGTGGGCAGTCTTGGTCAGGGTTTAGAAATGTGGCTTGTGGATGTTTTTCAACATCTCATTCATTGAAAAGGACTAAAAGACATGTTTTGAACACCCCGGGTGGGGTAAAATCATCCCGCCTGTTGATATGTGTGCTCCTGTTGGAAATGAGCTTTCTGCTGCATCTGCACCCATGCACACAATCCATTATGAGGAGCCACACCATCAGTCTACATGTATCTCATTTCTGCTCCAGTTATCTGCGTGTTTCACCAAATCACTTCTAGTCCAGAGGAAAAAGCTCTCCAAAGGGCTGGAAAGGACTTACTGGACCACTGACTGGAAATGAAAAGTTCAGCTACTGCAAGCGTTTGGCTTTTTACTTAAATCTTATTACTTATGAAAAGCTAATAATTACTACAATTACAAAGACTCCTGATTCGACACAAGTCCATTTTTCCTTTTTGTTTTTAGAAATTTGTAGAAAACGTGAAACATCAGCAGCCTCACAAAGACCTGGAGGCGCAAAGCATAATGCCTTAATGTAGCCATTACTGTAAAAAAAGTGCCCATTAAACACGTGTTAGGTCTGGAGAAAAAGAACGGGCTATTTTAGCTTCATTTTCTCAGGTAAGATGCTGAAAGTGAGCAAAGTCTCCAGTGCCCTCAGGATGTAGAATGCCTTCCTAAATATATTTATTATGTATTTAGCTATTATTACTGGGCTTCATTCTGGTTTAATACTCCTGAGACAGACCGGGGCATTTTCAGTGCCTCAGCCAAGTCATTTATCTACTCTTCCTGCCTTGGCATAGTCATCTCATCCATTAGGACTGTCCTGCCATTCCTCTAACCCAATTGTCCTTGCTACTCTTAGAATTTAGATTCAATTTTGCCTTTACTTTAAATATCTTACAGTTTTCTCTCTGGGCTCTCTTTCCACCCTCCATAGTGGATTTGACCTTTTCACAATGGAGAAGACTGGGTCTGAGGTATTTCACAGCCCTCTGTGATGCTGACCACTTTTCCAGCTTTGACACTTTATGGAAGAAATATGATCTGGCCTGTTCTAATCTCTTCAGGTACCTTCAGATCTGTCACTTTATGCTGAAATGGTCAGAGGTGTTATAAGCGAGAGAGAAACCTCTCGAAGAACCCTGAATAGCAAGTATATGAGCTGACTGTAGACTGCATGGTGTTGAGACTTTATTTTAGACCATTTTATTTTACTCATCATTGATTCTAAAACTTGTGAAAAGATCCGTATGTTCTAGATAATAACTAGAAAGAACTAGAAACTCTTTGGGAAATTGTCTAATGAGGTCATAGAATTAATATCTATTAAACTAGGAAACATAAACCAATCATATCGTTGTGCACTTTGTGTCAGTGAGCAACCTGCTGCTAATACTGCGTATGCCCTCTTTGGCCTTCAGAACCTAATTCTTCAAAGCACAGATTCAGCAAGGGGCTGGAAACATTCCTCAGAGATTTTGGTCCATGCTGACATGACAGCATCTCATGGTTGGTGCAGAGATTTCAGCTGCATTCATGATGAGAATCTCCCATTCCACCACATCTCAAAGGTGCCTCTAAGATCTGGTAACTGTGGAGGCTGTTTGAGTACAGTGAATTCCTGCTCGAAGCAGCCGTCAGAAGATGGTACACTGTGGTCATGAAGGGATAGGCATGATCAGCAACACTCAGGTGTGCTGTGTGTGCAGCTGGTACCAAGTGGCCCAAAATGTGCCAAGAAACTATCCCCCACCCACAGTACTAAACCACCAGCAGCCTGAACTGTTGGTACAAGGCAGAATGAATCCATGCTTTCACACTGTTTACACCAAATTCTAACCCTACCATCTCAATGTCAAGACTCATCAGACAAGGCAGTGATTTTCCAGGCTCCCGTTGTCACCTTCTGGTGAGCCTCTGTGATTTGTAGCCTCTGTTTCCTGTTCTTAGCTGACAGGAGCGACGGCCGATTTGGTTTCCTGTTGCTGCAGCCCATCATCCTCACGGTTTGACACGTTGTGCATTCAGAGATGCTCTTCTGCATACTTTGGTTATAACAAGTCATTACTGGGATTACTGTTGGTTTCCTATCAGATTCCAGTCTGGTCCATCTCCTCTGACCTCTGTGATCAGTCTATATGTCTAAGTCCACTGTTGATGCCACGTGATTAAGAAACAGTGAAACAGGCGTAACTAATGAATTACAATGTGATGCTAATACATCTGCAAACCTGCTGTATGCAGACTGCAAAGTGAACCGTCTAACTCTACATTAGGGCTGAACGATTATGGAAAATAATCTAATTGCGATTTTTTTTGCCCCAATATTGCGATTGCGATGCGATTATTTTTTAAGGTCTTTGTCTTCTGTATTATTAAACAAAGACAAGCAATACATCATATAGTATGGCCAATACTATATTACATTAATTTTAAACTGTTCTTTCCTGGAAGACAGACCTCTGTTATGATGACATGAGGTGATGCATGAATTGATGACTGACATTTTTATTTAACTTCTTCAATCACAACAGTATATTTGAACATACACAATAGTTTATTTTTAGCTTACAAACATCTGAGCATAAAGTGCTGACAAGGAACCCAGGTGTAAACATTAAAATGAAAGTCAGTACAATGTGCAGATTGCAGAAATATACATAAAAAAAAATCAGTGGCTTTACCACACTCAGTTTTTCGACATCTGTGAACTACTAGACAGTCATTCAATTAAAAAATAATATTAAATAAATAAAACGAATAAATAAAAAATACACACATCTTACTGATCTCTGCAGTCAGTAACATTACACATAAAGTGCAAACATAATAGCAATTGTATAAACACACACAAACACGCCTTTAAAATTTAAAGGCTGTGAAATTGGACCATCTCGCCTTCTGATCTGCGTCACCGCTGTCTCGGTGGAGTTTAATAAACTCAGCCGTCTGCTCCTTGCTATCTAAAATATAACAGGACACTGGAGTAAACTCTCGACCGTCTCACACTTCTGTTTAATCAGTTTTCTGTTTGACGTTTAGTCAGCTGTGTGAAAACCAAGGAGGAACCCACCCGGGGGATTAATAAAGTTTTATTTAATCTAATAATCTAATAACTTTAATCTCAGCCAAACCGATTTACTCACGAACAAACAAAACACTGAAAAAAGCCAAACAATAACATTTTTAGGTTGTCTAAGTGAATTATATATTACGTTTAACCCGAGCAGCGAAAGTCCGCGGTGATCTGAACATGATGTGCCGGGAGTTGTGCCGTTCTCGGCCGCATCAGTAACCCTCGAGCTCCCGGCTAGCTATCGAGCTGGTGGGTAGAAGACGTCTCTGAAAACGTCGAAGCACTTTTGCAAATATGCGATATCTTGATAAACTGAGCAGATATTTGATGTTTACACAGCTACTTTCTCGCCTGAAAATATGTTAAAAGTTTATTTTGTGACCCAGAAAGATTAGTAAGAGTAATTTTAAAACTTAGTAGCGGCCGCCATTGTTGGAAACTGGAGTTTGGCTGGGCCGCGCTATGAATTCTGGGATATGGTAGGCCACGAAGGACACACCCGACCCATCCTTCAAATTCGGGGAAAAGGAGGACGCATTTGTCGGCTGCATTCGGAGGAGTCTACGAATTTGGACAGCCCTCGGCGCGTCGCTGTGACATAATCGGTCTACAAATGCGGCCTCAGGAGGATGCAGCCCATGAATTTGGACATGTCCAGAGTATAATCGCAGCCTTTGCGGTTAGAAAATTGCACTTGATCATGTCGCGATATTATCGCAAATGCGATATATCGTTCAGCCCTACTCTACATCCCCTTTTGCGTGGTCATGACAACATCACACAAACATAAATCAACTTTATTATTTGTTGGAATTTCAAACAGTTGATTTGCACATATTACATCCACCTAATTAGTCAGTTTATCACGTAGCTTAGTGATGTGGCAGCAGCAACCGTTTGCTCATTAACAAACAGGCTAGATCACAATGTGGCACTTCATACAGCCCTTAGCTGGTCTCACATGCACCATCTGTGTGTTAATGTAAGGTTTCTGAAGGCATGGACAGAGAGCGACACGAGCAGGGCTTCTGAGGGAACATTGGATTACCTTTGAAGAGATCTGGATGGTCGGTTTGTGCGATTTGATGTCTGTTGTATCAAAACTGCACACTTGCATTAAGTCCTTTCTTGGCCAAAAGTCAAAGGGAGACTTTCAGAAAGGATTTACAGGAGTAAATAATTTCCCAGGAAAAAAACAAAACCAAAAAAGCTTTGCTTATGCTGCTGAAAAACTCACTGAGTAAACAAGAGGAAGAGATACTCAGGACACAGAGGAAGAATATGTGCAGAGCTTTGTGGACGTGGGCAGATAAGAGAAAACATGTACAAAGTAAATGAGGAATAGAAAAAGTCTTCTGGATAGAGGACAAGCAGAAAAGGTACAACTACCAGTCTCCTGGGGACAGTCTAGCTCCAGAGGGTCAGTGTTCATAAACTATTTGGATGATGACCGCTTTCAGTGTTCATTAAAGTCAATGTTGGCATACTGTAAGCTCCTTACTTTGCCCCTGAATGTCGCTGCGTTCAAAGATAGACACGCTTGCATCTTTGGGGTTCTTTGCCTTATGATTAGTTATCAATCTAAGCTAGTTAAGCAAATGCATGATGAAAGATGCTGGATTTGGTTTGGTTTAGCTATCAGTACGGTTAGTGTAAAAATGCTCTCTGCATTACAGCGTTCACAGCTGGAAATATAAAACGTTCCACGTTTCAGTCAGTGGACTTTAACCTGGAAGACACCCCTGACCAGGCTCTTTGTTATCTCGGCAGATGACAACACTCACACTTCCTTTGCTGCTCTCTGTCTCTTTAATTCTCAAATCCTAGCTATGATGACTTCATTTTCTCCATGAGTGTGCAGTCTCACCTTTGACCCACAGAATCTCCCCTGGCTGCCTGTCTATAGGGAGCACAATGGGTCCTCAAATCAGAGTTCATACTGAAATGGTTGCCAGAGCTTAGTGTCTCAATTCAACGCACAGAAAAAGACTGATAGCAATAAAAGAGCAGCAGCTTCAAAGGCACAGTAGTCCATCATGAAGGCTGCTATAAATTTAAAAGCCAATTTCAGTTCTTATGCACGACCAATTTTGACCGTTGGCCTTACCAAATGAGGAAGATCAAAGCATAAAAATACACTCAATGCTTGTACAGTAATTGTACAATGTTATGAGACAGCAGGAAATGGCGTGTCACAAATCTAGAGGATCATCATTTAGCCTGGAGAAATAGTTTGCTGCTTTATAAGAAAGCCCTCCGCAAAGCCAGAACATCTTACTATTCATCACTGATTGAAGAAAATAAGAACAACCCCAGGTTTCTCTTCAGCACTGTAGCCAGGCTGACAAAAAGTCAGAGCTCTTTTGAGCCAACCATCCCTTTAACGTTAACTAGTAATGACTTCATGAACTTCTTCACAAATAAAATTTTTATCATTAGAGAAAAATTTACCAATAATCATCCCACAGATGTAATATTATCTGCAGCTACTCTTAGTACCATCGATGTTAAGTTAGACTCTTTTTCTCCAATTGATCTTTCTGAGTTAACTTCAATAATTACTTCCTCCAAACCATCAACGTGTCTTTTAGACCCCATTCCTACAAAACTGCTCAAAGAAGTTCTGCCATTAATTAATTCTTCAATCTTAAATATGATCAACCTATCTCTAATAATCAGCTATGTACCACAGGCCTTCAAGCTAGCTGTAGTTAAACCTTTACTCAAAAAGCCATCTCTAGACCCAGCTGTCTTAGCTAATTATAGGCCAATCTCCAACCTTCCTTTCATATCAAAAATCCTTGAAAGAGTAGTTGTCAAACAGCTAACAGATCATCTGCAGAGGAATGGTTTATTTGAAGAGTTTCAGTCAGGTTTCAGAGCTCATCACAGCACAGAAACAGCTTTAGTGAAGGTTACAAATGATCTTCTTATGGCCTCTGACAGTGGACTCATCTCTGTGCTTGTCCTGCTAGACCTTAGCGCAGCATTCGATACTGTTGACCATAATATCCTATTAGAGCGATTAGAACATGCTGTAGGTATTACAGGTACTGCACTGCAGTGGTTTGTATCATATCTATCTAATAGACTCCAATTTGTGCATGTAAATGGAGAGTCCTCTTCACACACTGAGGTTAATTATGGAGTTCCACAGGGTTCAGTGCTAGGACCAATTCTGTTTACATTATACATGCTTCCCTTAGGCAGGATCATTAGAAGACATAGCATACATTTTCACTGCTATGCAGATGACACCCAGCTCTATCTGTCCATGAAGCCAGATAACACACACCAATTAGTTAAACTGCAGGAATGTCTTAAAGACATAAAGACCTGGATGGCTGCTAACTTTCTGCTTCTTAATTCAGATCAAACTGAGGTTATTGTACTCGGCCCTGAAAAGCCTAGGAATATGGTATCTAACCAGATTCTTACCCTGGATGGCATTACCTTGGCCTCCAGTAATGCTGTGAGGAACCTTGGAGTCATTTTTGACCAGGACATGTCCTTCAACGCACATATTAAACAAATATGTAAGACTGCTTTCTTCCATTTGCGCAACATCTCTAAAATTAGAAATATCCTGTCTCAGAGTGACGCTGAAAAACTAGTTCATGCATTTATTACTTCCAGGCTGGACTACTGCAATTCATTATTATCAGGATGTCCTAAAAACTCGCTGAAAAGCCTTCAGTTAATCCAAAATGCTGCAGCAAGAGTCCTGACAGGGACTAGAAAGAGAGAGCATATTTCTCCTGTTTTGGCTTCCCTTCATTGGCTTCCTGTTAAATCCAGAATTCAAAATCCTGCTCCTACATACAAGGTCTTAAATAATCAGGCCCCATCTTATCTTAATGACCTTGTAGTACCATATCACCCTATTAGAGCACTTTGCTCTCGCTCTGTAGGCCTACTTGTTGTTCCTAGAGTATTTAAAAGTAGAATGGGAGGGAGAGCCTTCAGTTTTCAGGCCCCTCTTCTGTGGAACCAGCTTCCAGTTTGGATTCGGGAGACAGACACTATCTCTACTTTTAAGATTAGGCTTAAAACTTTCCTTTTTGCTAAAGCATATAGTTAGGGCTGGACCAGGTGATCCTGAATCCTCCCTTAGTTATGCTGCAATAGACGTAGGCTGCCGGGGGATTCCCATGATGCATTGAGTTTTTCCTTTCCAGTCACCTTTCTCACTCACTATGTATTAATAGACCTCTCTGCATTGAATCATATCTGTTATTAACCTCTGTCTCTCTTCCACAGCATGTCTTTATCCTGTCTTCCTTCTCTCACCCCAACCGGTCGCAGCAGATGGCCCCGCCCCTCCCTGAGCCTGGTTCTGCCGGAGGTTTCTTCCTGTTAAAAGGGAGTTTTTCCTTCCTACTGTCGCCAAAGTGCTTGCTCATAGGGGGTCATATGATTGTTGGGTTTTTCTCTGTATCTATGAAGCGCCTTGAGGCGACTTTTGTTGTGATTTGGCGCTATCTAAATAAAATTGAATTGAATTGAATTGAATAGTCTGCACCAACTGCATCCCCTTTAAGATACATTAAAATAAAGGGGAAGGGGTCACATCATGAAGAGCAACAAACACAGACAAATACAGATGGGAAGACACTGCTATATACACACAAGAGGGCAATTAAGGAAAGTAGAGACAACTGGGTAATGAAACGCAGGTGACAACAATCAAAGTCAACATGAGAGAAAGTAAAACTACAAATGACTACCAAAATAAAAAAGGTGATAAGCAGTAACTAAATAGGGAAATCCAGATAAAAGACTGAACTAAACAACAGGGGAACTGACAAAGAGAAAAAATAAACTCCAAAACAAAAGAAAATAAGGATTAAAGATTAAATACACTACTGAAAGTTAACAATATGCAAACTAAGAAGCAAACTAAAAGTCCATAAACTCGCAATAATAGATTAAAGACCCAGGATCATGAAATCCAGTCTAGAAGTTATAAAATGAAGTAATATTTTTGGCATCACTCTGGGACAAAATGTTTCTGATTTTAGAGATATTGTGCAGATGTACGATAGCATTCGTGCATATTTGAAGGACATATCGTGGTGAAAAATGACTCCGAGATTCCTCACAGCGTTCCTGGAATCCAAGGTAACACCATCCAGAATAAGTGTTTGGTTAGATGCCATGTTATTAAGATGTTTAGGGCTGTGTAGTTTTATCTGAATTTAGAAGCAGAAAATTAGATGTAATCCAAGTCTTTATGTATTTAAGACATGCCTACACTTTAACTAATTGATTTGTGGCATCTGGCTTCATTGGATCATCTGCATGAAAATATATGCAGCGCTTTCTAATAATACTGTCTAAGGGAACATTGTGTAACGTGAAAAGTACTGGACCCAGCACAGAGCCCTGTGGAACTCCATCACCAAGTCTATCATATATACACAATTCAAACCATTCCAGCATATTTCCTTTAATAGCACCAGCGTACTCTATTTAATATATTAAAATTTTATGATCAGCAGTATCCAATTCTGCACTGAGGTGTAGCAGGACAAGCACAGAGATGAGTCCACTGTCAGAGGCCATAAGAAGACCATTTGTAACGTTCACTAAAGCTGTTTCTGTGCTGTGATGAGCTCTGAAACCTGACTGAAACTCTTCAAATAAGCCATTCCTCTGCAGATGATCTGTTAGCTGTTTGACAACTACTCTTTCAAGGATTTTTGATATGAAAGGAAGGTTGGAGATTGGCCTATAATAAACTAAGACAGCTGGGTCAAGTAAGTCTTTTTAAGTAGCAGTTTAATTAGAATCCCCTGAAAGCCTGTGGTATGTATCCTTTTAATAGAGAGAAACTGATCATATATAAAATCCTAGTATTAATTCTCCAAAAGTTGATTCTGTTCATCTGGACGTAGCGTTTTGTGGGAGAAACGTTTCGTCACTCATCCAAGTGGCTTCTTCAGTCTCAGCTGACTGCAGGTTTCCCCAATCTTATAAACAGTATACAGTATAAATATTGTAGTTCAGAAAGGCGTAAAGGACAGGAGGACTGTAAATAAATATTATAGGTTATTAAAAATGTTGTAGTTAACATTATGTCTTACAATAGTCCTTTGAGGGCTTCTGAGTATTTCACAGATCAAATGAAGATCATCTCAATTAGAACAACAACATACCTTCACCAGCTTACATGTTATCAGGTTTAAGGTGTGTTTTTGTGAATTATAGCAGGGACTCCATCCCCTCTCATTACCTGGTTTATTTTTAAAAGGAGCTGTGTACTGATATACTGGAAGTGCGTCAGTCCAACACAAACACAATAACAGGTATTTCTAAAGTTTTTGGCAGAAAGCCTAATCATTTCCAGTTTTTGCTGCTGCAATCTTCTGGAACAAGTACTGTGCCATCAAGGGACCCTGTCGTCCTGCACTTATAGACTACAGAGAGAAAACCAGCTCGTCTATTTTCATATGCATCTACCAAAGCGCCACAGCTTTGGTCTCCATCTCTACATTATATCACATGGTGGAATCACACACTACACTGCTGATCTTGTGACAAATCAAAATACAATAAACAAATGTACATATAAAAAATTAAGGGAAATGTCTTCAGTTTTAGTCAGTTGGGTATATTTTTATTTCTACACAACCAGCAGAACTAATGTGACTAATGTGTATTATTATTTTCTCTTCAGAACTTAAATCTGCTGCTAATCAATACCACCCACGTTTATTACAACAATAATGAAAGTAGCTGAACTAATGCTAAAACTAATAAAAGGAAAGGGAAATTAAACCATTAAAATTAACTCTTGGCTGCTCCCTTATTTCCCAAAGGGTTACCACAGCAGATGGATGAACACGTATAATTTGGCACAGATTTTACGCCGGATGTTGTTCTTCTCACAACCCTCCTATTTGTCTGTGCTTGTGTCCCCCGAGGCTGGGTTTTTATGACAGACCTTTCATGTGCTGGCAAATGTGTTAACCACTACACCATCGAGCCACTGAGTCCAAACTGAAAAGGCAAAAACAAAAACACTAAACTAAATCTACTGCAGGGCCAACGCGGAGGTCAGCCAGCCACTCACAATCTCACACCCTATTATGGCCGATTTAAAATGACCAGACAACCCAACATGCATGTCTTTGGATTGTGGGAGGTAGCTGGAGTGTCCAGAGAAAACCTATGCAGGCACGGGGAGTGCACGCAAACCCCACACTTGAAGACCTCACCCAAGCTCATAGATTCAAACCCAAGACCTTCCAGTGTTAACCACCACAGCACCGTGCCACATTTACAGTGCTTTCATGAAATGTGTCCAACAGTGTCATCTGCTGACCAAAAGCAACAATGCATGCAAGACAATGCAACACAGAAGATTTCACTGTGCACATATTAAAAATATTAGGCTGAAAGTCTCTTCAGACATCATGCAAACCTGGTAAGCCAGATTTGTCCTGCAGAAACATAATATTTTAACACATCGCATCTGATTAACACATCTCTCTTCAGTCATTCTCACTTCAGACTTGTAGCAGAAGAAGAAATCAGGCTGATCTGTCTTTCAGTAATGAACGTCAGGAAACAGCTGCAGCTTGCGGAAAAAAAAAATTGGTCCTCTCCAATAATTATTTGCATTAAGGGAAATAGTCTTATGGGACTAGTTTAAGCCTATGAAGAGAAGTCATTTCCTACGCACGAGTAACTGAATGAGCCCTTTTTATGCTGCGCTGTGCCATACATCAATATGTAGCCATTCCTCTCATAAAACAAGTCGTTACACTTTTCAGGAATCTGAAAACCACTGGAGTCATTATCAGCTTCTCGTCCGCGACAAAATTGGAAGCGAGTTTGCATTTGGCATCATACCATGTGAACCGGCTTGAAGTAACGCAGTGAGAAGCTCCCGTGAGGGGGCTGCAGGGATCAAACTGAAGGCAAAATAAGATGCACTGTTGCGGCATCCCTCCACCCACACAGTCACCGTGCTCACTCGCACGCGTGTACTCCAGTCATGGCTGCTGGGGGGCGTACGTGCACAGCTACTGTGTGTCTGATCAGCACGTATATGCCAGTGCACGTGCGTGGGTGCGTTTCCAGTGCACTCCATCATTCATTTCTCTCCTTGTCACTCTTTCGCCCCTTTTTTTGTGTTAATTTTCTCAATCCCTCCCACCTTGTTTTGATCTCTTTCTTCTTTTCTCTCCCACTCGCTCTCAGTCACAAAAACATGCACGTGCACCCATCTATCCACCCACGCACGCGGTTGGCACGGGCGAGTCCCCGAGAACCAGCACGGTTTGGCATGGGGTTATGCAAAGAAATACAAAAATCGTTGCGGCACCACTGCCTAATGGTGTCTCCATGGCAACTAAGGGAGCAAGGCCCTGCGTTGCGGTGTCAAACAAACACGGCAATTTAAACTTTAGTGAAGAAACGAGCTGGATGATGGTCTTGCATCATTACTGTATTTGACACACTTTAGGTGGCGGATATTTCACACTCATGAGTGCATGATGTTTAGCATGGAGAAAGCAGCCTGTGCAGCACACAGTAATACACACTGACTGTGTAGAATTCAGTACAACTCTAACAGACAGCCTGTTATATATGGGCTCAAAATGTGGTCATAAATATTTTGTACTTGTAAATCAGGATTTGTGTGTGTAAAAAAGATTTGTGCATGCGTAAAAAAGATTTGTGTGTGTAAAAAAGATTTGTGCCTGCGTAAAAAAGATTTGTGCATGCATAAAAAAGATTTGTGCGTGCGTAAAAAAGATTTGTGTGTGTGTAAAAAAGATTTGTGTGTGGACTTAGCCAAAAAAACCCTGCAAGTTAAAACTACGAATTTTGACCCTATTTTTCTTCCTTTCATCTGATTGGTCAATGTCGTGTCAATCACAAATGTAACATTCCAATCAGAGAATAGATGGGTTTGGCTGTCGGAGGGGCGCTTTTTTTGAACTGCAGGGGTCCGTTCTTCGTACCTCGCTTACTACATCCAAGATCAAATCATCGCGCTAACTTTGAGCTCGCTATCCCGGTTCTCCGAACACACCTGTTGTTGACGATTAGTATAGCTGGATGAAGTAATGTGAGATCACCGGGTGGCTTAACAGGGGCTACGCATCGATAGTAGAAACATTGATCGGCAACCCTCTGATTGGTCGGCGAAAATGTCGAAGGAGCGCGCTCTGTATTTTTCGGCAGCAGAGCAAGAACTCTTGATTGAGGGATTTCAGGAGTTTCAGAGTTTAATTAAAACGCAAGGGAACACTGCAAAGGCTGCAAAAGCAAGGAGAGAGGGCTGGCAGAAAGTTGCTGACAAATTAAACTCGTAAGTAATTTAATAATAATAATAATAATAATAATGGATTGGATTTATATAGCGCTTTTCAAGGCACCCAAAGCGCTTTACAATGCCACTATTCATTCACTCTCACATTCACATACTGGTGGAGGCAAACTACGGTTGTAGCCACAGCTGCCCTGGGGCAGACTGACAGAAGCCAGGCTGCCATATCGCGCCATCGGCCCCTCTGGCCATCACCAGTAGGCGGTAGGGTAAATTTATTATATTATATTACATTATATCCTCTTTCACATTAGAGCCACAACAGGACCCACTAGAACATGGGAACAAGTAAAAGTGAAATATAAGAATATTCTACAGACTGGTAATATTTATCACTTATATTGCTTTTAGTCTCTTGAAAAGAGACCCTGAAATAATCTGTTTGTTTGTTTGTTTATAACAGCAACCAAGAAAAGGGCAGAGCAAAAAAAGACAGGTGGTGGTCCTGCACCCCCTCGTCAACAAGTTGGTTAAGTAAATTATACCCGCACGGGAAAATCGATATCTCTCTATGAGCACACTGTCGCGCTGAGCTAAAAGATCCTGTCTATCCCGCAATATACGCGGAATTCTGAAAACTCTCCTTATCAATCTTGCACCTTCCGCAATGGGCTGCTCGCGTATACGGACAGGACATGGCTGCGACAGGCTTCCCAAATCCACCTTCGCTTTTATAGCCGTGGTCTCTCATCTTGATTACATGCAGTAATTTACTATTACTACTCTAAAATATGAATTACATCTGAAATAATCAAATACATGAAATAGAATGATTAATAGTACATTTCCCTTTTTTTAGGAAATGACCTGTATGTATCTGTATGAAATCAATAAAAGAATCAAGTACTGCATTATCTTTAGTTACATTGATAATATTTATTTATGGTAAAACAGTGGTAAAATATCGCTGTTGCTTTCGTATAAATGAAGCGGACATACCTGAGTGGCCGCGATCTAATCCTGTTTACATAAAGTAAGCCTGCTCCCGAGCAGGTTTACGCTTACGGCTCTGTTGCTATGACAGCAAGTCCCGGATGAGTTTCGGGGAACCGAACGATCCAGGATCACGCGAAATCGTCAACAATCTAATCCAGCTAACTTACTTAGCGAGGTACGAAAAACGGACCCCAGGGGCCTGTTCTTCGCACCTCGCTAAGTAAGTTAGCTGGATTTGATTGTTGACGATTTCGCGTGATCTTGGATCGTTCGGTTCCCCGAAACTCATCCGGGACTTGCTGTCATAGCAACAGAGCCGTAAGCGTAAACCTGCTCGGGAGCAGGTTTACTTTATGTAAACAGGATTAGATCGCAGCCACGCAGGTATGTCCGCTTCATTTATACGAAAGCAACAGTGATATTCCACCACTGTTTCACCATAAATAAATAACATCAATGTAACTAAAGATAATGCAGCACTTGATCCTTTTATTGATGTCACACAGATACATACAGGTCATTTCCTAAAAAAGGGAAATGTACTATTAACATTCTATTACATGTATGTGATTATTACAGATGTAATTCATATTTCAGAGTAGTAATTGCAAATCACTTTGTGTAATCAAGATGAGAGACCACGACTATAAAAGCGAAGGTGGATTTGGGAAGCCTGTCGCAGCCATGTCCTGTCCGTTTACGCGAGCAACCCATTGCGGAAGGTGCAAGATTGATAAGGAGAGTCCTCAGAATCCAGCGTATATTGCGGGACAGACAGGATCCTTTAGCTCAGCGCGACAGTGTGCTCATTGAGAGATATCGATATTCCCGTGAGGATATTATTTACTTAACCAACTTGTTGACGAGGGGGTGCAGGACCACCACCTGTCTTTTTTTTGCTCTGCCCTTTTCTTGGTTGCTGTTATGAACAAACAAATAGATTATTTCAGGGTCTCTTTCCAAGAGACGAAAAGCAATATAAGTGATAAATATTACCATTCTGTAGAATATTCTTATATTCCACTTTTACTTGTTCCCATGTTCTAGTGGGTCCTGTTGTGGCTCTAATGTGAAAGGGGATATAATATAACAATATAATATAATGTAATATAATATTGGATAATATAGTGTAATATAATAAATCTATGAATAAATAATAAAGTGACTGAATAGTGGTATTGTCATGCGCTTTGGGTGCCTTGAAAAGCGCTATATAAACCCACTCCATTATTATTGTTATTATTGAATTACTTACGAGTTTAATTTGTCAGCAACTTCCTGCCAGCCCTCTCTCCTTGCTTTTGCAGCCTTTGCAGTGTTCCCTTGCGTTTTAATTAAACTCTGAAACTCCTGAAATCCCTCAATCAAGAGTTCTTGCTCTGCTGCCGGAAAATACCGAGCGCGCCCCTTCGACATTTTCGCCGACCAATCAGCGGGTTGCCGATCAATGTTTCTACTATCGATGCGTAGCCCCTTTTACGACACCCAGTGATGTCACATTACTGCGTCCAGCTGTACTAATCGTCAACAACAGGTGTGTTCGGGGAACCGGATTAGCGAGCTCACGGTTAGCGCGATGATTTGGTCTTGGATGTGTCATTTGATCTTGGATGTAGTGAGCGACGTACGAAGAACGGGCCCCTGGTCTTTGAAGGGAATAAATGCCCTTTTACATGCCAACCCAGCGTTTTCCTTCATCACCATGAAGGAAAACAGTCTGTGGTCGTCCGAGTTTGGTGATTTTTCTGTCACAGGACTACGTGTTTAATACAGGGACTTCCACAGCCTTTTCAACAGCGCTGCGGACGCGGGGGGGGGGCGGCAGAGCAGTGTTTTCATTACAAAGCTTTCTTCGTTATGAATTAGCATATATGTTTTTATTGAACATTTGAAGAACTACCAAAAAAACCCCACAAACTCTTGTAGTTCACATAAAGTCAGAGATAAAAACGACAAGGAGCAGGTGCATCTAGTACAGGTAGAGCTGCTGCAAAAACCCACAGAGCTCAGCAGCCAGCAACAAATTCTGGATCCTTTGCTTTTAGTTAGCAATTAGCATTAGCAGCACATCCTGCGTCCGATGTGAAAGGACTTTTATGCTGCGCACTGTGACTCACAGCAGTGGTCCCGGGTCAGCCCTGACGTTGTGGCAATCCTAAAGTAATAATGGTATTTCTAACCACTGACATACCACAACTTTATCCTTTCAACAGCTGCTGAAAGTAAGGGGACCTAACTGCTATCGGATATTTATATAGAGATTACCCTTCAAGGACCTGCAGTTCAAAAAAGTGCCCCTCCGACAGCCAAACCCATCTGTTCTCTGATTGGATTGTTTAATTTATGATTGACATGACATTGACCAATCAGCTTAAAGGAAGAAAAATAGGGTCAAAATTCGTACTTGTAACTTGCAGGGTTTTTTTTGGCTAAGTCCACACACAAATCTTTTTTACACACACAAATCTTTTTTACGCATGGACAAATTTTTTTTACAAGTACAAAACCGATTTACAAGTACAAAATATTTATGACCACATTTTGAGCCCATAGGTTATACACATTTTTATTGTTTTTGAATTATACTGTGAGCATTTCCCCAATTAATCACATTTTCTATGTTTTGGGAACATACTGGACACTCGTCTGTAATGTCAAAGTGAACTTTTTTGCTTCAAACGAAGGTTTTTGCACTGGATGACACATCTCCAGGACAGCAGGGGGACAAGAGGATAACGCAGAAGTGGCTCTCTGAAATAAAACTGTTCTCACATGAAGAAGAGCATTAGTCATTCTGGCAAATTCCCAAAAATGACATATTTTAATATTCACTGGAGTAATAATCACTCTGATCTGTGCGGTGTAACCAGAGGGAGCCCAGGTGGATGTATGAGTCAATAAAACGTCACATAGTTGTTAATTTCTCAGCTTCGCGCTGACGCTGGTTATTATCATTGCCATGGCAATGAAGTCTCCCCAATTGATGACAATGTGATGATGAAATACTACATTAAACTGCATTTAAGGTGCTTTAAATTAACAGAGCAGTCCAAGTACCAAATAGCCCCAGGCTGCCTAAATATAACCCAACCTCACCCATAATATATGATGGAAATATGTGAACGAAGGAGCAAAGATCCAAATCTTAGCTAAACCAGAGCTACAAAGTGAAGGCACTGGCATGACTGTGCATTAGTGTGGATTTAAAATAATTTTATATAAACTGGTTATTCATGTTCTTTTCTAATAAGCTAGAAAGGTAGGAAGCCAAGTGTAATGAGTTCTGTGCAATAATCAGCTTAATACTGTATTGCACTTGTGATCTGACCAAATTGCCTATTTAAACTCCGAGTCCAGTATAGTCAGGTCGATTTACTTACAGGGCACATTTATTGAGTTTAGCAGAACAACAAGTGAATGCAGCATCAGAGTGATCCGTCTCAAGACGTCGTGTTAATGGTAATAACGATAAACGGTAAGTTATTTTTATTCTCCACCTAATAATTCTAAAAAAACAAAGAAAACAAAAACTGTAATTCATGTTTCTACACACACGCACACACACACACACACACACAGCCCTTTGTGCTACCTCATCCTTTGACTTTGAGGCACAAAGGTGTGTCAGCTAACTGTCGGTGCAGCTAAAGGGAGAAAGCATCGCAGTTGGAGCAGCTTATTCAGGTGAAACTTTTAAGAAGCAAGCCCAAGCAGTGCTTTCAAGTAGCAAAGAGCTTGTTCTGTTTCAGTGCATGAGTCATTTGGCTTTAATGCTTTACCTGTGGCTCAGAGGCTGGGCTCTGGCACGGACTCAGGATGCAGTGCAACCTATTGACTGCCCAGGGACAGAGAGAGAGAGAGATAAAAGCAGAGCTATAGTGGACTGAGAGCGCTGGTGAGTGACAGACACACAGAGAAGGAGAAGGGGGAGAGATGCCAAGGCAGAAGAAGAACAGAAGGCTTTCTTCTTCTCTTATTTTTGTTTTTGGGCTCAGTTCAAGATTCTCTGTTGGGAGAGAAGCCTCCTCTGAAGAGGCGGCTGCTCAGAACCTCAATAGCATCCAGCCTGTGTTCTTGTGTATGTGTGTTTTTGGGTAAGTGTTCCAAAATGAGAGCGCTGATGGAGTCAGCTGGACTCTGATTGGAGTCAAAACCATTATCCCAGCAAAGCCATTATCCCATTAGATAGCACGCCTCACGCAAACACATTCACGACCAACAAAAAGGACACAACTCATATCAGCAGCTCATCATCTGCAGCAAGTGGGATGCCCCGCACTGACTGGTGACTTATTGTCGGTGCCGGGCCACCATCTGTGCGTCAGTTCACACGTTCATCCGGAGCATTATCCTCAGCGACTATCCTAAGCACAGCCCGGCCACAGCTTTCATCCATGTCAGCTGCTGAAATGATGATGCATAACAAATGAAGTCTTCAGAGGAATGCATTCCTTTGCAGTAAAGTCCCCGAGGCTGTACCGCATTAAATGTATGCAACCACTTCTCCTCTCCTTCTCTGTCGTTCCAGTAACTGGTCACTATTGGACTGTGGCAATATTTTTCCTTTTTGAAAATCAACCTCCAACCTTGAAATCTGGGCACTGCAAACTTGATTTGTTACTGTAGCATCAGTGTTTTCCAAAACCTGTCTGCAACCTTTGCAGGCGAATAATCATTTCAAGCTCCCTCGCTTCCTGCACAGCGTCTGACTGCCAGGCCTTTGCACAATTAAATTAAAAGCTCCTTGTTACAGCCATTATGGAGTTTCCTAATATGCAGTACAGTAGAAGGAAATGATTGACATTACAATGTGCTGATGGTGATATTCCATACTGCTGCAGCTACATGTCAAGACAGAGAGATGATAGGCTGCAGGAATCCTTCCATGCTGTCATGTTCCCTCTGATTTGTTTACAGCCGGCGACTGTTTTAAGTGTTTGATTGTATCTGACGCGAACCGCCAAGATCACTCAGAAGGCTTCTGTGCAATCTTTACTGCACTTATCATTTTGCATGTGTGACAAAGTGGGTGAGAAGACCATTTGTCCATATTCTTAGTTAACATTCTTGTTTTGATTTAACCATATTTCACATGTAATCTGCAATAGGCAAACATCTACTATCCCGGGTTTGTTTATGTTTTGCACTTTTACAGATTATATAACATCTTGGTTTAAATCAATTCCTACAAGTTTGTTAAGTTAACATGTTCTTTATTTCAACTGTTAATTTGTATTGTTTAAACTTACCTTACCTACCTGTCTTGCAGAAACAAAAGGAGGAAATGTAGTTTTACTTCCTGCTTTATACCTGCTGGGGGAAGGGGAAGAACTCTTATAATTTTATAAAGTTGATTTTAGAGGGTTTGAGAAGAAATAGATTTATTGTTGTAATATGTATTGATTACACCAGAGTTTATGTTGCCAGTAAAGAGGAGTAGTAGACGTTTGAATATAATCACGTTCATCTTACCTACCTACTGAATGGAATAGTCCAGAGGAGAAATTGTTTGGTTAAGTGGACTATTTAAGCAGAAGAACTCAGGTGTTTTAGGAGAAAGGTTCAGGTCAGTGTAGCTGTGTGCAGTTTGACCTTAATTTCCGTTGATTTAAGTTCAGTTATGTTTATTTGAACTGAGTTAATTATAGAGTTGAGTTTCTTATTTGTTTCTTTGTAAATATTGTTTGGGCCACAAAATGGTGAATAAATCACTTGCTACACTAGACAGCATCAGTCTCCTGCACTTCTTTGCCCGCTTAAGTCGAGTCCTACCACAGCATGTAAAATAATACCCACTGGTCCATTTTTCATTCTTTACTGGCTTCTTCTGGAAAACATTTGCTTAATTCATGCAGGCGCTTTGAGACGGTGCATCAAACAGAAGTGAAACGGCCAAACTAGCTAAGATAAAAAGACCTCAGCCCAAACACAGGCCACGCCAATCATCCTCAGGAAACAGCATTATCATTGTGTAAAAAAATAAAAAACATTTTGTGCAATAAAATGGTTTTTGCGGGGCTAACAGCTGCATCTGTCTAATTCTTGCTTCATCCTAATTTCCTCTAAGGGTGCTGAAAGGGACAAGCCACACCGAGCAGTTATCTGACAAGACAATCTACTATTCTCCGTGTTATTGTAAGCCAGGTGACATACTACAAACACGATTTCTCAAGTTTAGTGCTTGCCGAAAACAAATTGGTACTGAATAAAGTAATGGCCCAGCAGCTTAGCAGAGCATGAAGCTGGTTTATACATGGGTGTTGTTATTAACATGCATGAACCTTTCAAAATATGGGAAATGATGGTGTCGGTGCAGGTGGTGGATCCACTTCTGATACTAAAGCAAAAGATCAGTGCAAACTGCTTCACAAAGATGCTGGCAGCTTGTGTTTCATTACTTGGGCTTTGTGCAAAACAGTTTGTGAAGGTGATGAGTGGAAGCACGTGTTTAAACACATGTGCTAATCATGGAGGCACATTAAAGCGCATTAAGTAAAAGAGAGGTAAGAGCAGATTGTGTAATCTTATCTGTAGTCACTGCGTTCATTTGAAGAGTTTAAGAGTTTAAGAATGAGTTAATGTTCAATTTACAGAATATGGAGTTAAATTTGTTTTTCTTTGGATACTGTTATAAATTCTGCTGCTGCATTTTATTCTGGTCTAATAAATATGGCAAAAAGACACATTCCTTCATTATGGTTAGTAAGGAAACTTGTGACTTTGAAGTCTTCAAGCTTTGCATGTGTGCGCTCATGTACTCTACTGATCCATGAAGAAACTCAATTATTTATGGGTCTGGAACATGAACTGAAATTCACTGACACTTAAACTGGTTCCATGCATTGAGTCACTTGGTTGCTTTTTTTCCTGTTTTAACTGCAAAGGCTGAAAATCAAGCAGGTGAGCTGAGGGTGAATGCATACAGCTGCAGTACAGTGACACTTCAGTGTGACATGGAGTCCTGATACATGCACACACAGCTTGCAGCATTATACACAATAATAATATACAACAGAGTACATGTGTGAGGAAAATCCTGTACAAGTAGTGAGCACTGCCCGGGGGGAGGGCATGGCAGACGAGCCAGAAGAAGCATTTAGTGCTTATAGTTCACACGTTTAGATTATGTCATTACTTAGCATAGTGGCATTATGTGCACAGTTGTACAATGGGTGATAATTCCCCGGGGATCGGTCCACCTGCATCTGCAAAAACACCACACAGCCTGCTGGATGTCACTTTGGATTACAACCATCTGTTTAAATACTGTGAAGTGATAGATAAAGAGCCTCTTTACTGAGCCCACGCTGTCTGTGGCTGAATAACATCGTGTCTCTAAGTAGATTCAGTGTGAGAGTCTGTCTGCAGTGCAGCAGTGAACATCCAAAGCATCTCCTCTAACTGGCTGCTGTGGCTCTGCGCTCCACCAAGCAGCTGATTTACACCAGTAGGTGAGAACCTGGGAACCCAGGTTGTAATTCGTCACCAAGTCACCACCCACAGCGGAACGCCACCCAATACCTGATGAGGAGACGGCGCTGCGCCGCGGACGAGTGTTTCCCAAAAGAGAGCGCGTGCCCTTACGTGTGAGGGCACAACCACAGTGAGCGGAGCAGCGACAAACGATAGCGTTGAAAGGGAAACACACACGCAACAGTACAAGCACGCATGCACACGCATGCATTCAGACTAAAAGCACTTCATTCACAAAAGCCGCCCACACAGAGCCCAGCCCGCTGAAACTTTACATTAGACACATACAACACTGCCCCACACCCACATGTACACGCTCACACACCCACAGCAGTGCCCTCTCCTCACAGCGCTGTCACAGAATCTCATTGTTATCATCCCTGCTGCACCGCACTGTGTATGCACTACCTCTGCCACTGCTTCCCCTCCCCAAAAACCACAGTGAGGGACTCAAACACACATTTATGGAGCTACCGTCAGTCCACATCATTTATGGCTGCATGTGGAACGTGCAAACCATTTTACAGCACCAGGAGGTAAACAGAGCTGCCTCAGTCTTTGAACTAACAGTTTTAAGTTGCTGCAGGATTTTTTTTTTGCACAGAAGCTCAGCTGGTCTATTAAAAGCACAAAACTGGAGACAGGTGCACATATGTTACATACAGCCTGTGTTGGACTTGTGTTTGTACATAACTTCCACCAACATATCTCCTCATGACAACATATCAGCCTCCTTCAGGGAGAAATGGGGAAACGGAGCTTCTCTGTAACCTGCCACAACAAACACATGACGAACATGAATGAACATGAAGCCAGAGAAACAACTTACCTGGCACACAGTCTAAAAGCAGGAGGCATCTAGGACCACAAGCTTCTCTGTCATCTGGAGACAGCAGAAGATTAGACAGTCATAGTGCATGAGATTAAAGACTTCCTGAGCTCTCTCATCTATCCTATGACTTTTGCCTCACATTGATCCAAACCTTCTGAGAAAAGGTAAGGGGCTGGCAAAAGGAACGGCTAAAAAGGCAAAGAAGGGTGGCAAAACGGCTGCGAGATGCTCAGATCTCCTCCACTAAGACGAGTTGCGAGCGCAACGTGAGGACCATCCACTGCAGCAGAGCAGAGTAGCGCGCAGAAAAGGAGGAGAGGGAGGGAGAGAGGAGCGAGGCAGGCAAAACAGGCATTTACTGCTGCTGGTTCCAAAAGCACGGCTGGAGCGAAAACCTGGGACTGGAGTGTGGATCCTGCTCTTTTGCTTTCATACAGATGGAGAGTTATGGAGAGCATAGACAGAGCAGAGCATCGTTGTAGGACGTGGTGAAAGGCTTATGTCTGCTGCACGACCTCCATCTAACTTCTCTTTTGCACAACATTTAATATTTTCCCCTTCTTGGCAACAAATATTTCATGTTTGCTATCATTCTCCAGCTTCTTCAGAGTTGCTGTGGACAAACTATTGAATCATCTCTAACAACAGCTGTCATATTCTTTTGTTTCCTTACTTTATTTCTCTTTATTGTGCTGTCTCGGTCATTTTCCAGCTATATAAATCTGTACAGCGGAGATCCAAGGTGATGACGGACACTGCATTCCCACAGGAAGTCAAATGATGCACAAGGAGTATTCATTCTATTAACCGCACATGGATATTCATGTTAAACTCTTTCTGACAATGTGGCACATTTTGCTATAATCTCTCTTATGGAGCAGTTGGGCCACCTGGCTAAAGTGTCTCTTGCTTGCTGTACTGTAACAAGGGAACAGGCTTTTAGTTAGAGTCCTTCGGCCCCAGCAGGGCTCAAGGTCGCTTGGCAGAGCTGCCTGCCGGCAGCCGAAATCCTTCAATGATTAACAGCGGCAGACAGGATGGAAAAGCTGTCAATCCAAATCTATAGTCTTGGCCAAGAGAGCCGGCCAGCTAACCCACGTGCATTCTAACAGCGCTCGACCAGGTAGAGCGGGGAGATATATGAACCCACAGAAAAAAGTCAATCCCCTCTCACCGAAAAGGTGGGTACATACAAAATACTGATATTGTTCTGCAGCTCACCAGGGGACACGACAAGGTCAGATTCATGTTTTCACAGCTTCATTTGATCTTTATTGTAAATCGGTTGTCAAAACACACAGCTGGGGGATGGCTGTTGTACCGGGGGGCACCCCGGAGACATGACCAGCGTGACCAGAGAATTTGATTGCTTAAACCGTGCTTTATTAAGAGGGCAAAGAAACTAGGAAAACACCAGACTAACCTTTAACGCTAATTCAGGAAGTCAGAAACAAACCTTATCCTTAGCTATGAAAGCATTCAAGAGAACTAGAAGTGAGGCACAACTCAGAATTCCTATATTACATTGAATGCCTCACCAACAAAAGACTTTAATTGAGTGAATTCTTTAGTTTCAACCGTCGCCAGGGTTTCCTTAGTTCCTTCTGATCTGTTGCATTGTGTAAATAAAACGCTGCTGTTGCATTTTCACTCCTCGCCTCCGGGTGGCATCTGCACTTGGGTCCACAGCTTGTCTACAAGCCTGGCGGCCCAGGAGCTTCTTCCTGTGAGGTGACAGTGCTAGCCACCGTGCTAACAAACCAATACTGGACTTATGAACTTTATATTATTAATTTATTAAAGCTGATAACACGTTACAGTGACATCAGCACACATTATATTTTATGAGACTGATGTTTTCATAAAAGCATTGTTACATGTTACAAATATTGGCTTTCCGTGCTGACTTATTTGTGGTAAACAGAGCAGGGCGATATGACCAAAAATGTTTATCGTGATACACATTTGAAAATTTGCGATAATGATATAACTGACGATATAATTGACACTAGACAAGATACTTTACAACTCCACAACTTTATTAGTGCAAAAAATCCCATCAATGTATTAAACAAGCAGCTGTTTTTTATGTGCATTAAAGTTATATAAAAATGTAACAGTGCAAATTCCTCGCTGACAGTTTAACCAAAAGGCATTTCCAGTGGAAACTGGCCGACATATCCTCAGCATAACCATGTATAACTTAAAAACAGGTTATACACACACAATACGGTAATATTATGTTGAAGCACAGTACGTATCACTCCCGCCTACGATAGCCGTAATGCTCCGACAATCCATCAAGCAGTGCGGCTTCGTAGCTTAGCAAAGTCGTACTAAAACATTTGATAGATTTTCGAGCGCCGTGTGCATAAATTCATTTCGAGGTCAGTAAACACAACCAGAATTCATACATAAGGCACACAGGATTATAAGGGGCACTGTCGACTTTCAGAAAAATCAAAGGATTGATTTTAAGTGTGCCGTATTTTCCAAACAACACGGTAATAACGACGGCCCGCTAGCATGGGCTACCAAAAATAGTGCTTTGTTGTGTATCTGACGGACAAAAGCTAAACCAGTTCCACACCACTGAAGCTGCAGCATTTTTACAAACCAGTTCTGGTTCATCCGTTTCATTCAACGATCCGCTTCCGCTCTCCTCATTCTGCGTCGCCACCATGTGCGTATGTGCGTTTTAACCATATTCTATCGCGATATTTCATTTTCCTATCGTTGCCCAAAATTACACCGGTATTACCGTGAACGGTATGATATAGTCCAGCCCTAGTGGTAAAAATAACTGTTGTTGTTTCTCACTGCATAAATTAATGCTGTTTGACTCAAAATGATCTTTTTATTTTTTTTCCTTCCCCAGTTTTAGCAAAAACACAGCACTGACTGCCAAGCTCAAGATTTCTTCAGATATTCTTCCTGCAAGCCTTTCAAAAGTTTTAGTGGACTAAAAATATGTTTATTGATCATTTAATACTAAGCTATAATAATTATATATAATTAGCATTAGCTTTTGCGTGGTTAAAGGTATAGTGTATAATTGTTCACAACTAGATGTCAGTAGATTGCAGTCAACTCAATTCTGCCCCCTGGCTGCTGTTATTTTTGGACGATGTCATTACACACTTTGCATTCCTTTATATGACTTTACTAGCAACAGGTCGAATATTTAAGTCCATCTCTATCAACGACAAAGCAGCAGCCTTATTTATATATAAGAACATTATATATAAAGGTGCTAGCTCTGCAACCTAAAATAACTCTTTGTTAGTCAGTCAAACGATTTACAATTGCTTTTAAATTTAACACATTTTTACCATTAATTACAAATACTTAAACATCTTTATTGAATTTGGCCAGAAATAAAACACTGGAGTAAATTTTGATAAACAGCCATCAGATAAACTTTGATTTCTCAAAGTGTGAAATCAGGAAGGAAAAGTGTGACCTTGAAGCTCACAGTTCATCTGCTAACCAGCCGAGCATCTCGTGCTCTGACTGTGGCTGTTGCCTCCTCATCAGAAAATCGCTTATTTAGTTTGATTCAGTCCCTTTGCGCAGGAAAAATTTGGGAGCGAAATAAAGCGATTTGTTATATTTTACAAAGTCTGATGAGAAACTGCAGCTCAGAAAAAATACTTACAATATGTGTAAACGCTCATTAGCGTCCTCGCCGAAAGATATTCATGTTTTCCAGGAGCAATTTGGTCCAGAAGGTAGAATATATGATAATGTAGCTCCTCAGACAAGTTACAACTCTAAACTGGTGCAACATGGAAAGACTGACAATGAAGACTGATTGTAAATATGTGCTTGTTTGGTTTCTACAAATTTACAAGATTTAAAAAAAATCAATTTTCAATGTGAAGTAGGAAAAGAACGCGATCGATTACGTTCGCCCTGGACTAATAACGCTGGTCTGCACGTGCATCCTGCTCATTGCACTGCAACATTTAGTTTGCAATCTGCAATTTTGTTTTTCAAACTAGGAAAATGATAAACAACAAAACAACAACAACAACAAAAAAAAAAAACGCAGAGCGCAGTGTCACCAAATCCCCAACCCGCCTGCAGCCTCTTCATGGCATGAAGGCCATTCAGAGTCATAATCTTAAATACTTCATCATTATTTCTACTACCTGCTTTTAAAAAAAAAAAAAAGAATTCTCAATAAAGCATTTATAAATTATACATTGTATCTATTATTGCAAGTTTCAGTATTTAGAAGGATTTTTAAAAAATCAGTTCGTTTAATCACAGTGAGCTGTGGGCGCTTTTGTTTACAGCTTATTTTTGAATATGTTTTTAAAAAGAGTCCTTCTCTCTTCCAGAGAAAGACTAATGGAGCTCTCGTTCTCCTAAAAGCATATATATCTGAAGAGCAATTTTCTTATGAATAAATGTAGCGCTATTTTAAAATCACCACTGTTCATTAAGCAAGTCATTAGTTCACTCAGCTACTTTCACAAAGCATTTGCAGAAGAAAAAATTATGCAGAACACTTGACAGACTTGCACAATCTGCTACATCAGGTAGAAAAAGACAGCTTCAGATTCTCTGTGTAATCTTATGTAAGCCCAGTTTATTTCCTCCCATCTCTTCATCTTCTTCCTTTTTCGGAAGTATTGTCATTCTCCGAGCTCGACACGTCGTGAACGTACAATACCTCTACTCTCCTGTGTCGGGACTTCCTCTTTGTGTATAACAAATCTCATCTCACAAAAATATTCATTTCACGGGTCGCTGTCCCACACAAGCCAATACCCACAGAGGGAAAGGCATTAAGCATTACTCCTTTCTCTATTCAAATTCAAGACTGCAAAGTGCGCCTGTGCAAGAGATATCAGCCTCCCGCCGAACGTGGTTTGTCCTCGTAATGAGGTTTGCGGCCACATCTAACCATTCATTCAAGCCATTCACCAGCAGGCTTATCATTGCTCTCCAATGACTTTGGCTAAATGACGTGCAAAGGAGACACGTCTCACCTGTCTTGTTGCATTGGACTGATGTGCTCTGGGCAGTTTGTCATTGTTTGATGAAGCCCCATGAAGGCCACTCAGTGTTGAGGGAATTATGCATGGAAGGAAGGAGAAAAATGAAAATCTATTGCCTAATTTGAACCATGTCCTCAAAATCAAATGATCTATATATATCTTACTGTTTCACATATTTTGAAACATGCTTGGTAAAGTGATAAAAGTAATAAAGTGACAGAGACACCAAAACAAACCACAACAATAACCACAAAACACACATAAGAAATCTTATAAAATCTACAAAAATGACTTCAGTAAAAAAGAAAAGTAATGAAATTATATTAAAACAAAGCAAACAAATCCATAAACAACAGCAGCTGAAATGACCTTCGGATTAAGGCGAGGGAAGTTTTAGATTCTTCGGCATCTTATTCCAATTAAAACTGGACTTACCAAGCTCATTACAAACAGCAGCACCTGCATCGTATCACCTGAAAGTGTTCGATAAGGCCCCACATTTAAGAACAGGAACAAAGTGGGTGAAAAACACAGGAAGGGTATTATTTAATGGGGAAATATCATCCACTTGGCATTTCTCTGACATTTTACTCTCAGATTTAATCCACACAGCTATAAAGTTTATAACTGTGTAAAAAAAGCTAACAGAATTTATTTTCCCTGCACTAAACATACAACTTCCTGCTGAACACATGCTGCCCCACCACTGTTTATAAAACTGAAATTATAAACGTTACAGGGCCTGTGTAACATGGATGTAAGAAGACTATGCACTAAGTGCTGCACACAGCGGTGCACTAAGTAGGGTTGCCAACCGTCCCTTAAAAAACGGAATCGTCCCGTATTTAGAAACAAAAGTACACGTCCCGTATTGAGCTAATAAGGGACGCACTTTGTCCCGTAATACAGTGAGAATCAAAAGTAGTCTATAAATGTTAATGGAATTAACGCTTTGTTTGAAAACATAATTCCCAGCCCCTCTCCTGATTTGTGACCAATGAGCTGACAGCACACTTATGACAATTCGAGTATGACAATTCAGATTACCGCTCATCTCATTGGTCGAGGAAAGGTCGCTTACGGAGAAAATACCGGAAGACAACAGATGACCACAACAAGAAGCATGGCCAACAGGGAAACAAACGCCGACTCTGCGGTGCAAGTCTCGGACGACAGTACACCTAAAGCTGGGCAGACACTGTGCGATTTTTTCAGTCGCGCGATTCAGCTCCTGCTCAAACTGCACAATTGACTCGCAGGGGTTAAAAGTTGGTAGGTCACGATGCAGGTCTCACACTATACGACCCGATGCTCTGATGCGACCTGAGTACTCACACTGTGCCTCCATAAAATGAAGGTTATAACAGAAAATCTGTCGCGCTCTCCCTCTGTCTTTCACTCACACAGACACACCACCACCATCAACTTTGCTAAATTGCTAATGAAAAACATTGGTCAGGCAGCTGTGATTGAGCAGCAGTGTAAATCCCACTATTTTCACGGTTGTTGTGGTCGTGATAATTTTGTGAGGCCACATCGAAAAGGCTCGGATGAGCTTTGAAAAGTTCTACAAGTTGTGCCTCCATCGCTTGTGTCCAGATCACACGCTGCACAGCCGTGCTGCTCCGTCTTTTACACCAACGTTTACGTGTTTGCGCGCGCGCAGTGTGAGCGGCTGTGATGAGACCCTCACGAGCGATTGATGATCGGGAGCTGGTCGTGAGGTGTTAATCGCTTCTCGTTACCCCACGTATACTACACGATGCACGATGAAGATCACTCAAAAATCGGCTCAAAATGGGCCTAAAACCGCACAGTGTAAGCCCAGCATTAGAGCAGCAATGTTTGTTTCCCTCAGAGAAAGGGAAGAATGGGAAAAGGAAAACACCTGGCTGGAAAAAGTTAATATGGGCATGTGCAGTGAATATCAGCGCTATGTGGCCAGAAGTGTGATAATATAATTTATTTTGTGTAATAAACAACTGCAAGGATAGATGATTACAAATAGATGACTAATACATAAAAGTAATACATAGATGAATAATGATGATGAGTTAAGATGCGTAATCATGGGAACAAGCGGGTTTACAAACAGGAGCAGCTGATTAGCTTTAGAAAAGCTGAAATAATACCTCAACTGAAGCCAATTGTACTAAATGCACTAAATGTGCACTGTTACAAGAATGTTTTTCTTTCTATTGTTTTCTATTATTTTAAGTTAAGCAGGACAGAGTTCTTTTAAAGAAAGATTTACTTATATTCTCAAAAGTTAAGCATGACAGGCTTCTGTTTAAGAAGGAGACCTGTTTTATTGTGTTAATGTTGTCATTTTGAGCTAAAAATAAATGGCTAAATGATCATTTGTTTCACATGTGTTCATATCACAAAGAATAAACATCTACTTAAATCAAATTCAAGTCAAATGGTTAAAAAAAATAATTTCACACACAAAAAAAGAGCTAGAAAATTCACCACACTGGGAAGGGTGAAGACAACTGGGTCGCCCGGCCCTGGCCACGAGGTGTCCCTTATTTATTTTTCAGGGAGTTGGCAACCCTAGCACTAAGGGTGGCGCTCATAGCAGCATGCTCACAGCATCAAGCTAACATGTGGCAGGTATAATGGTTACCATGTAGCATATCACCCCACTGAGGCTAAAAGGTCGTTAGTTTTTCTTTAATTTTCTACCAAAAGTGTAACGACAAATTCAGTGTTAAGGCCTCGGTCACAGAGACCTATTGGTCTGTTGTTTGGGGAGTGGTTGCTGACTGTTGCTGGGTAAAGTTGGCCACAAAGCTGGTGATGGACCGTAAACCTCCTCGTGATTGCTTTGGTGCCTAGCATATTGCGGTGATCGTCCACAGCTTGCATGAAAGATGCAAACTTGTCTCCAAAGACTTGCTAACTAACCACCGAGCAGTAGGGAAATGTTCAAAAGTACGATGCAAACCAGAAACAAAAAATGCTCACTTTCAAAGTAAAAGCTGTGATTGTTGAAACACATTTAAAAAGGTGCAACTGCTGCTCTGTTTCCACTTTGTGTAACACTTGCCAGTCTGCTAGCAACCAAAGCAAATGCTAGGACGTTTTCAGTGCAACGCTATATTTCTCTGTGCAACCTGTTTCAGCCAGGAAGTTCCAGCAAACCCTCAACAACCAGTAAAGGAATAGACAACTTGTGTCTAGGCTCGTGTGACTGGGGCCTAATATAGTAGTGAAGAGACTCGTGTGAGCCTGCAGGAAGCATGAAAGCAAAGGGTGAGTCAATGAAATGCAGCATAGTGGCAATGCTACAGGCTAACTACTATAGCTGTGGGCCTTTTGTCAGAACCTACAGGAGCTCTTCCAGAGCCACGGCCGACGCCCTGCAACTTTTTTCCTTCTGTAGGGTGGTCTTAGTAAATTCGCTTTGAATAAAATCACTCCAGTAAGTCAGCTTCACCTGGACTCACCGTTCTCAGGGCCCCACTATGAGCTGTTCACCTGTTAGGCATCACAAAATAACAATTTGTGAGTAACACAATTTAGTAGCCACTGTTTTCCAGTAAATATCCAACATCTGAACTTAACCAAGCCCACACACATGCATTACTGTGGCAAATTGTATACAGTAGACCATGCGTTACCTGCACAGCATCAAAACTTCTAAACTACCATGACATTAAATGTATCCAAGAGGAAATATCTATCAGACAAATCAAATCCAGAGATAATTTAATACTGTGTCTGTATTCCTGGCATATCTGGCTCTGCTTGCAGCTGGAATGATGGCTCTCCTAGGCGATCTGCTTTCTCAGATCTCATTTGCTGCTAGTTTTGTTTGTGGTGTGGTGTGTGTGTGTGTTATGTAACCACTGTACCCTCTGCTAAACACTGCTATAGTTGTTCAAGGTGATATCGTCCACAGTATTGAAAAGCATTTCTCACACAAACCTCACAACCCGGCAGTATGTCTGCATAACAGCGCAGATTCACACCTCAGAATAAAGCAACTATGTAACAACTGAATCATTTACAGTAGATTTTAAAGATATAGGGGGTGGTGGTGTCTAGAAAGGCTCCATTAATATCAGTCCACACCCACTTCAAATTATATGAGGCGTTAACCAAAAGGAGGAATGTTACCTGCGTGCATTTTTCATGTTGCTCCCTAATTCTTATCGCCTGCCACCTGAGCATTGACTGGGTCAGCACAAAGCTTGATGAACGACGCCTGGTTAGCTCTAAGAAAAACAATGTGCTCAAAATGCCAAGTTGTTCTGTTTGCAGCTGACGAATGCATAAGAAATGACTCCAAGCAGGTGATTACTTGACTGAATTAAGTGGTGTGATGGATTTTCCCAAAGGTAATAACAAACCCAACAAAGACGAATGTGTGAGCAAAAGTCCTCCTACTGCAAGTGGATAATGAAGAGGTAAAACACACATGCAACACTCAATTTCTTAAACTGCAGTGCTACTTTACTTCCAGAAGCAGACAATAAATTGTTGCAGCTACAGTTTTATTTGGGGAATTCACCTGAAACCCTCAGAATGAGCTGAGACGTGACACGTGTTAACGTTTTAATGTCTATAATCCAGAATACAAACAAATTAATCAAAGGAAACTTCTAAAAAGTCCTTTTTGGGTCCATTATAAATGATCATATGACCGCGTGGGATAGGTCATCGTCTAGCTTCTTTCCATTTGAAAATAATATTCAAATGCAGTCATTTTTAAGCATTTATGAATTTGGAGTCATCAGAAATATTAGAAAAAATGAATTATTAAGATGCATGTCTTCTTTCTAATCACCTAGAGCTATTGTAAAAGATGTTAGCCAAACACTGACCAGTGTTAATTTGTCACTGTAATTTCCTCTCCAGATATCTTGCTGGTTCAGAGCTTAGTTTGATCAGCCCCTTGGGAGTTCCTTGGACTGCTTTCATGGATTCAAAATGTTCCTTCTACTTTGTCCTGCTGACATCATCATAATCGTTGCTACGTTCCTACATTTCCTTCACATACTGTCAACTTTTGCCGAGGATAATTTGTGCACACATCTTTGTGATACCACCAACTTAAAAGTATCCAATCACCATCGTGCACGGCCATCCACGTGATGCAAAATGACATGAATCAGATGACGAGGCCACCTTCTTCCTCTGATGGAATCTGTTATGATCTTTAGGGTAGCACGGTCGCACAGTGGTTAGCACCTCACAGCTAGAAGGTCCTGAGTTCAATTCCACCATCAGGTCGTTTCCAGGTACTCCGGCTTCCTCCCACAGTTCAAAGACATGCAGTTAGTGGGGTTAGGTTAACTGGAAACTCTAAATTGCCCAAAGGTGTGACTGTGAGTGTGAATCGTTGTCTGTGTGTTAAGCCCTGCGACAGACTGGCGATCTGTCCAGGGTGTACCCTGCCTCTCGCCCTATGACAGCTGGGATAAGCGGAAGAGGATGGATGGATGTTATGATGTTTATCTACATTTTAAAGTTAACCAACCTCCAGTGGTTGTGTGCAGAAGTGTTTGAAGCTAATGCTAAGACTCAATTTATGAGTTCAGAATTCAAGTATTAGCTTTGCTGTGGATTTAAAAGCAAATGGATTTGTCACCACTGAATAATACACCTTTCTCTTGTAAGCTTTCAAAAACATCTCCACATACCACCTCTGAAAGAATTGTTATAAACAACACTGGAGCACAATGTCCATCTCACACCGACCCGCTATCCCAAGGCCTGCTTTCATGCAATCTTTGTAAATGATGTTTGCCTATTTAGAGTCCTGACTCAGCAGGGCACTTTGTGGCTGTGGCCCAATAGAAAGGAGACCTTCAGCAGTTTGTCTCTGATTCATCTAAATCATTAGTTCTTTAAAACACTGTGCTGGAGGGCGGATGTTTATGACCTGCGGACATCAAAGGTGTAAATCAGGGTTGGTGCTGGCTTCTCCTCAGAGGCATCATCAAAAATGTGATGAACAGTCAGCACAGTCAGGAAAACGTTTCGTCTGATAACATTTTACCACATCATGAAAGCATGTGTGTGTAAAAGATGACATGAAATGAATCACTGCATACCTGCAAGTCCTTGTATTTCAATTACGAACAGCTGTATTACCTGTTTTTGCCAATTCTAGCTTTCAGTGGGCAAAAGCTTCCTGTAAACCTCGTGTTACGTTTTCTTCGACTGTTAATAACAAGTGTGAAGCAGGACTTTGTCAAACATGCTTCTATAATAGCTTGATGTGAATTGGAAGTGTATAAACTGTAGGGGTTTAGACCATGACCCCACATCTGTAGTTCATGCCTGGCTTGGGGCATAAGCTCTTCTGCAAACAGCACAGCAGCTGACATGTGCAACAGTCGAATGATATTTTTTGTCTCTCGATTGTTGACCCTCTAATAAAAGCTTGAAAACTATGCAAGCAAAGCAAAACAAGGTCAAAATTACTAGGCTCATTCTTATTATTCCGAATAAGAATGATAATTCTTATTATACCGCCAACGTTGCAGAATGTGTTTTAAAACAAAATTAACTCAAATCTGGTAAATTTACAAAATAAGCACATAGAAAATTGTATGCACAAGGTCACAATAGTAAATAACAACGTTTACGCAAATGTGTGTACCTGTTGTAATGCGCCGTGACATGACAGCATGGTGAACCAGGCCCAGCTGCACACATGCAGGCCTACCTGCTGCTTTTATGGCTCTTCCTAATGCTCAGACGACCACATCTGTGAGTCCAGAAGCTCAAAATGTGCATTCTCAGTGGCACAGTGTTAGCAATTCCTCCTCAATAATGTGACACAAGCCTTGGGAAAGGACACCCTGAGTCATGACAAACATTCTCTCAGGATGTTGTTTTTTTCCAGAAAATGGTGACAGAGAGAAAAAGATGTACACAGCATCAGGAAATGAGATGCATTAGAGATTGAGCAGCGGTGATTACTACACTGCCGGGGGGGGGGGGGGGGGGTGTACCCATCCACTAACCAGTGCTGGACTGAATAGAAAGAAGAAGAAGAAGAGTTGCGATGAAATGCTCACAGGCTGCGAGTCTGCACAACACTACGGCATATAGATTGTAAGGAGCGTGAATAACCTCACTCAGAGAGAAGACGACTAGTGAACTCAATAAAAACCAAATCAGGGAACTATGCACATGGGGACCGGCTATTACAGGTTTGAATCATTCCCACACTGGTCTCGACTCTATTATAACAGATAAAATGAACTCTGTGATTTGCAAACGTGATTGGCACTAATGTTAATCAAATAAGTCACAAAATTGAGAAATACTCCCCCAAAGTGTGATTGTCCAGTTTTAGGTTAGGAACCCTAATTAAGTGTGGCAGGCAAATGTCTTCTTTCTTTGTAAATGGTGGGAAAAAAGTTCCCCCGATCAAAGAAAGAGAAAATGTTCAAATGACGTTTAAGTTATTTCCTTATTAAATTCAAGAGCAAATGTAAGGACTGGGTCTTTGCTGGGCTAACTGCAGACACCAGTTAGTTTACTCGCTGTTACCAAAGGCCAGTGGGATTTCATATATGCTGAAAAGGCTCAGTTCACATGAGTCATCCAATTCTTTAACAAATGTAGTTTGCAAAAGTTGACACAGATGCAAATATAGAAGACTGAGATTTTCACCAATGCAACGTAAATGAGACTTCTCAAAAGATTCTTATGAGAAGTGACGTAGGCTCCACATCACGGAGCAAAATCATTGGACCAATGAAAGAGCTCTCATAAACCGCTAAAAAACAGTAAACAAGCAGGACTTAGCACACAGTCAACCTTACACTGGACATTTGAGCTACCGTCGTCATCATCTTCTCATACTATAAAGTTTGTATCTGTACATTTTACAGCAGACTGCGTCCACTGCGCACACGTTTGTTGACGTATGTCTTTTGGTTTGGGGACGCTCTACACTTGTGCAGCTGACTGCTCCCTGATTATCGATAAAGTTATTGAAATAGAACAGTGACTCCCAAACTGTGGGTGGGGCCCCCTGGTCAGCTGTGAAGGTACATTTACAGTTATTTATGTGAATTTATTTACATTAAAAGTGAATTAAAACTGGTAACTGTGATATTACTCTGTGATGGCCAAACCCGTGGCCACACTAAAGTCGGTAACTTTTGTATTTTCATTCTTCATTTGAACATAGTAATATATTTTAGTTACCAATAACTTTATTGATTGGTTTGGATACATTTGTCCTATTTGTAAGTGCGTACATTTAGTTTACTTATGTATTCATACCACTTCATTTCTTTGTCTTTTTATTTCTTACCTGCCATCATCCCTGGGAGTTGCTGGACAAAAGATGGTAGCCAGGGTTTGAAACCATTAAATGCAAAGGTAGATAATTGGACCACACCACCACTTCCTGCTGAAGGGGAGAATGTGTGTTTTCTTTCATTTAAAAATAAAGTATTTGTATTTAATTAAATATTTGAGTTTAGGGTTTAATGGTTTTTGGTTTTCTTCTTTAGTGTTTAGTTTATTAACAAACTAGATTGTACTGCATCGTTTGTGATTTATGATTGTGTTTTGTTTGTTACCCCTCATGTGTCACAGTGGTCTGATCAGCCATTATATATACCCTTGTATGTCACTTCATGTTTAGGTCAGTTATGTTTGTTTGTAGCAGTCATTTGGGTCGTTAGGTTTGCAGTCGTTGCCTGAGTTCAGTTTTGTTTCTTTGACCTCTTTTATGAGCTCAACATTTATTACGCTTGTAAATATAATTTTTGGGGGTTAAATAAATGGAAACTACTGTATATTTTTCTAATAATTCCTGGGACGACTCCTGTTTTTTCAACTCGGTCCATCACATACTCATTACTCTCGCCTGATGTTACTGCTCTGTACTGTAGTCCCAATAGTAAGGCTACAGTTTGAATAATATCTCCGTCCACATGTAAACGCCAAAAACGCAGGCAAACGTTGTCCAGACCATGCAAAACCCTACCTGTGAAATGTCGGCCAATCAGAAGCCTAGAAGCCTTCATCATTTCAAATGTTAATAAACAAAACAGTATTTTGGCCGGTGTAGACTCACAACTTAGGAATGAACAAAATGCAAACAGCATGCATAAATTTAATTTAAATGTTTTTATTTATTTATTCAAAACCAACGTCAGCATCGGGATTGTAGAAGTTCACTCTGACGCCTCTGTCTTTGTAAACGGAGGGACAGTAACTGCGTGTGTTTATGTAACTGTGTAAAAACTGCAGATATTCAGATTAACAGCCACAGCATTTTGTGTATATCTGCCATTGTAGAAATGTATCTCATGTAAACAATAACGTGGCGCACACCTTTGATGTTGCGTTACTAAATCTCCATTTTCTTCGCCCTCACGTACACGCAAAAACTGAGTTTTTAAAAATCTCTGTTTTCAGTGATCAAAAACGCCGTTTACGTGTGGACGAAAGGTGCAAAAATACCTGTGTAGGTGTGGTTGTAGCCTAAGTCAGCCACACATTGGCCTTAACGCTTTGCATATGACTGAGGAGCATTATCAATCTATCCTGTACTGCTTAAGATTTTTAAATAAAACTTTGAAGGGAACGCATCACCTCCTCTTGTTTCTGGATTAGAGGGAAGATTTAAGATTGGGCACTCCTGACGTTGGGAATGGCTGGTCTAGAAAATCTGGCCTATGTAAGTTACACCAAATTCTGATCCTAATATCTGGATGATTCCGGTCAATTCCAGTCTTCTATTGTTCAATTCTGGGAAGCCTGTGAGCATTGTAGCCTCATGTTCTCACTAACAGGAGTGGCGCCTGGTGTGGTAACCCATCTGCCTCAAGGTTTCTTCCACAGCATGTCTTTACCCTGTCTTCCTTCTCTCACCCCAACCAATCACAGCAGATGGCCCCGCCCCTCCCTGAGCCTGGTTCTGCTGGAGGTTTCTTCCTGTTAAAAGGGAGTTTTTCCTTCCCACTGTCGCCAAAGTGCTTGCTCATAGGGGTCATATGATTGTTGGGTTTTTCTCTGTATGTATTATTGTAGGGTCTACCTTACAATATAAAGCACCTTGAGGCGACTGTGATTTGATGCTGTATAAATAAAATGTAATTAAATTGTTCAAAGATTGGCTCTTGAGTTTCTCCCATGCGACTGGATGATTCTGGATGTTTTGGAGATCTGTGTGTATACTGGGATTTGTTCTCACCTCCCTCAAAGCACAAATTAACGTCTTGTAATTAGCATGTGACTCATAGTCATTTCACAGGCCCTCTTGCAGAGAAATCTGTCTCCACATGTATAACCCTGCATCTGGTACAGCAGAAAAAAGACAGATTAGGGGTCATCTGCTGATGTTTGCAGAGGAAAATTAAAACAAAGTGCGCACCCGCTAAATTAACTTGACCCACTGCGGCAGAACTGCGCACATATGTGGTCGTTTTTCCCCGACGTGGAAGACAAAAACACACCAGCTGGCTCGACGGCTACAGAGTGCACACACGTGTTCTCCCATGAGCTGGATACGATGTGTATCTGTGTGTTTGCTGTTTATGGAATTAAGCTTTCTTTCAGCTTGTGACAAGGGAAATTAATTCTACTAAGTGGGAAAACGACATTATAACACCGGCCCTCCGTGCTAGTCATGAAACCTATTCATCTCACCAGGTGTGAAATATCACCGAGCAGAAAGCGGCAGGTTTAAAGAAACAAAGATCTCTATTATCAGCTGAAGACATTGCTGCCAGCAATATTTCAGGCAGTGACGGAAACAACTGGAATATCCTTCGTATTCTCTCAGCTAAGCACATAATCCTGTGCTGTAATGTGTAAAAGCTGCCCTCCTCCTATCAACATGGTAAATCTTGTGTATATTTGCCTGCTTATTGGATATTACCAGCAACACAGCCCACAAACTGACTAACGTGGAACAGCAGGTTATCTGATCTCTGACTGCAAGAGCTCAGACTGTACAAATCGAAATGGGGATGCTGTTCACTTTACTGTAGTGTGCACAGCTGATAACTGAAGTAGTACTTAGCAGCTTAAAGGCATATTTGTTTTAACATGTTTTATTGTATTTTACTTCTTTTATCTTATTTTTTATTTGTATTTATTTTTTTGTTCTTACTTTGCCTATGCTATTTGCATATGTACAGCACTTTGTGAACCCTGGTTTTATGTTAAGTACGTTACAAATAGAGCTGGTATGGTATATGCAGACTGATCATTCAAAAAAAATAAGCATATTATTCAAAATATCTGATTTTCATTGTTAAAATTAGGGAATAAAAACTTTTTATAAAATCTCTTCATTCATTCATTGAGGTTTTTTAGATATTTGTTTATTCACAGCATTCAGGTACTCAGGCATTCTGTTGGAGATGTTGGATGACCCGGTCTTGGCCAGGTTTGGCCTCACATTTGACTCCAGAACACTTTGGTATACAGAGAAGTTCATACAGGGAGTGCAGAATTATTAGGCAAGTTGTATTTTTGAGGAATAATTTTATTATTGAACAACAACCATGTTCTCAATGAACCCAAAAAACTCATTAATATCAAAGCTGAATGTTTTTGGAAGTAGTTTTTAGTTTGTTTTAGTTTTAGCTATTTTAGGGGGATATCTGTGTGTGCAGGTGACTATTACTGTGCATAATTATTAGGCAACTTAACAAAAAACAAATATATACCCATTTCAATTATTTATTTTTACCAGTGAAACCAATATAACATCTCCACATTCACAAATATACATTTCTGACATTCAAAAACAAAACAAAAACAAATCAGCGACCAATATAGCCACCTTTCTTTGCAAGGACACTCAAAAGCCTGCCATCCATGGATTCTGTCGGTGTTTTGATCTGTTCACCATCAACATTGCGTGCAGCAGCAACCACAGCCTCCCAGACACTGTTCAGAGAGGTGTACTGTTTTCCCTCCTTGTAAATCTCACATTTGATGATGGACCACAGGTTCTCAATGGGGTTCAGATCAGGTGAACAAGGAGGCCATGTCATTAGTTTTTCTTCTTTTATACCCTTTCTTGCCAGCCACGCTGTGGAGTACTTGGACGCGTGTGATGGAGCATTGTCCTGCATGAAAATCATGTTTTTCTTGAAGGATGCAGACTTCTTCCTGTACCACTGCTTGAAGAAGGTGTCTTCCAGAAACTGGCAGTAGGACTGGGAGTTGAGCTTGACTCCATCCTCAACCCGAAAAGGCCCCACAAGCTCATCTTTGATGATACCAGCTCAAACCAGTACTCCACCTCCACCTTGCTGGCGTCTGAGTCAGACTGGAGCTCTCTGCCCTTTACCAATCCAGCCACGGGCCCATCCATCTGGCCCATCAAGACTCACCCTCATTTCATCAGTCCATAAAACCTTAGAAAAACCAGTCTTGAGATATTTCTTGGCCCAGTCTTGACGTTTCAGCTTGTGTGTCTTGTTCAGTGGTGGTCGTCTTTCAGCCTTTCTTACCTTGGCCATGCCTCTGAGTATTGCACACCTTGTGCTTTTGGGCACTCCAGTGATGTTGCAGCTCTGAAATATGGCCAAACTGGTGGCAAGTGGCATCTTGGCAGCTGCACGCTTGACTTTTCTCAGTTCATGGGCAGTTATTTGGCGCCTTGGTTTTTCCACACGCTTCTTGCGACCCTGTTGACTATTTTGAATGAAACGCTTGATTGTTCGATGATCACGCTTCAGAAGCTTTGCAGTTTTGAGACTGCTGCATCCCTCTGCAAGATATCTCACTATTTTTGACTTTTCTGAGCCTGTCAAGTCCTTCTTTTGACCCATTTTGCCAAAGGAAAGGATGTTGCCTAATAATTCTGCACACCTGATATAGGGTGTTGATGTCATTAGACCACACCCCTTCTCATCACGGAGATGCACATCACCTAATATGCTTAATTGGTAGTAGGCTTTCGAGCCTATACAGCTTGGAGTAAGACAACATGCATGAAGAGGATGATGTGGACAAAATACTCATTTGCCTAATAATTCTGCACTCCCTGTAGTGGACTCAGTGACTCTGAGGTTCATCCCTCCACCGCCGTGCTGATGCTTGTCTGAGGTCTTTGGTTGATGATGTGCATTAAACATTACTCTCCGTAGTCTTGTGGTTTGTTCAGATGCAGCTTTGCAAACCTAAGCTGTGCAGCCATGTTCTTTTTAGGGAAAAAAAAAAAGAAAAAAAAAAGAAAAAAAAGGTACACAGACCTTTTGGAAGGATGACCAGTGACCGGAAAACAGGGTCATGGGGAGCTTAGGCTCAGTGACACTCTGCAGAACTAATGTTCAGCACTGCAAACTTCAGTGTTTGCAATGACGGAGAGATTTCAGAACATAAAGTGCAACTTGTTCTGAATCGGGCTGCATAGCTGCAAACCGGTCAGAGTGCCCATGCTGACTGCATAGATCGCCTGCTCTGATGAATCGCATTTCATTCGCATCATTTACCAGGGGAAGAGATGGCAGCAGGATGCACAATGAGATGAAGGCAACAGAGGCAGTCTGATGCTTCTGACTGTATTGTGCTGCAAGTCGTGGCATTCATGGATGTTATTGAGACAAATATCACCGAGCAAAACATTTCTGAAGAGTTTAAATGATCAGGCTGATTGGTGTGTTTCACAGCAATATCACATATGAGCCAAGCAGGCTCATATACTAATTAAAGCCATGACAGTGATGAAGCAGTAGACCTCGTGTGTTCATTATAATTGCCAGGACATTTCCACAGTGCCATCAGACAGGAAAATCATACAAGCTTCACTCACTGGGGTTGTTTCTTTGGTTGTGAGAATGACATATAAAAGGTGATTTTGCAGAAAAGCAAGCATGACAGGACATAAATACTTTGAAAGTGATACGACGGTAAATGTGTTGGTGTGTTGATGTGCAGCGTATGAACAGGGATGTCCCCGCTGCACCCACACGCTTACAAATGGACTCGCTGGTTGGAATTGACATTTAATTTCCAGCAGCAAACATCCCAGACCCTCCAAGACGGAGTCTGTTTGCGACGGATTTCCAAGCTTGCATTTTTTAATATGAGACATTTAGGCAGGTTTTATGAAAGAAAATTCACCTCTCAAAGCTCCAGATTCTCATTAGAAGTGAGACAGAAGATGACGCTCAGCGCTCTATTGAAAAAGGAAAAATTAAAATGAAAAAAATAATTGGGTGGGTGATAAGCTGGGGTTATGTAACGTGCATGTGTCAATCACTGATTGGAAGTCATACAATGCAATGCCCAAAGTTAACAAACACCAGTGCATTAAAATTAACCAACTTGTACTAATCTAAATGGCACTGTATGCCAATAAATGTTTTTAAAAGTGCTAAAATCCAGATTTTTGCAGACACATCTAAAAATGCATGGTCTGTCTCTCAACTGCAGGCAACCATTACTTTTATTTGTTTCTATAGCCTGGGCTCTCTGGAGAAAAGAAGATCAGAAACAGAGTATGACTATACCACTGTTCATTCATTATTTAACAGCAAACTGACACAAAGTCTGTGATGGCTCCAATCTGAAATAAACTAAAGATAGTGTGCGTTACACCCTTTATATCCATCCCTACGTCACATAAACAGAGAATAAATCTATCTGGAAGTGAAACTGTCGTTACAAATGGTGCAGATATACTGCGGAGGGCGAGAAGAATCAAATAAAAATAAGACAATACAACATTACTGATGCTAAAACAGAAGCAGTGCTTTGTGACTGGGCTGTGGTTCAGAAGGCGGGCAGCATGAAATTGCCCTCCATGCAACTACCAAATATCTGTGCATTACCAGTGTGAGACTCAGCTGTGAGAAAGGTCAGTCTTCTCAATGGGGAAAGCCCTGTGAATTCACTCCAGGCTTTATCAATAATGCAGCGGGTGAATAAGAAAGAGAGAAAGAATCTACGGCGTCTGTGTCCTCAATGTCACGTTCAACGTCCAAGCAAACCTTTTATTATAGTGTAAATATATACATTCCTATAGATTCGCTCTTCCAGGTTTGCTCAGATCCACGTCAGGGCCCGATTTGTTTCAGCTGAGCAGATTTCACTTGACACTTTTTGCTGATAACAGATTTACAGACAGGAAGATGTTGAGCCACCATATGCTGCCAGAACAGCTTCAATGTAACGGAGGGATGGCACACCATTGTTCCAAAGAATATTTCCTCGCTGTGGGGAGATCTGTTTAACATGCTTGTCCAAGCCCTCCCTCAGGTGTTCAGCTGCTTTAAACCTGATGACTCTGGATGGCCTTGGAGTAAGCTGTAGTAGTTCCCTGGTGATTGCATAGATTTTTTTTGTGTGTGTTAAGATTAGATTAATTGCAAGTACCTGAGACAACCGACTGATCACCCAGAGGTTGAGCATGCAATGCAATGCCACTCACTGCAGGAAGGTTTAACTTACTGTCACTTGTCTATATCTACATATATTGACTCAAAAGTACCAAGAAATAGACACAAGTTTCTTTTATTGTTTTTTTCTACTGTTAGTTTTGAATGGTACTACTTAGTTTGGTGACTTGTTTGTCTGAATATATAAGTTAGCAACCTTAAAACGTGCAGTGGTCATAATAAACTGACATAAGGGGCTGAAATGCTACAAATACTTCACAGCTGAGTGGAGATTCTGGACTCTGCTCTCACTTTCTGTGACTATTTCTGAGTTCCCTTGTAATAACTTTTGCATTTCCCCCGACCAACAGCGAAGGCTGAGCTGCATTCTGATAGGGTATCATGCATTATGTAGTAGGCTGCCACTGGTTGTGACTACAGTGAGTCAGTGCAGCCTTACTGTAGCTGTGGCTGTCAGGCACTAGCCTGTCCCGTTGCATTTAGAAAACAGCTGGAGGAGCTCTCTCACTGACTGCTGCGAGCACAGACTGCAGATCTCATTATGACTACAGCTCTGGGATGACATCGCTGTTTCTGTGACTGTAGCCATGGCTGTGCTTTGTTTGTTAGAGTTACAGCGGTGACACATTAGCTCTGGAGATACTGTACTGCTGGCGACATAGCGGTCAGAAGCAGGAACAGCTGGTAATATCCATAGCACGAGGTTCATCCACATTATCCAGTCCAAACATCTGGCCACATCTGCATCCTCACAGGCAGAACATGCTACAGCTGGATGCTGTCAGGGACTGACCTTTTAAAAGGAATAATGGCCACCAAGTGTCACGTCATCTGTCCTTTCTGAGTTTTTCTCTTAAATATTCAGTAAGAGAAACGGGATTCAGGAAAAACATTCTTCACTTCACTTTTCGAGACACTTTGGGACCGCAGAAAAATTTCACTTTGTAAGACTGACATGATGATTAGAGTATAGAAAGAGGAGCATAAATCGAAGGTGGAAAGGTTGACATGTGCTTCTTAAAAGGCCATATAAAAATGCACGTTAGGCTACAATAGTTCCTAAAATATACGTGTTACATCTTTGTTTCATTTTTAGTGTTGAGTGTTAAAATTAATAAATTCTTTACTTTACAGACTGAAATAAAACAACCAATATATTTTTCCCCATTTGAATGTCCATGTCATGATTTTGTGACCTTAACAACAAACATGCACCAATGACATTTACATTACTTTATGGTAACTTTACTTTATTACTCCTGAGTGCAACAGGAAACACGTTATAGCTGCAGAAGGCCCAGCGTGTATGTATACTGTAAGAAGATCCACTCACACGAATAAATTACAGGTTTCTAACATTTTACTTTCCTGGCCTTTTTATCACAGCCAATAGCACAACATTTTCTATACAAGTGAACATTTATTTAAACTGCAAATCCATGAATTGTTCCAGCGAGCTGAAAGGACCTGAAAGCCTAAAACTGAACGATGCTTCTGTTATCAGTGGATCTCGGTTAGAGCCAGAATTTGTGTGTGAAAATCTGTGTTCATACATGTACCCTATCGAGTGCATCTCTCCGCTGCTGCTTACTCTTGTATCCGCCTGTTCTCCCAGCTACCGTCCAGCACAGAGGGCTGTGCTCGGGAGACCTGCCTTCCTCCACACAGTCTGTATTTGCCCGTTCTCCTCTTTCTTTGCAAATGCTCTGTCTCTCCCCCCTCCTGTGCTTTCATGCCGATCCGCCTGTTCATCTCAGCGCCCAAATGGCAACAGGCAAACCGAGCAGCATGACTCTGACAATATTACAACACTAACGGAGCATTTTTGCCAGAGATCTGGAAGACTCTGATTTTAAGTGAAGGTTGTGGCTTTCTGCAGGTTTTGAAAATGGAGGGCAAAGGTTTGCGCTGCAGGACTGTACAGTAAACACAACATGAGGTGGTGTAGAAATATAGGTAGAAAATGTAAGTCTGCATGAAATTCACAGTACCAACAATTTGCAAAAAGACAAATTTCCCTTTGGCTGAGACAAAGGTCAGAGGAGTGCTGAAATCCACAGAAGAGGAGAGGACAGCCACTCTACGAGGACTTACTATAATCCTTCAATTTCATATTTTAGCTGAGTGCGATAACGGGGCAGCGCTATCTGCCACACGCTGCTGGTACTGTCAGAAAACAAAGACAGATGGTCAAAAGATCACTCTCCTGCAATTAAGATTTTCCTTCAAGGGTCAAATGTGGTAAACGTGAGTGAGTGCCAACGTGAGGCCGTGCGGTACAAATATAGGCACTGTATTCTGACGTTGCTTGGAATAAGAGATTAGAGCTCCCCCATGAGAAAGGACGTTAAAATGACATGAAAGCAAAAGAACATTTAGAGAGACAAAGACGGAGACTCAGACATGCGGAAGCCCGGCTGTGCATCAGTGCATACGTGGAGACGCAACAACAGTGTTTTAAATAGAGAAAAGGGAGAGCCGAGTGGCAGCATACATCTGAATCACGCAGGGAAGGAAAAACCCAACAGCGTGAGGAAAAGGAAGTGGTAGATAAGATGAAGCGCACAAGGGACATTTGAAAAAAGCAACGATTTGAAAATAGGTTTCAGTCCAGGAGCATTACTGAGGTGTATCCCACTGTGAAAAGAGTCGTTACCGGCTGCAACAATGCTGCCGCTATTGTTTTGACCATACCAAAATGTGATTTTAGAGATACTCACAAAGGCAGTTATATCTGTGTGTCTATGGACAGACGTCACAGTGTGCAGTGAAGGGCAGAGTTCAACCACTGAATGCTGAGTACCGGACATGGGACAGGCACATAACACGCTCCTCACCAACGCGATGGCTGATTTTGTTTTCAGCTTGAGCATGTGTGTGTCTGTGTTTACAGTCACATCATGAGGATTTCTTTCCTTCAGTAGAACATGTTATTAGGTTTGGTACGGCCTCAGTCACACAGCCTTAGAGACCAGTTGGCATCCAAACGGTAACCATCAATTACAAGGGAAAAACATTTATATTCCCCAACCGGTTGGCGAGTGAATGCTGCAGGCAACTGTCATTCGCTGTGAAATGAACCAATAAAACCCCATTTAAGTGAGTCTAAATACCTAAGGAAAACCCGTGCATTCATTGGCTGGCTGCCGAGTGGTCGCTGGAGGTTACCAGCAGTCACTAGCTGTGATTATCAGCAGTTTGCACAGTGGGCATAAACATGTCTGCAAATACTCACAAACTCCTGCAAAACAGAAACAGACAGTGTTGGCCTTCAAAGTAAAAGCTGCACATTTTAATGATTGTAGTGGTAAGACACAACTTTTACTTTGAAGCCTAATGTTCTCCGTTTCTAGTTTGCAAACTTTTTCAAGTTCCTCCATCGCTCAGAGAGTAAATGCAGGTGTCTGCAGACACATCGCCATATTTTATGAAAACTATGTGTGACTGCGGCAATCTGCTAGTGAACAACAAAGCAAAGCAATCAGACTGAGGCTTTTGATGCAACACCTTCTTTGTAACCAATATTACCGATTTCACATAGCCACACAAATTTGCTACCAACTAGTCTCTGGGCCTGTGTGCCTGAGGCCGAAGGTAAGGAAAGACAAAGAGACGCAGTACTCAGATAATACTGAATTTAAATGTACAGACAAAATTCATAATGAGAACAAAGGTTGGCTGTCACACCTACCCCCAAGGAGCCAATCAACAGCTCCCTTCTGATTCATTTAAGGAGCATTTTCAAAATATTTGCCTAAATATCTGTCTAAAGGCAAGACCCTTAATAGCTACAGAGAGACTTTGGACAGCTCAAGTTTAGGTTTAATTTAGATAAGAGTCACAGTTCTGTCAGATAGTCCTTTAAAGTGTTTAAAAATGTAGTAATTACGAGAGTTTTGCACGTGTACTCAGCACGATGATGCGCCCTGTGGCTGATTTTAGCCCACCACAGGAAGGTCCTTTTTTTTAGTTCTCCCAGAAGAAATAGATTTACAGCCCCTAGCCAGACACTTCTTCTTTTCCCTTACACACAGAAAAAAGCCACGCAGCCAAGCCAGCACTTTTCATCCTTGCACCCCTTCTCTCTGGGCCTCACTGGATGAGTGGCAGCTACAGTCATCTCTAGCATCCTCATGTTCCCCCTGCATGGAGGCTTGTTCCATTACAAAAACTGGCTGGAAATGATGTGAAAGTTCGTTTCTGCAAAGTACTCTTCCTAGAATAAGTCTTTACACCTCAGCAATTTCCCAAATTCCAACACAACACCTGATTTCTACAGTGGGATGAATCTATGGGATTAAATCAGAAAGCATCCGTGCTTCTCTTATCAGCGAGAAAACAAAATGCACTTTGCAGAAAGGAAATGAGTAAAGGCTGCAAGCTGCAAAGACAGAAGTCGCTGCGGGCTTGTACTCAGCCTCTGTCCTCTCATTATGTGCATCTTCTGCCTCGTTCTTTCTTTTTGCTGAGGAAATCCCCGGCTACAGGGCTTAGGCGTAAGACGGCCTATTAATAAAGTATTTAAATGGACTTTCACCAATATACAGTGGGGCAAAAAAGTATTTAGTCAGCCACCGATTGTGCAAGTTCCCCCACTTAAAATGATGACAGAGGTCAGTAATTTGCACCAGAGGTACACTTCAACTGTGAGAGACAGAATGTGAAAAAAAAATCCATGAATTCACATGGTAGGATTTGTAAAGAATTTATTCGTAAATCAGGGTGGAAAATAAGTATTTGGTCACCTCAAACAAGGAAAATCTCTGGCTCTCACAGACCAGTAACATCTTCTGTAAGACGCTTTTCTGTCCCCCACTCGTTACCTGTATGAATGGCACCTGTTTGAACTCATCATCTGTATAAAAGACACCTGTCCACAGCCTCAAACAGTCAGACTCCAAACTCCGCCATGGCCAAGACCAAAGAGCTTTCGAAGGACACCAGGAAAAGTATTGTAGACCTGCACCAGACTGGGAAGAGTGAATCTACAATAGGCAAGCAGCTTGGTGTGAAAAAATCAACTGTGGGAGCAATCATCAGAAAATGGAAGACATACAAGACCACTGATAATCTCCCATGATCTGGGGCTCCACGCAAGATCTCATCCCGTGGGGTCAAAATGATCATGAGAACGGTGAGCAAAGATCCCAGAACCACACGGGGGGACCTGGTGAATGACCTGCAGAGAGCTGGGACCAAAGTAACAAAGGTCACCATCAGTAACACACTACAACGGCAGGGAATCAAATCCCGCAGTGCCAGACGTGTTCCGCTGCTGAAGCCAGTGCATGTCCAGGCCCGTCTGAAGTTTGCCAGAGAGCACATGGATGATACAGCAGAGGATTGGGAGAATGTCATGTGGTCAGATGAAACCAAAGTAGAACTTTTTGGTATAAACTCAACTCGTCATGTTTGGAGGAAGAAGAATACTGAGTTGCATCCCAAGAACACCATACCTACTGTGAAGCATGGGGGTGGAAACATCATGCTATGGGGCTGTTTTTCTGCCAAGGGGACAGGACGACTGATCCGTGTTAAGGACAGAATGAATGGGGCCATGTATCGTGAGATTTTGAGCCAAAACCTCCTTCCATCAGTGAGAACTTTGAAGATGAAATGAGGCTGGGTCTTCCAACATGACAATGATCCAAAACACACCGCCCGGGCAACAAAGGAGTGGCTCCGTAAGAAGCATTTGAAAGTCCTGGAGTGGCCTAGCCAGTCTCCAGACCTCAACCCCATAGAAAATCTGTGGCGGGAGTTGAAAGTCCGTGTTGCTCGGCGACAGCCCCAAAACATCACTGCTCTCGAGAAGATCTGCATGGAGGAATGGGCCAAAATACCAGCTACTGTGTGTGCAAACCTGGTAAAGACCTATAGTAAACGTTTGACCTCTGTTATTGCCAACAAAGGTTATGTTACAAAGTATTGAGTTGTATTTTTGTTATTGACCAAATACTTATTTTCCACCCTGATTTACGAATAAATTCTTTACAAATCCTATCATGTGGATTCATGGATTTTTTTTTTCACATTCCGTCTCTCACAGTTGAAGTGTACCTCTGGTGCAAATTACTGACCTCTGTCATCATTTTAGGTGGGGGAACTTGCACAATCGGTGGCTGACTAAATACTTTTTTGCCCCACTGTATGCTGACTCAAGTCAATTCTTGGCACAGTTTAATGGTAATAAAGGGCGTCCCTACCATGATTAATAGCCTTAAATCTGCAAGTGGTTTAGCTACAGCAGCAGAGTAAATTCAAACGTGTGGTCAAAACACTGAATAACAAACAGGGGACAATATAGAGGATTACTGAACATGAGAAAACATTATGACCTGTTAAAAATGATCTAAGAAGCCGTGACATTCGAAATGAGCCTGACATGAAATCAAATCCTTCCTGCCTGTCACTTCTGCCGTTTTACGCCGATCACTCCTCCAAACCTGCACACGACACCTGACAGCGTGCTTAAATTCACTCTTCTGCAGCGCTCGTGTTGACCTTGCAGTGTTTAGGCAGGCAACTAAAACCTCTTCAGGTAGCTGTCTGCGTGCAGCTGGTGGGGGGGCTGAGTTATGGAGCTGATGTGTAGTGATGGCACACAGGTGGAACGCTTCACAGCTCCTATATGCCGGTGCTTTTTCCTCCCCAGTGCTCTGTGCCACGAAAAAGTGATGTAAATCTATTGCAAAGGCCTGTTCGCTGCAGCCGGAGATTCACCCTCTTAGTCGTGCAAACTAAAGATTAGCTGACTCACAGTGCATGATAGGTGAATGCTAAGCAGCATGGGTGAATCTTATTATGGGTCTGGGGGAAGAATTGGGTAAGAGAGGTTTTTGTCAGCAATGCAGGTCCACATATCCTTGCAGAGTCCTTCACCTGCAGCATGCGCCTATCTAGTTGGATCATATGCAGAAAAAACAGACATGAATCCTGAAATCAAAAACATGTGTATCACTCAACTCGAGCTGGGGATCACTGACGTTATGTGCACCATGTATTTCACTGTGATGACTTTTTCCCCAGTTTAGACGCATAGCACCATCTTATGGTCTTACACAGAAATTCATCTTTAAAGAGAGATGTAATGCAAACAGCCAAGAGTGACACTCGTGTTTAACAGTCTCCTTCTATACTGAACTCGCTAAAGCCAACTTAGCTCCTCCAGCTTTAATCTTTACAGGTCAAATTCAAGAGGTTAAAACTTCCTCCAACAGCAGTTACACACGCTTCTGTTCACCCTGCCATTTACATCCCACTCTTTCATCATGTGAATACAATCCAGCATCTTTAAACAGTCTTTCAATATTTACGATACGATATTAAGAATCTTTTGGTCTGCCATCTCACAGACTTTGAAGCCCTATCAAAGCTGCCTGTGCTCACGCTGCCATGCAGCAACCTCAGACACATACAGTAAAGACAAAAGCAATACGGAGAGCTAAATTATTCACTGCTGTGCCTAAAGTGAGGCAAGGACACAATGTAATTTAAAAGCAGGAGGTTCAAACCGTCTCCGAGCTGAGGATGTGTCAGCTTGTGGAATTACATAATCTGCCCGGCGCAGCCTGGAAATACTGGCAAAGATAAGATGTCACCTTCTGATGAAAGTAGGCTTGAGTTAAACTTATAATAGTGTAGTAATGTATGGGTTGGTGGTGCAGAAAATTAAATAGATGTTGATGCAGCTTCTTGGGTAACGCATGGACTGCAGACGTGGAATATTTATTTAATGTTAAAAACCTAATTATAAAGGAGCACCATATTAGCTATAGGTGATGATTCTGTGAGGTGCTCAGCGTGTGATCCAAATCGACATTCATCTCTTGACACTCTCCTGCTGTGAGTATGATGGCAGCTGTACGCCAGGCTGCCTGCTGTCTGTGCCGTCCAAAAAGAGAGCCGTCAATCCCACAGATTGGATGTCGACTGCAGACGCATTATGATGCACGAGCCACTTTCCCATTACCGTTAACTTGGACGTATTTTGTGCATTCTTTACGCATCTACTTCCTCAAGATGTCAGTGCACCATTAGGAGAACACAGTGAGGTTTGAGCTGCATCAGAGCTTCATCTTCAGCATGCGGTAACGTAGAGCCGGGGAGTCTTTCCACTGATTAGCTGTGATGCAGCGCAGCAGACAAACCAAAGCTGTGAATCACCAATAATGAACTCTCTCGCTCTAATCCCCAGCACATTCTGCTGAGGCAGGTGTGCAACGGTGAAACACCATTACTGTCGTCTTAATGAGAGTCCCGTGTGCGTTTCCCCATGTTTTGGTCCCAGCAGAGCTTTATCTGGGACCGCGCCGCTGGACACGCTAGATGGGACAGATAACCTCCATCTGTCTTCATGACTGTCTGGGCTCTATTGCTTTAGAAGAAGTGCTGCTACAAGCTCTTCCTCTGCTTGGCCAAGAAAACCAATATTTGGTTTGTATCTGACCTTGCGCAATTTGTAACAGGAGAAGTTACATCATTTGAGTCACACACACACACACACACACACACACACACACACACACACACACACACACACACACACACACACACACACACACACACACCTTTAACGTCCTCTCGCCTCATCATTATAGCACGCTGACCCAGGTCACACATTAACTACACGATGATTAAAAAACATGCTTCAAAATGGTCTGTTGCCTTGTTTGTGACCAGAAACATGCACTCATACATCAGTGAGGCTTTAGGCTGCTGTTTCAAACTTCCAGGTTATTGTACAGTTTGTTGATGTTACCTTTCAAATGGACATGCACGTCTGTCCATGAAGGTCTTATATCTTACATCTCTTTTTTTAGAGACATGGTCAGTCTCAGTGTCTGCTGGGTCTGACCGCTACCTCTGACCTGACCTGGACCTCTGACATGTTTGGGTTGATGTTTCTGAAGCATTTTTTATTAAAATGACCTGATAAATAATATGACTCTTAGTGCAGAATGGTAAATGGCCTGTATTTATATAGCGCTTTTCTAGTCCCTAAGGACCCCAAAGCGCTTTACACAACCAGTCATCCAGCCATTCACACACTGGTGATGGCAAGCTACATTGTAGCCACAGCTGCCCTGGGGCGCACTGACAGAGGCGAGGCTGCCGGACACTGGCGCCACCGGGCCCTCTGACCACCACCAGTAGGCAACAGGTGAAGTATCTTGCCCAAGGACACAACGACCGAACCAGCAACCTTCTGATTACAAGGCGAACTCCCAACTCTTGAGCCACGATCACCCGCTAACGGGGGAAACAGACTACAACTAAAGAATTGTGTTAGTTTCTTATTCAGCACCAATTAGCAGGTATCTGTTGTTGTGCATTGCACATGAATGCAACTTTCTAATCAAGCTTGGTAGTGTTAGCTCACAATTCACCCTGTCATTCAAATATGAGGCACAACTACAACTTTAAGACAAATACAGAGGCATCTATGTTCTCTTTTCGTGCAGTCCACAGAGATCTGTCAGCTAACTGGCCAGTTGCTAATAAAGTGTGAGCGAGGAAGTCTTTAGGGTTCACTCTTGTAGCTAACGGGAGAAGACCTGGTGCACTCTCGTTTTAGAGACCGGAGACAACTGTGCTGGGGAAATAACGGCAGGAATATCAAACTAGCAGCTGTGCAGATCTGCATTTCCCACATCAATGTCTCATCAGATTTAATAAGACTGTTAAAACACAACTTTCAATCTGTACCTTTTCATGTATATTTGAAAACTAACAAACTATTTATAAGGTTTATTCAACAATTTAGGAGATTGTTATCAGATATAATAAATAAATCCAAATAGTTGGTGTTCCTACAGAATATCTCCGTGGCTGCTGATGCTGGCTGAACGTTGTGTCTTTTGAAAAAGGCTACAAAGACATGACTTCACTGTTAACATCACTCACTCTTCAAGACTCTTCTAATCAGATGACTCAACGGGCTGCATTAAATTAACAGCCTAACATAATATACTTTCTCTTTCCCACACTTAATTTGTTGGTAAAAGCTCTGAAATTTTCCACAGACAGTAAAATGAAAACATCAGGCTTTTTTTCTCTTTTGTGCTGCTCCACCTGTTTGGCTAAAAGGGAGAAAGAGAGAGAATAATCAAGGATAATGTAGAGTGACAGACAGAGTCTCATCTACATAACTTTGGGTCACATGTGCTAAATTTCTGCATTAATGCAGAGCAGGTTGTTTTTGAGAGCTAAATGATTAAGACAGACAGAAGAAAACAAAGTAAAAAAGATCCATTAAATGACTGTTTGGATTGATGAAGTAATACTTTGCTCTTTCAGTGATGATGTTTGGATCTTTTTAGCCCATAACTGTCACGGCTACAGCAGCAGACGTGTGGAGTTGTAGAAGGACCCAAAATGCAGCCACTGGCTGAGATGCGAGTGAACTTTATTCCAGAAGGGGTGAAAACACGAACAGAAGCGGAGCTAGAACAGAACTAAGAGCGACCTAGACTGGGGATAACTAACCAAACCAACCGGAAAACATGAAAGCAGAGAAACACGGGATGGTAAGCAGACGATCCGACGACAAACAGAGCTAACCACACACTAAATATACACACAAGGTAACAAGGAAACGGCGCACAGGAGGGAGACATGCCTGGACCTAATTACATGAGACAGGGAGGACGCAAAACAGAACACACGGACGTCAGACAAAACCCAGAAGAAAACAAAGATTAATAATAACAACAACCACAACAACAACAACAATAATATTATGCTAACCACCGTGCAGCACGGTGGCACGGTGGTTAGCACTGTTGCCTCACAGCAAGAAGGTCCTGAGTTCAATTCCACCATCAGGCCGGGGTCTTTCTGTGTGGAGTTTGCATGTTCTCCCCGTGTTTGCGTGGGTTCCCTCCGGGTACTCCGGCTTCCTCCCACCATCCAAAGACATGCAGCTTGTGGGGATAGGTTAATTGGATAATCCAAATTGCCACTAGGGCCCTGTTTCAGGAAGCCGGTTTGGAAAACTCAGAGTGAAAAACGACACTCACGGTTGAGTAACCCCGAACTGTCCAACTCGGAATATTCGGTTTCAGAAAGGCTGATAACAATTAGTTCAGTCAACGCGGAGTTGCTTTAACCCCAAGTGAAGCGCGCGGACGAGGATACATAAAGCCCTGATAAGCGGAGCACAGATTAAGCGAGTCACCATGGAGACGGAGGGAAAGAAGGCGCGGTCAATGTATTTCACAGCGCTTGAGGCCGAAATTCTGATGGCAGCATATGCCGATAACATGCAAATTCCGCGGAAAAAAGTAACACAGCCACAGCTGCAAAAGCATGCATGGCAAAACATAGCCGACAGAGTCAATGCGTGAGTGTTAATTTAAACATTGATCGAGGGATTTCCACCCATTTAACACGTTATTTTATCATATGTTATTTTATTTGTTATTTTATACATTTTATTTTGTGATGTGATGTGAGCGCAGGTGCAACCCAACAGGCCCCAAACGTGCCTGGCAGCAAGTAAAAATGAAATATAAAAATATAGTCCAAACAGGTAAGGTGTAATTGTATTATGAGCCATAGTGCTTGGTCTGTTTGTCCCATGTAAATCAATTGCAGTTAGAGGCTACATTAATTTTCTTTCTGTAAGCACTTATTGAAATTATCTGAGCACATTACAAGTACATATTTGCTTACTCTGTATGCTCAAATGTGGCCCGTTATAGCCAACAGAAAAAAGCGGAGGCCCGAAAAACAGGTGGGGGTCCTCCACCACCACCACTCACAGAGGCTGAGCAGTTGGCCCTCAGCCAAAACAGTGGGCGCCCTGTGGCTGAAGGCATCTCTGCGGGGACATCCTCTGAGGCAATAACCCCGCAAGACACAAGTGCCTACATAAGGGGTAAATTCAAAATAATACATGATGTGCATACATCCTTTCTTCACAGTCACCTTTGCAGTGCTACTCATTCATTTGATAAACTCTTTACCATAATGGATTATTTTGTAGTGAAGTTATTTTCCGACTGATTTTGCCTTCCCTCAGGCTTGGTTGTCTTTGAGAGCATAATGACAATGAAGTGTAAGGTGCTTGGTATGTTTGTTAATTGCCATTTGGTCCCTTGTAAGTTATAAGTGACCTGTATAAACCTCATATTCTATCAGTTGATGGTGGTGGTGTACTGCATCTGGTGCAGCCTCCTGTTGAGCCAGACCAACATGCAGTTGTGAGTAATACTCCACAGATTATATGAGTTTACAGTAGAACAGCAATGTTGTCTATTTCTTTACTACAGGAAAATAATGAAGAAACATTGACAGCTGTTACAGAGGAGGAAGCAACAGAGACACTTTATGAGGTTTACATCTTTTAATACTTTGTGTACAGGAAACACAGGCGACCAATAAAGCCAGTTGAACAAAAAATCTGTTTATTCTTCTTTCAACATGTTGAGGTGATGGGTCAAAAGAAATGATTGTGACATATGGTGTCTCTGACTGCTCTTCCATCTTGTATGTCCGTGGGAGGGTCAGGATGTTCATGGTTTGGATCACTGCTGATGTTTGGTTCAGAAGGACAGTGTTCTCCTCTAATTGTGGCAATGTTGTGAAGAATCACACATGCCACAATAATGTCACATGCCCTTTCTGGGGTGACCCTGAGTCTTTGCAGGCACTGGAACCGGGCCTTAAGCATTCCGATAGTCATTTCAATTCTGGCTCTTGTCCTGCAATTAGCCAGATTATATCGCTGCTGTGGGCCCGGTTCAGGGTCAGGGTAAGGGGTAAGCAAATAGGGTAAACATGGATACCCCCTATCACCAAGCAAGTAGCCAGTGAACTCTCCTAAGACAGAAGGATACACTTCAGTTCAAATGTCCCTGAAGCAATTGGTCTTTATATATTTTAAAGTATTCTCAACTCACCATGTCCAAATTTTGTGCTCAGTGTACATTCACGGAATATTTGTGAGTCATGGACAGAGCCTGGCCACTTGGCTTCCACATTTGTGATAATGTTGGCAGCATCACATATGATCTTCACAGTGCAGAGAACACAAATTAGCATCCATTACTATAATGAAATAATTTGTTAGTTTGACATGCTACAGGGAACTATGTACCTGTACATTAATGCTGTGGAAAGACTTCCTGTTCACATAGTCTCCTTCATTTACTGAAGGAGCAATGATTGGAATGTGAGTGCCATCTGTACAGCCAATCACGCCTGGGAACCCTGAAAATAAATGTGCAATTTAAGTAGTAGTCCAAGTATCACCACATCATACATTAAGTTTTGGTCATCCTGATACCTGCAATTTTGTGGCATCCCTCTTTGATAAATCTTGTGGGTCTATGACCGGGGAACACCACAAACGTGTACAGGAGACGTTTCAGTGCAACTGTAACATTCCTGACTGCCCGACAGACGGTAGCCTTGGAAACGTGCTCAGCGTCACCAATATTATACAGAAAGCTCCCGTTTGCAAGAAACCGAAGTGCAATACAAATAATATGTACAGAACTGAGAGAATGTCCGCGATGTGTCACATGCGTAATATATGGCCTGAGGATGTTATCCAAATAAATTATAGATTGTGCTGAGAAACGGTAACGTTCGCACAGAAAATCATCAGGAAATGATAAAATGTCCAAACGCGCTCTGATCACTCTCTCCCGGCGGAGAGCTCTGCGGAGAATTTGGGCTTCACGATCTACTGGCTCTTCAAGGAAGTGGCACGCCATGTCCGACACTTCCTACTGTCAGGTTTCCGACAAAGGGGCGGAGACAGTCAGGGTTAGTTGTAGTAAACCTGCTAGGGGGCAGGTTAGCTTCACGGAGTGTGTCGTCATAGTGACTCACTCAGGCTTCAGCTGAACTCGCTTTGTGAAACCGAAAACCCAGAGTTTTCGTTAACTCAGGGTATACTTACTCAGTTTTTCCACTAAACCGGCTTCCTGAAACAGGGCCCAGGGGCCCGTTCTTCGTACGTCGCTCACTACATCCAAGATCAAATGACACATCCAAGACCAAACCATCGCGCTAACCGTGAGCTCGCTAATCCGGTTCCCCGAACACACCTGCTGTTGACGATTAGTACAGCTGGACGCAGTAATGTGAGATCACTGGGTGTCGTAAAAGGGGCTACGCATCGATAGTAGAAACATTGATCGGCAACCCTCTGATTGGTCGGCGAAAATGTCGAAGGAGCGCGCTCGGCTCGGTATTTTTCGGCAGCAGAGCAAGAACTCCTGAGTGAGGGATTTCAGGAGTTTCAGAGTTTAATCAGAACGCAAGGGAACACTGCAAAGGCTGCAAAAGCAAGGAGAGAGGGCTGGCAGGAAGTTGCTGACAAATTAAACTCGTAAGTAATTTAATAATAATAATAATAATAATATATTGGATTTATATAGCGCTTTTCAAGGCACCCAAAGCGCTTTACAATGCCACTATTCATTCACTCTCACATTCACACACTGGTGGAGGCAGCTACAGTTGTAGCCACAGCTGCCCTGGGGCAGACTGACAGAAGCGAGGCTGCCATATTGCGCCATCGGCCCCTCTGGCCAACACCAGTAGGCGGTAGGGTAGATTTATTATATTACACTATATTATCCAATATTATATTACATTATATTATATTGTTATATTATATCCTCTTTCACATTAGAGCCACAACAGGACCCACTAGAACATGGGAACAAGTAAAAGTGAAATATAAGAATATTCTACAGAATGGTAATATTTATCACTTATATTGCTTTTCGTCTCTTGGAAAGAGAGCCTGAAATAATCTGTTTGTTTGTTTATAACAGCAACCAAGAAAAGGGCAGAGCAAAAAAAGACAGGTGGTGGTCCTGCACCCCCTCGTCAACAAGTTGGTTAAGTAAATAATATCCTCACGGGAAAATCGATATCTCTCAATGAGCACACTGTCGCGCTGAGCTAAAGGATCCTGTCTGTCCCGCAATATATGCTGAATTCTGAGGACTCTCCTTATCAATCTTGCACCTTCCGCAATGGGTTGCTCGCGTAAACGGACAGGACATGGCTGCGACAGACTTCCCAAATCCACCTTCGCTTTTATAGCCGTGGTCTCTCATCTTGATTACACGAAGTAATTTACAATTACTACTCTGAAATATGAATTACATCTGTAATAATCACATACATGTAATAGAATGTTAATAGTACATTTCCCTTTTTTAGGAAATGACCTGTATGTATCTGTGTGACATCAATAAAAGGATCAAGTGCTGCATTATCTTCAGTTACATTGATGTTATTTATTTATCGCTGTTGCTTTCGTATAAATGAAGCGGACATACCTGCGTGGCCGCGATCTAATCCTGTTTACATAAAGTAAACCTGCTCCCGAGCAGGTTTACGCTTACGGCTCTGTTGCTATGACAGCAAGTCCCGGATGAGCTTCGGGGAACCGACTGATCCAGGATCACGCGAAATCGTCAACAATCTAATCCAGCTAACTTACTTAGCGAGGTACGAAGAACGGGCCCCAGGTGTGAATGTGCGAGTGAATGTGAGTGTGAATGGTTGTCTGTCCCTGTGTGTTAGCCCTGCGACAGACTGGCGACCTGTCCAGGGTGTACCCCGCCTTTCGCCCTATGACAGCTGGGATAGGCTCCAGCGCCCCCCGCGACCCTGAAAAGGATAAGCGGAAGCGAATGGATGGATGGATGGATAATAATAATAATAATAATAATAATACAAAAAGTCAAAACACTGGGTCACCGGCCCAGGACAGTAACAACTGGAGATGTTGTTATAAGATGTTTCATTTGATATGGTAACTGTGACATTTACTTTGTGATAAAGAGACCATGCAGGTACATCATTCAATACATCACTGAAATATCCAATCATATGTCTTGATGTATGCTCAGTCATCCCATACCCAGGAAGTTGATTCTGATCATGTGACTGAATCTCAAGGTGGTGATAAAAGATACCTCCAGATTAACAATCAGCTCTCTGGGATCCAGTGATAGAAATGATTAAGTAAAAAGTTTGGACAACTGTGTGTTTCATAGATATGTAAACACATTTCTGAACTGCAGGGCTTGTGCCAAGAAAACGGCAGCATTCAGTCACCATATGTGATCATGATGACTGCTTATATTCATCTCATTACGCTAACTGAAAAGATAGGAGTCAAAAATACAACTGTAGCTTTACTAGAAGTACCGACGCTTGTGTTGAACCATTCTCTGGTGAGTTTTTGACTTTTGTACTCAAAGTATAAAAGTAAAAAGCTCATTACTCGAATATTAATGTCATATGAATATAATGTGAAAATCAAATGACATTCTAATTCTAATGAATGTGCTCAGCTTGAACATTTTCCTTCACAAGTAGAGAAAAACGAGCAAACAGCTGCGTCTGTTGGTGCCTGCATCGTAGAGAAATGATTTTCCCTTCACACCTAAACAGAACAACGAGTACGGTCAGAGGATAAAGTGGTGCAAGTACGAATCACTTCAGAACCACGTCTGCTGTGGGCAGCAGGGTTAGAGTACACGCTGCATTTACGCACTGCAGCACAGCAGTTTCTCTGCTAACAGTAAAAACTGACAAACACTCAAATAGAAGCACAGATCCCTGAAAATTCTGCTTCTTACATCGTACTTTTCTACTCTGCTTGAACACTCAGAGTACTTTATATAACGTGCCTCGTTCACCCATTCATGCAAACACAAACACTAAATGCTTTCTATGTAACACTCACACACAGTCGCACTTTAGCATGCACCTACTCCACCGCCTGAGCCTCAAACACCCCAGCTCTGAAGTCCAGCCCTACTTAAGAATAGTAACTTTAGAAAGTTTTGGAGTTGTAGATCTGCTTTCAAACTTTCTTGGTGATTCCAGAGTGAAACGTCATAACACCAACTCATTCACATGTCTGCGAAATGACAATATTCCTCATGCTCCCGTCCTCCCAGATATTATTCTGGCCCTTACATATGCAGACATTGTATTCAGGAATGCCAAACTATAGGCTTCTTTTGTCGCACGCCTAAGCCCTCGTGATATCAAAGCCTTCTCCGTGCATGCGTTCATGCTTTTTCATCCCTTCGTCCTCTGATCTCAGCAGGGGTATATCACAGTGAGTCTCACAGAAGTTTGGATGGAGGGAACGAAAGCCTGTTGTCAAACATCTGTCGCATCGCAGCAGCAAAGGAAGTGAATTTGCTGCTCCATAATCTTCTCCCAGTTATCTCTCCCAGAGCAATAATAAAGCATCAAGCGAGTACTCTAGCAGATTTACTTTCTAAAGCAATTTGATGAAGTTCAATGCGGCCTCTGAACTACTGAGAGCTTGAAAAGAGCAACTGCTGTCGGTCATCTCTTTGTCCTCAGTGGCACTATAAAAAAGTGCCAGATTATAAGCCTGACATTTAGCCCGTCCACTTTTAACGTCGACTTTGGTGATCCACATAACCGAAACAAGCTCTGGCACTTATATTAAGTGCCACTGAATTTTCTCTAGTACTCTTTATAATCATTTCACTTTCACTCCTTTAATAACGAGCACCAACGTATGTGTAGTTGTCCAGTTTGAAGTTGAAATTTTGGAATCTGATTTGGACGTCCGAATGTCAATTTTTTATTTCGACTGAAGAACATTTTCAAGTCAAACTCTTGAATCTCCCGTGTGGCGATGAGATTACAGAACATCAGTGCTTAATGAAAAATGTCAACACTAGTGTCTTGACGAGATAATGCTGCCGCTCATCACAAAGACAACTTCAGCATTTGTCCCCTACATGAGCATGTCTGAGCTTCTCCTCAATAAATCAATTATCAGAAACATTTAACTTCTGCTTTTCGACGGATTTAAAATAAAGTTGATTATGTTCGATGATGAATCTGGTGTCTATTTCAATCCCAAACTTCCTGCTGTCTCTCTGTCTGCTCCATCCATCCATCCATCCATCTTCATCCGCGGCCGGGTCGCGCGGGCAGCAGCCTAAGCAGAGAGGCCCAGACCTCCCTCTCCCCAGCCACCTCCTCCAGCTTATCCGGGGGAACACCAAGGCGTTCCCAGGCCAGCTGAGAGATATAATCTCTCCAGCATGTCCTGGGTCTGTCCCGGGGCCTCCTCCCGGTGGGACATGCCTGGAACACCTCACCCAGGAGACGCCCAGGAGGCATCCTTGTCAGATGCCCGAACCACCTCAGCTGGCTCCTTTCGATGTGGAGCAGCAGCGGCTCTACTCTGAGCCCCTCCCGGATGGCCAAACCTCTCCTATCTCTAAGGGAGAGGCTAGCCACCCTTCGGAGGAAGCTCATTTCCGCTGTTTGTATCCGCGATCTCGTTCTTTTGGTCACTACCCACAGCTCGTGGCCATAGGTGAGGGTAGGGACGTAGATCGACCGGTAAATTTACACTCAGCTCCCTCTTCACCACGACGAACCGCTGCAGCGTCCGCATTACTGCAGCTGCAGCCCCAATCGCTCTGTCGATCTCCGGCTCCCTTCTCCCATCACTCGCGAACAAGACCTCCTCGTGCCACTTCTTCTCAAATACAGACTCAGCTTTAACCCTGAGCAGTGACTCATCGCGACGAGCTGTGGAACGAGGTCGTCCTTTATCATCTGGCCAGTTGGAGGTCTGACTCTGGCCTTAAGGCCTATCAGGCAGGCAGGACATCATTACAGAAAGAGAGGGTGATGATGCCGCCCAGTTATTCCCGACATCGCTCTGCTTCAGAGCTGAAACAGCACACACCCGTCCTCTCCTATTTAACTTCCTGTCATCACTCTTTAAAGGACCGTCACTGTAAGCTACAGCTTCACACCTTCCTCTTGATGTTGTTATATCGAGAATTTGTCATGCAAGTCTGCTATTAGTTTTTATTGAAGTCCAAAAAAATTATATTCAATTACAACGAAATGAGAAATGTCTCTATACTCTGTTGTGTCTGGTTTATTTTTCTAAGCTGAAATAAACTGAGCCACTCACCCTGCAACCTTGAAAAAGGTATTTTCAGAGGATTTCTCCAAAGAAGCAAAAATGCTGATTTGCATGTGGAAACAGTTGGAAGATGCGGGGGATCACTACAGACAGAACGATTCCCCCACCTCCCTAATAAAGAGGAAGAAGAAGAAGAAGTGATGACACGTCAAGAAAAATGTGAGGAAATCTTTGAATTGCAAAGACGAGTCCGTCAGAACTTCAGCTGATGTCTTTCTTTCTGTGTCCTTGAAAACAACAAGTGTCTCTCCATGTGTGTTTCTCATTAGTGAACAAACAGCATCAGCTGAAGAAATGCTAATGAACAGTGTGAGGGATGATTTCCATGCTGTTTTCCTGATTATCATTTTCAAGGGGGAGCAGTAGAGGAATGGGCTCGATCTTCTGCTCCCTCTAGGCATAAGCACATTCAATTATCATCAACAAATGGCATTTGGCTGGATGGATGAGGAGTGCCCCGATGGACTGACCCCAAGAAAACATTATGGTCAAAGAGTTAAGACAGGCAAGGAAGCAACAGAGAGTGGAGACTACAGATGGTAGACTCGAGGTGAATTTGGCTGAGAGTATTCTAGAACAGCAGTCCCCAACCCCCGTGCCTCGGACCAGTACCGGTCCGTGAGTCGTTTGGTACCGGGCCGCGAGAGTTGAGGCTCAGGTGTGAAATGTATGGTTTTCAGGGTTTTTAAATCGGTTTTCAGCGTTATTTTGTTATCGTTTTTATCGTTAACTCAGTTTTCCTTGGTCTTTTCACGTGTGTTATGAATAAATCTTTTTTTCGGTACCGGTACTAGTTTTATTTTGTTGTATTTATCCGCGACACCTTAAAGGCCGGTCCGTGAAAATATTGTCGGGCATGAACCGGTCCGTCGCGCAAAAAAGGTTGGGGATCGCTGTTCTAGAAGGTCGATGAGAGACAAGAAGGGAACGAGAGAAAGTTTTAAATCCCATAAAATTCAAACACTGCAAAATATCAGCCATATTAAGACCACAAAATGTGGCAGGAGACCTGGAAAATATCCAGATTTGATTCTGTCCATCTGGATGTTTCATCACAGGGTCGGTCTGAGTCTTCTTCCACTGAAAACACAACGTCCAGATGATCAGAATCATCATACTGGGATTTCCTTATCTGGATGATCGAGCATGCATCAAAACACCAGGGTCCTACAGCAAGCTCGGACTGCCAGCATACAAAGGCTGATCAAGCAAACCAAAGGCGCTGATCATGTGAAACATGGAGGGCAGAATCCCCAAAAAAAACTGGTAACTGGTGCCAGCCACGAGGGGTACCCACAGTTAAAATTCAAGGATGTATGTAAGCATGAAAGCATGCCACATCAACATGGATGCTGGGAAGAAGCAGCTTCTGATCGTGCAGAATGGTGGACTATCAATAAAGCTGGCATGAAACCTGCAGAGGAGATAAGGACTAAAACAACACAGCAAAAGAGCGAAAGCAGCAGAAGAGAGCAAGGCAAACCCGATCGTCATTTGAGTGCATCTACCACAACTGCATGAAGGATGACCCTTCCAGGATAGGCCTACTTAGTCAAAGCAGTCATTGCAGAGTCCATCAGACAGGATGGATCACCGACTCATAAGACAGATGGATGTCAAGAAAAACCATTTCTGCTGAAACTTGATCTTAGAGTTACAGAACGAAGCTGGTGGTGAAAGTGGAAATAATCCAGTCGTTAAGTCTGACGACACTAGCCGTGTCTGGGCCTAAACTCCGCTGCAGGTCCATATATCAAACGATCACTATGGCATTACTGAGAGTTGAAAAACTGTCTTTCATCTTTAATAAAATGATCAGCGTTCTGCTCCACCAGGTGTAACAATTGAGTTTAACATCCAGGCATCCATGAAAACGGAATTTATGACATTTAACGGAGTTAGAAGTTAGCAGGAAGTTAGCTCGCTAGCTTCTATCTAAATACAATATAGCATGTCCTGACTGCGGGGTTTTGGAAACAAATTAAAACATACAGCTCTGTTATCACTTCCAACATAAACGAAGACAGAAAACTAAACAGCAGTGACGTTTGTAGGGTTACTGAAGTTTGGCTAGCTGGTATATAATGATATGCTACGTGACCGCTAGCGACACAGCTATGTTAGCATAATATAAACAAGCTAACTTGTTTTCCACTCGATAAAAGTTAACGTGAGTGTTCTCGGTGGTCGGGAACAAATGTAATCGCATGGCAGGATGCTGTAAAAGGACCAAACTTCAGCCAGGAGAACAACTGAGATAATCCATCCACAATATGAGGTTAGTCATTCATATACTGCTGCATGGGCTGGGCTGTAGTTACATCCTAAGGTTTTAAAAACTGAGCTTAAATAAATGATTAGCGGTAATAAAAGCCGAGGGAGGTCAACAGTGATCACTGACTGTTTTAGGAGCTTTTTGAGATTACATAGAAGAAAATAGATAACATTAAACATGTTAACAACACAAAAGCCATATTAAACGCAGACTACTTTAGGCCCGGAAGTAGGATTCGTCATGTCATCACTTAACGACCGATTAAGTTAGGAAACCAAAGGTTTGCTTTGTTGGCCTCTGTTTCAAAAACAACCTGAACTTTATTGATGGACAAAAACGTGTTTCATATACCAAATAGAAACATTTTATAACAAAACCAGGAAGCGAAAGAAGATTCACGGATGTAGTGAAGCAGGACATGTAGAGGGTTGGTGTAACAGAGGAGGATGATCTGCTGTGGAGGATTCTAAAGGAAGCAGATAAAAGAAGCAGAAGCAGATAAATGTTCAAAAATGATTTGCTACAACTGCAGTACTGATGGTCTGTTACAAAATGAGAGACCAAAGAGCATTAACTACTGGCACGACATTTATATCTACATTATATCCCAAAAGAAAGAGCAATAGAAGAAACCAAACAAAAGCAAAGTTGTTCTATTTGGTAACACAAAAGTTAATCTATACCTATATCCAATTCTTCACTCATTTATTTTTAATACACACCAGAGAATTGAGGTCAGAACTGTGTAAGGTGTTGCTATTTGACTTCCTGCCTTCTATTTGTTGTGGCTGATAATCAAATCACAGCTCGCAGCCAGTTCACGCCCGCTGGCTACAACTCCTCCACACATAATGTGTGTCCTCTGAAAACAAACCGATGTTGCGGTCACTGCTGTTTGTCACAGCAACAGCACAAAAAAAATGTAATTTGAACTGTGGTAAAAAGCAGAAAGATAAGAATGGTGGGCGACAGGCAGAGAAAATGTTTCTTTGGGTAAAAGTTAATAGAGTGAGTTATGAGTACCTGAACGCCTGACAGAGCACACGGTCAGACAAATGTTTGCATTGACATCGACCCGTGTAGCTTTAATATTTCACTTATTCTAGAGCGCTGGCAATGGTTGCACACACATCAGCAAAGAGAGACAAGCGCTCATAAATGCAAAGAGACGAGACTAATAAAACACACTGTGCATAAACAGGAGAAATACAAGTGTTTGCCTGCAGCAGGTTCAGACAAACAGGTGGAGCTCGGTTAGACTCGCTCGCCAGGTTTCGGGGAGCTCCGGCCTGCCAAACGACTGCCATCTATTCAGCATAGCCGCTGTGCTAATAATGAGGGCTGAAATGGATGCCGTTGCTTTGGTGTAATTGCAGCAGTGGGAGAAACATGTTCGGAACATTGGGTACAACAACAAGACGGGCAACAGGGGAACCAAAGAGACAGAAATAGAGGTGGAAAGCACAAACGGGGATTTTTGATGTAACGTTTTCATCTAAGGCTGAACTAGGCAGCTGTTCAAGGCATAAACCTTCAATGACAAAGTAACTGGCAGAATATTTACAGTCCCATCTGGATGTTGTGGCGTGCAACTTTCTAGGCTACAGTAGTTTGTGCTGTAAAGAGGAGGTTCATCAAAATGTCCTTCTTTGTTTTCTGTTTCTGCTTTCAGAAATGATACCATACATGGTATATAAAAGAAAGTAGTTTCCCAGTCTAGAAAGGGAGGTACCTGAAACATGTGTTCTTTATAATCACCGACCCCTCTCAAAAGAGGCTTGATAGTACAGGACTCTGAGAAAATGGCACCAACGCTGACCTCAGCAAACGCATCTCTCAGTTGCTGGATTTAAGTCTGTCTGTCTCGGTCCTGAGTCTGTGGACTCAGTGGTTTTGATTATCTTATGTTTCAGGTTCATGCTTGTTGCCTTGTTCTGTTTTGTATTTAAGCTCCCTCTGTTCTGTGTCGAGCCTGCGTCCCTTTACCTGCCCACATGTTCCTTCCCTGTTGCCATGTCTGATGTGTTAGTGTTAAGCTGGTGTCTGTGTGTGCCTGTTGTATTTCCTGTTTTACTTTGAAGGTCCAGGTCTCATGTCTATGTGTTCTGTTTTGCTCTCCCCGTCTCGTCTGTGTCATTAGTGTCATTTGTGTCTCTCAACTGTTCACGTCTGTATTTAGAGTCTAATCTTTGTAAGGACAAGAAAGACATTGTGGACAAAACAGGACACCCCACCCCCAATAATCTTTAGTTACAATATTATAGTTAGTTAAATTGTTCTGATTGTTCAAATATGTATTTTCTTTGATTGTTGTAAAATAATGTGTGCCCCAGTCTCCAAAAATGACATAGTGCAGGAAGGGTAGTTATTCCTCCGTTACACCACAAGAGGGAGTATCCCATAAAATGAGCAGCTCTAGCGGGAGTAAATAAGCCCAGCCACTAACCATAAGGCAGTGCGCCTGTAAGAGTTGTGTGAGACTGCAGAAGAGTGTAACGTTGTGCTATGTCTACATATATATTTGCAGATACAGTAAAGGTGAACTCACAAAGCCACACTGGTTTCAATTCATTTTAAAGTGTGCAACATCTTCCTACTGCTCGGTGTCGTGTCGTACCCTCAGTTCGCTGTGTGCTCTCTCGTCATGTCCTAGTTGGTTTTTCCTAGCGTGTGACTGTTAGCTTCCGGTTCCTGTTCCCAGTCTAGTTTCTAGCTCTGCAGTTGAGGTTTTGATTTGTTTTTGTAACTTTTGTTTTTAAGAGTTTCCAGAATTAAGGTTAGTTACTAAGTTACTCCCTGTTTCTGAGTCCTACATGTTGGGTCCTTCATCCTGCCCGCCTGCACACAGCCATGACACTAATGCAGAATAATCTTCATCTTGTAAAATGTGTTTCCATTTAGAATCAAAGAGACGATATAAGAGCTTAACCATTGGTTTTAAATTGGCTACAGGTAATGATGTGTGTCCATCTTTCTGTGATGGACTGGTATTCTGTCTGAGGTAGATTACATCTTTCCAATATGTATTTACACTGATCAGACACAAAATTATGACCAGTAACACTGATCATCTCTTCACCAGGGCACCTGTTGGTGGGTGGGATATATTAGTAAAGATTATATCCTCAAAGCTGGTGTTTTGGAAGCAGGAAAAATGGGTGACGCAAGGATTTGAGTGATCTGAGATTGTGATGGGCAGACGACTATGTGGGGTGTTCCCAGTGTGCAGTGGTCAGTATCTACCAAACATGGAACAGTGGTGAACCAGCGACAGGGTCATGGGCAGCCTGGGCTAACTGATGTGCATGGGGAGCAAAGGCTTGACCCTGTTGTCTGATCCAACAGACGAACTTCTGTAGCTTAAACTGCAGAACAAATTCGTGCTGGTTCTGACAGAAAGGTCAGATTACACAGAGCATCACAGTGTGCTGTGCACGGGGCTGCAGCAGACCCATCACTGTGCCCATGCTGACAGCTGTCGAGTGCCGAAAATGTCATCAGTGAGCATGTAAACATCAGAACCGGACCACGGAGCAACAGAAGAAGGTGGGAACACCTGGCACCAGGATGCACTATGGGAAGAAAGCGAATGATGCTTTGGTCAATGTTCTGCTGGGAAACTTTGGGTCCTGCCATCAACGTGGATGTTAGGTTAACACGTACCGCCTACCTAAGCACTGTTACGGACCACGTACACCCTTTCATGGAAACAGTATTCACTGCTGTGGGCCTCTCTCAGCAGGATAATGTGCTCTGACACAAAGCAAAAATGGTTCAGGAATGGTTTGAGGTGCACAACAACAAGTCTGAGATGTTGACTTGGCCTCCAAAGTCCCATATTTCCATTCAATCGAACAACCTGCAACATGTTGGATAAACAAGTCTGATCCATGGAGGTGCCACCTCGCAGGATGCAGGTAGCACAGCATATGGATGGATGGTCGTCTCCATGTGTATATGTATGCATGGTTTCTCATTTTGGTGAAAATAAAAAATGCTGCCATAAACTGACAGTCAAGACTTCAAAATTTTGCTAGTTGTGTTTATCTTTTATGTACAGTCTTTGAATATTTCTCATCTCAGCTACATTAAGCAGGCTCTGCTTCCGAGGAGGACTGAAGTTTTCTGTTTCTGCCCCACAATGTGATTTAAAATGATCAGGAGAGTGCCTTTTACATAAATCTTGTTAGGTTCTGCTAACCAAGGATCACGGGTTTGGTTACAGTTAAGTGGAGAAATAATAAAACGTGATTTAATAATTTAAATTAATCTATGTCAGCTATAAAATAATAAATTATGATGAAAGTAGTTATTATACTTTCTATAATATTGTTAGCGTAGCAAAAAAAAATTCTGCATTATGTTGCACTAAGCAAATAATTGAGTCAATTAATTTGATGAATGACCTTTTTTCAGTCTCAACAGTGAACTTTTAAACTCAGCTAGAGAGAAAACGATGTCCTTGCAAACAGCAGAGAGGAAGTACCAACTCTAGGTCTTTATTATTTTAAAATGCCAGCCAATAGGAAACCTGCACATAATCAGAGACAACAGGACTCCACTGAGGAGAGAGCTGCACAGACAGACAGGGATGCTGAACGCTACACACATGCTGTGAAACGTTCCATTAGAGCCCAGCCTGGCGGCTTGAAGCTACTTCTCACTATCACCTCCGTGCACACACAGACTCTGGCCGACTTTCTTCGGATGATCTATCTGGTCAAGCACTACACAGATTTCTGATAAGCTTTTACAATCACCCCTCTCTGTCACCGTGTGACCCCAATTTTTTTCTCAAGCTATTCCACGGAGACATGCAGGAAGTAGGCGGCAGCTTTTCCTAAAATTTCCTTATGGAATGAAAAACGTCTATACGTGTTTTCTTTCTTCTTGCATATACAGTATTGGCCATGCTACCTGCATGCATTAAATTGAACATTAAGCATGCAATGATCGCTAATGCAGCATCAAAGTATTAGTAGTCTCACTTGTTTTATGCTTAATTATTCAGTTCATTCAGCTTCAGCAGGTATGAGATGCTCCCGTCCATGCAGAATTAAAGGTATAACTGAGTGTCTGGATAGAGTCGACAGCTCCATCTACGTCTCCCATTAGTTAGAATAAGGCTGTGAACTGATGTTTGTGAGTGCAGTGTGTCATCATAAACTATGATTATGTGTGTGTGACTTCTGATTAAAAAGGCAAAGGGGGAAGGAGAGTTTATTAAAAGGAATTAAAGGTTTGTCAGCACAGAAACAGGGAGAACCTCCCATTTCCTTCACTTCCTGCCACCGTCATTCATCCATTAACGAGCAAGCTGGAAGTGAGTACTCAGCGTTAAATCAAAGCTTTCTCCCAGCTTGCCCATTATGTCAGGGACAAGCTGAGACAGACAGTCCACGGAGACCAGCTGTCCTCCAGTCATATACTATACAATTCAATGACAGGAGTCCCCACAGACAGATGCAGCACATACTGAAACACATTCATGCCAGGTAAGTGGGCTGCACACAGCTACACACCGAGAGTGCAACACTGTCCAATGACACAACAAATAGTATTTTTTTTCCACCATGTACATGTCGTGAAAACACGGGAGGTACTGAATAGTCAACATTTTTATATATTTATCTTTTATTAGATTAGAAAAATAAGAATTAGTTTCCACAATTACGGTCTGCAAATCCAGTCCCATAGTCACAGCGATCGTCGTGCTTAGCTTGTGAAAGACATGCACTTCAGTGCAGTCGTTGCTTGTAGAGAGCATGCATTCCAGACAGTCAGGTTTTTGGCTCGCAGTTCCTCACACAGTTAAGTAGAGGTGAGTAGTAACAGCTGGAAGAACCTTCTGCCAGCACAGTTTGGGATTTTTACTGATTTTTTTTGAGATCCTTTAAAGAATCTGCAAGTGTGCCTGTGCACAGTCTACAGGGTCACCTAGTGGCCACTTCCTGGTGACTGTGTGAGCTGATGCCAGGGTGAAGATGAAGTTAATGAGCTCCAATATGTGAGGTGACAACTGCCAGCACAAGCAGCATGAAGTTGTCTGTAAATATTCAACACCAGAAGCAATCGCCCTGTTGCTATTACGAACACGTTTCCATAATGTGTGCATTCAGCGCAAATACACACACACACACACACACACACACACACACACACACACACACACACACACACACACACACACACACACACACACACACACACACACACAAAGAAACTATGGCCACAGTGTGCTGAACGGCATCTTGACCACAAGACACTGAAATGTTCCTGAACTCACAGGAACTTAAATTCGGGGTTTGCATAATGAATATTCAACTTGACCAGCATGTCCCACTTTGGAGATCTCTGACACCTCGTGGGAGACCTTCAAACAGTGGAGCAGAGTTTCTCTCTAATACATTATGTTTCTGTGTCACATTTGTTTATGATCAACTTGCTGCATGGACGTGGAGGACGTTGCCAGGAACTACAGTCTACTCCTGCAACAGTTCAGTGGCTACACTGGGGGGGAGTGCAGAGGAGGAGAGAGCAGGAGAGTGGGAGGAGGCGAGTGTCGAGGGTCTGGACTAACAGTAGGAAGTGGGAAAAGCTGAGGAGGGGAGATAGTGTAGGACTCATTATCATCTTGTTAAGGAATAAACATATTGTTAATGCTTATTTTCTGATTATATTGTTTTATGTATTTTAGTAATAAAAGCTTGTAAAGCAAGGCCAGTTTGACTCAGACTAAGTGCTCAGCCAGACTGGAAAACAAGAAGGTAGTGTAGAGCTGTACAAGCATATAAATAAAAACAGGAACTAGTAACATATAAGGAGTTGTTTGTATCGAGGCTGTGTGTGACCAAAATAACACCTATGAGAGACACATTTTTAGCTTCTAATGTTAGAGATTCTGCAACTGGCTTTGGGCTGTGCAGGGCTCTCTCTTCCCGAAGATGATTGAATAAAGAATTATAAATGTTTTGACCACCGAGTCGGGTTTTCTCTGTTCTATCATGGGGATCAAAGAATCGGGTTTAATAATCTATAGCAGCTGAGAGTTTAGCAGGCAAGAGAAAGCTGCTGATGTCCTCCAGCACGCGCACACTTTCATATCTTAGTGAGGACATCTCATTGACATAATGCTTTCCCTAGCTACTCTAACCCTAAGTCCTAACCCTCAGCCTAAACCTAATTGTAACCCTGACACTAAAATCACATTTTGAGCCTTCAAAGTTGGGTGACGGGCGTTTTGTTACCATAAGTGACCGTTGGTCCCCACAAGTAAACTAGCATGCTACTTTTGTCCTCAGAAAGATGTCCAAACATGTGCACATGCACACACATGCCGTCAGCATTCACTTATTAGCTCCTTTCAAAATGCAGTATTTGTATTTTTTTCCAAGTAATTTTCTCTGTGAGTTTCCTTCTGATGAGCAGGTGTGATATACAGACCTGCCATCGAGGTATCTGAGAGCCATCAGAAGGAGACAGGCTCTCCCTCGTTGTCTCGCTTTGCTGCAGACTGATATCAAGTGTGTTGAAGGACACCATGTGTGCAGCGGCCGGCTGTGCACGTGTCCAGTGTGTGTGTGCGCGCATTTAGGAAAACAGGCCGGGCACACTCACACGGAAAGGGACAGCCTGCCCGTTAATTACGAAAGCTAACAGAGCAGCTGCTGATTCACTCCGGTGTCAGTGAGATTCACAGCAGGACGGAGAAGCTCAGGCGGGACAAGAAGCATTAAGATGGACATGCTGTGACTCACATAAAGTGAAGAGTAATGCTATCAGCTCATGTAGTTCAGGGATTTTAGCTGTTTTAGACGGAGACGCATCAGAAACTTCTCATGCGGTGCAGATAGCTTGAACTTGAAATGTGCCCAATTTCAAGTGTACGCATGAATTTACTGTTTAGAATCTTCTCTGCCAATCGAATAACATCTTGAGACCAAAACACTCAAAGCACTGTTTACAACAAGCCTCATTCACCCAATCATACACACATTCATACAGGTGCTGTTTGTCTTCATCTTTCTTGTACTTAGTCTGATATTTGAATACACATCCACACTCTGACGGATGCATCAGGGTTCAGTATCGTGCTCAACGATGCTTTGACATCCAGACTGGAAAAAGCTGGGAAATCGATCCTTCAACCTTCCGATTGGTAGATGACCGTACATCACCCATACATGTTTTCTATCTCAACATAATACCTGCTGTAAAGTTGGTCTGTTTTATACATGCCATGATAACAATGATTTTCCTTACTGCTCTCATACAAAATATGATGGGCTTGTGTGTGTTACTGCTATCAATTCATGCATTTAAAATTGTGTTTAATAAGGTAAGTGAACATCTATATGTAGGAATATTTATTACTATTATTAACAGCTAATTTTCTACTAATAAAATGCAGAAGACTTGGGGTGAAAACTGAGAATGAGTAGTGGAAATATGTGCGTGTGTGTGTGTGTGTGTGTGTGTGTGTGTGTGTGTGTGTGTGTGTGTGTGTGAGAGATACTGTTAGAGAGTCTCGTGAAGCTCGAGGAAACTAAATATGAATGGATGCAAAACATTAAGTGTCCAAACGCTGCAAAGGCTGATAGACGTTTGTGTGTTGTGACTTTTATGTATATATTGTGCTATTCTTAGTTAGTGTATTGTCTGTCTTTGTTAATGTTTGTTTATAATGGAGCACTGTAATGAAAAATTATTTCCCCTAAGGATCAATAAAGTATTCTGATTCTGATTAGACGGGCTTCCCAGAAAGAAAGCTTTGCACAAACCTCAGCGATCGTAAAATGTTTGCAAAAGAGAGAAAAGCGAGAGCAATGCAAGACACCGTAAACATGCCATCTACAACAAAATCATCCTAAAACTCATTCAGTGGATGTGAAGATCGAACCAGTTTATGTACCAGTTGCTAAAGTCAAATATGGAGGTTTTATAGAGAATCACATAAAAGGAGCGTTTAGTTACAATGCCAGAGTACGAATTGGCAAGTGTCTTTAAACCTGGGATAGTACGAGATGATAATAGGAGTACAGATATGAATGTTGAAACAGTCTCACGCTAATTAATGTCTATAAATAGGACAAATCTGTGAATGTGTGGCATAGAAATGCTGAGTGCTCATCAGCACAAGGGCTTCTGCTCATGGAGTACTGCAGGAGCAGAGGGACACGCTGATAACAGTGAGAGTCTCAGATTACGATAAGCCTCATCCTTCCAGCTTCTACGCACCGGCTTTCACCGAGCAGAAGCCGGGGACAGATGAGAAAAGTGTTTCTGAGGACGAGGTGGATTTCCACAAGGAGTGAAGCCGCCCAGGAGAGGGCGCCCCTCGCTCAGTGAAGTATACCAGAGCTGAGCGCATGCACCAGGACACGAAAACACACATACACACAGTGCAGCATCTGTGTTGGAGATATCAGTCTTTTTATGGGCATTACTTCCTCCTCGAAACATTCGCCCTTCTTACTCTGTGCTCTTCTAATCCAAGCCCTACACCAAGTGTTTCCACTCACGCTGCACCTCAGGCGGCCCGACTCAGTACGGACGAACTCGCTGGAGAGCGTCCTCACTCAGTGCCTGTATTCATTTATGCCATCTGTTTAGCATATGCAAACACACTAGCACTACATCGTCCTGTCGCTGGAGAGATGACAAAATACAGTATCGTCTACTGGCACCTTGTGTTGCCATGGAAACAGGATGCCAAGGTAGACATTAATCTGCAAAACCTCTGACTCGCATTTGAGATGGAACCTGTGGCTGAATGATCGGTGAACTTTGGTGGAGGTGCTTCTCAGAAAATCAGAGGTTTGTTGATGTGGCGCCGCCGAGGATTCAGGAGAAGCGCTCTGCACTGTGTCTTCTTGACAGCGCCATCTTTCAGAACGAAGACATTTGCAGAGAAAGGCAATGACTTTTTTTCTGTGTGTGCATTTTGTTTTGTGTTTTTTTATGAAATGGAGTTTTTGGGGGGAAGTAATACTGTTGTCAAGGTACTGTAGACACACAAACACAGATGCAAACATCATGAAATGAACTCTGTATCCCAGACAAGTGTCTCTGGAACCCTCAGTGGAATGGTTTCAGAGATATCCATATTAATAAGGTTATTTTAATGTGTGCTCACTCTGTCAGGACACCTTGTTCTAAGACCAGCGCATAGGTGTGTCCCGGGGGTCCTCCATATTCACGCGGTGATTGCAAGCAACTAACAGCAACTTATTAAGATGTGGACGTTGACTCTTTTTAAAAAAAAACATTTCCCTAATATAAAAAGAGGGCTGCCACAAGCCTGCAAGCATCACCTATCTGGCATCCTTTGAGCAAGGAGATCCTGTGGATGAGAGTGGAACATTTATGCTCAGAATAAAACTACAACTAGTGGTTCACAGGTTTGTAAACTTCCTTATCTGCTTAAGTGCAGATAATCTTGTCTATATGGACCATCAAACATTAATTTCACGCTGCAACAAATCACTCACAGCGATCAGCTATAATTCAGGCCATCAGCTGAAACTTGTACGTTGCCAGGTCTCTCTTTCCCCAAGGTTGCTGTGCCCTCGCTCTACTCTTAAGCACATGTGTCCCACCCAGTGTTGGTCAAGTTACTTGAAAAAAGTAATCAGTAACTAATTACTGATTACTTCCCCCAAAAAGTAATCCCGTTACTTTACTGATTACTTATTTTCAAAAGTAATTAATTACTTAGTTACTTTTTAAAAACATGATTTACAACCTGAATAGGTGATAAAGTGATAGATCTCTCAGCCCAATTCTACTTTTTCTACATAATCCATCATACAAAATGTAATCAAATGGAAAAGTCTCCTTTTAAAACTTGTTTTATTAGTTTTAATCTTTTAACTTTATGCATCAAGCAAAAATTTAATTATATGCAACATTCTCTGACTGGAAGAAATTTGTTTAATATTTAAACTTATTTTCTGCACATTCCAGCACATAAATTTTATTTTTTTGTGTGTGTGTTTACACTCAGTCTTTCAAATAGATGCAAGTAAAACACAGCAGAAAATAAATAAAGTCAAAGACTCAGCGGTCCTTTTGCTCTATTTTCACCTGTAAAGCAGGAGTGAGGTAGGCGGAGGTTTACCCTGGTGCAGGTGTGCCGCAGCGGTCAGTGGAAGGATACGGCAGTTTCTCTGTGAATTTCCCATTACATAATAAAGTATTCTGATTCTGATTCTGATTACGTGGTAGCGCACTCGGTGCTTGCTTGGAAGTTTAGGGGTTTTTGTCGCTGTAAAAAGAAGTTTTCTTCCCACACACAACGCACGCTAATGTTTTTGTCACTTTTTATGGAATCAGACTTAAAGTAAGGTCAGTACTTCCACACTTTAAACGCTGCACGCTCATACTCTCTCCCGTACTCGATATATGATCCACTGTTGATCTGCACACAGCTGTTGTCACGAACGTCACACTTGCTTACCTCACTGTCATGAGACATTCTTGCAAAAAAAAAAAAAAAAAAAAAAAAAAAAAAAAAAAAAAAAATCACGGTTTTAGTAACGCAGCGTTCCTACGGGAAAGTAACGGTAATCTAATTACCGTTTTTGCAATAGTAATCCCTTACTTTACTCGTTACTCGAAAAAAGTAATCGGATTACAGTAACGTGTTACTGCCCATCTCTGGTCCCACCTTGAAAAGTCGGGCAGGTAGCTTTCGAGCCATGTGTCAGACAAACAGAAGGTACAAAGTGCATAACAGCAGAGGGAGTTGATGTTAACGTGTCAAAATGTCCACGGCGCTGATAAATTCACATCAGAGTAGCACTAACGAGCTTTTGTTAGTGGGATGCATGTGCATGCAGTCTCGGTGCAGTCGAAGGAAAAAACGCACACAGAGGTAGAAGAAAAGTCATTATTGTGAAAGCTGCGGCCAGGTACCTGAGTATATCTCCCTGCTCTTCAATTTCATCAGCAACCTCTTCACACCTGCAACGATGTGAAGAAGCCCATCACCATCACACGTTCCAACAACTGCTCCCCCAACTTTTCCCTTCCCTCAGGCATGTAGGTAGAGAAAGTTAATCCACACAGAGAACCCCATCAGATCTGACACATGTTAATGTTGCTAGGGGTAGCTATGGAAGCCCGTTTCCGCCACTAAAAAAAAAAAAAAGGATCCATAACTCAAAATTTCGAGTTATTATCTCGAAATTTCGACATATTAACTCAAAATTTTGAGAAAAGCAACTCGAAATTTCGAGTTAGCGCTGCCAATCAGTAATCTACGTGAATGACGTCATTTCCATGTTACCCGGAAGCTGAAGCCCTCAGCTACAAATGCTACAGCTAAGCTACCGGTATTACATCCAGTCGTGAATGCACAGATTGCTGAGTGTTTTCAGCCTGGCTTCACAAATGATGAAATCCCTGTGTTATTAGCTGAATCACATGGTGTTACTATCAGCAAACATACTTTAATTTGTTGGGATCCGTTTTTGAGTGCGCGGTCCTGCGCCATATGCTTCCGGGTAACAAGAAAGCGACCTCATTCACGTATATTTTTGATTGGCAGAGCTAACTCGAAATTTTGAGAAAAGTAACTCGAAATTTCGAGTTAAATTTCGAGTTATTTTCTCGAAATTTCGAGTTATTATCTCGAAATTTCGAGAAATATAACTCGAAATTTCGAGAAATATAACTCGAAATTTCGAGTTATGGATACTAGCTTTTTTTTTTTTTTTAGTGGCGGAAACGGGCTTCCATAGGTAGCAGTGAGGTGGGAAAAGAATAATTTTATGTAAGAAGGATAAAGTGAGCAGTTTGTGGCCAAACAGTGAGGTCAGGGCAGGTCAACACTATGTGAGAAACATGGTCAGCTCCGAGATGTAGAGCACGCAGACAAATATGACCCCCCCACTGAGTCGCCATTCCCCGGGATCACAGCCTGCTCATTACTCTCACAGACTGGCTCTCGCTTTCCATCTCAGCACTGTGTGTGAGTGGTGTCATTAGTGGAGAGGGGGACATCTGTTAGGTCCTTACCTGCGTTCCTGTCTGGTAAGATACAGCAATGCTTCTGCAGTATGCCTGGCAACACCTTCCAGGAAACAACAGAAGAAGAGCAGAAGAGATGGAAAAACGTTAATATCACAACAGCTCAAAGCAGATAAACAACTCAGGGCTCAGCGGAAATGCACTGAGCCATGCTGAGACCCACAATTACAGAGAAGCAACAGATACCCATTTCTCACATCATTAGCATCAAAAGGAGCAGCTCCCACCTTTATCTGCAACCTTTCTTCTGCAAACTGTGGGAGGTTCATTTTAAGCTCTGAGTCAACAGTGGAGGTGCAGAAACATTAAGGTAAAGAGTGGCAGTGGGATCGGTGAATCCGACACAAATAGGAGCTCTGCTCCATCGACGTCTGTTCCACAAAGTTTTAGCAGCCATTGCTATACAACAGCCAATTATTAGATTGCTCCAAAGCCTGAGGCTGTTATCTAATCAATAATTTATGCCAACAATCTATTCTGTGAGGATTCACCACAAATTTAATCGATTCAGATTTTATCTGAACTTCGAATGTTTTGCTATCATCTCCCGTCCTCTGTCAGTGACCGTTTTGTTCTTGGGAAACGCTGCTGAATCATTTGTGTGCAGACCTGAAAAATCACTGGGTTTTGTAATGATAACAGCTTTGTTCAGCTGCGACACTGAATATCATTACAGGCATTATTATTGCATGATTTCTATCTGGAAAAAAAGCTCTTGGAATGTAAACAAAACCTGAGATTCGGCGGTGACTCAGCAGGTCCCATCAGTCTCTTTTTGTCTTTGCATCTGACTGACAGGCTGATTGTTACCTGAAATGGCTTTAACAGGCGACAGGCCTCTTCTTTATTTCTTCAGCTCCATTTTTTCCTTGTCATTATGTTAACATCCCTTTACATTTGCGCTCACTCGTTATCTCGGGCTGCTCTGTCTCGCAGAGTTATTTCACTCTGCTTTGGGACTGAACAAGCCAGATCAGATAAATGTTCTTTTTAATTAAATGGGGGAGCATATATAAAGGTACTTGAAGAAAAGCGAGAAAAGCCTGAAAAATAAAAACGAACCCTTCTAGCTCATCTGTAGGAGACATTGAATGAGCTAGCAAGAAGACACTACATCATCCATCCATGAGCAGGGCAGCAGACATACTCTTATCTTGGAAACTCACTTACTGCTAGCAGAGCAAAGGTAGGCATGTCCTAATTATCTGCATCATTAAAAACACTTAATTTTGGATTTTCATTCAAAAACATTACTTTCTGAAATAACCTGAACATGTATCTCCAAAAATAAACATTTCCAGTCCACCAACACCAAAATTACTGTCATGTTCAGCGATTCTTCACACAAATTATTTAGAAACAGAAAAATGAACAGTTAACATGTGAGAACTGAGGTTTACATACAGTAGGCAGAATAAGTATTGAACACCAATTTTCTAAGGAAATATATTTCTAAAGGTGCTGTTATCATGAAACTGAATGTCAGTAACAACTCGACCAGTCCACACAAGAAAAGAAACCAAACCACAGATAAAAATAAGAAATGACACAGGGGGAAAGTGCTGAACACAAGAGGAAAGGGACATCATGAATTCTTTGAGCTGTTAGAACACAATCCTGCCACTTAGTGCAAATGACTATAATCTGGTTCAGTCCTTAAAACAGGTGTTTCATTACCAAAAAACATCCCACGATGGGTAAAACCACTGAACTCTCTCAAGACCTTTGCAACTTTATTGGTAAAAAGCATACTGATGGCACCGGTTACTGGTTTCTAAACTACTGAGCACTGCTGGAGCCATAATCTGGAAGTGGAAAGAACATCATTTCCCCTTAAACCGACCACGAGCAGCAACTCCCCGCAAGATTTCAAACAGAGTGAAAAGAATGATCAAGAGAGTCCAGGAGCCGGGGAGGAACCTGTGGCTACAGAAAGACCTCAGTCGGCAGGTACAATTATTTCAAAGTAAAAAAAACAAAAGAAGTAACACACTCAGCCACCATGCCTGTACGCACACTCACTACACAAGACTCCACTGCTGAAAGTAAAGCATATGTTTAAAGTTTGCTGAACAACATTTAGACATGCCTGAGAGTTTAGTCTGGTCAGATGAGACCACAACTGAACATTTAGATGCAAAATGTTTGAAGGTGAAAGGGCGCTGAATACCACCCCAAAACACCAGCAGGAAAGCTTGGAGGTGGGAACATCATGGTGAGGGGCTGTTTTCCAGCATACAGCACTGACACGCTGCGTATAATTGAAGGAAGGATGAATGGAAAAATGTACGGAGACTAAAAATCTGCTTCCATCTAACAGGATGATGAAGATGAAACGAGCGTGGATGTTTCAGCGAGACAGTGATCCCAAACACAGCCGAGGAAACTCTGGTTTCAGAAAAATGAAAATAAAGCTGCTGAAATGGCCGAGCCGATCACCTGAACTGACTCCAACTGAGAATCCATGGAGAACTGCAGCAACCTGCAGACTTTGTGGAAGAACGAGCCAAAAATCACAGCTGAGCTGAATGTGTGTGACTCGTTACTCCTTACAGGAGGGGAAGCTGGTATGACCAACAAAGCCTTTTGTGCAAACACATAACTTCATTCATGGACATCTATGGTTTGATTTTTTTCTATGGATGTGGATTAGATGGGTTGTTACAGACATCCGGTGAGAATTTAACGTCAACATCAGCTTTAGAAATATATTTACTTTGAAAATTGGTGAGTTGTTCAGATAGTACTTTACCCGTTGTAGATGATGGATGAGGAATGATTCATCAAAGAACTATGACAGGGCTATAAACACACATGGTAATTAGGGAGATGGGAAACACCAGGGAATGCAGCTGCAACTAATCAGACAATGGAAGCAAATCCAAACCCAACAGACACAAGAGGGACAATGCACAGGAAACACCGGGAGGCTGGGTAAACTGGAAGAATACAATAAACACAACAGTACGTGAAATGACAAAATAACTGAGAACCCAACAAAAAATGGAAGATCTAAAAGACCAGATACAAATAATAATGCCGTCAAATAAAGCATAAGAACCTACAGAAGCACTACGAAAAATAACAAGAACTGAATAACCTGGAAACGAAATACTGGCAAACCAGGGATGACCTACAAACTGTAGTTTGTCCTGCTGAACATATAATCTGCTCAGTCTGAAGTCTCCGTAATCGAGGTTCTGCACGTAAAAGTGGGAAAGAAAGTTCAGATATAAATGGATAGCTCTGCAGAGATTATGACAGAATTATTGGTTTGCATTACCCAAAACAGCTGCATGATGCACAGATTTAACTAATGCTGGGAGCTGGCTGCCTGGCAGAGACTCGCTCTGGAGGAGGGTGGAAAACAAGCTGTCAGGGACACTCTTGGTACTCGCTTCTCATTTACGCTTTAAAAGGATTGGAGTCGGGAAACAAGTCATCGAATTTCACAAACCAAAACGCGTTAGGCATCTGTTTGTTTGTCTTTTTAAGCTTGTGTTGAGATGAACGCAAGAGAGGATTTATGTTCTGTGTTTTAGGAAGACAGATTTACACACAGCAGAACAATCCCACGGACACGTGTAACTGGGGCAGCTGCAAAAAACACACGATCGATAATCAAGTTTCGTAAAGCAGACTTGCTTTCTAACGTACAAACATTTGACTAGCCGGTCTGAATTCATGCCAGCGCCAAACATACATTATAAAAATAACCTTAATTAGATAAAAGCCAGGTAATTATAATCACGTGTTACATCAATTATTTCATTTGTTTTACAGCTTGCTTCAGTCAGAGGAAAGACGCTGTCCTCAAGACTAAAGGCCTAATCCTGTGCATGAGTCCTCAGTCCCCACTGAGACATAAAAAGCCTCAATTGGCTCAGTTTTTATAACAACCAGCTCTGTGGAGATGATTTAAGCTCTAAAATCAGTCGATGCTTTCACTTGATCATTTTTTTTCATAAAATCATCTAAAACTCCACGAGATAATCAGGTTATAATAACAAAAAGGAGTGAATTTATAGACAGTAGAAATCCTTCTTACAGAAACACACTGTGCATCTGTTCGTTTTGGGAGGTTTTTCTTTGGTGTGTCTGTTTGTTTTCATGTCTGCATGATGGGAAAAACAGAGCTTCTCTTTAAACCTCAAGCTTGTTGATTTAAATATAGTTTCACGTCTAGGACAAAGCAGACACAGAGCTACGTGCCTCCTCTTACAAAGGCATACTTTACAGTGTTAAAGCACTGATGAGACAGTGGCAGAAGAAGAGAGAAATAACCAAATGCATGCTCATTAACTGAGATGAACAATCAAGTAGACCAACTCAGGTGAGTCATCAGGTGAGCATCCGTGGAGAAACGTTCTTCTTTGATATCAGCTCTCTGTGAATGACCCCAGGACTTAAAAGTACCGTCATTTATCTGGGAGATTGTTTTGTCTGATGCTGATGGAGCCTACGTCACGAGAACAGAGGATGTGAACTAGCTTTCATAATTGACTAAAAGTATAGTTATGAAATCAGAAAAGTTGACCTAAACAAGTCTTAATCTAGCCTGTGACCTGGATGACTCAGAACCTGCACAGACAAAAACAAGTCTGAGCTTTACTGCTGAACTTCTACTTTTCTCCTCCACACTGGGAGCCGTGTACCCTACAACCTGTCAGCTCACAGCGGCTGAACCGGGCTGGTGTACGTGCCTCCAAACAGGTCAGGCTCCAGCGCACCACTGTCATTTCATTCTTCTGCTCGTGATCTGAGGCTGACCATGTCAAAGAGCACTGAACTACTCTTAACCTAATGCTGCAAGACTCACTACCTTTAGTGCAGGCAGTTATCACAAGTGGCAGTATATAACAAAAAATCTTGCCGCCTGCTGCTGAGGGACAGAGTGCAACCCATGGCGAGCTAATGGAGATCTGAGCAGATAGACGGGAAGCAGACTCACTCCAGCCCATTTCAAAGCGCTGCCTGAACACTGTCTGCTCGCTTTCCATCTGGTTAAATGCAGCGGTGCACAGGCTGAGCAGATGATAAGGTCTGCACCTCCCAGCAGTGGCTTTTAGGACACACACAAACATGCAGCATATTTAAGACTCCTTCCAGTGTAATGAAGTCCAAGTAAACAACACAAAGTCAGGTCACAGAGCTGAATCAACAGCAGTTTCAGCAGAAACGATTCGTTTTATAGCAATAGTTTTATTAGAGGAGAGTGCGGCTGTTTGAACAAAGTATGAAAGTAGCTTCATTCTGCTGATGTTTTTTATCACTGGTGGTAGGATACATCAGATTTCATTATACATAAATAAAACATAATTGTCCCCTTGTTGAGCTAGTAATAATTCTTATTATATTATAATAATATATCTATTTATTACTACTACTATTATTATTATCTATTTGTTGTTATTATATGTTTAAGACAGGATTTACCACGGTTCAGAATATCTCTGCTTGTTTGCCCACAAACTCGTCCTACACCATCAGGAGCTGAGCTACCAAACTGGGCACACAGGTGCATCATCTGCCTCTGACGGTTCTTATCTATAGCAGACATTATTACATCATCATTATGCCTAACAGCCACCTCCCTCTTCAGCTGCTCCCTTAAGGGGTCGCCACAGTGGATCACCTGCTTCCATCTCACACTATCTCTGGCACACCAACACTCTGCATGTCCTCCATCAACACATCCATGAATCTTCTCCGAGGACTTCCTCTTCTCCACCTGTCTTGCAGCTCCATGTTTAATATCTCCACCAACCCTCCTCTGCATGTGTCCAACAATCACCTTCCAACAAGCTAAAATGACCTTTGAATTAAGCATGACATCATCATGTTGCCTAGCAACCACCTAACAAATGGCCATGTCCACGTTATGTTAATTCATGTATTCAGCAGGTTACTTAGTCACTTCTATCCACACAAGCCTGATATGGTATAAACTGTAAATATTATAGTTAAAAGCTCCCTGTGATCACATCAGTAGATATCACATGAATCATATCATACACTCAGATATTTCAGCTAAATTAACAATAAAGCACTGTTACAGCAAAGCGACCTTCACTTTGCTTCTTCAGGGTGAAGTTAGTGGCACCAGAGAGGAAAACATGTAAATGAAAAGTAAAAGGCGGGGCCAGAAAAACAGGCACCAACTGCAGGGATGTGTTTGCAGGGTCAGATGAAGGACAAAGCTTTATATAGATATATAAAACAGGCTTTGATACTTTTACGTGAAATGTAAATAAGTCGGTATACAAGAGCAGATGTATGGCAAAGACTTCTGATGGAAAAGCACAGAGTCAGCCTGTGCGTGTCAGAAAGCCCGACAGAAAGACGCCATCCGAAATATCATAAAACTAGTCTGACAAAAAAAGATTATAGCTTTGCTTCTGCTTACTTTAAATCCAGCTTAACTTACATGAGATGTTTCTTTTACTTTACACTATAAATTTCACTGTAAACATCAGACTAAACTTTTCTTAGCATTAAGTTATCATTTAAGCACCGAGCACCTGGAGAACAACTCTCCAGAGGTGAAAACAACACGATGCACAGTAATCACGGCATGAATTGTCAGGTGTTGCTGTGTGCAGGCAGGAATAGGACCCAAGGTGCAGACACTCGGAGGGAGAACTTGAACTCAAAACAGCTTTAATGCTAAACTAAAAAGTAACATAACTGGAAATATCAAAATAAACTTACACCAGAAGACTGACAGAACACACAGCTAGATAAACGGTAGATCACAACACAGACACAGAGAAACACAGGGCTTAAATACACAGAGGGAGCAAGCAGGGAATGGGTAACAGGAGGGAAACACAGCTGGGGCAAATCAGGCCTAACGAGACAAGGGGAAGCAAAACCAGATACATTAACATTAGACATGGACCTTCAAAATAAAACAGGAAACATAACACAGACTGAACTAAAGACACAGAGGCTGTATCCCAATTCAGGGTCTGCTGCCTTAAAGTACGCATTTCAAGGCCGATTACGTCACAGCGGCGCGCCGAAGGCTGTCCCAATTCAAAGGCTGCTCGAAATGCGGCCCTGAAATGCGTCCTTCATTTCCCTGAATTTTAAGGCTGTGGCAGTGTAGACTTCGTAGCCCAACATATCCCAGAATGCATAGCGTGGCGATGGGTGTGGATAAATTTGCTGAAAAAAAACGGCGGATGAGGGGCGGCCGAAGAGTAAACTTTAAGTAAGTACTGAATATTATGTCACTTATTTATGTGCAAATGTGTAATAACGAAGACCATTAAAACATTACTGTTGGCCACATGTCGGCAAAGTTATGTGACATTAGTGACGTTTGTACGAACTTGGTTTTAGAGCCTTTACTTTAAAATATACGCCGTTCAATAGCTGAGCTTAATCTTACAGAGAATGATCAAAGATCATGTAGAAACAAACAAACAAATGAACAAAAGATTTTCTCCTTCATTTCTGTCAAACAAAGCTGTATGACACGTTTCCAGCTGTTAGTATCATGGTTGCTAGGCAACCTGGGCAGCGCAACGGAGACTAGACCGTCCCATTTCACAAGCCTCGCACTTCCGGCCTTAGCGGTCTTTGAGTACGCGGCCCTTGAGGATCGTTGAGCCTGCGTACTTTAAGGCTGCAGACCCTGAATTGGGATACAGCCAGACTCACATGCAGGCACTTCAACAGAGGGAACAAAGACATGGGACCAGGGCAGACAGACACTGACTGGACACGGGGATATAGCAACTAAGGATAACACAGAGACATAAGGCAAGGCAAGGCAAGTTTATTTGTATAGCACAATTCAACAACAAGGTGATTCAAAGTGCTTTACAGAGACATTAGAAACAAGAACAAATAAAAAGCATGATTTAAAATTGATTAAAACAAGCAAATAAACTAACTAACTAATTAACAAACAAACAAACAAACAAACAACAGTATATAAAATCAAAACAGATAAAATCAGAACAGTAGATAAAATCAGTAGTTAAATGTAAGTTTTGAAATTTAAGCTTAAAGTGTGGATTTGGTGCTTTATTCAAATGCAGCTGAGAATAGGTGAGTCTTCAACCTGGATTTAAATAAACTGAGTGTTTCAGCTGATCTGAGGCTTTCTGGAAGTTTGTTCCAGATATAAGGAGCATAAAAGCTGAATGCAGCTTCTCCGTGTCTGGTTCTGACTCTGGGAACTGATAAAAAACCGGATCCAGATGACCTGAGGGATCTGGAAGGTTCATACTGGGTCAGGAGGTCATTGATGTATTTTGGTCCTAAACCATTCAGAGCTTTATAGGCCAGCATCAGAACTTTAAAGTCTATCCTCTGACGGACAGGCAGCCAGTGTAAGGACCTCAGAGCTGGACTGATGTGGTCCACTTTTTTGGTCTTAGTGAGGACTCGAGCAGCAGAGTTCTGAATGAGCTGTAGTTGTCTGACTGATTTTTTAGGTAGACCTGTAAAGATGCTGTTACAGTAATCAAGCCTACTAAAGATGAATGCATGGACTAGTTTTTCCAGGTCCTGTTGAGACATCAGATCTTTTATCCTTGATATATTCTTGAGGTGATAGTAAGCTGACTTTGTTATTGTCTTAATGTGTTTTTCTAAGTTTAGGTCTGCATCCATCACTACACCCAAATTTCTCGCCTGGTTTGTGGTTTTTAGATGTATAGATTGAAGTTCTCTGGTGACCTGTAATCGTTTTTCTTTGGCGCCAAAGACTATTACCTCAGTTTTGTTTTTGTTTAGCTGGAGAAAATTGTGGCACAACCAGTCATTGATTTCCTCAATGCATTTACCAAGAGCCTGTACAGGGCCTCGGTCTCCTGGTGACATTGTGATATATATTTGTGTGTCATCTGCATAGCTGTGATAGTTTATTTTGTTGTTGTTTATAATCTGTGCCAGTGGGAGCATGTAGATGTTAAACAGAAGGGGTCCCAAGATGGAACCATAAGACATAACTCTAACGAAGAAACCAAAGAATAGAAATGATAAATAATACAATAAACTCAAAACCCTGGGTCAACGACCCAGGCATCCTAACATGAATAGCCTACAGCATCCACTGCTCCTCTGTCTCGCTCTGTCTGCAGACCTGCGTTTGGAGTATTTGCAGCAAAGCAACTTAAAAAGAAAATCTGAGCAGCCCGGGTTTAGAAACATATCCTAACAGCTTCACCACACGAAACTTTTTCTGGCTCTTAATCAAAATCCTTAAACTTTGTCCCAGTTAAAACTCGCTCTGCCTTGATTGTCCTTCATTAAGGTCGGGTGCTTTTTTTGCAGCTGATATATTCAAGTTCACTGCTCGGTGAAAAAAGGCCCGATAAAGATTTGGTTGTAAAGAGCTTTGGCCAGCTGTAATGGTTCCACACTCCACAGGCGAGACCAGTTGAAATGGGATGGTGTGATGCTCTTGCATTACTGTGAGATTTTATATTATGACAGAGTGTTAACACAAGAGGTCTTTGAGGACATATTTATAATTCCATTTAGAGCATGAGATGATTTACCTTTGTCTCTAGTCAAAGAGTTTCAAAGGCGCACAGCTGACAAGAGACACAGCCGCTCGACTCTCTGCTCGGCAAACTCTCAAAGGACAACCTTTAGAAATCGTCATCAGTGCTGATATCAAACTATTTCTATTTACCGCTAGAGAGAAAAGGTCACTCAGGACACCGGCTCGCCATGCCTGAGGGCTACGCATCGGTACAGTAGCACTGGGAGAATTCAGGGACCCCCGTCTGTACGCGTTATCCCACCACAGCACAAAGGTGATTAAATGACTGCGGCTGCTTTGCAGGTATGCACAGATATCCCCAGACACAAAGGACTCACACACACAAACACACACACACTTGGATCTCATGCCTCATGTTTTATATTCATAAAGCAGCGTCTCATCCATCCCCTGCACTCACTCTGCATCCCTCTACTCAAGCCAAAACTATTACAGGTTCATTCACAAAATGATCTGAGGTATAAAAACTGAGGCAAACACATGGAAAGAAGTTGGATTTGTGTGCACGGGCTGGTAAGAGAAAGTCTTAAAGTGAGAGAAAATGCTGGGACATGCAGGGGGAAGCGGAAACACATCCGTCACAGAGAGCGGATGAATAAGAAAAGAACCTCCTGAATGTTTCAACGTTTACTTTCAGTCACACTGGTCTACATTCATCGCTGCTCTTCTGCCTCTGCGTTCACCAAAATGACATCACTGCATGCAGAAATGCAACGTCTGAAGTTTGTGCTGCATCTTCAAATAGATTATGAGAGCCTTATCGTGTCACTGCCAAGGAGCCAAAGTCCACACGAGCCACTCTTTTGTGTGGGCGCAGAAGCGGGTGCACGCTTGTGCATGCAAGAAAAACAAGAAAAAGCGACCTTTGCGCTTACCTGCTGCTCCTTGGCAGGTAGCTCCATGCCCTCCTGGGTTTTAATTGCACCTTAGAACACATATGCATCAACACTACAATGAGCGGGTGGAGGGAGGTTTGGAGTCTTCTCCCACCCCCATTCTCTGCGGCCTGCTGGAGCGGGAGGGCTAGTAGGAGGAGTTGGCCGTCCGACTGCGGTCTGGGGTGAGGGGCCTCCCTGCTGCTGCGGAGTCGGGGTGGTCTGCCTCTCCCCACCGCAGGGAAAAGGGTAACACCACCTGGGTCTGGGTGCAATTCCCCCCTCCAGGGGCAAGGGTACCTAGACCCGGTTTGTAGAGTACGCTTGGGGAGTGTGATTGTGTGTACAGCGTCTCTTTATGTCTGTCTCCACGTTGGTTGAGTGTGGAGTGAGTGCATATGAGAGCATGAGGGTGGGAATGGATGTTTGTGTCTGTGTGTGCCTGTATGTCTGTGTCTATATGTCAGGTTGGGTATCAGACGCCACCTCTCTGGGGACACCTCAGGCCCTCCAAGGTTTGGAGGCCTATCTCCACCCACCACCACTTCCCCTGCCAGTGGCGGACTCCCTCAGGTGTCGGTGTGTTGGTGGTTCTTTGTGTCTGGGGGTGGGCGTCCGGGTACACACCGGCTCACTCCTTGGCGGCCGCTTGTCGGGGCCTGGGGCCTGGGGCTCGCTCGGGCCCCTTTGGAGGTGGGGTGCCCCCGGCCTCTCGGCCTGGGGCTCAGTCACTCAGGCACAGCTGGGGGCCGGCGGAGCTCACGGGCGCGTCACTGCAACTCCCCCTGACTTCTGCTCCGCGGCTGCTGGGCGAGCCCTCATCTGGGACTCTCCTCAGCTCTTACTGGAACAGTGGCGCGGCTGCCCCTCTGTTGGTCTTCCATGGTCTCTTGTGTTCTGGGGGCCTCTGGATGTCTGGAGTTTTGATCTCCTCCATACCCGCTTCACACCCTGGAGGACAGGGCTGTGGCCCCCCCACACTCCCTAGCAGATCATTACATGGAGAAACCTTTGGAATGCAAGCATGCTGATCCACACAGGTATGCACACATGGGTATTCACAGACGCGGACTAAAGCTTTCTTGGCTGCTACCTCAAAGCACACTGTGCGCTGTCTATCTTACGTGCTGCACAATATCGTTTATTATTTAGTAAATATTGATATCTATGACTAGCTAGTTTATTGTGATGGTGCTTTGTTTTCTCTATTATTATGTTGCTCTTTGTTGTTTGCTGTCTCCTCTGTTTGTTTTTTTTGTTTGTTTGTTTTTTTTCTCCATACAGGTGACCCAGGAGTTCTTTTTTTTTTTCTCTCTCTTCCCCCCCCCTTCTCACCGTCTCTTCTCCCCTTTGGTTTTCTTTCTTTCTCTCCCCCTCTTTCTCTCATTCATTCCCCCTGTCCTATTTATTAAAAAAAAAAAAAAAAAAAAAAAATGACAAAGGATGAACTGAAGCTCTGCCATCACGTAATGTCGCATACTGCTGTTTCTGATGTCATTTAGAAAAGAAAAAAAAAAGAAAAAAGAAAAAGAAAAAGCGACCTTCAATTTTCAAAGTGCTTCTGGGAGGAAAACAGTATCAGTTTCCAATTACTTTTTTAAAAAATGCAGGCAGTGGATTTTAATTAGGCACCCTCCTTTTTAAGTGAAGAAATTGCCTGTTAGGATGAGTAAAGATTTCTCAGTGAATCATCGAGCTCTCATTGAAGGGCTGACTTGTCGCCGGGGAAAGCAGAGGTGGCGGTGTGAATGGGGTAAAAGGTGGGGAAGTGACATGTCATTTTTCACTCCAGGCCTTACAGTGGCGACCTTACATTTCTCATCTGCCACCAGCCAGGACGGACAGGTAGGACAGACGAATTATGGTTATGGTTAGATACTGCGATCCACATGCAAATCTGCACACAAACAGATACTGACACTTGCATTTCATGCAGTTAGTTTGGTGTCACACCGCTTGCTATTTTCAATGAGAGAACACGGGGCGGTTTGCAAAGACCCCACATAAAACATTCAAAAATCACATTTTCCACATATGGCCTGCTATACTATGCAATGCACAGACCTTCAGCTCTTTATCTTACACATCAGTGTCTCACCCAAGAAGCTGTGTCACTGAAGGAAGACTAGCTGACCGCTACTGTCTAAAAATAAGTGCTTTTGTATTATTGAGCAGGACAGGAGCGCAGCATCGAAGAGTATCCTGGTAAAACTTTTAGCCACTTGTGCGAACAGCAGTGACTCCATTGAGCTTCTGAAGCATTCCAATGAACATGGTCCCCTATTTTTAGCACCTCTGTGATTATGATGTCTGACTATGTGAGCGCTGGCAGCCAGCACTTTGTCACTCACAGCGCGTGCTGAGTAGTCTGCATTTGCTATGGATTCAGCAGCAGTGTCGAAGCGGGCGTCCTATACAACTTTCCTTCTTTTTGTGCTGCTCAGTCAGTGGAATCTGTCAGAGCTAAGACGTCAATACTTGCGGCTGCACTGAGTCTTAAACAACATCATTTGTCAATGTACACCGAGAGTGATGACAAGCTTCTTTTTTTGCACAAACATGCAGTTAGCAAGTTCTTTTTTCAGCATGGCCAGCGCTGTTAGAGGATGACTGCTACACCACGAGCAGCCTGCAAATCTTACTACTTGTTCATTAAGAGGGCTTGCAGGAGGTGTATATGTGCTATTCAGTGTGTTGTTCACTGCAAGGAATTATGCAACATGTTTACCTAAATCAGCATAATTTACTACAGAGTAAACTCATCCATTGGCTCGTTTTTTGCAAGCTTTTTGGAGCTTCACTATCATTCAGGGTTGCCAGTGTCGGGCTTTGGCTCTGTCAGACACAGTCAGTGAAGCTCATCCACCCACAGAGATGGCAGTCAGCATGGCACATACAGTACTACGTGACAGTGCACAAAAGGAGGAGTCTGGCTGAGATCAAACCTGACACAATATCTCTTTGAGAAGTTATCCTAAGCTTTTCTTGCCTGAAGTGCTCTTCGTGCAAGCCTCCTCAGGGATAAATGCAAGTGGAATGACATGCGAGAGCTATAGCAGAGGAGCAGTGATCAGATTCCACATGCAAAGCATGCAGAAATCATATTATACTTGGGCAACTGTAATCAGTGGTCATGATTAAGCAAACCAGCACTGTGACACTTAATATACTTTAAAAATAAGAAGAAGAAAGAAAGCCAGCCGCTTAAAAGTCCCACACTTCTAAGAAAACCTTGCTACTGAACTGCTCACACACACACACCTATTTGTCATCACTGCATACATTTTCCCATTTACTGTAAGATGACTGTATGCCACGTTTGAATGCTGCACATTGTCACATTTCATGACTTCAATGTGTGCTGAAAGATTAAGAAAAGAGAGAGACAGGGAGGAAATACCTTTTTCAGAGCTGACATTCTAGGTGGATCCTCCTCCTGCAAAGCCCGTTCACATGCTGAGGTCCCAAGCCAAGTTTGATGGGTGCGCAAATCTGAACTCAGCCCGGTGCTGATGCTGAGCCATGAGGCGCCTGTTTAGTATTCTCATCTCGCCTGCACACCGTCCTACAGCTGGCTTGGTGTGCGCACGCCCAAGCTGCTGTTATCACAGCTTTCAAACGCAGGGGGCGCTGTAGCCCCTTGGAAAGAATAAAAGTGGACATTAAAAAAAAACCGTATGTTGCTCTGGTAGTATGATACACCTGCTCAGATAATTAATAATGGTTTTATAATAGTCATTTTAGCTGGAGTCATTTTAAGTTCGCTCTACAAATCCAGACCTTCTTGAGTCTTTTTCCTTGAAATACGCAAGGCTAATGAATATTACACTATAAACGAGGTTGATTCGTCTGCCGATGTGAAGAATAGATTCGAGTAATCCCGTAAATACATATCATTAAGTATATACAGAGAGTGTTTGTTTGTGAGGACTGCGTGCATTTTAAATTGGCCGGATTTTGAATAGAAGTTGGCGCAAAAGGAAGCGGAGTCTCTTGGTCGTCACAGTGCGCGTGTGGTAGCCGGTGAAGTGCGCGGTTCAGCAGTTTTGCGCATTACTCTGGGTTAGTGGGCTTTGCTGAAGAAGCTGGAGCTCTGTGGCGATGATACTGACAGATGAATATCTCTGATCTTTAAGTTGAGCGGGACGTGCGCGTCAAGCTAGCTCATTTAAAAAGCTGCTGTAGCATACTTGCTAGCTAACTCAGCTAGCTTGATAGCATAGTAACTTCCTAGCTGAGTGCAGAGTTGGAATTCATGTTTTCTTTGCTTCGACTGTGGTGGATGTTTGAATATGGCACATAGGAAAGAAGGTAAGGACCGCCAGAAATGACTCATCTCATACAAAAACACACACAGAGCTCGTAACTCTTTAGCTCGCTAAAGTACCCAAATAACGTAGCTAGCTAAATCTCGCGTTGGTTTCTGTGTTGTAAACAAAAGCACGTGCTCCTCTGTCAAGCCCTAAAATCACTCCTTGACTTTGGTAGACGTACCCGAGAAGACAGGAGGTTTTGTTTTTTGGTGATTCATATTTGATCAGCTTTTATTAGTTTTTATGTGGTCACGATCGTGTGGACATCTCAGTCCTCTATGTTCTGAATAAATGTACTCACTGACATTTCCTTCTTGTTTTGATGGTTTAGGAAAATGACAAAGACTAAAACTAAAGACTGGCAGTGTACTCTAAGTTTATCTTAACTGTTTGGCATCACAATAAGTTTGTAAACACAGTGTTCATTGTTAGGCTGTGTTATTGCAGTCACAAACAGCATGAACATCACCTGTTTCAGTTTTCAAAGTCAGCGGGTTACATCCTGTTTTCATGCTTCATTCCCACATGGACTAGATCACATGTAGCCTGAATATGCGTAGTTAACACAGCTTGTCTTTGTGTCACTCAGTATTCCAGTCAAAAGTTCTCCAGAAGCTTTACCCTGCCATCCAAGAAGTGGTGACGGAACAGAGCCCACCACATATTGTAGAAGCTCTAGGCAAAAAGAAACATCTGAAAAGCAAAGCTCCTGGAGAGGACACGGCCTCAGGTAAAGTCATGATAATTACTAACACGTTCCTCCCTCCTTTGTGTTTCAGTGCCTTACATTATTTGCCTTATGTGTCTCAGGAGATGCAGTGAAGAGACAGAGCGCAGCCAAACCAGGCAGGCGGATGTACACGGTCCTTCCTCCTCCTGCAGACTATGATATACATTCAGAGGAATCGGTCTCACTACAGCAGCTAAAAAGCATAAATAGCGTGGAGGAACCAGCTGGTACGTCACCCATAATCTTACATTTATGGACTTGGCGCTGTGCACCATAAAGCTAGGAGAGATTTATCTCATGGGCCTCCTCCAGGTTGGCGCTCTGTAGTAATAAAGTTACTCTTTCTGATTGTCTCTGCCACTGTTGTTGGGGAAACAGACAGTGAAAATCAGTCGTGTTCTTTAACTGAGGAGAACTTGTGCAGATGGTGAGTGAGCCTGGGTGGCTCTGTTTTCACTCCGATAGGCCGATTAAATGTGCTTGTCGGGGCAAACTTGCATAATTTATAAAGGAGATATTTAACTATTATTAATAACATGTTGGAGGCTGAGTTGTGAGCTGATTTATGCCGAGCTAAAATCTTCTTGACCTGCGATGAATCGAGCTGTCTGGCAGCGGTATTCAAGGATGAGTCACATGCTCTGCATTTGATATGGATCATTTAAAGACTGTTTGTTTTATCTCCTCTCTCTATTGTCATGAAGTACCAAAGTGATGAGGCTGTAATAAAAGCGCCGGCTCGTTACACTCATCATCTTCTGTAACTCAGACCGTCGTTTAGCTGAAGAGCTTCTGCTTTACCTCAGTGAAAAAAGTGATTTGCTGGCTTACACAGACCATCGTCTGAGGGTGGCCGCTGGAATGACTGACAAGGTTAAGTTTGATTAATTGCACTCGTAAGTGTAGCAGTTCCTAATTGAACACATTTTCGATTTAGTGGGTAGCGAGCCTTCAAGGGAACTGCAACCCAGAGAGCTGTTTAAGGTCAACTAGAGTTTGGGTTCTGCGGAGGTTCATAAAGGCTTCAGTGTAATATTTTACAAAGAGGAGAGTTGATGTAGTTGATGTGGTGTAGAAAGAGAAAAGCTGTCCTAGTCTTGAATGAACAGATCTCTCTTCACATTCACGTTAGCTGCAAAATGTAGAACCGTATTTCTACATGTTTTGAGAAACGGACATCTATTTTAGTTCATCTGATTTTGGGTTTTCTTTGGATCCTCGAGAAACTCTTGTTTCTGAACAATCAAAAGGAAAGTTTATCGTAACCTGTTTTTTTTCTTTTAATTGCATCAAATTCTTGTTTTTTTAAAAGGTTCCTTCATGTAATGATCTGCTAGAGGGTGTGGGGGGGCCACAGCCCCGTCCTCCAGGGCATGAAGCAGGTATGGAGGAGATCAAAACTCCAGACATCCAGAGGCCCCCAGAACACAAGAGACCAAGGAAGACCAACAGAGGGGCAGCAGCACCACTGTCCCAGAAAGAGCTGAGGAGAGTCCCAGATGAGGGCTCACTCAGCAGCCGCGGAGCAGAAGCCAGGGGGAGTTGCAGTGACGCGCCCGTGAGCTCCGCCGGCAGCCAGCCGTGCCTGAGTGACCGAGCCCCAGGCCGAGAGGCCGGGGGCACCCCACCTCCGAAGTGGCCCGAGCGAGCCCCAGGCTCCAGGCCCCGATAAGCGGCCGCCAAGGAGTGAGCCGGTGTGTACCTGGACGCCCATCCCCGGACACAAAGAACCACCAACGCACCGATGTCTGAGGGAGTCCGCCACTGGCAGGAGAAGTGGTGGTAGGGGGAGATAGGCCTCCAAACCTTGGAGGGCCTGAGATGTCCCCAGAGAGGTGGCGTCTGACACCCAACCTGACATATAGACACAGAAATACAGGCACACACATATACAAACATCCATTCCCACCCTCATGCTCTCATATGCACTTACTCCACACTCAACCAACGTGGAGACAGACATAAAGAGACGCTGTACACACGATCACACTCCCCAAGCGTACTCTACAAACCGGGTCTAGGTACCCTTGCCCCTGGAGGGGGGAACTGCACCCAGACCCAGGTGGTGTTACCCTTTTCCCTGCGGTGGGGGGAGGCAGACCGCCCCGACTCCGCAGCAGCAGGGAGGCCCAACACTCCAGACCGCAGTCGGACGGCCAACTCCTCCTCCTCCTAGCCCCCCCGCTCCAGCAGGTCGCAGAGAACGGGGGTGAGAGAAGACTCCAAACCTCCCTCCACCCGCTCATTGTAGTGTTGATGCATGTGTGTTCTAAGGTGCATTTAAATCTTCTTCTTAAGCCAGTCACTTTCTGATTGGTTGACTGTCACAAACAGAGGTTTGAACAGCACATGGGTGGGGCTGCTATGCTCACAGACAGAGCAGTGTGCCTCCAAGCTTGGGTCCTCTACCACAGTGGTCCCCAACCCCCGGGCTGGTCCTTGAGTTGTTTGGTACCGGGCTGCGTAGTTGTGTGTCTTATTTTGAAAGAAATATTTACGCGTTACCATAGCGACCAGAGAGCATTAAGGGGCAGAGAGGAGGATGTTACTCTCAATGTTGTTGGCGCATTTCATTTTATTTAGTTGTATTTATCTGCGACACCTTAAAGGCCGGTCCGTGAAAATATTGTGTGACATTAAACCGCTCCGTGGCGCAAAAAAGGTTTGGGGCCGCTGCTCTACCAGAGGCCTGGGAGCTTGAGGGTCCTGCGCCGTATCTTGGCTGTTTCTAGGACTGTGCTCTTCTTGACAGAGATGTCCGATGTTGTTTCTGGGATCTGCTGGAGCTGCTCGCCGAGCTTGGGAGTCACCGCACCTAGTGCTCCGCATCCTATTCATGTAACCTCTTCCGCTGGGGTTACTTGCGTAGTAGCATCCCAACAACACCCTGTTTTTGTATCTTGCCCACCGATGCCTTCTTGTTCCAGTAGCTCACTTCTCGTCAGGGAGCCCTGGTTCCTCAACACCTGATGCAGACCTTGTTGATCTGGGCGGCGTCCGAGCCGGCCTGACTTCATCTGTCTCGCTCATGGCTGTCTATGTCGGTCAGTTCTGCACTGCCACTGTCACTTCTGCTGCTTTGTGTTCTGGCTCCAGTCCACTGCTCACAAACGGGTCGCTGAGAAGTCAGCGCGAGCTCGTTTCTTTGACCTCTCTGTGCTTCGTGGGTTTTTTAAGGAAAGAGGAGATGTGGCAAGCTAGAGAAGATCCAAGACTGCTGTTTGTGGACGGGTTCTCTTTTGAGGTTTAGTCATTCGGTAATGTGACAGCAGAGAGATTTTAGCAATGTGATAATTGCAAAGGAGAAAAGCTGAAAAATGGAAAGCCCAATGAAGCTGCTAAACTAAAGGATGATTTCCATAAGGTGGGAGGAATGTGTTAATGTTCTTTCACTGTAAAAGCTCGTGCATCACCTGAGCACTGTTCTGTTAAATGTTCCCTTTTATTTAATGGAACATCTCAAATTGCCGGGCTCAGAACGAGCGATGGTCGCACTTGCAGATTTGACCGTGTCTTTTCAATCAGAGGCCACACCAGATGATTTTGCTGATTGAACTGCAATCAGTGAAAAAGAGGGAACATCTAATTAGTGGAATTAGATTGTGCAGTGATTGGCTGAAAGGAAAGCAGCCGTCTCCCAGCTTTCACCATAATGGACGATGCCCACCTCCTGTTTTAGCCATTAGGCCCAGAGTGCAGGTGGATACACGATTCATACTTTAACAATGTGAACACAATCTGACCTTTTAAAATCCGATCTGTCCGGATCACGGGATCGTGAATCAGTTAAAGACTGTTTTTAAAACTAATGAAGAGTTTAATCTGTTGTTACTTATAGAGGGGAACAACCACGAGAGCGACAAAGTGCTGGATGAAGAGCAAGAGGCAGAGGAACAACGGAGGAGGAGGAGGAAAAGGAAGAAGAAAGCAACCGTTTGTCAAGACTCTGGGAATGACGAGGCAACTCTAGGGAGCGAGTCCGGCACAGGTCAGAATCAGACGGCGGGGGATGAGGGGGCCGAGCGAATTAGCAGGAACAAGAAGCGAAAGCTGAAGAAGAAACGGCACAAACAGAAGCTGCTCTCCATGGGTCTGATGCCTCGGGCCGCTGCGCTGGAGTTCACGTATCAAAAAGATGGAGAGGAGGAGGAGGAGGAAGACAAGAGGAGAGCAGCTGAGGTGTCAGACTTCCTCAGGACAACGATGGAAATGTATTTGTCAGATTGTAAGTAGGGACCACTTGTACTTGCCTTCTTGGATGAAGCTCATGTTCTCAGTATTACACCTTGTAGGCATTCCTAATGCTCACGGTGATTTTAGTTTCTAATGTTTTGTTTATTTGGATATATTTTGGATGCTAATGTGCAAAAAACCCTACACTGCATTGTTAAATGCCCATTACTGAGAAATGAACATGTTTTCAGTGAAAATGAAAGCCTTCCATACGTGTTAGAAAAGCACTAAAAATGAGAGAAACTAGTAAGTTATTTTTTAATGTAAATAAAGTTGAAGAGTCTTCTTTATATTTGGTCAGTGCATGAGTCACATTAAAGAAATAGGCATTTATTGGTCCTTTTGATGTTTTATAAAATGCTTAATTTGATGTTGAAGGCTTCTTTTTAACAGACCACTTGTCCCTCCTCAGCCTCGTCTCATGCTTCCACGATCCCTGACCTGTCTGCTACAGTGGACGGCCTTCTGGGCGCCATAGACAGCGGAAGCAAACCTAACTCAGTCCTGAAGCAGCTGTACAGTCTCAAGACACGTGTTCAGCAAACGGATACAGAAAAGCTAGAAAAAGCTCTGAAAGAGCTCTGCAGCAACTCCTCCTGCATGTCTGCAGGTCAGTAAAAATTCACAAATAAAGAGCTTTTTTCCTTTGAATGACAGGCCTGTGTTTATTGTTGTGTCTCGCTGGTTCATGCATCCACGCCTACAGTAGGCTCTTCTTGCTGGAACCTGCCCCGAGCGCTTCGTCGGGCCCGTCCCAGCAGGTTAACGCTCGCCTCCCAGTGTTAGGGGGCAAACGCCGATTAGGATTGTTTGCCGGTTACCTGCCCTGACTTGTCTCATTCAGCCTTCACCTGTGCGTACCTGCCCCTGACTTACTCGAGCTGACCGTGAGTAACGAACATGTTTTAACTCGCCTCGACACTCTCAACAGTCAAAATAGCTCCTACGTCCCCCGACGCGGTTTCATCTGCCGCTGGCTGCATAATAGGATCAGCAGGGACTTTTCTGCTGTCACGCGCACAAGTGCAGGCATGTGAGAATGAGACTGAGAGACGAGCCACGGGATTCAGGCCAATGCCATGTCGGCGGCCACAGAGTGACGCTTGTCTGCCCCTTCCCGTAACCCTGACGACGCTGTGTAAAAACCAGTTTGCTAGAGTCCACCATAGATCCTGCCGTCCCCTCTCCATACAGCTGCTCCACAGCTGCCTGAAAGCTTTTCTAACCCCCCCCCCGTACTCCCAGCTCTCTCATAATGAGTCATGCTTCAGTTCACTGTTTTTTATTTGCTGCCGTTTTTAATTCTGGCGTGCCAGCAGATCGTGTCGGCGCAGACGAGTTTTTGTCGCACGTTTGATTCGGCAGCTATATGGGTCAATTCCACTCAGCTTATCTGAGTGTTGGAGGCAAAGGCCCCAGCCTTTCTGCTGCATCTCGCTTCACATTTATCAGTCCCCACAGTATGGAAATTTAAAATAATTAAACTTCTTAATAACATCCACCTTGTTCAGGGAGCATTTGGTATTTTAAAGTAACCTACATTCAGTGACTTGCAGGAGCTAATCCATGTGCATGCGTGCTTTTAAAGCCCCTCAGGTGAATTCACTAAAGCTCTCCTCACTCTGTCTACCCTTGTAGTGGCAATCAATTGGCTGCAGGAGCAGCTCTAAAGCAGATTTCCCTTAAGCATATTTTGCTGCACCCTGGAGTTTCTCACAAATGACATTGGATTGACTGCTCCGCCTTTTGTATTGTCCATTTTGCTTTCTGCAAAGGCTAAATATATTCTTCTAACAGTAGCGAGTAAAAGGAAAGAATTTGTCTTGTTAGGGGTTTGGATACGTACATGCGGGGGGAAGGAAGCAGATTTTGATGCATTATGCCAAAAATACACCAGCAAGTGAATCTCTTTTGTGAAAATACTGAGTGTTCCTGTGGTTTTGTGTTGTCAGCAGTAACTGAAATGTTTCGCTCTGTCTCCTTGTGTTTGTAGAGGAAACCACGGCAGTCGTTACACTCTTCCAATACTGGATCACAGACATTCTTCCCATGCAGGGAGACAAGAAGACTCGTGCTTTCTCCAACACACCCATGAGACTGCCAGTCGAACAGACGCAGAGACACTACTGAAGAATCATTTCTACCAAGAATTTTCTTTTTGCTCATACACAGCGTTTGTAAATGATGGACTTGCTTTCAATGCATGAAATGTTTTATTAAATTCTAAATATGTCAGTTTTGGTTCTGTGCCCAGTCTATTCTTACACCCCGTCTCCTCCGTTTGCAAGAGGAAAACAAAGCCGGTTAATCCTGAGCCAGACAAATCCTTCCGCCCATCGTTAGTAAGGCCAAAGTTGTCTTTATCGACCAAACTTTTACTTTCCTACGCTTGTTTAGCGTTTCTGTATGCATTTTAAATAAAGGAAACATTTTATTGGTGTTAGCCTGACAAACCCCCATCACATCTTACCCCCTAATTGCCAGAAGAGCAAATGTCAGTTCTACCTCGAGCATCAGTATTGTTTGCAGATGTTACGACATTTAAACCCAGCCCGTTAACCTAATAGCTCCTCAATTATCTCCAGTACACTCCCCACCAATCCATTACTGCTCAGCTGTGCCGTGCGCCTCTTCATATTTGCACTTCTGGATAACTACACTGAAATGATGGTCTTCAGGGCAGTTCTACTAATGGGGTGTATGCATATATTCATTATGCTGGTGAATGATAAGGGACAGTAATTAGTGCCATTACATAATCCCCAAAGCTACTCTCCTTTATCTAACTATATGCTAAATATGCCAGCACATTGTTGTTGATGGACCTTTTAAACCAGTACCACCTAGGGAGGTAGCTTAACCTTCTGCATCACAATACCTGTCTGCAGCTCAGGTAGCCTATTTTAATGCATTAACCCATCATGCAATGCCAAGGGACGAGTTCAGGAAAAGGACAAAGATTTATCTCAGCTGGACAGTGACTTTTTGATGGCATGAGGGAGAGCTGTCTGCCATGTTCCGGCTTTAGAGGAACAATTGCTCCAAACCGGGAATGCACCAGTAGACACCGACAGGTTATATCATACACTGTAATACACACCCTGAGTGTATGCGTGTATGACTGAACAATTAGCACGAGGGCTGCCATCTGTGGCCTCCATTCATGGATGGATGCACCAGGTGCTGCATCCGATGGGAGCTCATGGGCTCATTATGCAGACATTAGCCAGAGGAGAGAATAAGGGCACACATGCTTAAGATAATATAACAGTGATCATTCAGAGATTAGTGCATTTCTTCAGCCATGCTTAATGGCTCCAAGGATTGCAGTCCAGACCCAAACATCTCAAAGACTGTAAGGTGGATTGTTTTTAAGTTCAGCTCAGTATAAATCCTAACATCTTTGATAATCCGCAAGGATTTCCTGCACTTCTGAAAGCAGGTTACTTTTTCCACACATCCACAGAAAAGTTTAAACTTCTAAAGAATTGAGAGATATCCCTGGATTCGAGACAGCGAGGCTTACCATTTGGCTATCCTCTCAAAAGTGGCCCGTGAACCAGTTGCAGACCTTTTAAGGGAGTTTTTGTGAAGGTTGCGTGTGTAGCTACTCAAAACAAGACTGAGGTAACATTTGTGTTGTAGTCATCAAAGCAGAGCTAACCTTAATAATATTCATAAATGCAGCTGATGTGAAGAAAATGGGAAGAGCAGGACATCTGCTAATCAGAAGGTTGGTAGTTTGATCCGTAGTTGCTCCAGTCTGCATCCTCCTTTTCCCCAGATTTGAAGGATGGGTCGGGTGTATCCTTCGTGGCCCAACCTTTCCCAGAATTCAGCCAATTCCAATGGCGGCAGCTACTTAGTTTTAATATTACTCTTATTACTCTTTCTGGGTCACAAAATAAACTTTTAAGATATTTTCAGGTGCGAATGTAGCTGTAAACTTCAAATATCTGCTCGATTTATCAAGACATCACATATTTGCAAAAGTGCTCCGACGTTTTCGGAGACGTCTGCTACCCACTAGCTCGATAGCTGACAGGGAGGTCGAGGCTCACTAGAGATGGTGAGAACACCGGACATCGTTTTCAGACCCCCCGCAGTCTTTCGCTACTCAGGTTAAACATGACATATAAGTCACTTAGATAACTTTAAAAAGTTATTGTTTGGCTTTTTCCAGTGTTTTAGTTGTTCCTGAGTAAATCAGTTTGGTGAGATTAAAGTTATAGTTTTTACACATCTGAATAAACGTCAAACAGAAAACTGATTAAACAGAAATGTGAGATGGTCGAGAATTTACTCCAGTGTCCTGATATATTTTAGATAGAAAGGAGCAGATGGCTGAGTTTATCAAACTCCACCAAGACAATCTGCAAATTTCATTAAAAGTATAATAAACTATCATCTTGTCTTTATTTTCAGTTAGCAGTCCTGGTTTAACCCCATCCTGACATTCATATTTGAGGTTTCCTGGGAAATGTCTCTAAACTCTAAATATTCAATAGAATATCAGTTTGTGATTTGACATTTTCTCACACAGCATTTTAAGTGGTATATTGTCTCTGTGCTTAAAGCCCAGTGGGCATCACAAGTTTCCATGACATCATGACTTTGCAGTATTATTGCCAGAGTTTGAGATTATTCGCGGATGCGTGAGTCAGGAGGCACAATTGGTTCCTGTTACTAGAGATGGGAAGAAGGTCATTGTTGGTAACTCTCACCGGAGAAAATTCCTCCCATCCACCGAGAGCGACGTTATCAGCACAGCTACCTCATTATAAGACCTCGCTCTGCACCCGGGACCCCGAAGCCAGGAAGGATATTAAAGCTTAAAGAAAGTTGCTGACACAGCTAGAGAGGCCACTTTCAACATCAACACACAAAAAACATTCAAATCAACTAAGTTGGCAGATTTAAATGGGCTCTGGACTGTAAATGACTTCACCTCTTCAGTGTGGGCCTTTTAAAGGAAATGCTGAAGTCAGAAGTCCTTTACACCTGATGCTAATGTGCCTACATAATCAACAAGTTCTTATTCATCATTTTTGACTTTGTTTTGGCATCAAACTGGAAACAACTCTGAAATTATCCATACATATTCTGCATATAATTCAGACACATATCACTACACTCTATACATTTTATAAAAACCTTGATTATGTTTATAGTTTGATTGAGGTGCAGAAATATGCAAAACAATCGCACATATTTAAATATGATTTTGCTCAGTTTGTATTCTTTGGCAAAAGAAGAAGCGAGGATCACCTTTCCCTACACGTCCACCCTTCCTTCTGTGTAGTCTGACTTCTTTGTCCCTGTGTGCCAGCTCATGTAATCCCCTTAGGCTCACCACCTGCAGCTGTCCTATTATGTAAAGTCAGGAAGGAGACGTTATAAAGGCTGACCAGACTGTCCTACCTCAGACAGCTGAGCTTAGGTGTGCGAACACCCGGACGAACCCTCTATCTCAGTGGGTTTCCCGTCCTGGGAGTCCAGGGAGAGGAGCTTTAGATAGAGACTGCCAAGAGTCATCTGGCCTTTAATTCATCTGATTTAGCAGGAAGACCAGCGTGGGAAGCTCAGATGTTTTTCAGGCTCCCAAGACTCACTCCTGGCTACATCAGGCTGTTGCAGGTGAGTGTGAGCCTTTGGTAGGTTCTAAAGGTTTCAGGTGAATATTTAAGAAAATAAGTTTTTCTTTTCTTAGATTTTAAGTTTTACTGACAAATGCAAGACCTTTAAAATAAAAAGTAGTGCTTTAGTCTGGGATTCATACAGGGGTTAGCATGCTCTGTCTCTGCTGAACCACTCCAGAGGGAGGCAGGGGAGAAACTGCTGATAAAATGTTTGCAAGGTGCTGTTTTCATGGGTACGTGCAGAGTTTTATTGACAGTTACAAATCATACAGCACACTTGCTTCGCTAAGCCTCGTGCTGCTATTGTGCAGCCATTTTTCTGTGCATTGTCTCAACAGATTCGGTTGTGACAAGATGATGAAACACAGTGCTATCTTATTATATACGCACAGACCACAATATTTCCAGGCTGCTGTTCCAGTAATTGTAGAACGGCTTATATTTTAGCTCAATAGTAGTAGCGTTTATCACAAACAATAGAGAAAGCCTGCGACAGTCCATTGCATTGTAAGTGGAAATGGGAACTGGTTGAGCGAGCTGCAGGAATGGCTTCTTAACTGCCTGGGACACAGCTCCATTAGAAACTATGAAGTTAAGTTTCTATTATTTGCTCCTCCACATGCTTTATAATTGTCAAGGGCCCACGGAGGAAATTGTCCATGTCGCAAAATTGATGAGCTTTTTGTTTGTCAAAAGAGACGGGCCACAATTTAGTAAATGAGAAAAGATGGGGTTTTAATTTCTCCAGGATTGCTGGGAGCACCAGCTGGAGCTGAGGTGTGCATGTTGTGCCTCGCTTATCGCATTCGTTACTTTTCTTTCAGACGCAGGCCTACCATAATGTGGCCGTGACGCCTCCGGCGGAGAAGACCGTGCCTGGTATGGCTATGCTGCTGGGAGCCGTTGGGATCGGGATGTGTGGCTACAGCTCCAAGCAGTTGGCCCTCTACCATCGGCCCTCTTCCCGTGTCCTGCAGTGGATCGGCACGCACACTGATGCCAGTGCAGTGGCACACAGGATCCCCGTCCTGGATGCGACTCGCCGGGCCGGTGCCTGCCAGGGGATCCCACCTCCCTCGTTCGTTGGCGACAAAGTTCCCTCAAATTAGTCTGTGGTGATAGTTTGGCCGGCACCATAGGTTGAGTTCCGGTAACTACGCTCGGTCATGTCTAAGATTGTAGCTATGCCGGCCCATTGCACCAATGCGGCCCATGTGCTCTCTGAAGACATGCTGCTGTGGATATCTGACTGAACCTGTGTGTTGGCGCGAAATAAGAAACAGTATCATAGAGATATGGAGTTCAGTAACAATAGTTCACATTCTACTGGATTGGTTCACTTATTCACTAATAACTAGGCTGTTTAATGCACAGAGAGGGCACTAAACAGCATGAATGATGGGATGAGTACGTAACTGGTGCTGGAACTTCCCAGAAACTGTGGCTGAATGTGGCTTGAATGAGCTAGCATGACTAATTTGGAGGCATTGTGTGTCTTTTCGAGTACTGAGGTAAAAAGAGAGTGATGCTTGGCAGCGCTCCTCTGTACACAGATGGTTGGCATCTCTCTCTCTCTGACCTCCTTTCCATCTTTTCCCAGGCACAAAGCCATGTGTAAGTGCTTGAGCAGCCCATCCTTGCCCATGACTTCAATTGATTTCCTCTGAGGAGGAGCAGGTGCCATCCATCAACAAGCCTTGGCATCTTTTGGTGTATTCTGCATTGGCTGTCAATCGAAAGAGAGCAGTCGAAGACATAGGTTGGCTTTGGGGCTGAGTCGAAACCGGTGCGTCTATTCTGAGGACTTTAAATTCTCTGAGGATTCGGTCAGAGTGGTAAAGCAGAGGATGCTTTTGTGGCTTGAAAACGGCTCTTTTATCAGAAGAAAGTGGATCTGTTATCAAAGCGTGGGCCGTGTAAACAACAATTGCACAAATACACTTTGATGAGACACCGCAGGTGGCGGGTAAGCAAGGTAAAGTGGTGATTTCTGCAGGATAAGTCTGTGCCCTCCGTGGGGATTAACCCTGGTGGAAAACCATTCCTGGTGCACACACTCATTAACCTAATCTGGTATTAGAGGGTCAAGGACCCGTAAACAGTTCCTGTGCGTCCAAATATTGTGCCATTCCCCCTGCAGTGTCCACCGTTTGTCTCGCTGTCAGATATGGATGGACGAGTCTAGACGTGGTGTTTTCATTCGTGTTAACACCAAAAAAATGTACCAGAGAGAGCGGAGCTGAGACTCGGCGAGACACTGAGCGTGGTTGAGAATGCACGTTGTGCCTTATGGATTGCACAAGGTTATACTGTCGTCATTGACCGGCTATTAAATTGAGCCAGTATACTTGAGATTTATCAGATGTGGAGATGGTACAAGGTAGGCAACAGAGGGATTCTCCAAAGGAGGACGTAAGAAAGTTTAGTGTTTCGTCAGTTAGAGGTCAGCCAGACCTTGCAGTCCACATTCTCATAGCCAAAAAGCCGTCCTTGTCGCTCTGCCAAATTGGACAAGTGGCTAGTTGTGGCAGGTTGGGAGTTTATAATGGCCCAGTAGTGACCCACCAGTATTCTAGCACAGAGGGTCACCAACAAAATGGTCGTAATCCACTCAGGAGCGGGCTAATGGCTCCAACTGGCATCGGATGTTGGACAGTTGCTCACCTTATTCTGGACTGAGGCTGACACCTATAAACAATTTCATAATTGGGTTATAAAGAGCAGGAATGCTCTGGAGGAAATGTACAGAGTAAACCAAACAGATAGCGCTCAGAATTACAGACACGTTTGACTAAAATGTTCTCCACCTGTTTGAAAATTCGGATCGGAAATAATTGGCCGTGCTTTCACTGAACTGCAGACTGCGGTCGCATTCAGGCATTGCCCTCCTGGGAGTTTCAGAATCAATGTGGACATGGGCTGGAAGCTGTGTAATGCACCTAGCTGCTTTTGATGGATTCTCTTTATACTGCAACAGTGCACAGTGAGCACAGAGAACTGCGAAAACCTATTGATCTCAATAAGAGAGTGAAGGAGGAGAGCTTGTCTCCTCGCTGCAGCCGGTTCCTGTTTCACTCGGCATTGTGCAGTCTATGAGGAGAAACTGCCGAGATAGTGCACTGAATAATGGCGATGCTCGAAAACACGTTAGCTCTCGGATTAAAAATGCAAGGGATGTTTGAAAGCACAGTATTCATCTGTCAGTGTGCTGGATGTCACACATCAGCGCTCATCCATTAGCGTCTGTGAAGCTCTACAAACTTGACTTTAGCTGTGCCCATTAAAGGAGACTTTTGTTCTGTTAGTAAAGTCATTAATATTTAATGAAAAGATGTTGGACTAGATTCATGAAATAAAAGCACTTTAGTCACAGCTGTGGCTCAGATTGTTTCTGTGCAATTATGTGAGATGAAATTGTTCTTTTTGTACCAAGAAATAAATGTTTTAGTCAAGATTCAATTCATGCTGTTTGGGTGTAATTATGCTTCAAGAGATGTGACAGAATTTTACCACAGGAATCACGGCCCTGATGACCTAATCACAAGATAAACTTGTAAGACTGCAGAGAGAGGACGGACGCTGATATCCTGGTACTGTGACAGACACAACGTGCAGTGCAAGACCAGAGGCTGTAGACAGACTCACACCGACCAGCACAAGCTGCTTTTAAATATTTTAGTCAAACACTTTTTTAATGATTTCTTTAAATTACCATTTTTCCACGGTGGAACGACTGTACAGCAACTTTCATGAGTTAAAGAAAAAAAACAATAATTAACTGCACAAGTTTGAGTTTATTTGGGATTTTTTCTGATCCACAAAACCTCAAATATACAAGTACACCCCACTGATAATATTTGGTTAAATGCATCTTAGCAAGGTTGACACAGGTTAATTTAATTTGAAAAAAAAATTATATATATATATTTCAAAATTTATAGATTCAAAGATTTGGCCATATGGGCGATTAGTTTAATTAGTAATCTCCTGTGTATGCCAGCTTTTAAATAAATATGTCCAGACCAGAGCTGCTGTGTCTACATATGTGATCTTTTAATGTTTTTGTCACTAATGTTTATGCGTAACTTTAGTTTTGCGTAACTGTGGTTTATTTCTTATTGTGTGCATGAGTTAGTCAGAATTAAACTATAAAAAATGACTGCATTAGTGCAAAAGCGTAACCAGGAAATAGTTTGAAACACTCAGAACTGAATCATCCCAGGACTCACCGGAGTTATGTGGGAGCTAAACTCTCACCGGGACCGCGTGAATAGTTGGAGAAATATTGGTATGTAAAGTCGGTTCACTGTTCAGCCCGGGGCTGTATGGCACAGCAGGTCAGTGGGTCATCCGCTCGAAGCAGTGAGCGGACAGAAACCAACCCATCCCAGAGGCGACAGCAACAGGTTTGTCCTTTCACAGCCTAACTGTGCCCTCCAGTGGACACGTCCGGTGGATATCGGAGACATTGGTCATCTGCGGTCAGAGTTCACTTCGACTCTTTCTGAGGACTAAAGCCACACGTCTTTGCTTCTTTATCGAGAAGCTCCCAGGAGTAAAATGTTGCTTGGACCTGACTTTGTCCAACAGCTGCTGCTTTTGCGTTTGTCCATCTGCCCTCGGCGCCTCTCCGTGAAGGAACAGCGGGGCAGTGCGCTTGGCTGAGCAGCGCTGGAGAAAGCGGGTCGTGGAGAAGAAGAAGAAGAAGAAGCAGAGTTTCCAAAACGCAGAACCGGACGATCTGGGATTGATTCTAATCTGTCCAAGGTTTGTACCCACTATTGTTGCCTTTTCACATTGAAGATGACTTTTGAGTGACTTTTTTCCACCCTCAGTGAAGAACTTATATCGAGTTTGTGGCTGAAAGTTTTTCTCGCGCGTCTGTGGCGCAAACCTGTGACTCTAGAAGAACGATGTTACGTCTTAGTGAACCTCACTGGTTTAACTGCCAGTTTAAACTCGTGGGTGCTTCTCGGTGACTCGGTTTGCAGTTTCTGTGGATCTGGGGCGCGTTTCTCGTCCTTTTCCACTCACCGAGCACTTACACCTACGTGCCAACAGCTTTCTGCCTCATGTGGCCACACTGTAGCGTCCTGCCTGTACGTCTGATCTCACTCTGGTGTTTCAGCCTCATTATGTAAAGGTACTGATTTTACTATCATTCAAATGAGACTCCATGTAAACTTCCTCAGTCCGCCATCACTGTGAGCGAGGTTGTGTTCACTGGATTATTTCTCAGCTGGATAAAAGTGCACGACTTCATCCTTTGCTGGATGTACTCTCTCTCTCTCACTGTGTGTGTGTGTGTGTAGGTCACCTCCTCTCTCTCTCTTTGGTCTGGTCTGAGTGAAAGTGCAACAAGCACCTGCAGGGCCACATCACTGGCCCCATCCCTATTACTGCAGAATGGGCAACTTTTCCACCAAGGACAGCCATGGACCCACAGGTAGGTCATCCCTCAAACACACACACACTTAATTTACTTTCTTTAAACCAGCTCTGGCGGAATCAGCTCCCTTGAACTTTCCATGCTGTGTCTGAAAGGTTTGGCAGTGCGCACAGATGGCTGTGTTGTGTTGGCCTCGTGTTTTGAATTGTGTTGAGAAATTTCCAGGAAATCACAAACATCTGATTCATGAAGTACACGGAAGTCGGAAGCATGATACCAGAAAAGTGCACGTACTAGAATTCCCAAAAAGTGAAGGTGGATGAAGAGTAATCATGAAACTGAAGGCAGCAGAGAGAAGAAAGTGGAAAAGCTGTAGGTGTGTGAATGTGTGTGTGTCTGTGTGTGTGCTGAGTTGCAGCAGGAATCTTGGCAGCTCTCCTGTGTTGCTCAGTGAGTGGTCATTCTCCTCGCGTCCCCGTGTGATTCGTTCTGGCCCTGCCGGGCCAGCTGTGATGAATCGGCAGAATTCCCCAGCTCAGCACAAGGGCAGCGGATTAATCATAGGAAGTCTAATGCCATCTGACACACACACACACACACACACACATCCACTCTCATTCAGTCAACTTGCCACCCATGCACATGGTTGGACGAGCGCATTAAGGTCTGGAATGAAGAAATAAAGAGAAGGGTTGGCTTGAGAGTCCTATTAGACAGTCCTGTCATTCTTTCTCGGTGACTTGGCCGTGCAGCAGGTGGTGCATAACTTTGCAAATGTTCAAGTGCTGATCTTACATCACTAAAGAAAAACGAAGGAACAAAAAACATTCATTTTGTTCATAGTGAAGCTTTTGTCCAAACAAGAAAAATGAGCGGGGAAGAGAAGGAAACGCTGCCTACGGGTTCCCACAGCCTCTGGAGTTCTTAACGCTGGCGTGCTGTGACAGGCGGGGAATGCCAAAAAGTGGAACTCATCATGTGTCAAGTCTGAAAATGAATCGGTAACTGAGTGCTGCAAATACGTGGGAATTGTTTGTCCTGTGTCTGCATGTGTTCCTGAATCGGGAGCAGTGGTATGGATGAGCAGCGCTAGAGGAATGCTTGTATTACAGCATTCATCGTCAGGGGCACGGCCCGGGCATTGTGCTGGTCAGCATCTAGCGAGTTCCGTCAACTCGCTAGATGATGTTTTCAGCGTCAGCATGCCTGACTGCTGACGACTGACTGCTTTCTTACTTCGTTCTGTGTCCGCTTCAGTTGTTCAGTGTATTCCTTCAGTCTGTGTGACCGAGTCACAGATGGAGGCTGTTATTCTGTCACACATGTATGCGATGACTGCTCATGGTCAGAGTTTCAGATACGGAGGTCGTCGTATGTGCAAATACTCTCTAAGAGCTCTAAACTGCTGTAAACACCCATACTTGGACTTGCGTGATGTGAAGAGATCATGATGTGAGGACGTGTGCTCCACCCACCTGTTCTTCAAACCTTCTGTTCACAATCAGGAGCAAAGTGTCTTAAAGAAAGAGGAGTTAAAACTGCTTCTTTCAGATAGCGAGTGAGCTAAGCAGCTGCACCAAGGCTCAGTATAAGAAAAGTGGACTATTTTAAACAAAGTTATTTCAGTACGGTCCAAAAATAAAAGTCGGGCCTGGAAATGAGCACAAACTTTAAAGTCCTGCTCCACTCATGAAGTTAAAACCAGAGACCAGGATATGAAATTATTTCAAGAATTGTTCTTAAATTGATGTCTTGTGTGGAAAACGTCTGACAGAAATGATTATTCAGCTCAGTTTTTCCCCTTTTTCCCATATTTAGATGCAGTCTTCAAACACAATTTGCTTTTCTCATTTTCTCTCAAATCTGTTTTTTTAGGGGCTCAGGTGGACAGTTTTCACACTCCACCTACTACGCCACAGAACGATGGTGCTGTTTTCACAACCAGTGCTCCCCAGCTTCCGTCTTCCCCTACGATCTCAGTTTCGTCTCTACCTCCAGTACCGGCGACCACTGGCAAGAAATCGCAGCACGGCACGCCAACTACTCCCAGCGCTCGCAGTCCCCCTCCAGATTGGAAGCCTTGTCCGCCGGTCAGCGCAAACAGCTCCATGGTCAGCGCTGGAGTTAACCCAGTGAACAGCAAGCCAGCCGGTGCTGTGGCCGTGAGTGAGAAAGCTACTGTAGGGAGGAATGGTGGTCCTCCTACTTCTACACCCAGGATTCCTGTTACCCCAGAGAAGAGTGTGCCTGTCAGTCCTATAAAGAGCCCCTCGTCTCTGTCTAGTGCCTCGCCTGTGGTGGGCAGCTCTTTGGGGCAAAACTGGAGAGAAAGGGACAGTGGTCTGAGTCAGTCTCTGCCGCAGTGTCAGGAACCGAAGGATGGCCAAAGCGAGGAACTGGAGAAGTTGCTGGAGGAGTGTAAGCTAGCTCTGGGAATCCCTGCCAGTGAGGACGGGAGCACAAACACAGCAGGTGAGAGTGAAATCAGTCTTATTATTATAGTACTAGTATTTGAAATTTCAAAATATCTCCTCCCTAAATAAGCACTGCAATAACAACCCCAGCAGGCTTGTTGTTTGAGTGCTACAACTCTGCATTTCAATGTGGGCCAAACGTTTGTCTGTTTTAAGAAGGGCAAGTCAATTTCCTCGACATTTTTTGTGTTTTATATGCATGTGATGCTGCCTGACATTTCTGTGACCTTCCTTCAGAGATACTGAAGCATCTGCTGACAGAAGTGAAGAGTCTGAAGAGTACATTAGAGGTGAGATGAGCTTGAAAGTTTTCTCCTCAGACACCGACCGTGCACTTAACTCTTCCCCCCCAAAGAGACGTTATCCGGTCATTCTCTATAAACTAAAGTTTGCATATGAATGTGGCAACATTTTGGAGTGAGGAGCTTTGGTACTGGATGCCTTCTAGTCGTAATGACCAGGTTCCAGTCCCCGTGAAGGATGCGTTTGCCTAAACCCCAATAAATTGACTTTTTAAAATTCTTGTATGATGACAGGAAGTCTTTGCTTTGATATACACCGGCTAGATTGTAAGCTGTGACTGTAAACGTTTCATCTGGGGTCCCACTGCCAGTCTTGTGTTGTTTAAAGCCTCTTTTTTCATCAAACTTCATCCTGTAATTAGTCCTGTGTTTTATATACACGACGCACCTTTGTTGCAGCATAACTGAACGAGTAAAGTGCATGCATTTGTAAACAGGAAGTGATGTACAGGTCAGTGTAATATGACCTGTGAGCCGAGAGGTAACAATAACACATAATGTACCATCACAGCCCACACTTTGTTCCCCTTTAACAACAACAGAGTCTTCAAGTGGAGTCTGCTTCACCCCCTGGGGGCTGCAGCTGTGCTAATGAAGGTCTTCCTGTCCTTCCACAGGAGGAAAGTCGTTGAGATCATTTTCTGTCCAACAAGATAGTTTATCAAGGACGCTCGCCTTTGGTATCACAGGCAGCTGCACCTTCTGATGAGACAACATGTGACTGTTGTCGGTGCTGTGTAAATAAAAATGAACTGAACTGAATGGCAAACACAAAAGGGTTAATAATAATGAAGAAGTGACTTTCAACCTGAAAGGTGGTGCTTGTTCACGAGAGACTCTCCGGCTATGTTCGATATGGATAAAATCAAATTCTGCAGCACTTCTTTAGTTCATTTTCTCCTTCATTCTGCGATCTTAGGAGGACGGTGATATTCTTGAGTAATTTCCTGTCAGTTACTCGTTCCGATTCCTGACCCTCCCTTATGAGGATTGTAGCCAGAGGCTTCCAGCTTCCTCTAGATCTGCCACAGATTACGACAGCTGGACTATGACAGAACGGCGCCCCTCCCCGTCCCCATCGCCTTTTCTTCTCTTTCTTCTATCCTCCCCGTCCTCTCGTCTGCTCTTTTATTTTTCTCATGTATTTGAATTATTTTAATTGAACTGCGACTGACGCACGTCGTCCGTTTTTATCTTCCAGCTCGTCTATTCCGCGCCTCCTTGATGTCAGCTCTGCCTATTTAATATTCAAACTGTCCAAACACTCCTTTCTTTACTTTGTCTTTCTTCCACTTTCCCACATCCTTGTAAAAGACCTAGAAATATAAGCCTCGCACGGTCCAGCTGAAGCTCAGAGGGACTGTGGTATAACACAGCGAGAGGGCTCAGTGTTATGGAAATCATGGCAATCCAAACCCGTGTTTACATGAGCCCTCTGTAGGACGATATAAGCTAGCCGGAGCTCAGCTTTATGAACCCTCCCTGCCTGCTCTGCAGTGCCGAGATCCTTTGTGTGGAGAGCCGGAGAAGGGGAGTGCAGGGCGGAGGAGGGGGTTCACATTCGGCTGTTTCCAAGACAAAACTTGTTTTGTTTTGTGCTGTGGTGAGGTAGAAGGGCTGCAGCTTGCAGTGACCCACTGGCCATGTTTTGTGCGTGTGCACACGAAACAAAAGACTTACAAACACATGCACCAAGAATTCTTCAGAGGCCTCCCCCCTCCCCTCAGCCCCCAGCTGGGCCTGTTGACCGCTCCACCCCGAGCACAAGACTGAAATGAGCGATGGCTCTCCCTCTCTCTCTCATCTCTTCCTTCCTCTGGATGCCTTCAGCCCCCCCTCTCCTCTATTCTGCATTCACCATCCATCTTTTCGTCTGACCCCACCTTGCTTAAGCCGTTTCCTCTTCAGATCTGACCCCATTTTTGACCCCTTTTTTTCTTGTAATTTAAGTAGCTGTTATTTTTCCAGTCACACTCAGACAGATAAGCCTCCCTGATGTGCTTTCTTCATCTGTCCTCAGCACTGCTTTTCCTAATGCTCCTTATCTGTCTCTGTCTACCCGGCAGCAATAATGTATTTTCCATTTCTTTGTAGTTAAACTGAATTCTAAAGAAAGCCACATGATTGCCCATTGTGCAATGAACTGCTAAGGATGTTATCAAATGTACCATCTGTTTGTGCTTATGAGCATGACAAGCTTTCAGTTTTCTTAACCAGCAAAAATGAAAATACTCCAATCGTGGCTGTGTTGTGGGGGTGGATGGTCAGATTTGTGTTCCCTGCTGGAGTCGATCTCAAAGCATTTGGAATCAGTTCCAGGTGAGCGCTGGCCGAGATTTCCTGAAATGATCTCCAGGTTCTCTCTGTTCTCTTTGCTCCTTGACAGTCTGCTGCAGTGAAACAGGCCGTGCATTTGGACGCCACAGATCACATGTAGACTGATGGAAGGATGGGAGAAGGGTTCCCGACTCCATTGGGAAGCTTTTCTTAAATATGCAACTCTCTTGTTAGCTTATGGTTAAGTTATGTTTGAGCATCATTTGCAGAGTTTTTTGGCCATTTTGCACTGCACATCTGGGAGGCAAATGTGTCTTAATAAATATATTTGAATTCACACCACAGCTTGGAGAGAGCAGTAATCACTGAGTTGGGATGATTCCCCAAGTTAGAGTGGGCGTGGAGGTGAAGTAGGGACACATAGTAGTAAACACAGCACAAATCTTCAAGTGTGTGCTGAACTCTTTCCAGGAATTGTCAGGAACGCAGATTTGCATCTAGAGTATAGACATGTGTATGTATGCCTGTACTACATCTGGTCCTGCAGCGGGGCATGAGGCTGGGTCCTGAGGTCCTGACAGTCCACACCCTTATCTCAGTGTTAACTGAGGAGCACCCCTTCCTGTTTCCTTAAACAGACACGCTCCAGTTGGTGTCCACATCTAGATAACAAAGACTCTGCAAAGACAAGATTCTTTAAGTCCACGCGGGTGTTTTTAATAATCCTAAATATAGACTCGGAGAACTCCAAACAGGATTCACTATCCTGCTGATTTCCAAGGAGAGTGTGCTTCGGCTTAACCTGAGTATATGTATGCGTGTTGGAGAATGAAACGGTGTGGTTTGATGTTGATGTGAAAGAACAGGGGAGGTGTGTGTCTGTGGGAGAGAGGAAAGCAACGTGATATGCATGTGTACGTGTGCGCGCATGCATCCAGAGTAATCAGGTCCAGCTGTGGTCTTGAGTCAGTGGTCAGATGAGGGAACGGCTTGGCTCAGACTCGCCTCCTCCTCCACATCTTCATCCATTCTTCATCTAATTACCACCCTTCCCAATCCCTCCACTCCTCCACACTCTCGCAGTTCCCCAGCTTACATTTCTCCACAGTCTGTGAACTCCCTTTCCTTAAATCTGTGTGTGATTCCAACAACTTCTATTGTCCTCCCTGTCTTCTCTGACGTTTTTCCACATCCCTCTGTTTTTCTTTTATGATGTTGGTCGCTTAACATTTTTTAATAGTCTGGTATCGTTTACCTCTTGGCTTCATTGGCTCTGAGTGCCTGTTTTGATGTCTGGGGGTAGTGTTTGTTCATGTCTGCTGCTGCAGGACTATAAGAATGAAAGCTGGAAGCGTTTTTTTTACATCACGAAGATGTGAAACTGAATCCGAGTTGGGATTTGGTTTTCCCATGTCCAAAAAAACTGTTTTTGGATCACAGCCACACCGATGGTGTCGCAGAAGGCAGTTTCACAATGTAATCTTTGGTCCGGCTCCCAAAACGTTGCTTACATTTGCTTTGTTTTTCTGTTTGTGTCGGAGCTTGTTCGGCTTCGAGTCGTTTTTTTTCCCTCCAAGAATGATTTTTAAAAACGAGCAGACCACTTTTTGTTCTCATGATCGAGTTTTGCCTCATTTGAGTTGGCTTGCCAGCTCCACTCCCCCCCTCGGCTTGCTGAGGCCTGCTGCTCGCTTCAGCTCAACTTGTCGTCTAATGAGGGCGAAATGGATATTTGATAGTTTATTTGATTGCAGTCATTCTCTGCGGAAAGCTGAGCTGTTTCTTTTTGTCTGTCTGATTAACTTAAAGCCAACTTTAATCATCTGGATTCTTTATGGCATTATTGTGAAAATAATTTTGATTGCGTGGATTATCCGTTACATTTTTATTATATTTCTCTCAGTCCTGATCAAAGGTTTAAGGCCACTTGAAAGATGGCAAAAAAAACATATTTTGCATGGTTGGATCTTAACGAGGTTCCAAGTCAAGCTTCAACATACAACAAGAAGAAAGAGTGAGACAAAACATTTTGTTGAGCATGTAATTTATTGAAACTAAAACAGGCTGTTTTACAGCTGCTCAAAGGTTTAGGGCTACATGCCTTTAAAGGGCCAAATCTGTGCAAAAATGTAGATTTATTGTCATTTTCTGTCATGACATTCTGATGGCAAAGGCAAAAAATCTTTCCCTTAAGCTCCCCCCTGTGGTTTGAACTTTTGATCGGGACTGTATGACAGATTATTTACAAAATTTATAGTCAGCTTCTGCTGCACTTGTGTTCAGCTTACCAGTCAGCTGTGCTAGCGTATGCCCACACAGAACATGGGTGCTGTTTCTTAAATTAGTTGGACAAACTGAGATTTTCCTGCTAATAAAGTATCCTCTGTTTGCTTTCCAGTCAGAGCGTGGCGAATGGCTGCAGTTCCAGGGTGACCTGCAGGTGGCGGTGGCGGTGGCAGATCGCCTGAGAGCTGAGGCAGAAGAGGAGTTGACGGCGATCCGAACAGCCCACAAAGACATTGAGAAGGAGCTTTCTGCTGCCCAGCAGAGACAGAAAGAGGCTGATGTGCAGCTGGTTACTCTGAGGGAAGAGTTGAAGGAGAGCAGGCAAAAACTGGCTAATCTCACCAAGGTCCAGGGCAAAAGTGAAGCCCAGGAACCTTGTCATGAACCTGAGAAGCCAAATGGAGAATCTAACAAGTCTGAGAGCAAGGAAGAAAGCCACAGAGGCAGGGAGAGGGTGGTGTACAGGTTAGGAGGAGAAGGGCTGGATAGTAAGAATCAGAACGAGGTGGTGAAGAATGTCGCTGACGAAGAGGCGAAAACAGACTGTAAAGATGTGACTAAGCGCTACCTGAGAAATGTGACCAATGAGGACAGGAACAGAGAGGGGGTGCGATCCAGTGAAACACGCAGGATGGTGACTACAGAGAGGTCAAGGTGAGAAAACGGTTCGAGCCTAAGCGTACGTCTGTGGAACTGGACAGAGATTTGAAAACAAACCTTCTCTGCTCCACATCATCTCTGCTAACAATCACCAAACTTGGTCAGGACTGCGGCTGTGCTTTCTCTATAACGTACTGCATTAAGTCGACCACTTGAAAAGAATTTAAACAGTCCAATCTACAAGTGGAGCGTGAAGCAGCTGTGTGAGGAGAGTTGATTTGGTTTGTTTTATCCATTCTTTGCTGCAGAAGCCTGTCCAGATTACCCAGCTCCTCAGAATCCAACACCATGCTGAACGGAGCCTCCCAGTCCAGTTCTGCTGCAACAGCTGCTGCTGCAAACAAGGTGAGACTCATACACAGGAAGTGGCTTCATTAGGGTCTGCTTGTTAATGAAGACATGCATACTGTATGCACACACAGCTATACCTAATTAGATACTTTTTTTTTCTTTAAAAGAACTTGTTGCAATTAAGAGGTCGAAATCTGGACTGGCAGGACGGCAGGTCAAGTAGTGACGCAGGTGAGCCCACCCACGCCTCATACTACTAAGGAACTATGTTTTTAACCATAGTCTCCATGTAGACGATGGGATTAAACCTCATTTTGTTAATTCATTCATAATTTTTAGAGCCAAAAGTGACCATATTGTAAATTTGTAAATTTGAGCGTCTTAGAGATCTGAGAGCGAGCCTGAAGTAGTGACTAGTTTTTTGGTTGTCGAGGTTTGGTTTGGGAAAATAAAGGCGGCGCTGATGTGCTGCATAGTGTTGTGGTACAAACTAATGACATGAAAGTACAGCCCTGTTGTTGTTTCTTTTCAGCTGATATCTCTTCCACACAATATATTTATGTGTAAGTCATAGCTGTTCTTTCTTCATATTCTAATTATGGCGTTAGGTCGTTTTAAATTACTTTTAAATACACACATTTACAAAAAGAGCCTTTAACCGTGTAGATGTTTGTGTTAAGTTAAAATGTGTTGTGCTGTGACTAAGCCTTCCTGCACTGGATGCTCATAGCTTGCTGGTGTGTAACGCAGGGTTGTTTCTTGTCTGCAGGAAAATGCGAGGAGTCTTTAAACAAGTACAATTCAGCCCTCACCGAGTTGCCGCCCACCAAGTGAGTCCACAGCGACGCTCTGTGAACAGTCACATCCTTTATAAATCGAACGACTTGTTTGGACTGAAGCAAAATAGATCGTGAAGCTTAAGTAGAGGAAACACTTCTCGTGCGACGTTCAGTTTGCTCTACTGTAACTGACTCGAGCGTGCGTGCACGTTTTCAGGTCTCAGGATGGATTCAACCTGCTGCTGCGTCGCCATGGAGGCTCAAAGAGAAACTCGCTGCTCCGCTGGTGTCAGAGTCGAACCCAAGGCTACAAGGTGACCCTCAAGATGCTTTTATATGTAGTTCAGTTTACAGGTGTGTGTGTGTGGGTTCTTGGTCATTATCTCTAAATCTCCACCAAGTATTCCAAACTCTGATAACAGTCCTTTTTTTTTTTTTTTTTTTTTTTTTTTTTTATTAAACATTCAAGAAACCTGGAAGGCTGCACCTGTGCTCCCACTCCACAAAGACGGGGACCCGAGTGATTTAAATTATTATTGCCTGTCTCAAATTGTCCTCCCCTTGCTAAAATATTAGAGCTCCAGCTGACACTGGTTCTGGAATCAACGTTTACCCTCAGGATTAAATCATGTGACAGATCAACAGCTCCATTGAGTGTTTCCAGTAATATAACTGAAACTCTCGGTAACCATTAGTATTGAACCTGTCAAAAGCATCTGATCTTGTCATTTTAGTAGAAAAAGTGTTTTTAGATTTTAGATTATCTTTCTGGTAGAACTACAGAGGTGTCACGTAACCTCTGCTCACTGTTTGCAGAGGTGTTCCACAGGGGTCCATCACTCTGTATACAAACAATATTATATCTGCCCCTCATAAAAAGTTTTGTATACATTCACTAGTCAAAAGATCATTGTAATAATTCATAATTTGTGCACACTTAAATATGGTGATATTATTGATATGCATCTTTCTTCATCTGCCTTGAAGCCTCTTGATTCTGTGATTATGTGAAAAGTGAATGGCTCGCCTTAGGTGAGAGACGAGAGCTGAACTGTATGTTTATCTACAGCTTACTAACTTCTGACTACAGTTAAATACATGTTTACAGTATCAGGTCACATGCATGTTAACATTAGCTGGCCCTTTTATTCACACTGAACTTGAAAAACTAATTTAAATAAGGGATGAGCTGCCAAAACCTATGAGACTACCCTCTCTGGTTTCATTCAGACATTTTAAAAAGGTTGTACTTTGACGTGCTTTTCTTATAATAATCAGTGAACACGTGTAATGTGTTTGAGCTTTTGCACATTTGTTTATAGACCTGTTTAAATAAAGGACTTAATAACAGTGGTAGTCTAACAGGTTTTAACACTGAAGTAATGAACATAATAGATTTTTGTATCCTCTCCTCTTCATGCAGAACATTGACATCACCAACTTCAGCAGCAGCTGGGCCGACGGCCTGGCGTTCTGTGCCGTCTACCACACCTACCTCCCCTCACATATCCCTTACAGCACCCTCGGCCCCGAGAACAAGGTAGTGCCGGTTTCTGTGTAACTGATGGGATGAAGCTACTCGTTTGTGTTAAACTTATCGATTTTACTTCCTTCGTTGTAGAAAGAGAATCTCAGTCTAGCGTTCAAAACAGGAGAGAGCGTTGGGATTGCGCAGTCTCTGGTAAGACTTTGTGTTTTAACCAATTTCCCATTTTACACACACACGAAACAGATTTTTGTTTGTTGTGCTCATAAATGTGTCTCTTTAACAGACAGTGGAGGAGATGCTGAGGGCGGGCGGTCCTGACTGGCAGCGGGTTCTGAGCTATGTGGAGAGCATGTACCGCCACTTTGAGATGTAACTGTTGGAGGTACTGTCAAACGGCCCCGCCGCAGATGACACTTCAGAAACGCTGTCAAAGAAGCATAGTTCATCATAATTGTTCCCTGAATACTACTTTTGCTGGGTGGTTAAAAGCGGATGACTTTCAAAGCTACAGATTGTAACTGAAATAGACTCAGAAACAGCTGTCACAAAAGCCTGTAACCAAAGGATGTAAGCACAGATGGGTGTGAGCTGCGTGCACTCGTTTCTGTTCAGACAATAAAACGGACATGCAAAAGTCACATTTTAGCTTTTAAAGTGGATATTATCGTGACCGCCTTGTGGAAATTTCGGTTATGTGGAACCTTTTTAGCATCTTTCTATTAAAGTGTGTACACGAGTTGCTGTAAATGTCTCCACACTGGTACTTTACAGTCAAAAAGTACTGTATTAGGTCTTCCATGAAATCTATAATCTTTGGCTTTTATATGTGATGCTTTGCAAAGATTCCACATGTGTTTGGACATTTGAGCACTGTGTAAATACGCACTTTTGTCAGCACTTTGTTGATGTCAGAATGTAATGTGCAGTAGTTTTGTAAAGGCTGTGTGGGCATTCAGCTGCAAGGCCTCAGTCCAGGCAGAAACGTGTCTGATGATTTATCTTAGATAAAGTTTCAGTTTTTCAGTAAAAGTTGGCGTTTCCTCACATAAAACACATGTAATCAAAATTTCAAAGCGCTTCCGTGATGCTAACGAGAGAGCCGGTGCTGTTAAGTTGCTCAGGGATGTGTGTTAAAGAAGCGACACAGCTAAAGCAAATACAAGCCTCCACAAGACTGCACATCCGGTTTCAACATCATCTCGCATCACACCTGCATCCTCGCTGATGCTCATCTGGTATTTTTACGACATGTTGGAAACTGTTGACAAAGTTGTACGTGCCAAAATGAATCAAGTGCTCCTTACATTGTAAGATATGTTTGTATTTAACTAGTGTGAAGAATTATACCAAAGAAATAAACAGTTTATTTGGATGAAGTGGCGCCGTGAGTCTTGTTTACTAACCCCACTGTTAGGATTGAAAAGAACAGACACGAAAATCCATTTATGGGCTTTTGGCTCAACATTCTCATCTCTTCTGTTTTGAACTGGGAGGAGCTCATGTTTGAAATTGGCTTAATCTTGGCTTTACTGCCACCTGCTGGTGAATATAAGGTTATGCATGCTTCTGTTTGCCTGCATCATGCTGCTATTCCTTAGTAAAAAAATTTTAATTGCCACTTAGTGGCTACAGCACGGTCAGTGTTGCACCCATCATGTCAACTCATAATCACCGCGATGCTATTTTTACCTCGTTTTCTTTGTCCAACCTGTATTTATGTCTATAAACTTCTAAACAAGCAATTATAAAGACAAAACTCAATGTTTGAAAGCGCCTGAGATCAGCGGAGAGGGAGGGTTTCAGACAACTGTCGGATCAGTCTCATCACTTCCTCCAGAGACGCAACACCCACTGCCAGCCTGTCGTCCTTTGTTGTCACGAGATAATTAAAATGTCAAGCCTGTTTATTACATAGCTGAATTGTGCTAATATGGTTTTGTATTCAATTAGTAGGCCACAGAGTCCTGTAATGTAGCAAAATATTTCCTAAAACAACAGAGATTTGATTGGTGGTCTCCGTTTTCAAATAATATGGTCGTTTTGTGTCTAATACACATGCAGTTTTCTGTTCCTTGTGACATTTAAGATGATCTCTCCTAGTTATGGATACAATAACACCTCGGTGTGTCTCTCCGGGCTTTGGAAGTGGATTGGAATTGTCTCCACGGACAAATGATGCTGGTCTCTCCCCAGGCAAAGGTGTCGAGTGTGTGCACACCCTCCTGCTATGCTTTGTGTGCTGCGTGTGATATGCTTCCTAATCTTCCTATGCGTGTGAGAGGAGCCCCCTGGGGCCCTGGCAGGAGGACAGGAGGAGGAGCTTGGTCACTCAGGTACAGGTAAAGTGACGCGTTTGCTGTCAGTTTGGAGTCAGAAGCAAACATTCGAAGCGTGACTGTGAACATGAACGCGATCTGGACCCTAGCTGTTTGTTTCAAAGTTGTGAGTTTTGCCGTTTCTGGTCGGACGCAGAATTCATCCAGGTAAGTGGTGGAATTTGGTATGAAGGGAGTCGCATTCGTTTCCTGAACGAGAACGCCTGCATTCGTGAATGAATTGATGGCGCACAACCACCTCCGTTCGTCAGTAACGCACCTTTCTTTCCTCTGTGCCAGTGCTACGTTGTATCTGGTCTCAGGTCCAGAGGTGGTGCACGCTGGCACGCCGACTCCTCTGGCCGTCACCGTGTTCGGAGACTTCCCGGGCACGGTGACAGCTGAATTGGGACGTGGAAGCACCAAAGTATCGCTGACCGAAGACTTCCAAGAAGGTGATGTGCAGTCACAAGCCGATTCAAGCTTGAATTAGTTTCTTTTAACTTTCGGGAGGGTTAAAAGGTCATTCTGTTTTAAAGGTTTGACGAGTGTCCTCACGCTTCCTCCTGTAAGTATAGTTTTTATTTCTTCTCACGGCAGTAGAGGGGGGAAAAAAAGTCTTTCTGACTGGGATCACAGTGTTAACACTTATGTCATCGCTCCAGATTCCTGACTCCTTAACCCAGAATTCCCTCTTAAACCTGACGGTGCGGGGCTACAAAGGAAACACTGTCATTTTCACCAACACCACCACCCTAACCTTCAGTCCCAGGAATGTGTCCACCTTTATCCAAACTGACAGATCCCGCTACCATCCAGGGGACGCAGTCAAAGTCAGAGCCGTGTGTGTTCAGCTGGATAACCATCCATACAAGGACAGAGTGGATCTCTCTGTACGGGTGCGTCTCTATTGTCTGTGTGAAAGAACAAAGCCACAGGAACTCTGTTCTTTTTTCATTGCTCACTGGGACCTTGACTGATATTCCTTTCTTACATGCAGGATCCCAGTGGGAATATCGTTGACAGGTGGGAGTCCACGCCCAATCTGGGAAACGTGTTGCGAGAATTCCCTTTGTCCCAGACGGCTGCTCTTGGACGCTGGGTGATCGCAGCTACTGTGAATGTAGGGTTGTTGTTGTTTTCCCCTCTGCACGCTGTGATGGACTAAGAAGGAATATCTTCTCATCCGAGCTTCCCTCTTCTTACATGCAGGGTGTGGCTGACGAGAAGCAGTTTGTTGTGGAGCTTCATGGTAACGTGCATATCGATTTATTCCAAAATAACGGTGATGGTTTATGTTCGATCGGTCAGTTTGAGGATAGACGGCACTGGTTGACCTGAACAACATCAGTGGTTCAGAGTGAATCATTCTGACAACAGCTGGATGGATTCCTATTACATTTAATGCCTAGGATTTATCCAAATCCTTTTGCGATGCCTTGACTTTCCCTCTAAAACGGGAATGTCAAACTCATTTTGCATTGTGAGCCACAAACAGCCCCTGAAGTGGGTCGGACCAGTGAAACTCCCCTTTCTGTCGGTGTAAAGAAGTTTGACTGCACATTTGATCCCTGAAATATTTTGATATAGGAAAAAAAGACATGCAGTTTCAACTACATGCTGCTGTAGTAAATGAAGGAAATCTGTCAGCCTGATTCTTTGGGCTTAAATTGATTCCCTCTTTCATATTTTCCATCCTGTCGGGTCAACTGTAGTCTTCGACGGGCCGATTCTGGCCCCCAGGCTTTATATTTGACACCCCTGCTGTAGAATCGCCACGTACTTCAGCTCTACATTTTCTAAATGACTTAAAGTCACAGTTCCCAAATGGCAACGTCTGTTCCCTTTGGCGATCTTCCTGTCACGCCACTCGCTGACATTTTTGTTTTGATGGATCTTCTAATCTTCTTGTTGAGTCTCAGGTCAGCTTGTAATTTTCCCAGCGTCCACTTCTGCAGTGCTTTGTTCTTGGTATCGAAACTAGGATTAAACTGAGATCTACCAAAATGACCATCCTGTCTCACAGAGCGCCCACACTTTGACGTTCTGATCAAGACGCCGTCACACATCCTTGCTGGAGATGACGTCTCAGGATCAGTGAGAGCACTGTGAGCTCATCTGGATCATTTCAGCCAATAACATATTTTCATACATATAAGTGAAGCAAGTGAAGCAGCATTAATGTGTTTTTCCATTTAGGTACCCTGGTGGACGACCCTTAGGTGGAACATTAGTTGTTTCTCTGGAGTCTGCTATGAGCAACACGACCTCTGCTATGCAAACTAAAGAGGTGAAGCTCTCCATGTCCCCTTTTCTTCAGTTTTTCATATCTTTAATCATAAACTGAAACAGCAATAGAAACTATAAGAGACACTATCTGTCATTTTTAACCTTCGCTTTCAGTTCTACGGATCAACACAGTTTTTCTTCAGCAATGATCAACTCCAGGCTCTGCATACTTCATCAGTTAGCAGTGACGGTCGTCCCACTGTGCACGTTACTGTCTCTGTTAACGACAGCACCACAGGTATGACGCATTTTAATAAACCAGCGTTGCTGCAAGTATAACTTTAACTTCACCAAACAACATAATGTTCTTTGTTAAGGGTTTAAAGTGAACAAAACCGTGAAAGTCCACCTGATGCAGAATGTATTCCAGCTCACATTCCACGATTTTCCACCCACGCTAAAGCCGTCGTTACACTTCTCTACAAACGTGAGTTATTATTATTATCATAACTCACATGTCAGAGCCTTTTGGACACAGTATTAGTGCCTCCTCTGTTTCACAGCTCAGGATCTCAAGATACGACAGGAAGCCGCTCAGCTCAGTGGATCTAAAGCACTCTGCTGTGGTTCAAATCAATCAGATAACGTCTGTGAAAAACGCAGAACCCACAGCTCTGATACTTCCTGTGTCTGAGGACGGGGACGTCCGCATCAGGTTTAAATTACAGGCTCAAGTTGTGACGCTCTTTATTCAGGTCAGTAATGTAATTCTCCAACACGCAAAGGTGGACTTGCAGAACAATCACAGTTCTGTACTTTTGTTGCTTGTAAGAGTTTCAGTAGCGTAAAAGATGACATTAAATTTAAGAGAAATGACTGAAATTAAAAACACGACCTCTGATGTGTTATGTTTTCAGAAGAACAAAGAAAGATGGAGAACATCAGTTCATAAGTGCACATTTTCTTTATCTTACTGCTATAAATACTGATTTTTAGGCCAGATTTCAGTCCAGTGAGGAGACTCTGAAGATTTCCAACAACTTCTCCTCTCCGAGCGACTCGTATGTTCAGATCGCCCCCGGCAACACATCTGCACAGGTATTATATACAAAGTTAATATTTTTAATATATCACAGCTGCATGTATCCAAAATGTAACTATATTTATTTAATTTCCAGATTGGCTTGCCTCTGCAGATAAATGTAGAGAGCACCTTTAACCTGACCAAGCTTCACTTTGTGGTATGTTTGGTTAAATACACAGTGTGTGCATTTGATTTTCTGCATCTTTTCTGCATTAAGGACAAAATGCAACATATTGTAAAGTAAAATTAATCTTATGAATTGCAAGAAAATCTTACAGTGGCCAGCACATAAGTGTCTAAGCTTCTAACTGTAAATCATTTCTGTGGCTTTGTTGTGTTACACACAATTACTCATTAATGCAGAGTACTATGTGTGTGTTTAAACACTGTTACCGGAAGTTGTGCACCTGTCCGTGACACTTCTTCAACCCATCAATGATTTAGTAATGTATGTACAGTGGGGCAAAAAAGTATTTAGTCAGCCACCGATTGTGCAAGTTCCCCCACTTAAAATGATGACAGAGGTCAGTAATTTGCACCAGAGGTACACTTCAACTGTGAGAGACAGAATGTGGAAAAAAAATCCATGAATTCACATGGTAGGATTTGTAAAGAATTTATTCGTAAATCAGGGTGGAAAATAAGTATTTGGTCACCTCAAACAAGGAAAATCTCTGGCTCTCACAGACCTGTAACGTCTTCTGTAAGAAGCTTTTCTGTCCCCCACTCGTTACCTGTATGAATGGCACCTGTTTGAACTCATCATCTGTATAAAAGACACCTGTCCACAGCCTCAAACAGTCAGACTCCAAACTCCGCCATGGCCAAGACCAAAGAGCTTTCGAAGGACACCAGGAAAAGTATTGTAGACCTGCACCAGACTGGGAAGAGTGAATCTACAATAGGCAAGCAGCTTGGTGTGAAAAAATCAACTGTGGGAGCAATCATCAGAAAATGGAAGACATACAAGACCACTGATAATCTCCCTCGATCTGGGGCTGCACGCAAGATCTCATCCCGTGGGGTCAAAATGATCATGAGAACGGTGAGCAAAGATCCCAGAACCACACGGGGGGACCTGGTGAATGACCTGCAGAGAGCTGGGACCAAAGTAACAAAGGTCACCATCAGTAACACACTACAACGGCAGGGAATCAAATCCCGCAGTGCCAGACGTGTTCCGCTGCTGAAGCCAGTGCATGTCCAGGCCCGTCTGAAGTTTGCCAGAGAGCACATGGATGATACAGCAGAGGATTGGGAGAATGTCATGTGGTCAGATGAAACCAAAGTAGAACTTTTTGGTATAAACTCAACTCGTCGTGTTTGGAGGAAGAAGAATACTGAGTTGCATCCCAAGAACACCATACCTACTGTGAAGCATGGGGGTGGAAACATCATGCTATGGGGCTGTTTTTCTGCCACGGGGACAGGACGACTGATCCGTGTTAAGGACAGAATGAATGGGGCCATGTATCGTGAGATTTTGAGCCAAAACCTCCTTCCATCAGTGAGAACTTTGAAGATGAAATGAGGCTGGGTCTTCCAACATGACAATGATCCAAAACACACCGCCCGGGCAACAAAGGAGTGGCTCCGTAAGAAGCATTTGAAAGTCCTGGAGTGGCCTAGCCAGTCTCCAGACCTCAACCCCATAGAAAATCTGTGGCGGGAGTTGAAAGTCCGTGTTGCTCGGCGACAGCCCCAAAACATCACTGCTCTCGAGAAGATCTGCATGGAGGAATGGGCCAAAATACCAGCTACTGTGTGTGCAAACCTGGTAAAGACCTATAGAAAACGTTTGACCTCTGTTATTGCCAACAAAGGTTATGTTACAAAGTATTGAGTTGTATTTTTGTTATTGACCAAATACTTATTTTCCACCCTGATTTACCAATAAATTCTTTACAAATCCTACCATGTGGATTCATGGATTTTTTTTTTTCACATTCTGTCTCTCACAGTTGACGTGTACCTCTGGTGCAAATTACTGACCTCTGTCATCATTTTAGGTGGGGGAACTTGCACAATCGGTGGCTGACTAAATACTTTTTTGCCCCACTGTATTTTGTAGGTGAGCTCTAAAGGCCAGGTGGTAGCTGCTGGGACCCAAAACTCCTCGTCCTTCTCTGTGACCCCAGCGCTGTCCTGGGCCCCTGCGGCCTGTGTCACCGTTTACTGCATCCTGTCTGACGGCGAGATCATCAGCGACGCAGCACAAATATCCATCAGTCGAGACAGCTATGTACAGGATCTCGTTTTATTATATTGCTCTAATGAATTCCCAACAGTAATCCTCTTCATCCTGTGCCGTACTCTGTGTGCGTGCTCCCCTCAGGTGTCATTAAAGTGGAGCAGTGAAAGCGCCCAGCCAGGTGAGCAGGTATCGCTGACTGTGACCGGTCTTGAATCCAGGTCTCAGCTGGCAGTCACGGTAATGGGGACACACGATGACGCCCTGCAGCCCGATCTGAACTTTAAAGAGGAAGGGGTATGACCGCAGTAACCATGCTTCCTTCTGTATAAATGCTGATTATGTCTGCAGACAAAAGCTTAAAATTCATCTGTGAAACATGAGCTCCTGCGAACCTTCATCAGAAAGTCACCTGTTTTAGATACCGCACGATTTCCTTCATATTGTTCTCCCAGTCACCTCAGTCCCCCGGCACACTGTTCCCAGTTAGATACTGCACGGAAATTGAAAAAGTGATCACTAAACCGGCTCGTCCAGATATAACATATCTGTCCGCTTTGTTAGGAGGTGACTCCTGTTTCTAAGAGCTGGTAACCTCAGTGCTCTGGATTCAGGACCTGAGGCTTAAGGATCGCTGCAATAGAGGAAACCAAGTGTCACCTTTTCTCACCTCCAAAGCTCTGACAGTCTGTAGAGAGTGTGTGTGTGAGAGAGAGTGTAGGTGTGAGTGTGTGTGAGAGTGTAGGTGTGAGTGTGTGTGTGTGGTAGAATAGATCATTTAAAAACTGCGATCGCCTCAGATTCCTATAAAGACGCTTAGACTTTACGTCACACCTGACTTCTAACTCATGTGGTGATCTGACAACAATCCATTTAAAAACTTTCTCGCCCAAACAGATTCACTCTTACCCATTTTTCCTCTTCCTGTCCCACCACAGGACTGTGATCTTCAGATCCTGACCAATACGAAATTATACAGGAAAAACCAGCCTGGACCTAAAAATGGTAAAACGGCTGTTTTTTTTGTAGTTACGATACTGACTTGACTTTGCATCTTCAGTGCTATAAATACAATCTCATGGCTTTCAGAAGGACATGCCCCAGAGGTGCACAAGGACTGGCACCACTGGATGGATGGTGCTGAAGCTTTGCTGTGGTTGAACACTAACGTTAGGTAAGGGCTGAGAGGGGAAGGTGATTCATCTGATCCACTACAGGGAGTGCAGAATTATTAGGCAAATGAGTATTTTGTCCACATCATCCTCTTCATGCATGTTGTCTTACTCCAAGCTGTATAGGCTCGAAAGCCTACTACCAATTAAGCATATTAGGTGATGTGCATCTCTGTAATGAGAAGGGGTGTGGTCTAATGACATCAACACCCTATATCAGGTGTGCAGAATTATTAGGCAACGTCCTTTCCTTTGGCAAAATGGGTTAAAAGAAGGACTTGACAGGCTCAGAAAAGTCAAAAATAGTGAGATATCTTGCAGAGGGATGCAGCAGTCTCAAAATTGCAAAGCTTCTGAAGCGTGATCATCGAACAATCAAGCGTTTCATTCAAAATAGTCAACAAGAAGCGTGTGGAAAAACCAAAATAACTGCCCATGAACTGAGAAAAGTCAAGCGTGCAGCTGCCAAGATGCCACTTGCCACCAGTTTGGCCATATTTCAGAGCTGCAACATCACTGGAGTGCCCAAAAGCACAAGGTGTGCAATACTCAGAGGCATGGCCAAGGTAAGAAAGGCTGAAAGACGACCACCACTGAACAAGACACACAAGCTGAAACGTCAAGACTGGGCCAAGAAATATCTCAAGACTGGTTTTTCTAAGGTTTTATGGACTGATGAAATGAGAGTGAGTCTTGATGGGCCAGATGGATGGGCCCGTGGCTGGATTGGTAAAGGGCAGAGAGCTCCAGTCCGACTCAGACGCCAGCAAGGTGGAGGTGGAGTACTGGTTTGAGCTGGTATCATCAAAGATGAGCTTGTGGGGCCTTTTCGGGTTGAGGATGGAGTCAAGCTCAACTCCCAGTCCTACTGCCAGTTTCTGGAAGACACCTTCTTCAAGCAGTGGTACAGGAAGAAGTCTGCATCCTTCAAGAAAAACATGATTTTCATGCAGGACAATGCTCCATCACACGCGTCCAAGTACTCCACAGCGTGGCTGGCAAGAAAGGGTATAAAAGAAGAAAAACTAATGACATGGCCTCCTTGTTCATCTGATCTGAACCCCATTGAGAACCTGTGGTCCATCATCAAATGTGAGATTTACAAGGAGGGAAAACAGTACACCTCTCTGAACAGTGTCTGGGAGGCTGTGGTTGCTGCTGCACGCAATGTTGATGGTGAACAGATCAAAACACTGACAGAATCCATGGATGGCAGGCTTTTGAGTGTCCTTGCAAAGAAAGGTGGCTATATTGGTCGCTGATTTGTTTTTGTTTTGTTTTTGAATGTCAGAAATGTATATTTGTGAACAGAGGTGTGGACTCGAGTCACATGACTTGGACTCGAGTCAGACTCGAGTCATTAATTTTATGACTTTAGACTTGACTTGAAAAAATGTTCTAAGACTTGTGACTTGACTTGGACTTTTACACCAATGACTTGGGACTTGAATTGGACTTGAACCGGTTTACTTGAAAAGACTTGATATTTTACCCCAAATACAAAATTTAACATGCATATTATATAGAGATTGAAAATGTGACGTCATTCACGGGTAGAACCGCAAAGGATTCTGGGAACTCGTGGCAAGCGGTACTAGCGCACGCAGGCTTTCAATTAAAATCAGTTATACAGCGATAAAAAGAAACACAAGAAGCCATTGTATTATTAACTGCAATAGCCGGTCGCATGACAGCCATGGGAAGCCGACGGGTAAAGAGATCGGTTGTTATCGGATTACCTCGTTGAAGAGAAATTGTTCGAGCCATGTTTCCGAAGTAACAAAGAGGCGACGGGTGGCCTGGATTGCAGCCATTCAAAGGTCAAATATAACGTCCCAGAACCCTCCAGCTCACATGTTAGTCTGCTCCAAGCATTTACACAAAGGTCAGTGTTTTTTAGTAGTTAATACGTCATTTTCATAACATAACTGGTGATATAGGTTACAAGCAAGTCTGGCGCTGAACAGGAATTGTCGCGCTATGCTCCTTTATTTATTGTGCATAAATAGTGAATTGTCCTGACACAATATTGCGTTTCGCTTCTGTTATTATGGTACATTGACAAAAACATATACTTTTATTCACAGGATAAAACAGGTTTTTTGTATCACTAATTGCCCAGTACGATTACAGCATACAATATTATTGTCACTGCTACATTTCTGTAACGCGTACCAGAAATTATTTCCACTACTAATTAATTACCGTTGAGCTCAAAGGTCCTATTAATAAACGGTTAACGAATGTGTATTTATGACGACGATTTGTGAGACTGGTAAACTTATGATACGTACGATGGTCTTTACTTTCTACACGGTGCATTTCAAGGTCCTGTACCCATCCGTCGGTAAACTGTACCTGGGCTTGTTGCAGTGACCTGAAGTTACTAAACTTCATGAGTGTATGCACTCACTCCAAGAACCGTATGATTATAAATATGCATATAAATATGCTACGATGAGATAGCTGACTTCATCTAACTAGCAAATGTTGTCCAGGCTACGTTGGTGATACAGTTTTTTTAATGTGTATGATATTTTTGTCATGCGATTTTAAAGCCGGTCCTACAACCGCATCCAAGAATAACATGCAGCTTATCTCAGAACTGTCGGTGAAAACTATTCTTGGAGCTAGGTTTAATTGAGCTGCATTTTAAAGAGGTGCAATTTCACAATTTGTGTATATTTTCTAAGTTAACTATTTTGTCATGTGTTGAGAAAAACACAGATTTTAAAATTACATGGTCTAATATTTACATTTAGCATAACTGCAACATTATTTTTTCGTTGTTTTTTTTTTTTAAAGACTCGAAAGGACTTGAAATTCAAAGTTTCAGACTTGTGACTTGACTCGGACTTTTACATCAGTGACTTGAGACTCGACTCTGACTTGCCTGACATTACTTGAGACTTGACTTGAGACTTGAGGATAAAGACTTGAGACTTACTTGAGACTTGCAAAACAATGACTTGGTCCCACCTCTGTTTGTGAATGTGGAGATGTTATATTGGTTTCACTGGTAAAAATAAATAATTGAAATGGGTATATATTTGTTTTTTGTTAAGTTGCCTAATAATTATGCACAGTAATAGTCACCTGCATACACAGATATCCCCCTAAAATAGCTAAAACTAAAAACAAACTAAAAACTACCTCCAAAAACATTCAACTTTGATATTAATGATTTTATTTGGGTTCATTGAGAACATGGTTGTTGTTCAATAATAAAATTATTCCTCAAAAATACAACTTGCCTAATAATTCTGCACTCCCTGTAGTTCACTGAATATTGCTGCTTTTTCCTTTCTCTCAGCAATCGGACTTGGACAAGTGAGAAAATACTCGTTCCAGATGGCATTACTGCTATGGGAGCTTTAGCAGTGGTGATGTCGGAGAACCTGGGCTTGGTCTTCACTCCTGTGCTGCAAAAGGTAACAAAACACTCTTCACATTTCTGGTATTCGTGCTTCCTTCTTTTACGAACGAGGAGTTTTACGAACTGAGATGCTGAGGAGTTATCTTCCCCGACCTTCTTAATAACTCTCGCTTATGTTGTTTCATCGACAGCTGACTGTCTCCAAAGATTTTTCCTTGTCTCTGGGCGCCCCATCACTCCTCATCAGAGGAGAGGAGATTGTGTTGGAAGTGAAGATCATCAACCATTTGGAGCAGGAGATGGATGTATGTAGGACGCACTTTGTGGTACATTGTAGCTGAATAAGGCTGAGTTTGGTAAATAATCTGACATCTATTGACAGAGATCCGAGTCTCTCCCTGTTGCATGAATTATTGCTCACTTCCATCATTTCTGGCACGGCATATTTTCCCTGTTTTTAAAGATTGCGCTTTGCTGTCATACGTTTCTCTGCATATGTAGGTCATCGTGCTGCTAGCACAGAGCAAGTCCTTTGAGTTTGTTCTGACACACCGAAAAGATGCATCTGTTATCAATGCTCAGAAAGTCACCGTGGAGAGTCACGGCTCTGCTTCAGCTCTGTTCCCTGTGAGGCCTTTGGCTCTGGGTGAGGTGGAGATATCTGTGGATGCTGTGTCTGCAGAGGCCTCAGACAGTCTTGTTTGGAGAGTGATGGTGAAGGTATGATAAAGCAGGGAGATGTCTGAGCATAGGACGGTGCCTGCAACACGATGTCGCTACAAGATGTGCTTTTGAACTTATGCGGCACAGTTATTCCTATCATAACACTGAAATGCTTGTTCCTGAAGCCCGAGGGAGTTGAACAGTACTTCTCTCAGACGCTGTTCCTGGAGATGGAACCGGAGAAACGGAACAAATCCACAGCCCTCTCCTTCTCCTTCCCCCCAAATGTGGTGCCCGGCAGTCAGAGGGCCCGTGTGGTACTGGCTGGTAAGTCTGCCGTTTGTCCTCTTACTGTTCGTGCATGCAGTTTGTTTACTTTGAGTCATTTAGGCATGTATCATAGCAGAAAAGCAAGCGTCGGGATTTTCCTCAGCTATAGATTTCAGGTTCAGCTTGTCTTGATAGTCAGCTGCAGGATAAACGTTTCATCTTGCAGAACTGCGGCTTCCTGCTCAGTGAGGCTGTTTTTTTTTCCATCCTTCTGTAACGTGTCATTTAAGCCACTTCCCCGACTTTCAAGGTGCCCATTTAAAAAAAATACTCTTTATATTCCATTCAAAAGTTACCTTATTTGAACACTCGTCTGGTGAAAGAGACACTTTCTGTTCCCATTCCGGTCTCACCTTCCAGCTCAAATTGCTCAAAAACAAACATGTTGTTCATGCGTTAAATCTTTCCATCCTCTGTCCTGCTGCTTCTCGCAGGCGATATCCTGGCTTTGTCCATCAACAACTTGGGTTCACTGGTTCAGCTGCCGCTTGGATGTGGGGAACAGAACATGATCCACTTTGCTCCAAGTGTATATGTTATCCAGTACCTGGACACTTCAAACCAGGATGACCAAGAGCTCAGGAGAAAGGCTCTAGCTTACATGATGGAAGGTTAGATGGACCTCGGTCACTCATAAAGATCACTGACCTGGAGAACTAGTTATCACAATATATAAGAACGTCTTCTGAGTGTTAAATTGAAGGTTCTCTGAGCCCATTAAGGGGTTTGTCACAAGCATTTTTGCTTTTTTGCTGTAAGGTTATCAGAAACAGTTGTCCTACCAGAGAGAAGACGGTTCCTTCAGTGCTTTTGGAAACAGCGACACCTCTGGCAGCACATGGTAAGGTCACCCGTGTGGTCCATTTTCATAAATGTTTTCTCTAAAATCGCAAATTTTCTGATGCTCCTTCTTCTCTCTCCTCTCTTCTTTCTCTGGATCCAGGCTGACGGCCTTTGTGCTGCGCTGCTTCCTCCAGGCTCAGCCCTACGTGATGATAGACCAGAGCATCCTGGACAGGGCTGTGTCTTGGCTCTTAAAACGCCAGGGCCCCCAAGGAGAGTTCAGTGAGGTGGGCAGACTGATCCACACCGAGATGCAGGGAGGGCTGGATAAGGGCCCGGTGGCGCTGACGGCTTATGTCCTGATTGCACTTATGCAGGATGAAATCTACACAGTGAGTTAGGGCAGAAATCTATTTTTAAGCTTTCTAGAAGCTGATACTTAAATGGACAGGATGTCTGCGAATGCTAATAATACTGTATTGGTTTCTCTGTATGAAGGAGATACACGAAGCCAGTGTGTCTCTGGCCAGAAAGTACCTGGAGGACAAAGTGTCCAGTGAAGTGATTAGTAACTACAGCCTGTGTCTGACGGCTTACGCTTTAGCTTTGGTCAACAGTCCCGTCTCTTTCACCGCACTGACTCAACTCGGCAAGAGAGCGGACTACATCGGTGACTCAGCCTTTTTTTCTATCTGAAGCTTTTATAAAAACAGCAACATCCCATCCTTTACTTACCGACTTATACAGTGGCTGTGTCAGTTAGCCTGTGGTTATTCTCTTAGATGGAGTGATGATGTGGAGTTCGTCTGCAGGCCCGAGGTCACGTAACCAGAAGCTGCCCTCAGCACAGATCGAGATGGCCTCGTATGTGCTGCTAGCTCACATCAACCGTGGCTCACTCTTTGATGGCATTACACAAATGAAGTGGTTAAGCACACAGAGAAACCATCTAGGAGGCTACGGAACAACACAGGTGAGACAAACCTCTTTTCCTCTTACTGATTCTCACCTGTGTACAGATATACAGCATATTTCAGCTCCGCCATGGATTCTCACAAATATTCCCACATTCTGCCCCTAAAGTCGATATTTATCCACGATGGCTGCATCTTCTGTTCCCTTCCTCAGGACACAGTAGTAGCTCTCCAGGCTCTGGCTTCCTACGCAGCGTTCAGCGGTGCCAATGCCATCAACCTCATGGTCAGTGTGTCTTCTCCAGAATCTTCATCACTGTTTCGAATCAACGCCACCAACTATCGAACATATCAAAGTCAAGAGGTGCATCCGTTACCTGGCGTTAGATGGTTGATATGTACAGTAACTGAAATTTATTTAATCTCCAATTTTCATTTCATGTTTCTCAGATTCCTGCTGAAAACAATCTGCATCTAAAAATATCCATGGAAGGCAGAGGCTTTGCCACATTTCAGGTGCAGTTGTACGGCTTCTCTGTTTCTGTGTACCGCTGTGGTTCCATTTCAGGAATTATTTGTAAGGTACAGATTTGATGAGAAACTGGAACTCGCCCTTACACATCAGGAATGTTTCCTCCATCGTGTTGAGCTCGACAGACGGTTTAACCACCAGCGCGCGAGCAGCATAAACTGCAGCAGCAGCTGTGCGCGATAGCTTCTCTTAGCACAACGTTGTGCATCATAAATGAAAATGCTGCATCATAATGGATCCCAAGCAATTAACGTCAGACAGCATCTGTCTGCACTGCAGATAAAATCGCTGAGAGGAGAACTGAGGTGAAAGGTTAATCTCTCCGTTGTGCTGTTAGTTTTTGTATGAGACGTGTGTTTTCTTTTAACTGTATACTTCAGCTTTTAATCGATAATCAAACATTTGTAACTGTTTCCATGACTACAGCTGAACGTCTTTTACCACTTGGAGAGGGAAACTTTTGCAGAGAACCACCAGCAAGCTGCAGACGAAGCTTTCTCATTACGCATCGATGCTGCTGATGGCAGCGACCACAATCACATGATGTTGTCTGTATGCACAAGGTGAGCGGTTCACACATGGACAGTGCGTTTCTATGTACTGTATTTATTTTTATTTGGTTAACCCAGCCTGAAAGGATGGATTAGAAATGAGTAGATCAGAGGGACAGATCGGATTTTGCTCTTCTGAGTTAAAGTCAGAAAGGCACAGCTGAGATGGTTTGGACACGTGCAGAGGAGGGATGGTGGACGATGGAAGACCTCACAGAATATTCATGAATGTGGTGAAGGAGACCATGCAGAGGGTTAGTGTGACGGGGGAGGATGCTGGGACAGGGGGAGATGGAGGAAGATGATTTATCCAAGGAGCTTGAAAACAAAATCAAGTTTCTTGAAGATGTTTTGAGGTGAAACATCCATTACTATGAGCTGGATGACTGAGAACCTACGCAGACAAAAAGATTTATCATCATTTGGTTACTATGCATGTTAAACACTCTGAAAATTTTGTCCTCTCCAGATTAAAGGACAGTCAGCTGATACCTCACACAGGTATGGTTATATTGGATGTAGGCCTGCTCAGCGGGTTCACACTCTCTCCTGAGGCTGCTGTCCAATCAGCTGTTATCAGGAAGGTGGAGACGGCACCCGAGAAAGTCATCCTGTACCTGGATTCAGTAAGTGTTTGAAGCAGCCTAACGGCAATCAGCGTGAAGCTTTAAAACCCGCTCTATGCGTATTATTTGGGTGTGATATTAACCCCTTTTCATTTGCCCTGCAATGCTTCACCAGCACTGGTTTCCTACATTAAATGAAAATGCATGTTGATAAAATAGCAGGAATCCGATTACATCACGTGCGTAGTGACATTATTCTGGTGTCATTTGCAGCTCAACAAGTCAGAGGTTTGTATCAACCTTCCCCTCGTCAGAAACTACAAAGTGGCCCGCGTGCACGACGCTGTGGCACGCGTTTACGACTACTATGAGCCAAGTGAGTACGACTGTGAATAGTGTCGTTTTTAAAAAAATATTTAATGTGAATGATCGTATTTTTAATTTCAGCGAGAAACGCGATGAGCATGTACAATTCGCGAGGTCTGCCCGGCATGGACTCCTGCTTCTTCTGTGGTGCAAACTGTGATCTCTGCAGGCCTGGAATCACCATCACCATGTCCGCTCAGTCGATGGCTGCCTACAGCTTCAGCTGCCTGTTTCTCGGACTCACTGTTTTTCTTGTTTTCGTCGGTTAGATGGACTTGGACTCACACATTCATATGTACTGGATATATATGTGTCTTTTACACAAAACTCATTTTGGCCTCGTTCTATCCAGTGGACTGTTCCTTTGTTTAGTGCTCTCTGCTGTTAACAGTGTCTTCTTTTTTGTAAAGATGTGAATATGAAATGACTGGTAGTGGAAACGTGTTAAATTTCTTTTTATCTAACACATACTATCTAAAACAGATGCATTTCCATTTAAAGCTTCTTTAAAGCTACTATGATTCCATAAGTTGAGAAAAATGAACCATTAAATGAAGGAGCGCTGTAGCCGATAGTAGCAAACAGAAAAATTAAGGTGACGTTTTCCCTCATTTGCACACATGCCCTGTTGTGTCTCTGTTGGCAGGAAATGCAGATGTACTGAGCTGCCCAGAGTCATATAAATGCTAAAAAGGATTATTGTACAGCTCTGCAGACTTCCAGCAAATGTCTGACTTGTAGCTTTAATGTTTTTAATCCCTGTTGGTATTCAGTTGAATAACCTGCTGGATTGAAGCAGCACTCACCTCACGGAGTTTGCAGGTACACTGAAAAAGGGGAAGTAACCAGGTTTGACGTTACTGATGGAATCATTAAAATAATTGTTACTGTATCTCAGAACAAATGCATGTTTAAGTTTGCACCACATAAACTCTCTAATAAACTTTCTGCTCATCTGTTTTATAGTGGCAATAATTCACACCACTTTAACACTTACTGGATTGCATAAAATCTGAAGCTGAACATGACCTTTGACCTCACACTTGGTGACTTGTTCTTTCTTTTAATAAGCTATCGTTGTTTTTTGCATTTTAATGGAAATGCACGTCTGGTTTTTATGTAAAATATTTTTTGAAAGGCTCATTGGCAAAGTGGTTTCCCTCCAGGGACAATGAAGCTTTTCGGTTCATAAGTAAAAGCAGACATGGAAAGCAGAACATTAGATGTCCCACAAAAAGGAAACTGACTCACATCTGGACCTTCAGCTGTTGGTTGTGCAGCCTGTGAGAACATCTCATAAATTCTTTCCTTGCCTTAATTACTCCCAAGCTAAAGGTAAAGCTCCTGTCGTTCCATTTTTGTGCAGTACATTACATATCCTTAGTGTCTGCACGCTCTTGTGCTTATCCCACCGGCTCCTCCCCCTAATGCTCACATATGTTGCTGTTTTTAGTCATCATATAATCCAAAATTACTGAAGTGTGGCAGCACACCAGGAGCTTTCAGCAGTTTAACCTAAACTTACGTAAACCTCACCAGTTACCATCACGTTAACCTGAAAGCTGTTCCATAAAAAGCTCCAAAGCTGCAGTTGTGAATGTCAAACACTAGATGGCAGTCTTGGTATCATAATAAAGATGGTCTCAAAGTTCAGGCTGGAGCCATAAAAGCTACATTTGTCTTGTTTCTTTAACATTTAATATTGCCAATAAAGTCAGCAGTTCTCATGATACAGAGAGGTGATATTAGATATAAAACTCCTCTGCTTACAATAAATGCACCCGTGAGCATTTTAACAAAGTTACAGGATGAAATGTTGATGCATCGACCCTGCTGTGTCGTGGGTCATGCTATGAAAACAGCGTCGGGAGCGCATGCGGTGCCCATGATGTCATGCACGTACTATGCGTCAGGCCTGACGAGTGCCTAATGTCCTTAACTGACAGACAGCTTAGGATCAGCAAAGCATTCGGTTTTACATTAGCTGCGAGGAAAGAAGCACTTGGTATGGGAGAGAGCTAAGAGGATTTATAGCTTTAGGAGAATTTCCCCACACCTGGTTGTGAGCAGAAGCAGAAGATTAAAAAGCACACCTTTCCCCCTGAAATCCCTCCTGTCTGCTTTTGCAGAAGTTTCTGGAATCCATATTTTGGTCTTATCATACCCAGGTCAACATCGAGCCCCAGACTCATAAATCAGATTCGTGCTGATTCCTTCTCCTCAGTGTGGCTGTACAGAGGTATAACGCTGACTACGCGCCTAGGAGATGCAGATGGGTTAAACTCAGTGAAGGAGATGGTTATTTATGAGCTCCATCTCCTGATGGGAGCTAATGCAGCTGCTGCTAGACAGAAGCTGAGTGTAGCTCCGATCAGCGACAGATTTTTTGCATATGAATCTTTCAAACTCTCCCATCAAAGTGGAAAAGTTAGATGACAGGGATACACATTTAAGTGCAGTAACCATGTTGCTTTGTATACTCAGCAGCGGTTGTTATATGATATACTATAATATTATAATGATAAATTACACGATAACCGCTGCTTTTGTGACCGCAGTTATTCACTTTGGGATGGCGCGGTTAGGAATCGCATCTGGTGAGTTTGATGCTTTAATCCGGCACAAGTTTTCTTCCAAAAACAGGCAGATAATTGCTCCCCGTGGTCCAGCTCCAGATGACATCAGTAGGAAACAATTGCCATCCAAACAAACAACGGCATCATATGGAAAATCGCTGCTGTGGGTGTTGTGACTAAATTCGCGGTGGAAGCAACAACAAAGATGAATGGAAGCTTGGTGTCCCTGGTGATGCTACCTCAGTGATTCCCCGTCTGCGCGGAGAGGAGGATGCTGCGTTTGTTTGGCAAGGAATGCTTCATTCACCAGAGTAGGTCATGGAAAATCCCTCGGAGCTTTCTTCCCACCCGTAGCGAGTGAATATTTACACAACCCCCACGTGACCCCGAACAATCCGGCTCAGACAGACAAATCCATGCAAGAGCGTGCAGGAGAGGTGGGGGGATCCCGGGCAGCAGAGCAGAGGTCCACTTAGTCAGCCTGCCCGTGGCCTAATCTGAGCATACCAGCATGATATGATCCAGGTAAAGATGATATCAGACATCAGAGGAGTCTGGTTCATACTTTGTCACCACCAAAGATTATGTTTGGCTACTCGCTCATGTGAATCATTGTCTGTTGATGTTTGTGTCTGCAATTCACTCTTATTTGTACAAATACGAGCTGCCACAAGCCCAGTGAAGCCACAAGCTATTGCCCAAATCTGGGGCTGTGGATGCATGTCTGGGCATTCTGCAAGTCTAATAAAAATTCTTAATAAAAACAAATCTTGAAGCAACTGACCGGAGGGTAGAAAGATAAAAAAAAATGTTTAAAATATGTGCACAATGACAAAAGATAATCAGTTCCATTCTTTTTATGTATCTTTAATAAGACACAGAAACAATTCTCAGTGAGCTGCTCATTTGATGACAGTGGGGAGAAAAACATTCCTGAAAGAGAGAAACGTCCAGCAGAACCAAACAGGGAAGGAAACCATCTGTCTGGTCTGGTTGGGGTGAAGAGAAAGTGGAGATAGAAAATATAAGCAGTGAGAAACAACAGACAGAGCAGGCAGATTAAAGCCAGAGCTGCGTTACTCGCACCAGGAAAAAGGAGACAGAGTTAATGACTGCTGCCTCGTGAATAAGCAGACTTTTAGTGTCTCTGGACATCCAGAGGAATGAAAGGTAGGAGTGTTGAGTGTTGGCTGGACTGAGAGGCCGAAGTGATGGGATGCTTAAGCAGACGGGATCAGGAAAGGTGAAAATGATGATGAATGATGCTGAAACTGTGACTAAGGTGTGAAGAAAGTGGGTCGATTTTGGAACCACTGATTTACATTTCTTTACTCTGACTGTGAGAGAATAACCTCTTCAGCTGGTTCCAGACCTTTTAATATCAAATTATGCTACAAAAGTAGTATTTTTTTCTTATTGTGGTGAAAGAGCATCACCGGGAAACGCTTCAACAAGACTAGCTTCTGGATTATGATTTATTGATTCAGTCTGGCTCACAATGACTTCTTGACTCATCTCCGGACTTCTGTTAACTCTTTGCGTGTGAGCTAAAGAGGCGAATGATTCAAATTAAAAGCCAGACATAACTTAACCAGTCATGCACACATGCAAGTGAAGCAAACCCAAACTGCAGATGCTGGTGTGACCTCTGGCTCTCGGTTTTCAACTCAGTTTTCACCAGGGTCGGTTTAGCTACCCTGTATTCAACTGTCGCACATTTCCTCAAACTCTCTGCCCAATTAGAGTAATCAGAAGCAGATGGATTCAGGTTTCCACCTCGGCTCCTGTATGTGCGTGGGCTAGAGCCTTTGTATTCTCTGTGGACATGAAGGAGAGCCGGACAGAAGTAAAGTCAAAGCAGTATGTGTATAGTACAAATGTATGTAAAAGCCCCTAGAAAGCAGCACTGTGTTTGCACAGACATATCTAACTGACACGGGTTATTTATGTGTCTAACCCACAGAAAGAGCGGGAGTTCCTGCAGTCTGACGAGGAACCAAACACTGTCTGACTGAGCCGTCTGAATCTGCGCGATAAACTGCTGTGATTACTTCACACCGAGGACACACACATGCACACCGGCCGTGCATCCCTCAGCTAAACACACGTACACACATGCGCATGTTCCTGCAGAAGCAGGGATCACGGGACCGACGAACGGCACGAGCTGAGAAAACCCCCACTTTTTTACTCACATATGACACGATGATAATGAACGCTGGAAATGCTGCTGGAAATACTCCAGTCAGAGTTGAGATGGAGTGTACAGAGTCTGATACGAGCTTCTGTGTTTCGTCGTCTGACAGCGCCTCATTAACTGCACTTTGAGTGATGCAACCTCACATTTTCTCTCAGTTATAAATCACTGATTAAAGTCAGCCTCACTGAAGGATGGAAAGGGACTAATGTCTTTATCTGACATATTTCTACTTTTAATTTACTGTAGCGAGGATGTGCTGTGAGAGAATTCTATACATATATACTTGTTTAAGCAGATTTCAGAGGTATTGCTGTACTTTCGCCTGCAGGAAGGTGCAAAGGTGACAAAACATGTGTCAGACTTGTTCCTTTGTCCATAATAGTCCACGATGCACTTTTAGCCCTGTTTTTGGAGTCTGCCATCTTCTTGTTTTGTTTTGTGCCCACAAAAATCTGCTATCAGAGTGATGCACTAAGCCCAATAAGCAAGAAAGAGCTGAAACTCAAAGCTGTTTACGGCTTAAAACATATGGAAAGGTGCTTCAGCCCAAAGATACTTGTGATTGATAAACCGCAGCAGCTACCCCACAGTTTTTATAATATTACCTCTAAGGGTTTCCATATTATTAATACATGGCCTGGACAATATTTTTAAAAGTCAAAAACTGGAGTTTCTTGAGGGTCTACCTAAAGTTAGCTCCAAGTATAATTTCCCATAGATTCCCACATTAAAATGTTCACCTGTAATGAGCACCAGTTCAGCTTGCTGGGTTGACGAGTCGATGCATGTTAGGTTACTTGATGATTCTAAACTGGCTGCAGATGTTTGATAAACTGCTTTGTGTAGAGAATAAAATGGTTAAAATGTGACTTTTAGTCTAAAGTGTTTAAGTGGTCATTAAAGAAAAGGAATATGTAAGTAACAACAATTATTGGGGGTTTGGCGACTTTCAGTCACTTTGGTGCCCCCAGTGGTTGCTTTGAGAGAGTAAAAGTGTTTTACCATCTTTTTTTATATGTTGGTGCCTATCAGTAGGGATCTGTTGGTGTTGGCATCACTGCACACTGTGACCGAACTCTATGCACCGTTAGAGAGAACATCATCCCACCTCTACAAGTACAGCAAAGCAGAAATGCAACTTTGGGAGACATCAGTCAACTCCCATTTGCATATTCCCAAACTGCCTCAAAACTTTGGAAACTTTATATTTTGTGGTTGTGCAACTGATTCTTACACGAAAGAAAGCCCAAAAATCCCCCCTTAAGATCTCTCTGTTGTCTTTTTGTGTCAGAAAGGCTAACAGAAAATGTCAAACTCTGCCTACTATGTGTAAGCTCTGCTGCAGACTTGGCTGGTCAGTACCAAGGAAAACATTCTTATGATTTCATAATGTAGCAGTCCACAAATTACTGTGCAGTGTCCACAGCTCTGTCTGGTCTCACTGGGGCTGTGATTTCACCAGAGCTGATCTCGCTGTCTAAATATTTCCTGTCAGTTTAAAGACTTTTCCTGCAGGGCAGACGGTATAAAAGTCAGACCCCGAGCGCCGTGCCCCCACATAACAGTCAGTCACAGTGTTACGGGGAGGCCTCCTGAGCTGACACAGACACGATAAGCAAAACGGACTCTTTAAAGTGTAAAATGTTATCACTCCACTGCGATTAATGAGCGTGGACAGACTTGGGTGTAGATGTTATTAGGCAGTGGCACTCAGACACTTTGTCAGCAGGTCATAAAGGGCATGAAGTCCAGACACATCTCAGGTGTAATCTTTGCGAGTCTGCTTGCCTGAAATGAACGGAGCTCCAACATTATCTTCAGGCTGGAATCGCCGATGTCCACATTCAGAGTCAGGGGTTCATAAATTTTACAGCCTGGCCTGAGACCTCATTGCTGAGGCCGCACCGCAACTTTAGCCATGTGGCGGTCCAGGAAAACAGCAGGAAAGGAGAAAAGGAGATTATGTGACAACCGCCGGCGTTATGATCTAAAGTGCGCGTCCATATTTTTCTCTTTACAACCCTAATGGAGCATGTAATGACAGTCCTCGCTCATCTCGGCTCTTACGTCCCATTAAAATGTATTTATTGGAGATAAAACACAGATTCTGATCTCGGGTGCAGAATTTGCTGCTTCCTACGGCTAAATTGAGGAAAATGTTTTTGTAACCAACTTTAAGGTATAAAGGTGAATTACAGCGCAATAATTACTTGGGCTCGTAATAAGACCCTGGCCAGAATCAGAAGACACCAAATTCGTATGGAGCCGAAGTATTGAGCAGCAATAATGACCTGGACACAATGTTAACTTTTGAGTAGCCACTCTTGTATTGTTACAAAGTATAACTGGTATTTGTCCAATTTGTACAGATAAAGTATAAAATAAAATAAAATAAATAGTGTGCACACTCAACAAAATAAAAGTACTCGTTGGGGCCCTTTAAGAATTTAGAGTTAAGCTGGCGATAGCCAACTTCAAAGGTCCTTGTGAGTGTAACTGGAATGTATGAGTGTGTGGTGTGTATCTTCTTTGGGGTAGATCGTCCTCAAAGTGGTTGGCTCGCCATCTATCACAACCAGAATATCGTCCTGGTCCTTGGACTTTTCCGTCCTCTCCAAAAAACCTGACCTATAATCCAGGTCATAAAATGTACATTCTAATCAGTCTGTTTCAGATGCATTGTTTAAGGTTAAAATACAAAATCAAAATATTGCATCACCTCATATTCATTGCATCAACATCTTAAATCTTATCAAATCTCACAGTTCTGTTGTACAACATTCAATTTTCAAGCATATCAAATATGAGAACTAAACATCTAAGTTGCTCAAATATTTCTCTATTCATGTAAACATTAATTAAACAATACTTATGGTAAGTAACCATTGACACTCAAAATACAATACACCATAACAAATTCAGAACTATGTGCAAATAAGCAACAAAATATACATATGAGTTCAGTTCAGAGGCATTAAAACAGTGTGCTTAATTTCTCCACGCTATAGGCCTATTCGTGAGAGAGAAATGCACTAAAAATTACCCTCTAGATTACTTTAAACTCACAGTGAACTGACAAAAATTAGCTTTAGAGCAGCTAAGAACATGTTGCTCACCGTTGCTCTGTTTCACAAAAGCCCAACACACACTGGCGTTGGAATTGCAGCAGCTCTCCGGATGAAAGGTGAGTGGTTAGCCTGTGAGACACCGAGCTAGCATTAGCATGATCGCGACGGTAAGTCTCTACAAGTTTTTTCCATCAGAATAACACTCGTCTTACCGACGTTGCCTCTCTCCTTCATCCAGCCACTCGACTCCGGACTTCCAGCAGGTAAGTAGGCTGGTTTTCCTTCCTCTCAATCCTGAGTTTTCCTCTCTTTTGTCCGTGGATTTCTCGGTTTGAGTAGCAGATGCCTCCACTCCTCTTGCTGAGATAAGAAAAACCCGGGACACCATGCACCTCCACCTCACTTCCTGGCTGACAGGGTCAATGCGGCCTGGGTAGGCTCTGATTGGTTGCTGAGCTAGGTGCCCTCACGTGGGGTGAACTGAGAGGTGCATTCAATGGTCATAGGAAATACGACGCTTGTTGATGTGGACAGTTAATATAAAGAGAATAAGTATGATATTTTTCATCTGGGCTACACCCTCCCCTCCTGAACTCATGCACGTCCCTGTGCATGGTAGACGGTTAAATGATGATTATTTGACGGGTCAAGGAAGAGGGCGAAGCAGGCTCTTCACCATCACTGATGACATCGGCCCAAGCTGAAGACAGTCCTTGCAAGAATGATTTTGCTGCAGTGATCAGAGGATTGCCTAGCTCCGTATAGTCAAGCCGTCGTGGCGGACGACGGTTTCTCTCAGATCTCCTTACAGAATCATTTGTATCCATGTTTTCCCTTGTATCCACTGGGACTATCTCCTCCACTCTCTCCTCAGAATTCGCACCTCTGGTGCCAGCCTCCTGAAATGGAAGTTGCCTTTCTTGGACGTCTGGGTCATCAACAGGTGAGTCAGTTTCAGTTAAGGTTATTTCATCCACTTGTTCGGTCGGTGTGACTCCATTGGTAGATAAGTACTCAGTATCATCTGTAGTACTGTTAGGCATATCAGGTATGTTGCCAAAATCAGATTGGCTGTCAAAAACAGGTGGGTTGTCAATATCAGGAACATTTACAGGACTCTCACTCACTGTGTGGACAGGGGAACTCAACCAAACAGGAATGAGCAAATCATCTTCTTCGTCTGAGGAGTTCTCTTCCTCTAGCGCTGGATTTGCACGGGTTCTTGGCCTGCGTGACACTGGCTTCTGTACATGCTCACTGCTTTCCTCCACAGGTAGGTAGCCACATGGTAGCAACAGATCCCGGTGTAGTGTTCTTAGGGGACCATCTTTGTTTTCAGGTTTAACTGTATATACTGGGAGGTTGCCTGCCCTTCTCACCACTACATGCACAGTGTGTTCCCACTTGTCTGAAATCTTATGTTTGCCCCGGATACGGACATTCCTGACCAATACCCGATCTCCAGCTTCCAAGTCTGATGCAGTTACATGTCTGTCAAACCTCATTTTGTTCTTGTGAGCCATCTTTGCAGCCTTGTCCATAGCTAACTTGTAGCTTTCTTTGAGACGTGACTTGAGTTTTTGCACATATTCAGAGTGAGATGAGTGTTGTTCCTCTTGCACTGGCAGGTTGAATGCAAGGTCAACTGGCAACCGAGGTTGGCGTCCGAACATCAGTTCGTACGGGGAGAAACCAGTCACCTCATTCCTGGTGCAGTTATAAGCGTGGACCAGGGGTCTTACATGGTCACGCCAACAGGACTTATCTTGATCACGGAGAGTTCCCAACATATCAAGCAAGGTACGATTAAATCGTTCCACAGGATTGCCCCTAGGATGGTATGGGGTTGTCCTCACCTTGTGGATACCAGCCACCTGACAGAGCTCCTTGATTGTGCGGGACTCGAAATCTGGACCCTGGTCACTATGCAATTTTTCTGGGATGCCATAGTGTACCATAAAGTTCTCCCACAGACACCTTGCCACTGTGCGGGCCTTTTGATTAGGTGTTGGGATAGCAACTGCAAATTTAGTGAAGTGGTCCGTGATCACCAATATATCTTTGGTTCCACTCCTGTCAGCTTCCAGGGACAAGAAGTCCATGCACAAGAGTTCAAGAGGTCGTGTCGTATTAATGTTGACCAAGGGGGCCGCTCTTTCAGGCCGTGCCTTCCTCCGCACGCACCTGCCACACGTCTTCACTTTCCTTTCCACGTCCAAAGCCATCCTTGGCCAATAAAATCTTGACCTTACAAGGTCCAGTGTACGGTCGACTCCCATGTGACCCATATGGTCATGCAGGCTGGTGAGAACTGTGTTGCGAAGCTCAGCTGGAAGTACAAGCTGGTAGGTTTTCTGGGACCCCTCTTGGCGTCGCCGGTACAAGACATTGTTGCGGAGCTCAAGACGGTTAAGCTCTCGGAGGAGCAGTGGAAGCTCAGGGAGCTGTGTGCGCACGGTTGGAGGTGGTGTGTCCCCATATTCGATCTGAGAAATAACATGCTTTATACACTGATCGGCTCTTTGCTCGTCTGCCAGCTCTGCCTCAGTTAGATGGGGAATGGTTGGCAGACCTCCAAACTGTTCCTCTTGCCCATAGCTATCAGGTACAGCACTAGGAGACACAGCAAGCACCTCCACCAAGGCAACACAATCTGCATCTGCCTCTCTTTCATTGTCAGGACTGACGCTGTAGGTGAACTGCCTCTCACAGATTGCTTTCACCACAGACTGATTTACAGCATTGATGTTGTCTGGATCACAAAGGTGATCTTGAGTGAACTGTTGTATGCGTTCAATCTCTTTTTGTGATTTCAGGTCGTCCGCTAGCCCTCCGTGTGGTCTGCGTGATAATCCATCCGCATCTCCATTCTGCTTCCCTGGACGATAGAGGAGTTTGAAAGAGAATGTGGACAGTGCTGCTAGCCACCTATAGCTAGTTGCGTCAAGTTTTGCTGAAGTCAGAATGTAAGTCAGCGGATTACTATCCGTTACAACAGTGAAGTGGTTGCCGTAGAGATAGTCGCTGAACTTTTCTGTAACTGACCACTTGAGCGCCAGAAACTCCAACTTGTGCGCTGGATAGCGATTTTCGCTCCGTGACAGCCCTCTACTTGCATAGCCTATGACTCTAAGTTGTCCCTCTTGCTCCTGATACAATACAGCACCAAGCCCGGTGGTACTGGCGTCGGTGTGCAGTATATAGGGTTTCTGGGGGTCAGCGAAGGCAAGTACAGGGGCAGTGGTGAGACTTTGGATGACTGACTCGAAGGCTTCCTGGCAAGCTGGCGTCCAGCGACCTCCGAAAGGGTCTTTTGGGTCATGGTACTGATGTGCACTTTGTCTTGCGTTTACTTTTGATTTCTTGTGGCTAGGTGGGTACCCCGAAGTTAAGTTGTGGAGAGGTTTCACAATGCTGGAATACCCCTTAACGAACCTTCTATAATACCCAGCAAAACCAAGGAACGACTTTAACTCTCGCAGGGTCTGTGGGACAGGCCATGTTTTAAGGGCCGAAATCTTCTCAGGGTCAGTCCGAACTCCATTTCTGGAGACCACATGTCCCAGATAACGGACTGAAGTCTGGAAGAAGACACATTTCTCTGGTGACAGCTTTAACCCAAACTCTTTTAGACGAGTGAGCACTTTCATGAGTCTTTCTTCGTGTTCCTCAAGGGTTCGGGAGAATACTATCACGTCATCAAGAAAGACCAATGCATCCTTCAAATGCATATCCCCCATGCACCGCTCCATTAACCGCTGGAACGTGCTGGGGGCGTTCGTTACACCCTGAGGCATTCTGTTGAACTCCCAGAAGCCGAGAGGGCACACAAAGGCCGTCTTCGGTTTGTCTGCTTCTTCGACCTCGATCTGGTAGTACCCTGATTTTAGATCAAGAACAGAGAACCACTGTGAACCATTGAGGGCTGAGAATGTGTCCTCTAGCTTCGGAAGGCTGTACGCATCTTTTATAGTCTGAAGGTTTAGACGCCTATAATCGATGCACAACCGGACTTGGCCGTTCTTTTTCCGGACTACCACTATGGGTGACGCAAATGGGGACTCTGACTCTCTAATAACTCCTGCATCAAGGAGTTCCTGAATGTGCTTCCGGACAGCCTCAATGTCCCGTGGGTGGATTGGCCGGGCACGTAGTTTGAAAGGCGTGCCATCCGAAAGTTTTATATGATGTCGCACCTGGTCCGTCCGGCCAAAATCCAGGTCGTGCTGTGCAAACACCTCAGGCATGCCGCTGAGCTGCTGAGTGATGCGCTGTTTCCATTCCAATGGAACTGGGGAGTCACCAAAATTGAAGGTTATGGTGGGCTCTTGGAAAGACGGAGTGTCTGGAGTTCTCTGGGATAATTCTGACTGTTTGGTCTTGTTGTGTTCCTTTAATAGGATGGTCTGATAAGCACTAACCTCTGCAATAGTACACTTGGCAGGGATGACAATGTCGTGGTCAGACTCGTTGCTTATAACAACTGGCAACTTGTGGGGCCGCCGCTGGGGAAAGTCCACCAGACCGGCTTTAAGTAGCAGGCCACCGGGCAAGGGGGACGATGATGGGTACTCAATTACAACTGATTTTTCATCCTGAAGGCCCTCGCCAAGGGCGACTCCCTCCACCACTACAGTTGAACCAGCTGGAATGACTTGAGGCATCTTGCCAAGTAGCTTCACTACCCCCTGATGGGTGTCACTTGTCTGCTTCCGTCTCAACTCAATGATTTTGAAGACTACTTTGTAGCCATGTGGGAGGGGTTGACGATTGGCTAAGTCAGTCTCTGAGTAGATGTCGAACAGTACATCTAGGGTGTTTGTGCCTATGAGCATGAGGGATTGTGAAGTGTCAGGGACGATTAAAGCAAGTGTGTTTACATCTACTGGAACACCTATAAAGTCCTTTGGAAAAGTTATGGTCATTTCTATATAGCCAAAGTAAGGCACTAGCTGGCCATTAGCACCTTCCACTTCTAAGAGGTCATGTAGTGGCTTGATCTTTTGCTCTGAAAGGTGCTGCTGGTAAAATGACTCAGGAACAGTGGTAACTTGGGAGCCTGAGTCAAGAAGACAGTTGACTTCTTCACCTCTCACAGTCACTTGAGCTGTACTTCTGGTACCAATCAACTGTTTAGGGAGTTGGAAAGATTGGTTCTGCTCTGAATGGTTTAAGCCAGAACATGTTTGTGCTTTGACAGTCTTTGCTGGGGTACTTACTTTGTTAACCTCAGCTGTGATTTTGTCACCATTGTTTACGTCTGAGGGACGTTGTTGACTCTCCTCAGCTCCTGTTTGTCCCACAACAGGAACTGTTAGATGTTTAAAGGTGAATCTGTACAATCTTGCGCTTCCCACTGGCGTTGTTTCTCCTCCAACTGCTTCTTTTTTTCTGCTACTAGGTTGGGGTTAGCGGGGTCAACACAGCATGGAGCGATATGTCCATCTTCACCGCAGTTGAAACAATACCAGGGCTTGGGTCTGCCCCTTTGCCTCTTTGAAGTCTGTCTTTGCATACGTCCATCTACACCATGTGGCTTTGACATCTTACTCTGCGGCTTCCCTGCAGGGTCCTTGCTGTTTGCAAACTTTGTTTTTTTCTGTGACATGAATGTAGTTAGTTGACTTTGCAGACTCGCCACCTGCTTTCGCAGATCCTCAATAGCAGCAATGCTACTCCCATGTTTCTCCTCTGGTTCACAAACATGTGCACCCTGGAACTGTAACTGCGTTCTCTGCTTTGTGGTGCCAATGTGTTTTCTCATACGGTTAGTTTTTGCTTGCTGTCGATCTTCCTCAGAGCGAATCATTAACAACAGGTCTGAGAATTGGGGTGGGCTGCTCTTCTTTTGCTCAAGTTGCAGGGCGCTGAGTAGGTCGTTGTCCCAACATCCCCTGCAGAACTGTTTAAGTAGATGTTTGTCCACTTCTTCACATGCGACTCCCCCCCTCTTCGTGGCTCTGTTTAATGCTAGCTGTAGCCGGTGAAGGTAAGTGGATGACTTCTCACCTGGATCTTGAAGGGTGTTCAGGAATTGAGCGAAAAGTTCCTCACCATCTTCTACAGTGCCAAAGGCTGAATCTAGAAGCTGCAAATAAGTCACAGGTGGTGACTCAGGCCGCAAACTCTTAACTATATCAGCTGCTGGTGGGAGCAGGCTCTCATGGATCTTTCTGGATATTTGCAGGGGGGACATGCTGGGATCATTTTGGAGCAGTTCAATTTGTGTGCGCCATGTGTCATAATCAGTTTCATTGTTAGGTCTGGGAACCTTACCGGAGAAGGAACGGAGTCTCACCTGGGACTGGATGTGTGGGACAACATCTTGCCTTCGTACGATATGCTCTACCACAACCTTCTGAATGTCAGGTGGGTTCAAGTCACTTACTGAGAGGGACGCTGCTCTCCTTCCATTAGTGAGGGGAACATCATCAGTGGCACCAGTATCACTTGGTGTAACATCTGAATGTGAGGTGTGACACTGTCGCTCTTTAGAAGCGGGCGGAGATACAACAGTGGTCTCGACATACGTGGGAGAAGGTTCTTCAGTGGTGGGTCGCATGGCTTCAACATCCTCCCCAATCTGACACATCATCTCCTTCAGCACCTCACCGTAGTCTTTGCCACTCAGCTTGGCTAGTTCCTTGAGTTCCGCCAAGTAGGTTTTTGTAACATTACTCCCAACCGTGGTAGTGTACATGCTACTGAGTGTTTTAATTTCATAGACAACGCTGGGATCAGCTTGTGCTGTGTATGTGTATGGTAAACGAGGTTCTAAACCTTCTAAGGCTGAACTGCTAGAGTATTCTACGATCAGGTTTTGGTAGAAGTTGGACAGTGAATCATCAACAAAAAGGACTCTTGTGATTTTACCATACTGTTTCAGAAAGTCAATGACCTGTTCATCTTTCTCAGATACCTGTGTTATCCCAGCGACAACAACCGCATTAGGTATTTTGACACCAGACTTTTGTATGAAATCCATGCTGGTCATTGCCTCAATATTGATGCTCAAATCAATTGGCTCCTGGCTGGCTCGCCACTTCTGTAACCAACTTTAAGGTATAAAGGTGAATTACAGCGCAATAATTACTTGGGCTCGTAATAAGACCCTGGCCAGAATCAGAAGACACCAAATTCGTATGGAGCCGAAGTATTGAGCAGCAATAATGACCTGGACACAATGTTAACTTTTGAGTAGCCACTCTTGTATTGTTACAAAGTATAACTGGTATTTGTCCAATTTGTACAGATAAAGTATAAAATAAAATAAAATAAATAGTGTGCACACTCAACAAAATAAAAGTACTCGTTGGGGCCCTTTAAGAATTTAGAGTTAAGCTGGCGATAGCCAACTTCAAAGGTCCTTGTGAGTGTAACTGGAATGTATGAGTGTGTGGTGTGTATCTTCTTTGGGGTAGATCGTCCTCAAAGTGGTTGGCTCGCCATCTATCACAACCAGAATATCGTCCTGGTCCTTGGACTTTTCCGTCCTCTCCAAAAAACCTGACCTATAATCCAGGTCATAAAATGTACATTCTAATCAGTCTGTTTCAGATGCATTGTTTAAGGTTAAAATACAAAATCAAAATATTGCATCACCTCATATTCATTGCATCAACATCTTAAATCTTATCAAATCTCACAGTTCTGTTGTACAACATTCAATTTTCAAGCATATCAAATATGAGAACTAAACATCTAAGTTGCTCAAATATTTCTCTATTCATGTAAACATTAATTAAACAATACTTATGGTAAGTAACCATTGACACTCAAAATACAATACACCATAACAAATTCAGAACTATGTGCAAATAAGCAACAAAATATACATATGAGTTCAGTTCAGAGGCATTAAAACAGTGTGCTTAATTTCTCCACGCTATAGGCCTATTCGTGAGAGAGAAATGCACTAAAAATTACCCTCTAGATTACTTTAAACTCACAGTGAACTGACAAAAATTAGCTTTAGAGCAGCTAAGAACATGTTGCTCACCGTTGCTCTGTTTCACAAAAGCCCAACACACACTGGCGTTGGAATTGCAGCAGCTCTCCGGATGAAAGGTGAGTGGTTAGCCTGTGAGACACCGAGCTAGCATTAGCATGATCGCGACGGTAAGTCTCTACAAGTTTTTTCCATCAGAATAACACTCGTCTTACCGACGTTGCCTCTCTCCTTCATCCAGCCACTCGACTCCGGACTTCCAGCAGGTAAGTAGGCTGGTTTTCCTTCCTCTCAATCCTGAGTTTTCCTCTCTTTTGTCCGTGGATTTCTCGGTTTGAGTAGCAGATGCCTCCACTCCTCTTGCTGAGATAAGAAAAACCCGGGACACCATGCACCTCCACCTCACTTCCTGGCTGACAGGGTCAATGCGGCCTGGGTAGGCTCTGATTGGTTGCTGAGCTAGGTGCCCTCACGTGGGGTGAACTGAGAGGTGCATTCAATGGTCATAGGAAATACGACGCTTGTTGATGTGGACAGTTAATATAAAGAGAATAAGTATGATATTTTTCATCTGGGCTACATTTTTCTTATTGTTCTACTGGTAATACAAGCTGATTCAGTCAGTCTCTGCTTGATAACTGCTGTCTGGGGTGCTGTTTTTGAATCTCACTGACTATCTGTGATATTCAGCCTGGAGCAGCTGAGCAGTAAAGAGTCATATAGGAATCACTAAACAAATAATTACTCTGTTCTTCTGCTTTGAAACGTGATATTTATTCCTTTAGCCGCAGACAGCATGTGTGTGTACATGTACGAATGAATGAGTAAAGGAAAACTCCACCCACGTGGACGCTACTGACACATCAAACACCTTAGAGGTAAAGATCACACCCAAACTCATTTTTAATTCCTCCTTTGTCTCGTTGTGCTGCTTGGAGACGAGCTGAGCTCCGGCTGTGACAGACAGCCCAGGAATGTCTGTCAGGACAACATATGGGAGCAGCTGGAAGGACACCAGGCTGGGGGCCGGCACACCAAAATTAGAATCCTCGAATTCCTGTTTCGGAGTATTCCTGCACTCAGGTTTGAAGCACACATTCCAAATAACAGGATTTATGTGACGTGTGCTATATAAATGTCACAATATATAAAAGTTCCTGTCATGTAAAAATACTATTCAGCTGCCTTTAAAGGGCCACACCAGTGTGTCTGCAAGCAGTTTGTCTTCAATTAATAGAAAACATGTTCCCAGTACACATTTTGCTGACCCGTTTGAGTGCATTCAGTGCACTTTTACGATGCTGGTTTTATTCTTCCCCACATTCAACAGACTCTCGCATTTTCAGCTGTGTGATTGAAAATCAGCCCTGCATTAGCTGCTGTCTGCATTACAGGAGCTTTGTGTGGAGCTCATTTATTCTTGGACGCTGAAAATGTGCATTGCATGACATTTATGATATTGATCTAATGACACGGGAGGAAATAAAGTTTGGAGCAGTGGGGAAAATACAGAAAATTGTCAGTTTATAAGACGATAAACAACAGATAGGTTCAAATGTAGTGTTTCCCAGACTCTTTTTCCACCATCAGCAATTAAAAGTAACACAATAGGCACCGTGATAGACGTCTTAAAGCCACAATTGCCACTGTGGCTGCATGCACGCTTGTTAGCCGTGTTAGTGCAGTGCCCAGACTCTCAGTCTGAAGCTCCTGGGTTGTGTTGACAGGTACAGCCTGCACTTAAATCTCTGTATTTCCAGGATGGATGGTCCCAAGTTTACGATAAGACTCTGACCTCTACGTGCCCGCATCCTCCACATCTGAAGTGGCCTGTCTGCTGAAGTCTTCACTTCAGATGTCAGAAGTCCCTACTGACTCCTTGTGATCTGCCCATAGCGTACCCTACATGTCAAACTGCTGCATTGCTGGCTGGTGTTGTGGAATTTTACTTTTTCAAACATCTGAAGTCCACATGAAGCCGTCCGCTGCCGTGGCTCTTCTCCAGAACTGCGTTTCTATAGATGCCTACGTAGCTGGAAACACTCGTGTTGTGCATGCACGCTTGACTTGTGCGCATGAAAGCACACTCGGAGGATATTTCTTTTGGAATAAGCGCGATGGAATCATTACAGTCGACTGCTTCGGCACAAGGTATCCAAAATGGGATGCTAGCACCGTGACAAATTGCAGCAAGTGATGATTTCTTGTGATTATGAGCTCAGCCGTAAAAGTGAATAATTTGTCATAGAACAAATATAACTAGGCTGTGTTATGTTAACGATGTCATTTCCGTCCAAGCAGTCAAAAATGAAAAATCTGCATGTAAGAACTGTGCTCTTACCTGTTGCTGAAGCATCTAATTTACGCTAAGATTCTTTAAGCTAGTTGTGCATACTGAGCCAACCTTTAATGCTTAAAACCTTTTCATTTCTGTGTTGTACCACTGTCCTGCTTGTGTCCTTTAAACAATTTTTCATGCAAAATATAGAAACATCTACTGGATGGAGACAAATGGAGTCGGGGTGCTCGGAGCCCCTTAAATTGCCGAGACAAAGAACAAGGCTTGAAATGTAATAGGTCTGACCTAAATAGATTTTACAGTCGCTCCGTTTGAGCTCGGGGAGCCGACATGTGCAAAAAACATCGAGCAGAGGTAAGAGGCACAGCACATTATCTTCCTCCTCCTTTACATAGCCTCCCGTGAAATATAGTTGGGCTAAGCTCAATGCCATGCAGGCTGCAGCCTGTGGAGACCAGGTGGGAGCTGTGAAACGCAGTCATGCAAAGTCTTACATAACCCTGCACAGACGGGCTGTATTTCAGCTTGCACAAACCTAAAGCCCAGCCCCTTTCATCCAGATAACTTTGTAAAAAACAAAGAATGTGCAGAAGGTAACTGTGAAGGAGACGGTAAATTACAGATGAAGTGATGGAAAGTGAGAAAGCTCAAAGGAGAAGAGCGAATGAAAAAGGTGAGGATGTATGGGAGAGGAACGTGAGGCTGGAGATAATGAAAAAAGTCTGAGCATCGTTTATCCTCACTGAAGCAGGAGAATTTATGTTGTCTAGAGATGTATGATGGATGCCTGAACCACCAAACCCCGGGGAAGTGGGATGCGCATCCATCTATGTCAGAAACCACCATCTCCCTCTCTCGGGCCTCTTTCCAGGAGACGCTGCGGAGCCTCCATAGTGAACACAGAAGCTGCTGAGATTAAGTCATGGAAAATGCGGGACCCCAAAGTTTGTAATTGCTTAATTGTATAGCCTCTCTCTCCCCTCCACTATTCCTCGGGCTGCTCTCTATCACTGATGCGAGTATGAACTAGAAGGCTCTGCCTGAGAGGTGTGCATGCATACATGTGCCTGCACATGAATCCTAGCAGTGATTGTTGGAAGTCAGCTGTAGCTCGCCTGTGACTGGCGGTTCTCTGATTTAGAGCCATTTTTCCACTTCAAACCACAGGACTCACATTCTGGTGTGTTGTTATACAGCCGATGGGGGTGGAGTTGTGTGTGTGTGTGTGTGTGCAGGGGGCGATTCGTATGTTTTCTCTGGTGTGTAACACATCCAGCTTCTCTGTACACTGACAAGAACAAATGTGCAAAGAGCAGCTCCATCAGCACAGGTTTGGTTGTCAGTTCTCAGTTGCAGTGACTTTATTTGCTGTGAGCAATAAAAGTCGGTTTTATTGCCTTGTAAAGCTGTCAAATTATCATTCTTGAGTAGACTTTAATTATTTTTCATATGCCAGTGTGGCGTTTAAATGATTTTTAAACATTCTTTGGCTTTTATAAACCCACAGAGGTGCTCAGCCTCACAGGAGCCCACCACAGAGGGAAACGCCCAGGTGAGCATCTGCGTTTGCCAGGTTTCCGTGCCATCTGAGCCCTGGATGGCTGTGAAAGTCAGCACTCCCTGGAGTGTAGTCCAGCAGAACAGTAAAGAAATGGGAAGTATTCATGTTCGCTGGCCTGTGAGATCTCATGATACATACGATTGCTTGTTCTCAAAGACCGAGGCTCACCAGGAGGAGTGTTTTTTAAATCAATCTCCCCTCAGTGTCTTAACGTCTGAAGGAAGATGAATTCTTTAATAATAATCAGCCTTCTGTGACCGTTGGGACTCTGCTGGGCTCATGAAACGATTAGAGGGCCTTAGCTGTCTTATAACACAAGAACATCCTCGCTCATCCACCGTGCAGGCTCTGAGCATTTAAACAGATGCACGAAGGATTTCCTCTCGTCCAAAATTTCCGCCATCCCTGTCAGTTCGGACAAGAGTTATGATGACACACGTCGCTGCTGATGTCATGATTGTGTAAAGATTCCAGCAGCAGATTGAAATACCTGCTGCAGACAAACAGCAGGGCTTGCCAAGAACATATGACTTAATTTCATAGAATAATATTTACTCTCACTGTGCTCTTCACTTAAATGCAACCTGCAGGCTTTTTAACATGCTTCAGCCCACACGCCAACCAATTACAATCACTCTTTTTATTAAAAGCACAGATCATGTAACTGTCGTTCTCTAAACCTAAAAGAGAATTATGGATTTGATCAACTGGTCCCTGAGTGCTATTGACACCCTTTTCTCAACGAGAAGTCGGGGCTCGGGAGAGCCTGAGTGCCCTGGAGGGACTTTCCCTGCCGGTTACACGATGGACGGGTGGCAGAACTGGAGGACCGTGTGCCTGGCGGGACTGTCGATCGAGGACGCTGAAGATATCTACCTATTCGGAACCATGATAACAGGGTTCATGCTGATCGGCGTTGGCCTAGCCCTGCTTTATCGGAGAAATAAGAGAGCGGAACCGGCTGTTCAAACCCCCACATGGCTGCCCGCTGGATTCGAAGCGCGGGGACGAGGTGCGACCTCTCACAACGAACGTAATATGGTCAACACCTTGGAGACGCTTACTGCTGCTGTGAAGGCTCAAAACAACACCATTGAGCGTATGAGGGGAAACATCAGAGAAAGGCCTGCTCAAAATGACACCCTTGAGCGACAGTTGGAAAACATCGCAGAACGGATCACTGCAGTTGTGAAGTCTCAGAATCAAAAGACTGACAACACCTTGGAACTGAAGTTTGATACCATCATGGGGAGGCTCGCAGCTCTTCAACGCGAAGTTGAGGGACCTGTCTCAGAGTGCTAAAATTCGAGCTGCTCACAAAACAGAAATTAACAATATTCAACATTCGGACACCACGGCGCCAGCTGCAGGCCCAAGGCTGAGGCCCACCAAAACAACTCCCTGATAACGACTGTGTGATGACTATTCTTCCCGTCCCATGAAGGCCACCTGGGTTGGCTGGCAGACTGTTTACTTAGCCTGATAGAGCGAAGGACACTGTCTCCGCTGAACTCTGGACACGCACACACGTACACTTACACTGATAAGCACACACTCATCCCCCCTCCCTTCCAAACGCCTTCGATGCTTGTTTCCTGAAGGGGCAGCACGGCGGGTCTGTGTGCCGCGCTGGAATGGTAGCGCTGTGCAGGGTGGCTGCTGTGTTCGCTTCGGATTACTCCTCAACCCCCACCCACCCCTGTGGCTTGTCATGTCTTCACAATGTTGTGCTGTGGACATTTATGTGCTTCTTGTGCAGAGGAGTTTTTTTTGTTTCCTGTTCTCATGCTGTCCTACCATGGAAGCATAGCATGAGTAGGAGTCTCTTTTTTTCCTCTTGTACTTTCCCCAGTACATTTCAATGTTTTTTTCTGATTCTACCAATCTCTGACCTGTATCCCCATGTAATGTTTGTGCTATATGTGTAAGGTCGGGGGGGGGTCCTATTTCACTGCAGGGCAACCTGCATGTGACGAATAAAGCTTTGATTGATTGATTGATTGATTGATTGATTGATTGATTGATTGCTGGATGAACCGTGATGGGCTCTGAAGTACCAATAAAATCACAGCTACTCTCAAAGCTGCTCTGCTAACAGTGATAATAAGCTTTTGGGCTTCAAGTAAGCAACGACAAGTTTAATGCCATCATGCTGCAGATTGTAAAACGGAGAATTTTCCTCTGCACAAAAGCCAAGGCAACATTATTTTTGGTATAACAGTGTCGGGATGCATTTCCAGCGTTTCCACAGTAAAACGATGTGGTCAGCTTCATCGCAGACAGATTAACATCTCTTCTGGGAAACAAGGTGTCAAACCTATCAGCATCGACATGTGGAGTAAAAGCAAACAGCCTGAGAAGGAGCTAACAGCACGGTGAATTTTACGAAAGAATAACGTGAACATTCAACACTTGTGTTCACGTGTGGTCCCACGGGTCATCGTCTTCTGAACAGACTAAACAGAAACCGCTCAATAACATCAGAGACAAACAGGAAGTTTGAATCACATGAGCATTTATTTAAGTGTGTTTGTGCAAGTGTGCGAGAGGAATTACTCACTCCCTGGGAATAAATGGACTAAGCACAGATGTTCGTACCAGTAGTTTCACTTTCATATTGAGGGTTTTCTCATGACTGATTTTTTTATTGGATTGGAGTAATATGAGAGGATGAAGGGGCAGGATGTGATGAGCCGGAAACACTGCAGACCGTGGTGCAAATCACCTTTAGTCTGACGCTTTATTATCCCCGACTGGTGTACATGTTACCCTGGTTCATGTTTCAGATTTGCTCCAAACCAACATTTTATGGTGTGATTTAGTGCTTTTTGTGTTTTTTCTACTCGCAGTGGCTTGCAGAGCTGGTAGTGTTACGATTAACTAAACACAGCCTTCTCCTCAACAGGAAATATAATATCTTCTTAAATGACAGCAGGTATTAAAACTGCATAAAATGTTACTTGCGTTGCATATCAGCAAAGGGCAACATTTTTAATACACTTTCCAGACTCGTGGTGCAGTTTCCAGGCCTCAACATCTGGAAACAGTCCATCTATTTTCCACATTTCACCTTTCAGACCAGTCAGGAAAATTCTTGAGTTCACCATTAGCTCGTAGCACAAATGGCTGTTTATCATTTAGGTTAAGAACCACAGTCAGACAGACGTGTAGGAAAAAGATCTCTTTCAGGAGATCCTATGTAGGCCTCTGAAAAACTTTTTAAGAGGTTCATTAGCAGCGAGCATCGTTAATCGACTCTTCTTCATTAACTGATCATCATCAGTGTGAGACCTCTGCATTTATGTGCATTAACACAATCCTACAATCTTCTCAACTATCAAAGTCAATCACTCAAGAAGTTGTGAGCTCTTTCAGGAGAGGGCGTAACAGCAAATTCAAATTGTAGAAGATGGCAGCGTGGTTTAGATTTGTGGAGATGTTTGTCCATAAGGCTCATCACCATCAGCCACCTCATTCCAGCTGTCAGCACGGTGGTGTAGGGCTGATGATTTGGGCTTCTTGCAGTCACTGAGTGGACCGTGAGCTCCTCTCTATACCAAAGTATACTGAGGCCATCTGTCCCACAGCTAAAGCTCGGCCTAATCTGGGTCACAGCAGAGTTAAACCCTTCCCATCGCAGCTAAAATGCTGTGATGGGACCTTCAGAGAGCTGTGCATGAACAGATCCCCGCAAGCCTCAATGAAGTGAAGCAGCACTAACACTGAAGGAGACTGGACCAGAATCCACAGCGATGTGAGAGACTGACAGTCACACAGAAACCGTAACTCACTATTCAAAGGCAGCAACCACTTTAAAACACAACATATTCACTATAATTAAAATTCTAATTATTATACTCAAACCTTTAAAGCTGTGCTGCATGTTTGAGAAGTAGCAACAGAGAAAGTTACGGAGCAGTAAATCGTTTCAGGGTTTAATTTGCTGTTAGCGACAGCTGATGCTTATCTGAGTGCCACCCCGCAGCCTTAATGTGATTATGAGTTTAACAGGCTGGTGTTTTCTCTGCACAGCAAAGTATGCAGGGGTGGGGAAAAGGTGAAATCATGATGTCAGCCTGACGGAGTCTGCCACATTAACGGTCTTTGCTTCTGACACAATCCGTCTGCTGAAACAGTGACCTCATACTTAATTTAACACATGGTGCACAAACCCAAACGGAAGGTGCCGATAGCACCGGCGCAGATGATAAAACGGCCTTTTCCAAAGCAAAGTGATGAATTGATGCCACTCGGTGAGGTCACGTCACCATTTCTTTCTTCGTACATGTGCAGAAACTTGTGTTGAAAGCAGTTTATCTTGGAAATCTGACACCGTGCCGACTACACACAGCACAGAGCTCCTGTGTTTTCAGCGCCCACCAGGCTTCGTGATTACTTTCCAAGCCTTCCATGCATGCAAATTCAGCTCCCAGGCTTCACTTTCCGCTCATTAAAAGCGGGCCCTCAAACTCAGGTTGAGAACGACAAATCTCTCCGGTCATCACATTTCTCCGCTAAAACAATACTGCAGTGTGTCGACTCAGCACTTCCTCCTCTTCCCACGTTTGGGGGCAGGAGCGGGCCTCGCGGTTCTTGTGCTGGGACGTTTTATTGACTGTTGGACAAAAAAGGTTTGGAGGCGTGTGCGTGCTGCAGGTGGGGATTCAAGTGCAAACACACACACGGGAACACATTACATCACGGCCGGATGCTCATACTCTGGAGGTCGGGTTACCCGGTGTTGCCCTCGTTAAAGGTTCTCCTCTTTTTCCTTAAAACCCAATTGTGGCGTTTTCGGCTTCGTTTCTCAGTCACGGTGACCTTTACAGAGGTCAACTCAAAACCTGGACACAACATGGCTGTGAGACTGTTTTGTGTCCATCAACAGCAACAACAACATAACCATGAACTGAAAATGGCGTTGCATGAAGTGGGTTTAAAGGCATGACCTAATTTGGTTGTAGCCAGCCAGCGAAGGATTGCCTCATTGGAGTAAAGTTCAGGCCGCCATTAAGAGCTCATAAAATGACTCGTATGAGATTTTTGCACACCCTGAAGCACCAGGTCACCACAAATAAAGAGTGTATGTCCCACTGCCCCATTTCTTCTTTTTTCAACTCCAATAACATCTGAAGATGCAGACTGGTTCACCCGAGAGAGAAGAGCTGTTTATACAGGGTGTGAGTTCAGTGGCTCTGAGGTTTCCATGTGCTGATCCAAAATAGTGATGACAAGAAACTTGCTGTTGTTTTGAAATAAGTGAGGACATACATCCTCGTTCATTTCAGCCAGGATGTAATTAGATTACATTGTGTACACGGCACAGTTTTTCCTCTGAGTGGTTCATGAAAACAGAAACGCCGCCTCGCTCATGCTCGTGTTTTTGTTGTGAATGATTACACCACATATTTCAGAGTCAAACCCAGAGGGTCAAATGACTGACGTGCAGGGAGGACGCAGGAGGAAATGATCACTTCAGAACAGAACAAAGAAGCAGGCCTCAACATTGACGAGATAATTTGGGGACAGTTTCATGATCCTGCGTTTCAGACTTTCAGTTTCTGTTGAATGTTCTCTGTTTGTGTTCTTGTTCATATTCTGTGTTCGTAGTTCTCATTGTTAGCTATGTTGTAAGCTTGTGTTCCTGTGTTCCCTGCTTCTAGTCTGTGTCTGTTTGGTCTCCCATGTTTACTTCCTGGCGTCCTGGAGCTGCTCTACAAACAGCGATACTGTGCTGTGTTAAAGGTCCGTCTGCAGGTAGATTGTGTTACACGTCTGCAGGACTGACACAGCTGTTAGCATGTGACGTGTATCGATGATGAGCTAACCTGCCGAAGGCTTTAGCTCTGATGATCTTGTTAGCGGTGGCACGGTCCTGCAGTGATCGAGCATTTGTGGAGTTACTGTTTCCATCTGTGTGTGATTCAGACCCAGGAAGCCAAAGATATCTAAAATGATAGATAAATGAAAGGCAGTAAACAAACACGGCCTGATTTGTATTAAAAAGCCACATTATTTCTTTTTTAGGATTATTAAATTGTACTATGCTCTGTTCTTGTTTTTTTGCATCTAATTCAAAGTTACAGAAAGTGCCTAAAGAGGGTCCACGGCATCTGAAATGTCTTATGTGGAAACAAAGTGTGCACACAAAGTTTGTGTTGTTTTTTCTGATTTCATTGACTTGATTTCAGTTAGTCTGGTGCTGATATGACGATGAGAACCTGGTGCAGGGACTGCTCTCATTTCTATGCTGATACACTTCACGCTGCCACGTCATTTGTTGTAGATTTGCAAAAGCAAGGAAAGCAATGAGCATCAGTGAGCCACGCTGTGTATTCACTATAATTTCAGCTGTCAGGTTGAGCTGTAAGCAGTGACCGGAGGCTGAGGCAGAGATGTTGGTGCTGAGCTCTTTATTCTTTCTATGGCAGGATGTCAGTAAACTCATAGAAACGTTGGAGGCATTTCATGAAGAAACAAGTTAAACACAGCACCGCTGGGCGTGTTCTCAGGTTGGCCGGACAATTGATTTGTTATTCTTTGCTTCTCCAACTTTTTGAAGAGGTCATGGGTCAAAGTGAGAGCCTGGGGAGGGATGCAGCCTGCTGATTAGATAAACAGTGTGGTGGCAGGATCAGGTAAGCCCTGAGAGATGGAGAGACGTTGCAGACTCCCCAGAGGAGGAGGTGGGGGGAACCAAGGTCTGGTAATGGGATCCAGAGTGGTGATGTCATGAAGAAAGGCAGCCATGTGCATCAGTGTGTGGATGGATATGTGAAGAAACAGCAACTCGGGGAAGATGATCACATTTAACCCTCTAACACTCTACTGCAGCTTTAATCCTGTTATTGCTAAAACAGGCTGGGTGAGGTCTGTTACAGAGTAAGAGGTTCACACAGAAGCACTCATATTTCTGCTTCTTTAACCTCAGCAGCTAAAGTGGTGGAGCAGTCCTCATTCTCTAAGGTTTTTACTCAAGTTATTAAAAGCCGTGTACGTTTTATTTGATCATAAGCACAGACTGAGTCTGAGGAGGTTTTTTGGGGGGGGGTGTAAACATTTAGCCAGCAGGTGTCACTGTTCACCTGCAGCGCCTCTGTCACAGTCTCAGCGCGTAGCTGTTCCCTGTCCAGAAGATCCTGCAAGAACTACCCCCTCAGGCAAGGTACAGAGGTCAGCGCTTTCATTTTTCACTTTCACCCTCATTTTTCTTCTCTACGTTTCCTCGGTGATGAGAGACGATAGGTGACAAGAAAGCCTTACTCTTAAATTGGAATCTAGGGTTTGAAAGGAAGGGTCATCTAAGGGGCAGAGGGCCAGCTTTGTTGGAAGACGCTACAATATTTCAAATTTGAGGGAAAAGGAGCAAACATTGTGAAAGCAGATGCACATAAAACTGACTAAACACGTGGATATTCGTCACGCTGAGCAGCAGGCTCGCTCGTCCCTCCAATGACATCACTGATGATAGTTTTCTATATCACAAGAGCAGCGGTGTGGTACAGCTGGCACAGTGTCCAACCTTTCCAGCATTTCTAAAGCAGTTATGTCATTTGGTTTTATTTGAATTCAAGCTGACCGCATTTTATTAGACACACAATAAAATAAAAAGCATTAAGGACTCGTCGACCGAATGCTGCGTAGCCGACCGCTTTGAAACTGCACTGTGAAAATTATAGTAAAATCCAAGTAAATGCTTTTCAGATGACGTGTGAATATTCAACAAAAGGCAATCTTTAGTGTTAATTTCATTACGGTAGGAATTAAATTCTGGAAAAAGAGCGGAGAGGTTTTCTGCCATTACATTTCACAATCTTACACTTTGATCTGACCCACCGTGAAATCTGGGTCAGGATAGTTATTGAAAAAAATGCCTGTTTAAAAGCCAACTGCAAAAAGAGTTTCACACAAGTGCTGGAGGATTTCTTTATAACCAGTAGATGATGATGGCCACTTAATTTGGAAAGACTGTTGCTGTGGAGAAGACTATTCCAGATGTGATCACCTTGAATTTGAATGAATCATTTGCCTCATTACTTGGACCCCTGGGGGGCTGGAGAGCATTTTGGACCATTTATATGCAAAGACTTCCAGTCACACAATCTTTTGAACTCACGCTGAGGCTGTACACTCACGCATTGTTTCCTATGAGTGTCTGGTTGTTTCAGGGATAGTAAGCCTCCTTCATTCCTCCAGCTTCTAGTTATTTTTCCAAAGTAATGGGCCTCTGCTCTCTATGCTGGATAACTGTTCTAACACAGCTTATGATTAACCTGCTGCTTTCTTAAGTTGTGCGTGTTCTCAAACATATTGTAGCTCCAGCTGACGACACCCTATCCCAACACTAACCATTTTGTGGGCTATTCATCGCAGTCAGCTGATGCGGGAGAGGCTGAAAATGTGACGACATGAACTGCAGAATGAGATGGATGTTGTGTTCTATTTATACACAACTGAGTGACATCACATACTACGTGTGGGTGGGCAGTATAGTGGCTCTCTCATCAACTTTACAGGTCACATGAAGGTTTGGGCATCCGGATGCTGCAGGATACACTTACACACATTTTGGCACCAGTTTGACACACCTATACTTAAAGATGCTTCTAGAGATTCTTAATAAAGTTAAGCAGCTAAAGCTAAGACGAGGAGCTCAGTCTTATTTACCCTCACGATTCCCTGAACCTCTCATTCTAAAATAAAAACCAGACAATCACCTTTCACTTCCTGTACCATACTAAAACTTCAATAGGAAACATCTGTGTTCTCACATCTGCCTGCATTCCTCTGTGTTTGGGATATAACTGCTGTTTTTTATTTTTTACGTCTCATACTCAATTCTATCATCGTCACTTTGATCCAGTGCTTTTCTTTCTCGCTCTCTGTCATCTTCTCCTCCAGCACCAGTCTTTGGATTCTGGGAGTCGCGTCCTGTTTCCCACATTCACCGGCCAAATGATGTATCACTAAAACTCTGTACACCCATGAATAGAGTTTGCTACTTGAAACTGATCTCTCCTTACTGACGTAAACGTTTCTTTGAAATTTTATGATCGTTAGTCTCACCGTTTGTTTTAGCAGCATCATGATGACCAATCTTACATCTGTGTGATCAATAATTACAGAAACACTTCAACGAGCTTGCCATTTGCCTACTTCTCGTGTCGAATAATTGCAGGAGGCACAGATACAGAACATGTCTTTAAAAACAATTTCCAAATCCAAAGGAGCTCCTCCCAGTAAGGAAAGAACACAAGAAAGCAAAACCAGGAACATACACAGACGACACGACAAACTATACACACTCTGGAGGCTAATTAGGGTTAGACACAGGAGTGAAACAACGCACAGGTGAACACAGTCAGGAGACGACAGACAGGAAGCACGACTAACACATAAAAGGAAACGACTAAAACACAGATACGACTGCAAGCACTTTACAAAGCATCACCATGGACATGAGACATGGACATGAGACATGGACAGGGGAGGGAGGGACAAACAGAAGCACTAATATTGATAAATATAATGACTGGTGAGAACTGAAACATAGAGAACGAGAAAACTGAAAACCAGATGAACACAAAATCACAACCTTAAACATAAAACAATAAAACACAAATCTTATATATAACATATGAGTCAAATGTGTTAATTAAAAATCGAAAACAACAATCGGAAGTCAAAAGAAACTACAACACAACCCAAAGACCAGAAGCGCTTTTATCTAAACATCGACATCATTCTCACGTTTGTCTCAACATCCAAGAAATCCAAAAGCAAACTGTTGACCACACAGTTTAGGGGCTGACGTGGTGCAGTTAAAATATGTGAAGTGTGTTTGTAAATATTCAGCGTCTGCAAATGTCTCTCTAACCAGAAATTTTAATTTCTCACTGTTTCTGCAAAGACCAAATCATCCCCTTTGAGACTTTTCCATCTTTAGCCTGCCTCATTCGAAGGTTTTCTCTAAGCCTAGCACAGGTTTTATGACAAATGTAATCCTTTATGAACAGGCTTTGAGCATTTCTTTGTTGCTAAAATGGAAAAATTGACAATTTCACATATTCAAGTTAAAAATTCACAAAAAAAATAAAACAGAAATGAAAATGGAATCAGTTTTTTGCGCTGCAAATGAAACCAAAAAAAGGACCCTGTTATTTATCATTTTTCTGTACTTGCATAAATGTGTAAAAAAGCATTGATATTTCTAAGAACAGGGCAGTGAAATGTAGATAATTCTGTAATTAAAAAAGGAAAAAAATCTTTTCCTCGAGTATCCTGTTGGACATTTACCTTTAGGTCACAATGTGATCTTTGGCACACGGGCTGGTTTAAATCTGCCCAAAGGGAGAACATTCCTTCGTTTCAGATTCCCAACATACCAGAGGTCGGATAACCCCAGCACAATACCCCATTATGGGTTTAAAGACTTCTAATGGTCCATCTCTTTGAGTCGGGGCATGCCAGAGGACTGATCAGAATGTGCAGGACTCGCATGCAGAAACTTGCATGGAAACCAGCACATTGGTTCATGTTTGTACACAGCAACAACACTCGGTTTATTTGGCTGACTTCTCAGGCTTTCATCACAGCGGCCACAGATCTCCTCGATGCTATTTGGGTGATAAACAATATGAAGAAGATCTAATTAATCCTTGTCAAACAATCATGAGAAAAGGGATGAGTAGGCTATTAGAATGTAATTAAATAATCAAATGTTTACTGTTGTAACATTTTCCAGAAGCTCTCCGAGGAAGACAAGTTGTATTTTTTGTTCTTTTCCCCAGAGAGTAAAAGAAAAGTAAAAGTTTGAACCGGATGATCCCCAGAAAGCATGTTGAAGAGGATGGGTAATACCAGAGGTCGTCTGTGCACCGATTCCCATGGCAGCGTTTCACTGTTTAGTCATGGAACTGCAATAAAGCCACAATGGCCTCAATGCTGACTTATTATACCAGTAAGCAAACACCAGTGCTACAGTATTCAGTGTTACGCCCACTATTTACCAATCTAAATGGAAACCCCGACTCTCTGCGGCCCTGCTTCAGTGGCTTCTATATAGGGGACATCAATCCATACCAGCAACCAAACCAAAGGGGATTTGTGGCCTTCCAGCTCTTAGTTGTGGCAGCGGAAAGGGTTTTAAATGATCCCTCATCCACAAACCCTGAAATTTGCACCATGTAGGCCTCTCCTTTTCTGTCTGCATAGCATTTTTCTAACTGTTGCAGATGCTCAAAGGGCAGCAGAGCCGAATCCATTTGGCTTCCAGCTGCCAGTCTATAAATTAGCATTCTTTACATTCTGTTAATTTATCGAATAGACAGACGTTGTTTCTCTAGACTGCTCCTAGATCCCCTTCTGCATGTTCATTCATCAGGACTGTGGTCTGGATGGAGCACACGCACACCCTTTGTATCAAACAAGGACAACTGGAGGTGGGGGATTCGGGCTGAGCGTGAGGCTTGGCTCGTTGAAAGACATTTTCCATTCCTCTGGATATGCAGGTCCGGCTCCTCTTTTGCCTGCTTTGTATAATCGGCACCAACACACACAAAAGCTGAGTTTGTTCTCACAAATCCCACATATCCTGGAATTAAACACTCAAATGTTTTATGTGAGGACCATTTATGATGTCAAAGCAAACATCTAAATTTAGCTGCTTGCTCTATTTAAAGATAATGTGCTGTTTATAAGAACAATAGACACTTATCCCCAGTTTATAGCTGTGATTTTGTGACATAATTACTGATTAGAGCTTATCATTTAGAACCTACTTTTGAAAACAGTTAAAAGGTAAATCTGCTGTAATTCATAACCTTCTGCTCCCATATATCTCATGACTACACAAGCAGATGATTGTTACCTACTTATCGCATTTGCCTCGGGCTCTCAGAGCATTTAAGCATCTTGTAAAGTCTTAAACTTCTCTTACTGTTGCTTTATCTGCAAACGGAGCTATTTTTACATTGAAAAAACTATGATAACTCTACTGTAGCTCAAATGGCAGACAGATGTATGATCTCAGGCGTCCAGTCATCCTCCAGCTCTCTTTCACAACATTGGCACAGCCAACGGTGCTAATTTGTTTTCAACTCTAAACGATCAGGGTAATCAAGCATACTGCAAAAAACTAACAAGCCTGAGTTAGTGTGATGTTAGCAGTCAGATAGCCAGCAAGCAGATGATCTGGCTATTTCTAATGCTGCTGCACATTTTTGTTAGAAATAAGGTTTCTGAGAGTTCACAAACTGAAGACACCTAACTGACTATGACCTGTCATCCTCTGGATAGATGCAGCAGAACTGTGGGTCTAATAAAAGCACAGCATCACTGGAGCTTCCTCCTCACTAAGCTCTGCCATCAAACTGCCAGAGCTGAACTTAGAGGAGGTTTTGTTGTACTGCTTTCTGCTTAAGCTGGGCAAACACTGTGCAATTATTTCAGTCCTGTTATTCAGGGTTAGAAGTTCATAGGTCATGATGCAGGGTCTCACACTATACCGCCCGATGCTCTGATGTGACCTGAGTGCTCACACTGTGCGTCCATAACATGAAGCTTACAACACAAAGTCTGTCTCTCCCTCTCTGTCTTTCACAGACACGCACACCACCACCATCAACTTTGCTAAATTGCTAATGAAAAACATTGATCAGGCAGCTGAGATTGAGCAGCAGTGTCCATCCAACTCTTTTCACGGTTGTTGCGGTCGTGATAATTTTGTGAGGCCACATTAAAAAGGCTCGGATGAGCCAAAGTTCTACAAGTTGTGCCTCCATCGCTTGTGTCCAGATCACACGCTGCACTGCCGTGCTGCTCCGTCTTTTTCACTTTCATTTCTGTTTGCGTGTGCGCAGCGTGAGAGATTAGCCTCACGAGGATTTCAAACAGGTTTGATTTTCTTGCGACCATATGATTGATGATCGGGAGCTTGTCATGAGGTGTTAATCGCCAGAGGTGGGACCAAGTCATTGTTTTGCAAGTCTCAAGTAAGTCTCAAGTCTTAATCCTCAAGTCAGAGTCGAGTCTCAAGTCACTGGTGTAAAAGTCCGAGTAAAGTCACAAGTCTGAAACTTTGAATTTCAAGTCCTTTCGAGTCTTAAAAAAAAAAAAAAAACGGAAAAAGAATGTTGCAGTTATATGCTAAATGTAAATATTAGACCATGTGATTTTTAAATCTGTGTTTTTCTGAACACATGACAAAGTAGTGAACAAATTGTGAAAACTGCACCTCTATAAAATGCAGCTCAATTAAACTTAGCTCCAAGAATAATTTTCACCGACAGTTCTAAGATAAGCTGCATGTTATTCTTGGATGCGCTCGTAGGACCGGCTTTAAAATCGCATGACAAAAATATTATACACATAAAAAAACTGTATCACCAACGTAGCCTGGACAACGTTTGCTAGTTATATGAAGTCAGCTATCTCATCGTAGCAAAAGAGAAGCACCACATACCGTTCTTTATGTAACTTCAACTGTCGGACAAAGTTGGAAATTGTTCCATCTCTGTCTGTGATTCTCTTCTTGCATGTTTTGCATATTGCATTTCGTTTTTTTGTTGACTACTTCATAGTTTATGTACCTGAAAGAAATAACTACTTGCAGCATTTTTTAGCATTTTTTTTTTCTTTTTAAAAAAAATCTGGTTAATTTGATTGGCTGTGCTACAGCTCACGCACTCATACATACGGAGTGTGGTTTGAATAAATAAATGAATGAATTGAATTAATAGTGCACACCTTCTATATAATATGCGTGTTAAATTTTATATTTGGGGTGAAATATCAAGTCTTTTCAAGTAAACCGGTTCAAGTCCAATTCAAGTCCCAGGTCATTGGTGTAAAAGTTCAAGTCAAGTCACAAGTCTTAGAATATTTTTTCAAGTCAAGTCTAAAGTCATAAAATTAATGACTCGAGTCTGACTCGAGTCCAAGTCATGTGACTCGAGTCCACAACTCTGTTAATCGCTTCTCGTTACCCCACGTATACTACACGATGCACGACTTATGATTAAGGCGAAACTTGGGTCGATTCCCCAAAACGGTCGCACAACTGAAAACTCGTCTCAAAATGGGCCAAAAATCGCACAGTGTATGCCCAGCATTACACGTGCACTGATGTGATCTGGTCTGATGGGACCTGGGACAAGGTGGGGTGCAGGTGTCCCCTGGAAATGACCAAATGACAGCAAGAGTTCTCAGATATATTAGAAATCTTTTCATTTTGGTCTTTGCTAAAAACAGAGCCGTTGCAGAAAGATGCCGTTCCCTGGTTTGTGTCATACGACGTCTGCAAACACAAATCTTACACCAACATTTTCCCTTTGACATCAGGAATGTTATATTATATCGGTAATCATGGCTTTTGCACACAAGCTAACAAACCCGTCAGCTCTTCAAGTGGAATTAATCAAGCAACAATTATCCAACACTCCCCATAATCATTCAGGTCTAAATATTGAAGATTTAAAGTTTACTTAATCTCAAAATTGAATTTCCATGCCTTCTTATTCCTGTATATACTGGAGTAACACAATGGAACTAATGTATTGACTATAGGGATGAATAACAACTGACAATGTGCTCACACGATTGGCTCCAACTGTTTCTCAAGGTCTCCAGAAATGTTTCTGCACTGCAAAGAGGATTTACTGCTTGCTATAGAAAATAAGTGATGGTCTTTGTTTAAAAAGCAGAGCAATGACTCAGAGGTCTCGGCCTGTTCCCTTACATTAACTTACTGTTTCACAATGGTGCGCTGTCTCTGCAGCTATCGGGCCACGTTTCGTGTAAATAAACAGTGTTGGGAAGGTTACTTTTAAAATGTATTCCATTACAGAATACAGAATACATGCCCCAAAATGTATTCTGTAACGTATTCCGTTACGTTACTCAATGACAGTAACGTATTCTGAATACTTTGGATTACTTAATATATTATCATGATTTTTACAACAACGTGAATGTACTATTGCTGTGTGATTTATTACTAATACTGAAGGTCCGCGACTCCGAACTGTAGTAAAGGGACCTCTGACTAATACGGCGGGGTCCCTGTCGGCTCGTAGCCGAAAAATAGCTTTACTTTGTTGTGTGGGTCAACTTTTCTTGCGAGACACAGAGAGAGGCGTTGAAAGGCTGCTCCAACGGAACTTATTGTTTTCGGAGGAAAACACGAACACGGTGTACAGTCGAGTCTTAATAGCTTACTTACAACTGGGCTCGTCAGGCACTCTTCTTGGCTGCAGTGGTTATTATTATATTTACATGCTTCCAGCTCCCGTTTTTCCTCGATGACAGCTCGTACCTTTCCACTCCCCTTTTTCTCCCTCCTCGCGGTCACAGACCCATAACGTGTATGGCAGTCCATTCTCCCTGCAACACGGACTACACTGCCCATGATGCTACATACTTTAGAGCTATGCTTGTAGCATTCTGCCTGTTAGCTTAGCACAACAACAACAACAATAACAACGAAAAGGCGCTCTCTCACCCAGGAAACACACAGTCGCAGAGAGAGAGAGCGTCGCCCTGTAACCATGGCAACGGTAACGCTGCCGCCTGGAACAACAGAACGTAGCTGTCAAACAAAACCCAAACAGTCCTGACCCGCGACAAAATGAAACAGGAAAGTACCGCAGTGTAATCCATTTATTTCAACAAAGTAACTGTATTCTGAATACCACCTTTTTAAACGGTAACTGTAACTGAATACAGTTACTCATATTTTGTATTTTAAATACGTAACGGCGGTACATGTATTCCGTTACTCCCCAACACTGTAAATAAAGTATATTGTTATTGCTCACAGTGTTGCAGCATTAATGAATATTAACACACTGCGAGCCCATGGGAGCTGTTATCCTTTATTGCAAAAGCAAGAGATAAATAAAGTGGTTTGCTATAAGGACAAGCTCTTTGTTGCAGAACAATAAACTTTATTTATTGTGATCAGTTACGTCTGGGCAAACGGGCGGGTGAAAGTCGGCAAAGCTGCTGGATTAGTGCAATCACTCAGCAGATAATACAACTGTCATGTTGTAATCCCAGACACTGTGAAGTTTGAACTCTGAGCCCTGAAGCTGAAATGCACCCAATATTTGGAGTTGTGGAGCCAATCGACAATCAATCTGCCACTCAAAGCCATGGCTGCTGATCACAGCAGGAGCAGCTCTCCTCACTTCAGCCGCGGACACGTGGCACACAGAAGAGGACGGTCTTGGACAGCAGAGATCGGCCTTTTGCAAGCTATGACTTCCTTAAAATTCATGAAAGCTAAAGACTAAATCTGCAAGTGTTTAAGCTGAAATAATCAAGTCATCGACTTAATATTTCTCCTTAAAAAAAGCACACATTGATCTTTATATGCAGTAACCTGGTGGTAAGACACCAGTTTGCAGAGCAGATCCGAAGCCTCTGCATAGATTTTGCCGTGTGACCAGAACATTTGGCTTGCATTAAAAAGAGTCACTTGAGGCGAGTCTTTATGGAAAGATGATACAGTAATTGTCAGTTTAAATATCTCTGCTGCTTCCCCCCACAATTCACCTTCAGACGTTCTCCGCTGCTGGCAGCAAAGCACAGAGCTTTTCCTGGTTTCTCTCTTTAAAACTCCAAACCTGAGGGAACATTTCTTGCCTGGAGTTTCTGGCACAATAGTTATGTTTGTGAACACAATATAACACTGTGGCAGGACGTGCATTTAATCCAGCATGTCAAAACTTCTGAGTGAACGGAGGAGCTGCCGTGTTCTCTGTTTGACATGTGAAGCAAGCGCAGCGAATCACTCCCCTGTTACAGGACTGGTGAGTAATCCACCTCATGTTTTCTTTAGTCAATCAAAGTGAGACATTTCCAAAACTTTTCAACTTAAATTAGTTAATGGAGAAGGTTCTACAAGCTCTTAACAATAATTGGTGTGTAAAGTAATTTCACACTAATGACTGTATCAGAGGGAATCATTAAAACGTCAAAAACTAAAAACTGATTCTGTTTTAAAGTACTTGTTATTTTCATTACGATTATAATCCAGTTACTCATACGGTGCATTCACAAAGAGGAAGAGCGTTTTAGTGTGCAGCATATGTTTCTACAGCTCAGTAGCTACAGATACAGCGTGTGAACATTCTCAGTCAAAATAGCATCGTCTTCTTTTCTGTTCCATGGTGTAGCTGCAGGGTGATGGGAAAAAGAAAGTACCCCCCGCCTTTTAACCACCTGAGTCACATTTCTAAACTGGGACGGCAACACGGCTGTGGAGTTCTCTATCGTTGTCTTTATGCTGTGCAGACTCTTTTAAAAAGCAGCTGAAGACTTTTCTATATAAACAAACTTTTGATTAATTAAAATCGTTTTATGTTATTTTTTCATTTCTATTTCTGGTTTTATTGTGAAACACTTTGTGATATTATCCATGAAACTGCGATAAAAATACATTTTACTTACTTACTTCCCTTTTTCGAGGGTAAATAAATCATCTGGTTCTTGACAGGTCTTAAATTATGCAACATACAACTTACTACATTTACTTACTGTGTAATTATTTATTTATTGAATGGTTTAATTATTTATATAGCACATTTAATTACAACAGGAGCGTTGACCAAAGTGCTGTACAAGAATACAACATATACATAATAAAATAACAAATAACTCTCATGCTGTATTAAAAGCCAGTAAATAAAAATGCGTTTTAAGATAAGGTTTAAAAAGATTGACAGTGGGAGCCTGTCTGATGTATAGGGGTAAATTATTCCACAGCTTAGGCGCTACGACTGCAAATGCTCGATCGCCTCTATGAACCAGCCTCGACCTTGGTACAGCTAAAAGCAAAAGATCACTTGATCTAAGAGATCTAAAGGGGGTATAAGTCTGCAAGAGGTCAGACAAATACCCGGGAGCCTGTCCATTCAGGGCTTTGTAGGTCAACAATAAAATTTTAAAGTTAATTGTGCGGACAGGGAGCCAATGAAGAGAGGCGAGCACCGGGGAAATGTGTTCACGTCCTTTAATACGTGTCAGAAGATGAGCTGCAGCATTCTGGACCAACTGAAGCCTTGCCAGGCAGGTCTGAACCTGCAAAACAAAATGCTGAAGCGCTGTGTGGAAAACTAAGTACACTCCATGACTGATCACCTTATAGATAATATCTTCTCCCACAGTCTCCCACAGCGTTATGTTGCAAATGCTGCTTCAGGTTATTGAGGTTTGTGAACACTTGATGATCCCTCTACAGCAGAGATCTGGGGTTTGGTTGGGCTGTTGCAGCACCTTGACTCCCTCCTTGATCCTTTCTCTAGTAGATTTGCGACTATGCTCGGGATCGTTGTCCTATTTTATGACCCAGTGTTGGTCAAGCTTTAACTGTTGGACAGATGGCCTCGACTCTAAAACACTTTGGCACACAGAGGAACTCTTGGATTTTTTGCAGTCTGACCTTTGGGTGAATTTGCTGGGATGTCCACTCCTGGGAATACTGACAAATTGCTGAATGTTTTGCACTTCAGATGGTCTGAAAGCCGTGCCCAGACTGATGGGCAGCAAAATAAAATCACTCCTGATGTCGGCTCTGCACACACCTGAATCCTCCAGACATGCAAACTACCAACGCATCTGCTTTTATTAGATGATCAGCTGATCAAGTGCAAAGTGCTGGCTGCTGCTTACACTCCTTTCTATTTCGTTAAATAACGACACGGTGTAAAACGGCACGTGCCGTTGTTCATCTGAAGTTTTATTTGTTCTTGTTTTTGCTTTTTTGTGATATCCTGAAATGCAAAAATGCAGATTTGGAAGCAGGTGTTCCTTCTTTCTATCATGACCGTTCGTAAGGACTCGAAGTCAACGACTTTAGATTCCTCTGTTGCAATGACATTTGTGTGGAGTGCTGTTTTCAGATGGTCTTTTTCTGTTAAACTATTTAAATAAACTGCCAGTACTACAGTAGTATACTACACTGATAGTGTAAGCTTAACATCCAGCAGGATGTGATTGTGTGAGGAAACCGTGGTTCCACTTCAGCTTTGTTGGTGGGCTTTAAGATCTTCTATTGTGTTTTTATTTATCGTCTATAAGAGCCATAAAGAGGAAACCTCAGCACTCATAATGGTAAATGGCCTGTATTTATATAGCGCTTTACTAGTCCTTAAGGACCCTAAAGCACTTTACACACTCAGTCATCCACCCATTCACACACACATTCACACACTGGTGATGGCAGCTACATTGTAGCCACAGCCACCCTGGGGCGCACTGACAGAGGCGAGGCTGCCGGACACTGGCGCCACCGGGCCCTCTGACCACCACCAGTAGGCAACGGGTGAAGTGTCTTGCCCAAGGACACAACGACCGAGACTGTCCAAGCCGGGGCTCGAACCTGCAACCTTCCGATTACAAGGCGAACTCCGAACTCTTGAGCCACGATCGCGACGTATTCAGCCATACTTCTTGCTTAGACACTGGAGGCACTGCTCACCTTGCATTAAGGTCTAACATGTTTACACGATTCATCCACTTGCTGTCTTGCCAACAGACACTCAGCTTTTCCACCTCTAAGCCTTCCCTGTGTATCCGGCCTCAGTTTGTGACCCTGCCCAAAACTGGTTGCTGCGAGTTAGGAAGAGGGCAACAAAAGATATTTAACGAGATAAATGCGTTAAACATTTATAAACATTTAAAACTTCCTCACTTAGAGAACAATGAGCTTAGTTTTACCTGTCAGATCTACTTGGGCATGAAAATCCGTTCATTATTCACAGAAACGCGGGACTTTCATTTAATAAATGGCATTGCAGTATTGTAACTGTGCATGCAAGTAATTAGTCCTATTTATCTACCGTGCAAATGTTCAGATAATTAATGTTGCATGTCTCCTGTCCACTGTTTGCTGCAGCTGTGGAGATGTAGTCTGGGGTGTATTTTTAACCATCCAGATGTGAATGTTTAAAAGCCATCAGGATGAAGCTTCATCTAATAAATAACAGTCATAAGCTGCAGGTACACACCGTTTCATATTGTCTTTTGTCGTGACAACATGATAGGCATGGAGGTCTTTGCACCCCAGGACCAGATGCAGAACAATTTATTTAAAACAACACTGCATGAGGCATTTTTTAAAATATGAGTTTTCCTGTTTAAACTTAACGGCAGGGACATTTAGCAAGTTCACCATGTGGAGCGTTGGCTTCATGACTGTTCACACTGTTGCACTACATGTGAACAGTATTTAATTCCACCCCCGAAGGCTTTATATTTGAAGTCGCTTCAAAAAGTCCAGATGCTCCCCACATGCAAATCTTGCCATAATGAATTAACGGTTATTTATTTTTCTTGCATAGATCCTGCTGTAATTGTCCTTTTTAAGAAGACAAAGATCTTTGGAACACAGAGTATCAGCGCTGAACATCAACCAAGAGCCTTCATTCTGCATTTTTGTAAAGAAACAAAAGAGAATTCTGTTCAAGTCAGATTGAATAGACATAATAATCAGAAACCTTCAGATCCTGTGCACGCAGCTTTTTAGAATGATGGCCAGCACTCTTATTAAGGCTCCAAATTTAGTCACTGAGTAACTTACGATATCCAGAGAGAAGACGATGGATGTCGAGGGAATTCTTGGAGCCTTGAGGATACTTCAACCTTCAGGAGTTTGAATAAGTAACTCTCTCATCCTCTGCTTTGTTTAAGTCTGATGATTTAAGGTTGCCAGCAATAAAAACATGCCAGTTAATGGATGCTGTGATTATTTGGTTGTCAATTGATGACGTATGGACCCTGCTTCCAGGTCCAAACTACTCTCTTTATTAAGGCTGTTGTGTTTTTAACACATTTTAATGCTTTGTATTTTGTTCTATTTAATATGAACAAGCCCCCAAAACAGTCAGTGATTACTGTCGGCCTCTCTCAGTTTTTATTACCACTGGTCATTTTAAAGCTCAGTTTTTAAACCCTTACAACGTAGCTACAGCTCAGCCCATGCAGCAGTACATTAATGACTAACCTCGTATTGTAGATGGATTATCTCAGTTGTTCTGCTGGCTGAAGTTTGGTCCGTTTACAGCACAGGTGTCGAACTCCGGGCCTCGAGGGCCGGTGTCCTGCAGGTTTTAGATGTGTCCTTGATCCAGCACAGCTGATTTAAATGGATAAATGACCTCCTCAACATGTCTTGAAGTTCTCCAGAGGCCTGGTAATAAACGAATCATCAGGTGTGCTGACCCAGGGTGAGATCTAAAACCTGCAGGACACCTGCCGCCGAGGCCTGGAGTTCCCCACCCCTGGTTTACAGCATCCTGCCATGCGATTGCATTTGTCCCTAACCATCAGGAACCCTCACGTTAACTTTTATCAAGTGAAAAAAGGTTAGCGTTCACTTTTGGTTTCACTTTGGAATTATTCTACATATAATGCATCTCTATAGACTGATGGGTTTGTAGACGGGCTTGTGTCATGTGACGTAATACTTTTGTACTGCTGCTACATTTATCTACAAGAGTCATTGCTCTGCTAATATCCTTTCTCCCGTCCTTCATACAAACACCTGTGTGTATTTTTATTGTCCTTCGACCATAATTCATTTAAAAACTGACTCATTACCCCCAGTGTGCTCCTGCCTCCTTTTCAATTCTGACAGTTGCACACAACTGTTTCCTGTGATTAATCTGAAAGACTGAGATGTCAAAGAAAGTTTTCACATTTAAAAACAAACCAAGCTATGGTTGAGTTTCATTCCAAGAACCGGCTGTTTGGTTATTTGGCCGTGCCTGTGGTTCGAAGCAGACACGTTGTGTGTAAAAACACCGTGAATTATCATTTGTCTCCTCTCCTCTGTCCTGATACTTTTTTCTATGATTTTTAAACTGCCGTTCAAACGCTGTGGGTAAGCTATTAATCAATTCATAACTATGCCGAAGAAAAACAAACAGAGTCCAGTCATGAATCTTCATGGCAGACCAACCACATTCACTGCACTGCAGATTTATGGAGTAATTAAGGTCTGCACAATTTCTCTGAATGGAAAATGTATGAAGTATTGTGCTGTGCTCTTTAGCTGAACACGCTGTTAACTAAAGAGGTAAGTGCTTCCTTAAGATCATTATTATCGTCAAAAGTTGGTTTATTTCACAGGATGAAATTGTGATATTCTAAGAAGAGCAAAACCAGCAGTAACACTTTGTCTGCATAACCAGGACCTGAAATATCACATTTCCATGTGACCCAGATCTTTATAGCTGTAGCTATCAGTAGCTGGTGTCACGAAATTAATATATTGTTAGTGCTTATTTAGTGCATATTGTTACTTGCTTTTAATATAGTCTAAAAGGGCCACCTCTGAGTCTGAGCCCAAAAGTACTGACAGGAAACTGCATGCTTTTGCAGAGCACATGAGGTGCAGACAGAAAGTGAAAAACGTGTTTGATCGAAACTTAATGTGTGCGCGAAATATGGAGAAATATTCATTTGAGTCCATCCACATCAAAAAGCCCAAGTTGGTGTCAGGATGTCAAAGTGGTCTTTGGAAAAATATTTTTCTTACTTCTAAGTTTTTGGACCTATTTCAACTCACTGTTTTATGTACAAATGCACATTAACTGCTGGAATACACCATTTATTCCAGTTTGAACAGTGTTTGCTAAAAACTACAGCAACACTTTATAACACAGGCCGTGACTAAGAGCATCCTTCTCCTGAAATGAAAATTCATTTCGATGTAATTACATTGACATATATATTTGTAGTATTTTACCTACAAATATTTACAGTAGGCACTAGAATAAAGGAGCAGCAAATCAGGTCTTTACGGGAAATAAAGAAATAATTATACTCTAAGTAAATTTTAGTAAGTAGTAACTAACTTTTAGTGTGGCAAAACAAACACTATCTCCCCATGTTACATATTAAATACACCGAGCTTTTTGGGCCGGGGCCGTATTTTTTACAGGATTCATCTTTACTTTTAAGATCTTTACCTTAAAAATCAAAACATCACAATTTTGCAGTGACCTTAGAATGATGGAACCAATCATATTTGAACAATCACAGTTCAAATATAACATTCAAATGGTGTATTCAGGAAATTAGACCTGGACGTTTGGCAGCGTTAAGCCACTCCATAATATGGCCCAGGACCCGGCACACCTATGACACCTGGCTAATCGGAGGTCAGGGTAGAAACGTGCTATATAGGGCTTTGGAGTTGACGTCACGCCGCAATGCATTGTGGGAGCGCAGCTCCATTTTCGGGGTCTACGAATCAAAACAAACACACTGTGTTGGAACGACGACGATAAGAAACATGCAGCTCAAAAGAAAACGGACGGTATAGAGACCGATTGCGTCCAGAGGCGAAGCAGCGGTACTTGAAAAAAAATAGAGTGCATCGCAAATCTGGACCCATTTGAAATACGGCAGTGGAGTAAAGACCCAGACGACTTACCGCCACTGTCCTACCCCGATATCTTCACGTATCTTGTTTGTGGAGTAAGCGCTTACACAGCGAACCAGTTTCGTAATTACAAGTCACTGGAGGCGCACATCCAATTTACAAATGGCTGGGTGCAAGATTTGGCTATTTTCAAGCCGCCAAACTCTGAGTACGTCGTCAAAGTAAGTCAGCTGGAGTGCACCGAGTGAAATAGCCATTTTCCACCCCCCACCATAATTAATGTTACACATTTATCATTTAACTGCTAAAATATCGTTATCATATTATATGCCCATAATTGTAAAGTACATGCAAGTTAACACATTGATAATCGGGTAAATTATTAACGCCAATTTGTGTCCTTCCTGTCTCATTTCATTTATTGTCTTTACATCAACCAATCAAGTCACTCCATTCTATGTTTGATCGCAATTTCTATAACTTCTGAGACCACCAACGATGATATTATTCAGCTATAAAGTGTGATGTGAACATATTTAGAACTTACCGGAATGAAAATGTCTTGAGCACACCAACTGATATCTGGAGACGTAACAGAACTTGATATCAGCTCGTCTCACGGCTGCTATCCAGGCTAGACGCCTTCGTTTGGTAATATCCGATACATGAGCTCCTTCATGTTGCTTCCAGGTTGGGAAAGCATAAAAAGACAATCCAAACTTATTCCCGTGCCGGTCGTAAGATCGAACATTGCAGCCGACCGCACAGCAAGTACGAACCATGGCTATGCTTTCGCTCCTTACTTAGACCCCCAAAATGGCGGATCGGGCCAAAATCCTTTCCACGCCCACCCCCGTGACATCACGCTCCAAAGCCCTATATGAAACAGTCCATTTACTATTTGTTATAAGAGCAGGGTGCAAGATGCTAGCAGGCAGGATGTCATGGAACGCCATAACCAAGTAGCCAGTATAGCATGCAGAAACATCTGTGCCGAGTATGGCCTGGAAGTCCTGAGGTCAAAACGGGAGACGGCCCCCTGGCTGGTGGAGAATGACTGGGCTAAGATCCTCTTACAGTGCACTGCAGCTATTCTGCAACTCTCTAGGCAGAGATCCCACCACTAATCATTAATGGCGACTGTGTAGAAAGGGTGGCAAACTTTTGATTCCTGGGAGTCAACACTGAGGAGTACCTTTCCTGGAGTGCGAACACCTCTGAGCTGCTGAAAAAGGCCCAACAGAGACTTCCTGAGAATTCTCAGGAGGAATAACATCACACAGAGACTGCTGGTGTCCTTCTACAGTGCCACCATTGAGAGTGTTCTAACCTATTGCATATACATCTGGTACACTAGCTGCACAGTGGCTCAGAGGAAAGCACTCCAAGGGATCCTTAACAACGCCCAAAGGATCACTGGCTGCTCTCGTCACACTGGAAGATCTACACAACACCCGCTGTCTTAAAAAAGCTCAGAACATTATGAAAGATACCAAACATCCTGGCAGTTTGACCTGTACCGGGCAGACTGTACAGAGCAATCAGTGTAAGGACAAATCACTCAAACACCACTTTTACCCAACCGCAATAACACGTCCGACTGCTGCTACTGAAAAATGTCCATCACGCTACTCTGGTATTGATCTATGCACTGACTGAAGCATGTATGTGAATTTGTGCTCATACTTTTCCTATTAGCACTTTAAGTATTTTATTTATTGATTTTATTGAATAGTATTGTTTTATTTATATTTTCATTGTTTTAGGGATGATGCACTGATCAGGGACCACTTTTAATTTCCTTGTACCTGTGACAATGAAAATATAGACATTCTGTGAATGGAATCACACTGATCAATGGTAACTGGTCTCCCAGCCTATTGTTCATTCAGTGGGCTGGTTTCAGTTATTGTGCAAATTAAACAGTTATAAGGTTGGAAACCTGCAGTCAGCTGAGACTGAAGAAGTCACCTGGATGATGACGAAACGTTTCTCCCACTGAAAACATCCAGATGAACAGAATCAACCTTTTGAGGTTTATGTACCTCAAACAGACGCAACAACATTGTCATCCCCTATGTAGCCGGTGTATCAGAGAAACTCAGGAGAGTTTTCTCCAAGCATGACATCCCGGTGCATTTCAGACCCAGCAACACGCTCAGACAGAAACTGGTTCACCCGAAAGACAAAACGCCAAAACACAAACTTAACAATGTGGTGTATGCTGTACAGTGCAGCGAGGAATGCCCAGACCTCTACATTGGAGAGACCAAACAGCCACTTCACAAGCGCATGGCACAACACAGAAGAGCCACCTCCACAGGACAAGACTCAGCAGTCCATCTGCATCTTAAGGATAAAGGACACTCTTTCGAGGATGCCAATGTTCACATTTTGGACATAGAGGACAGATGGTTTGAAAGAGGAGTGAAAGAAGCCATCTATGTCCACTGTGAGCGACCATCTTTGAACAGAGGCGGGGGTTTACGACACCAACTCTCTGCCATCTATAATCCAGTTTTGAGATCCCTTCCCAGACGCCTTAACGCCCACTCACATCCTGGGCCATCTGCCCTCAGGAATTCGCATGATAAGGTGGGGCCAGGTTTCACAATGAACACACCTGAAACTCTGGCTGATTGGGACCCACGCCCAGTTTCACACCTTGGCTCAGGCGATTAGAGGATCATCAGGGGGTCCTTTTGTCCCTCTGTGGGGGGTTTCTCCCACTAGGTTTATATCTGGGACTCTCCACCATTTGACCTTAGAACTGAAGAAGCTTCTCAGATGAGAGGTGAAACGTCTTCAAGTAACTTAAAGAAGTCCAGACGCCTTTCTTTGCAAGCTCCTTTGACTACGATGACCTGGATGACTGAGAACCTTCACAGACATCAAGACAAGATCCTGTGGCATCACAGACTGGTGATGGCTAACCAACCAAACATAGTAGTGGTGGCCATGCAGATGAAGAACATTAAGAAGAAAGAACAATATCGGTCCCAGTGGCAATCGGAGCACTCGGTGACCGATTGCGAGCCATAAGCCGGGTGAGCGGCTCCAGCAGATCCCAGGAGTGAGACTCAAGATCTCCCCCCAGAAGAGCGCAGTACTAGGAACAGCAAAGGTGCTGCGCAGGACCCTCAAGCTCCCCGGCCTCTGGTAGACTGCCCACAATATTATACAAATATAATATTAACTAAAAGTAACTTTACCATAAATGCCAAATTAAATACCAGTAAGTTACCATGGAAACTACTGAAGTTGAGGTCTATTTTGTATCTCTTTCCGTCCCAGTCAGTGTGTGATGTCTGTCAAATGAAGAAAAGTGTTGGCTGCACTTTAAGAAGAACACACATTATCTCAACAGAGACGAGTTTAGCCTGAGGGAGCGAAATGTGCTGCTCAGAGGTTTAAACAGCCAAACCTTTGGAGCAGTGGCGCAACATTTTGACTTACTATACAAAAATGGAGAATAAAGAAGTTTCTGATGGCATAAAGGTGCCATCTAAATTTATTTATGAGTTATTGTTGGACAAAAATCATATGAAAGTTGTTTGGACAGTTGTGAACCTGTCATAGATGAGCCCAATCGACTCTTCCTAAGAATGTGGGCCCTTTCAAATAAGCTCGACTGAGTCTGGGTGATTGATTGATGGAGAATAGTTACCTGCATTTCACAGATGAAGCAACAGTTATGCTCATTAACGGCTGCTGCCATATTTGTCTGCCTCGACGTATTTCTAAAGAATTTTCCACGTGAAAGCATCGGCACAGTCTAGCAAAGGGGAACAAAGTCCGACCTGTCTGTTTCTCTTACGCCATTTCCAGGATTTTCTTTAAAACAATAAATTAGAGCTGACTGCTCCATTGCATAAGTAGATAGGTGGCCTTGCTGAAAAGGAATTATCCAGTAACGTCTGCAGTTACGCACCCGTTTGAGTGAAGTAAAACACAGATGTGAAATCTGTAGATCTTCAAAGTTGGGCTCGACTTCTAGACAAAAATCAAACGAGCTGAAGCTCACAAAAGTTTCTTAAAACAAAACACCTGAAAACTGCAGTAAAGCTTTAAATGTTGTTTTATATATCGTAAAGCAATCCACAGGAGACTGAGATAATTCGTTCCTGCTTCAACACAATTTAGTTTCCTAAAGTGTTTCACACATTTCACTGAAGATCGCAAATCATTATTATTCAAGGAATGCGGGGCTGTAACAAATTTACTGTATTGAACGTGGCTTCAATTAATATCTTTTTATATTTCCTCTGTGGTCTGTTTCTTTCGTGCTGTTGCTTCACTGCAGCAGAGCGATGCTCGGATGCCAGAGTGTATTACTCCACCGTACTGTCCAGGGATCTTTTTTTCTAAAGGAGTCAGCTCATTAAGTGTAAATGATGATAAATGTATTGTTAATGTTGTGGTTTCTTTCTTATATCTGTATTTGCCTTTGGACCATCTGCAAAAATACCCGATAAATCACTAAAGAATGACTTTAAGTATCACTGAAAATAGCATTAATGGATAAAAGGAAGAAGAAATAAATAGGAAGCTCTTTAACAAGCTGGATTTTCCTCCTGTATAGATAATGCTGTTTCCAAGTGGTTGAAGAAAAGCACAAGATAAATGCAGTTCATTCATCATTTTCAGTGTCAAAGACCAAAGTGCACTCTGAACCGTCGGAGTGCTGCATGACCCCAGCAACACCTCTGCAGATCTGTCAAGGGTTGAAAAAAGGAGCGGATAAACTCCTTAAACTGTAAATAACCAACGAATGTGCGGCTGCGTTGTTGTATGTGAACTATACACACTGTAATCAGCGCGTTTACTCGTGAGCCTCAGCTGCTTTTGTGGGGCTTCCACGTCCTCACGCACACAAGCCGCTGAGCACACGGCGATGAATGACAGCAATCACAGACGGTTATTTCTGGAACCGGTACCAAAAGTGCATCGAGCACAAAACAAATGGAAATATTAGCAGGAAAGCACATGTGAAAACTAAAAGGAAAGAAACCAGTGATTACATTTAGGCTTTAATCTGAGATTCTGTTCAGTTTCCAAAGACTAATCGCCTGCCAGAGTCCACTTCCTATGTGGTGCCAGCAGATTTCAAACACACACAAACCCAATGACATGTTTTTATCAGTGACAGGGGAAGCGAATCCCTCTCTGGAAACACCTTTGTTGTTGCTCTAATTTTTATTCCCTTGAAATAAAAAGATTAAACGATGGGTTTTATGCTGGCGACTTATGCTAAGACGAAAATGACTCCAGACTCATTGCCTAAATTACCACCATGGTTTAATTACAGACTTCCTCCGCGTGGTGGTTGTTACGGTTTGTTAGTACAAGCAATTGCTGTAAATGAAAACTATTTTAAGGTCATTAAATTGTTTTTTGAGTACTTTAGGAACTTTATTTCCATAACGTGTCATCGTTCAGCTTAGATAAAGATCACAGCCGAGTTACACAAGCCCGGATAACCAACTTGACCGAGAGGCCCCAAGATCACTTTGTGGTGCAATGATTAGTCTGTATTTTTGGTAATGAGCATCACAAGAGTGCAATAAACAAGACTGAGAGCCAACAGCCAGCTTTGTTTTTCACCGTGCTGTAATGAGGCAGGACCTACAGGACTGTAGCATCAGGAGTGCAGAGAGAACGGCCTGGGCCACACAGGCACGGAGTTAGCATTTTGTGGATGGATGGGAAATATGGATGCCGATGATGTCACCATGGCTGTGTCCATCTTTTATATACAGTCTATTGGAAAGAGATTGAAGAAGATTGTTTTTAATCAGGCAGGAGAGATGCTGGTTGCTAGCGCTGCTCTGTTTTGCTCTGTTTTGTCTTATTGTTGACACGGTTGTTGTTTATCTCACTCAGTCACCAGGACTGGTGGCTTAGCTGGTTGGTATCTGGTACCCTGGGCAACACAGATTGTGGAAACAGTGGGTGAGCAAGTGGGTTATTCCAGCGCTGGTTATTATGAGGCGTGGCATGAAACAACTGCCATGTTTTCAACATGTTTTAGAGAAATGTCCAAAAATTAATGTAATATTTAAGTCAAGCGTGTGCTTCAAATCTCCTAAGGAAAGAAGTGCGCAAGCTCTCTTTGCTCCAAACAAATTTTGCACCTGCAGTTTATGAATCTCAAAAATGTTTCAAGCTGTCTTCAGTATGAAATGCAACTGCAGAATGTCAGCTTACAACATGCAGAGGCACCGAGCAGCAGATACTGGGCAGTCTCAGCGGTAATAAGCAACAGCCATGTTGACTGCTGGTTGTTATACATCTGCCCGAAGCTGTGAGCGAGACAACATAACATCTCATCATGTGAATCACCAGGATCGTGTTCAACATGGGGGGAAAGCTCTGTCAAGCATTACCTGTTAAATCCGTGAATGTGCATGAAACGGAGCTGACAGGTCGCAGCTTCATTTCCCATCATGCCTCCCTCTCTTTCACGCAGCAACAAAAATGGGGAGAAATAGCCAAAGAAGAAAAAACAGAACTGAGGACATCTGCAGCTCTTAAATGTCCATATGAAAATCTGCTGAAAACATTATTTTCCCCTTTTATTTGTTCTTTGCAACCAGCGACTTTTAAACACTTTGGAACATGGAAAATTTACTGAGCTGAGTTATTGACAGAGTTTGTTTATACTACGTTTGCACGCAGAATGTGGAAGGACTTTCAGTTTCTTTAATATCTGCCTTAAGCCTGCAAGTTGAAGCATAATTCAAAACTCTACAGGGAGTCTTCTCCCCCAAAGCCCGCTCAGTGTCGACAGAGCTGCAGCCGAGCGATCTCAGCCTGGATGAAAATGTGTGAAAAAGGGGGTCGAGGGAGTTCGGTCCGCTCTATTCTGGTCAGGATCAGGTTGACTGTTGGCTGAACGATGTTGAGGGGCGCGGGGAGTTTTGATAGGAGGCAACCGACATGATGCCCAGAGCCAGCGATGGATTATATATCTCACACATCTGTGGAAACTCTTAAAGGGACTCGCACACCAAGCAATTTGGAAATCCAGAGAGTCCCAAAGCCCCGAGGCCAAGCTGAGCCATCTAGTTGTGTTATTCTCCCCTCACTGTGAACATTATGTCCAGTACAATCACCTGGGCAGACGTTTGGAGGAGTGCCACTGGAGGGTACATTTAAAATCGTGTTTTTGAAACTCAGTCAGTTTAAAAGCTGCATCCTGAGTTACTGGACCAAAGGTGCGGTATCTGTGTGGTGGAAAATTTGGAGCTGTAAAACACAGAATTTCCTCAACACAGTTTCAAAGAGGAAGACGAAGAAGTCTCAAGTTCCTGTGTTGGAGAGAAGAAGTGGAAAAAGCTGGACATGCCAAGCTAAGAAAACACCCCAAGAACACAATAAAAAGTGCAGATATGGCTTTGAAGTGTTGGTATATGAATATGTTACGAGTGCAGTAAGATGTAAGTAAGAAATAGACAAAAAGTTAGACGAGTAGTCTTTAATTTTGTTTTGTCAAACTTTAATCTCGATCAAACTCATATTTTCATTAACAAGAAAATAGTGATTATAATAAGTGACAGTGGAGAAAGTTTAAAAGAAATAAGGGAACAAATATTGAGGTTTTGCAGACACATGGACGAGCCACGTTACATTAACTTATCCACCTTTTTGGACGTGTGACAATGGTGACACTGCATGATCCCAGTCACACTGAGAATCTCCCACCAGTTGATGAGGTTGATGGTGAAACTGATTGTTAAAGCCCCCACTTGCAAAGACCAGTCAGAGATCAACCTCCAGCTGCCAGAGAAAAAAGCATGTTCAGGTTGAGAGAGGGGCTCGAGCAGATGTGGAGAGCAGCCTGACAGGTTGGAAAAAGCCTTGTTGCAGTTGCTTTGGTTGCGCGCACATTGCTGCAGTTGCCTATAGTTTGCATCGAACACGCGAAATTGTCTACCAGCGCTTGCCAGCTGCTCTCCGAGTGGTAGTCAAACTTTATTTTGCCTTCAAAATAAAAGTTGTGACTTTTGAAATGTGCTGAAGTGTTAATGCACAGCTTTTACTTTGAAGGCAAACATGGTGCATTTCCAGTTTCCGTTGCACTTTTTCAAGTTTTACTACTGCGTGCTTAGTTGTTAGTGAGTGTTTGCAGACAAGTCAATGTGTTCAGTGTGCAAGCTGTGGGTGATCACAACAATCTGCGAGTGCTCAAAGCAACCACGGAGAATCATGGCAGTGTTTTTGCCGCAGCACCTCTTTGCGACCAGTTGACCTGAACGTTCGCCAACGTTTTAGGCAATCTGCATTTTTGATAAAACACAGCTGATTCTGTGTGCAGGGTGAAGTATAGGTTATATGTTTGCACTATTATCGTCTTAATAATCCAGCCCACTGTGCTGTCGTCAAGATCAAAATCCTGTTTTAGCTGTTTGTTTTTTTTAGTTGATTTTCAAAACCTAAATCTGGAAATTACACACGTGGTTATAGATTTTCCTGAAAGTCCAATCCCCTGTACACAAACAAGTAAGAACAGAACATCCAAAAGATTTGGCTTCAAAGTCGGAAAAGCACTGACATTTATTTGGTTTTAAGGCAAGGCTGCTTTCAAAATACACAAAAAAATATACCTGCGAAGATCATTAAATCATCGTGTTTACTTTGGATGACTCGGAGGAACTCTTTCCTACCATTCTGGCAAACAGCGCAGTAATAATATTGCCATATTTCATTCTGTCTGTTTACTGTGGAATCAGGGCTGATATTAAGAGACAACCAATAAATTGGGGAAGAATTACAAACAACGAGAAACACCAGAGGCTGTCAGAGAAAAGGAAAGCTTCTGCTGGTACTATCAGAGCTGCTGGTAGCCCATTAAAAAGGCCAAGAATCTGTAATGCTTTGCATTTATTAGTGCGGATAAAACCCACAAACCAAAAATGTTAATGGACCAGTCTGTAAAATTACAATGGTGTATTGGATTCTTCATGGCGCCTGAACATCATCTCCTTCCTCCGCTGCCATTTTTGCCTCTGGTTGGTGGGACTTTGTGCCGATTGAGTGCGTTCGCCCGCCGTTCTCTGATTAGGCTTCATATTAGTTTCAAATCCACTTGAGGTGTTTCCAGTGTTTGTTCGTAGCCTCAAACAAATCTCCTGGAAATGTAAGCCGTAAACCGCAGGACAAAAAAATGGAGGGAAATGTTTCAGCACATGGCTGACGCAGGACGGAGAAAGAGAGCGGCTCAGCAGCTAGTATCCAGATTACCCTGCTCAGATTGCCAGAAACCACTAAACATTATATATTTACGTATATATATTATTCAAAGCAACTAAATCATGGTATTTAGTATAGTAATGAGATTGTTTGTGATACAACAGGAAATGAGGACAGACAAAGTTGACCCACAGTGAAAATGGGGAAATATTATGGAAATACTAGAGATGGGCAACTTCATAGTCCAGGCATCCAGCTGCCCCATTAAATCATCATCTTTACTCTGGATGACTCTAAAATGTGCGCTCTTGCTACTTCTTAACTTAGTGGCCGGCTGACACCACGACACGTCACACAAGAACCCAGAACAAGGCTCGTCTCACATCTGCTAAAAACATCTGGATCATCCTAAAGACTTCTGCGTAATATTCTGTGGACTGACGAGACAAAAACTGAGCTGTGTGGAAGGTTTCTGCATCAAACTAAAGAGAACATCACAGCAGCAGTCAGACATGGTGGTGGTGGTGTGACGGTCTGGTGTGGTGTAGCGATTCATGTTGGAAAACCCTCCAATGTGGCAGAATTAAAGTAATTCTGCAAAGAAGAGTGGGTAAAAATTCCTCCACAGTGATGTGAAAGTCACAGGGTGGAACAACCTATTGGTTTAGGGGGGCATTTACTTTTCACACAGGGGAGGAAGGTTTACTTTTTCCTCTTAATAAATAAAATCATTATTTAAAAACTGCCAAAGTTTCGTCTAATATTCAAATGTGTTTGTTTGTCATTCATATTCAATGAATCACTCAAAACACAAAGGTTTTCTTCCCAAATTTAAACCGAGTATGTAACCTGTGGAAAAAGACATATTTCTGCTTGTGAAGCAAAGTGGATATGAGTTTCTCAAAGTGTGAGCTCTCCTTTGCTGGCGTCACAAATTTAACCACATCCAACCCTCAGACTCGTCGCTTTCCTTCACTACAACTGATGCAAGCTCATGATGAACGACAGCGGTCGAAGCGGCGGTGAGGAGATGAGCGTAACGTCCCTGGCGTGCCAAAGCTGGAGTTATTGTTTATTTGATTTGACTGATTATTAGTTGAAAATCGCAGGTTTTTGGCATAAAACACATTAAGCAGTGGGTACAAATGATAGGCCGACAGTATATCCCTCAGCTGATGAGCCACAGAATCCACTGCAGAATCTGTATGTAGGGTCTTTGTTTCCTCTGGAAAGCTGCCACTTTTATTCTAATCTTTCACATCTGCTTTGTTTAAACATCTATTGCCGTCTCGTCTCACACGGAGGAAAATCTTTCCCGCAGAAAGTTATACTGTATATTTTATATTTACCGAAATAAACAGTCAAACCTGTAGCCGAGCCGAGCCGTATCTACAAAACGTCGCGTTTTATCAGCAAGAAACAAATGAAGAAAAAGAATCTAACACTGAACACATGACTGGAAATCTCCAGAGTCAGAAAACAACTACTTAACTGTGAACACGACTGTACAGAGTCTCCGTGCTGACCTGTGCTGGGCCAAGCGAGCGTTTTAGAAAAGCGTTCATCGGATTCACTTGCAGGGTCAAAGAAAATCCACACAAATTTAACATACTCGTTCATGTCTGCTTGGGTGGAGCAAAGTCTATTGTAGTTCAGAAGGAGCAGATTCTAATCCTTGACTTTAATCCAACAGAACCATGTAAATTATAGTTGGAACGTGACAGCTGACAGGCCACGCCCACAATCAACTGAGCGTGCTCTGTTGTGGTTATTATAACGACACTCGGGCCAGCTTAAACTTTCACACACAAGCGAGATTATTCTCCTCGGTGTGATTACTCTTCCTCTCATTGCGGTTGTAATGTAAATTAACAAATCACATCTATTAGAAATGATCCCAAACAGAGCCTGATTTTTCATCGCGGCACCCGTCCTCCATCACTTCTCCAGGAGCAGAGCAGTCGTTCAATTTTCCATTCCAACAAACTGAACAGTCTTATCAAATACCTGCATAAACTCCAGAAATCTGCACGTCATTTGGAGCTAATGCGGTTGCCGTGTTGATTTGTTCCATCTCCGAGGCAAGCTTTCCCAAATGAATGTGCCTGATCCCATCTGCCGGTGGATCACTGACTTCCTGACGGACAGGAAGCAGCACGTGAGGCTGGGAAAGAATGTCTCGGACTCCCGGACCATCAGCACCGGCTCCCCTCAGGGCTGTGTTCTTTCTCCTCTGCTCTTCTCCCTGTACACCAACTGCTGCACCTCCACCCACCAGTCTGTCAAGCTAATCAAGTTCGCAGATGACACCACCGTCATTGGGCTCATCTCGGACGGGGACGAGTCTGCCTACAGGAGAGAGGTTGAACGTCTGGTGTCTTGGTGCAGCCACAACAACCTGGTGCTGAATGCCCAGAAGACAGTGGAGATTATTGTGGACTTCAGGAAGCACACAGCCCCACTCCCCCCCATCATCCTGACTGACACCCCCATCACCTCTGTGGACTCATTCCGCTTCCTGGGTACCACCATCACCCAGGACCTGAAGTGGGAGCCCACCATCACCTCCGTCATCAAGAAAGCCCAGCAGAGGATGTACTTCCTGAGGCAGCTGAAGAAATTCAACCTGCCAACACGGACGATGATGCAATTCTACACTGCAATCATCGAGTCCATCCTCACCTCCTCCATCACCGTGTGGTACGCTGGAGCCACTATCAGGGACAAACAGAGACTGCAGCGTGTTGTGCGCTCTGCTGAGAAGGTGATTGGCTGCAGACTCCCATCTCTGCAGGACCTGTACACCTCCAGGACACTGCGGCGTGCAGCCCGGATCTCAGCTGACCCTTCTCACCCTGGACACAGTCTGTTTGACCTGCTCCCCTCAGGCAGGAGGCTCCGGTCCATTCGCACCAGAACCTCTCGCCACAAGAACAGTTTCTTCCCCTCTGCTGTTGGACACATGAACAATAACCACATGATTGTCCCCGCCACTAACACATGACCCTACGCTGTGTCACTGCATCATTTCATGTTTGGCACTGATCACCACCTGCACTCATGTATATATCTTTCTACGTAGCACTCATAATTCTTATTCTCATGTATATATCTCATGTATATCTCATGCACATATCTTTCTTTCTACATAGCACTTTAATTCTTATTGTCTGCACTGAAGCACCGCAGCAATTTCCTAATGTTGTAAACCTCAACATCTGGCAATAAACCCATTCTGATTCTGATTCTGATTCTGATTCCATGCGTGTATTGCATTTCCAGTCTGTTTATCATCTCTGTTCATTGTGCATGACCTCATAACTGGCACAAAACAACCAGAGCCAAGAAGTAATAAATGCTGATTTTTAGCAACGTCCATTAACCGAGGCCGTGTTTCAGATTTAGACACAAATGTCATTAAAAATATCTCAAAGATGATGCAGGGACACGGAGAACCATCACAAAGGGATGCAGTGGGCAGCAGTTTGTCTCAGAACCACATAAGCAAGATATTACAAAGTGAAAGATTTGCATCGTCTCAGTTTGGAGTCAGTATAGTTGCTGCTGTACGTTATACTGTAGACGCAAGTTTCAAACAGTTAAATCAGCAGCCTTCACAATCAAGATGTGATAAAAAGAAAAGTACGGCCTCTTCTTATTTACACAGAGGTTTGGTCAGCACTCGTTGTTTGCCAAAGTACTTAAAGTTAAATTAACTTAACTTGATTGGACCCTTTGTGAGGTCTCAGGATTTCGGTATCAGGGCACAGTAAAATCATTTTCTGGTCATTAGCAGCTGTTAAATACAACCTAAGCTGAACAACACATGACATATGGCAAATGCAGAAGCAGTGTGTGATCTCCAAACAGTGCTTTTGCAGCTTGCTTATATCTTGAAAGACCACCTTTAGCAAGAATATCTTGAAGTCATTCTTTTGTGTTTATCGGTCTCTCACATCACTGTGGAAGAATTCTGGCGCCCACTCTTCTTTACAACATTCCTTCAGCTCGTTGAGGTTTACGGGCATTTGTTTATGCACAGCTCTCTGAAGGTCAAACCACCAACTACGCTGAGGTTTGGACTTTGACTGGGCCATTGCAACACCTTGATTCTTTTCTTTTCAGTCATTCTGTTGCAGATTTGCTGCTGTGCTCAGGATCACTGTCCTGTTGCATAGTTTCAGCCAGGCTCTGGCTGCGGGACACGTGGCCTCACATTCGCCTTGAACACATTGGTACAAGGAGGAGCTCACGGTCAAGGTACCCAAATTATCAGCCCTCCACCGCTGTGCTGACATTCTCCACATGAACTGTGCAGAATGGACAAACGTCTCCACTTTGGGCTTGTGTGTCTTTTTTTGCTTATTCAGATGTTGCAATGCATCCAAACAAGACATAGTTGGTCAGCCTTTGTCTAACTGCACTGTCACAAACTTTAACCTTTAACGTGCTAACTCAGGCCTGCAGAGTCTGAGATGAAACTCTTTCTCTGACCATTACATGCTCTGACCCTGGGGTGAATTTGCTGGGAAGGTTGGCAGCTGCCTTGAATGCTTTCCACTTCTGAATAATCAGTAATGGTGAACTTAAACAGTTGCTTCTCTGCTGATGTCCTTCCTCTTTGGCATTGTGTTGACACAAATCTGAATGCTTCAGACCTGAAACAGCTAAAACGTTTATGGAGGTGCTCACGATCACTAATTATCAGTTCATCAAATGCATTTGATTAGCAGCACCTGGCTGTTACGTATCCTCTTAATCCCTGTGGAATTAGCAAAGATGGACTTTTGGTAAATAAATATTCCAAAATGCAGACGTATGCATGACAAACAAAGAACCACATTCTTTTTTCCCCCATGTATGTAAAGCCTTAGAAATAAAAGAGGGTTACTTTCTTTTTGCAAGAACTGCAAGGAATTTATGTTATTTCATCAACAGGCAAAAGTAAAAGATCCACAGATTCTACTGTGATTCTACTGCACGACCACCCTGTCAGACAGATTAGCAGGCTTGTAGACCGGAACAGCCAGGCTGGGATTCAGACTGTCAGCTGTAGCCAGGGCACCTCTCCCTGCTGATGCGAGAGGATTATCGCAGACTTAGGGACAAACTGTGGAAAAATCTGCACCTCAATAATTCATCTGTAAATTCTAATGATGACTATCGCTAATATCTACAGCTGTTGTTAACACGGTGTCTGCAGGATGATGTCATTGCCGAAATGACTTCACGTCTGCTTCAGACGAGAGGAGAGTTACGGTTTTAGTGGCGAGGAGCGATGCACGTTTAGACGACTTTAGGAGGAGATGAAGTGAGGATTGGATCTCTGGGATGTTATATTTTCTTAAATATTTAATTTTGACTTAATAGAGCAGGATTTAATCCAGTAGCCACATCAGTTTCTGTCTCCCCAACTCTCAGGCTTCCTCCTTTCAACCCCCAAGCACATATGTTGCAAATTAGCCTTTTGGCAGCAAGCGTAATCTGGAGTCTTCCTCCGGTGGATGCGGCCCAAGCAGACTCTCGCTCATCCTCGCTGACAGATCTCAGAGGAAAGTCCAGCTTTGCTGTAAAGACACTCAGAGGGCAGAGCGGAGCTGATCGGAGAGAGGAGCGGTGAGTGACGATGCTACCACTGTGGCATCAGGAAGGAGAGCACCTCTGCTTAATTTGATTTGATTTTACACAGACTGGCTGCTCACATATATCTCTAATATATGCCAGCTGTCAACACCAATGACAACAATATTAATTTCTACTTAGTTATCATGACTTTGACCTGATCTCTGAGCCATGAGGAAGCATGTGTTTGCAGTTAATCTGCTGTGCTGCGAAGAAAAACCTTGATTAGTTTACGACCAAACTGTGAGATGCAAATAAAAGAACAGTCATGTTCAAGCACGTTCAGACCAGGATCCTCAGCTGTGCCTCCATCCTGCTGCTGCTGATTCAGCGTTTCTGCAGCGCAGATTTCCAGATTGCATTTCATTTTCTCCTAATTGTGATAAATCATCGCCCGTCAGTCGATCGAGACAATATGTGCTGTAATGTAATGTATTTGTAATGTACATCATAATGAACACACAGTCATAAATCCCCATTAATAAGCGTTCATTAATCAAACTATGAACTATGTTACTGCACGTGGCTTATGCACATTTCTCCTGGGCTAAGGACAGATATTAAAGTTTATGTCACCGTATTTCTAAGAGGTTTTAGGCTTTTGTAGATCTTTGCTGTGTTTGCACTCTGCCAGAGCGACATCTACATGTCTTCTGTGTTCAATAGAAACACGGTTAACAAGGAAGGAACAATCATACATAAAAATATACCTCAAAAATATCAAGACAGCAAAACTTCACAGTACGTAACATAGTGTGCACAGTTACAGCAGAATGTTAACTCTGTGTGAGCATCCCAGACGTCTCCTTCGCCGCTCCCCTTGATGGCTGTAACACAGAGTATATCCATCCTGGTAATCGCCGGGAGGCATGTGGTAATTTCATTTCTGAATCTTATGGTAAACCACAAGGAAGAAACTATCTGTGCTGGTCTGCATTTCTCTTGTTATGCGATGCTTTCTTGATGTCTACTTAGACATGTGGCAATGCTTAAGACATCTTTTTCCACTGGTGTGAGAATCTGCCATGCATTTTCTTTCCCCTTTCTACTTCATGGAGTTCAAGGCCTCAGGTTTTATTGAACGTTATGGAAATGTAAAGCTGAATATTGTAAATATGAGTTATTTACAGAGGTAGAATAACTGTGGCAAAGCTTTACAGTCGAGCAGACTATACTGCCCGGCTGAACAGAGATCGCTTTTCCTCGTTTTCCTTTTATAGTACTTGGCAATATTCTTGTCTTTTTTTTTAATCTCCAAAGGAAATTAGTGGAGACTTTGTACAGGTAGAATGTGATTTATTGCTAAGTTAATGTGGTGAACTGAAGTTTATTATATAAACCGGTACATTTCATACCAGTACTTCAAAAATTGTTTATTTTCTTAATCAAATTGTATCAACTTAGTAATTTGACCTTGATATATACACATTAACAGAAGTTTGATATTTTGCATCTTACACCAGGAAATAATTACTATACTGTACTAAACTGTACCTGGGCTGTGAAATCTTACTGTAATAGTGTAAACTGTTAAAAACTGTTTGTATTTTTGGACTAAATGAAGACATGGATAGGCTCAACACAACAGGAACTCAGCGCAATTGGCAGTCCACAAATATAATCAATCAGTATATGAGCGACTTTGGTCTTTGCGATGCATGGCGCTCTCTTCACCCCACCAGTAAGGAATATACTTTTTTCTCGCATGTTCATCACTCTTACTCTCGTTTGGATTATTTTTTGGTCAGCAGCTCACTGCTGTGTGACATTTCAGACACTGAGATTCATCCTATAGCTGTCAGCGATCATGCTCCCGTATCCTTAACACTAATACACAAGAATAACACTACGCCAAGAAAAAACTGGAGATTTAATATATCACTACTTAAAGATGAAGACTTTATTAAATATTTTAAAAAGGAATGGACTTCATATTTAGACTTTAATGACACTCCCGGAATATCTGCTTCTGTTCTATGGGAAGCAGGTAAAGCTGTGATGAGAGGTAAAATAATTTCTTTCTCATCACACAAAAAGAAAGAAGAAAACAAAAATATTCAGGAATTAGAAAAAACCATCAAATCACTAGAAGAAGCCTACGCGTGCGACCAAGATCAGGAAACATTGAACAAAATATGCAAAACAAAACTAGAATTAAATGAAATTATTAATAAAAAAACACAATTCCTTATACAAAGACTACGCTTGCAGAATTTTGAACACAGTAACAAATCAGGTCGATTTCTAGCTAACCAGCTAAAAATAAATAAAGAAAAAACCACTATATGTGCTGCTAAAGATTTATCGGGGAACACAATATATGATCCTGGAAGAATAAACAACATTTTTAGGGATTTCTATGAAACTTTATACTCACCACAAATAAACCCATCTAAAAATGAAATTGATCTGTTTCTTGACAACGTAACTCTTCCAAAATTACTAGACAGTCAAGCAATGGAACTGGATTCGCCACTGACGCCAAGTGAACTCCAGGAAGCCCTGATAAGTATGCCCAATAATAAGGCTCCAGGTCCAGACGGCTTCCCTGCAGAATTCTACAAAGAATTCTGGACAATTTTGGCACCAGTATTCCACGGCATGTTGCAGGAAATCGAGGAAAATGGCAGACTACCACCAAATATGAATTCTGCCAACATTAGTCTCCTGCTAAAACCAGGCAAAGACCCTTTATTTCCCTCAAGCTATCGTCCAGTTTCTCTTTTAAATGTAGACCTTAAAATAATCTGCAAAGCTCTCTCAAAGAGATTAGAGAAAATGACCCCCCTCTTAATTCATCCTGACCAAACTGGTTTCATAAAAGGTCGGCACTCCTCAACAAACACTCGTAGATTACTTAATTTAATAGACTACTCATATGATAAAAACATCGAAACCATAATATTATCTCTAGATGCAGAAAAAGCATTTGACAGAGTTAACTGGAAATTTTTATTCGCAACTTTACACAAATTTGGTTTTGGAAACTCTTTCATAAACTGGATAAGAATATTATACAATTCCCCAACAGCTCGTATCAGAACAAATGACCAGACATCCTCCAGCTTCTGTCTCCTGAGGGGCACCAGACAGGGATGCCCACTCTCCCCTTCACTTTTTGCAATTTTTATCGAACCTCTAGCAGCAGCATTTAGACAGGCTACAACAATTAAGGGCATAAAATGTAAGAACATAGAACATAAAATCAGTCTCTATGCGGATGATGTGTTGCTTTTTCTACAAAACACACAAACCAACCTCTCAGAGGTAATTACTTTAATAAACTGGTTTTCAAGAGTTTCAGATTATTCAATTAACTGGCCAAAATCTACAGTTCTCCCCATTAACTGCTCCTTCCATAATTCTTCCTCTGCCCCACTGCAATCCGGAAATATTAAATATTTAGGTATTAATGTCTCTCCTAAGCTTTCAGACTTAACTAAATTAAACCACATCCCACTTCTAAAGAAAGTAGAAGGCGATCTGACTAGATGGAAATCTTTACCCATATCACTCATGGGAAGGGTCGCCACTATAAAAATGATGATCTTGCCAAAAATAAATTACTTATTTTTGATGATCCCTAACAAACCATCACAAGATTGGTTCAGATCTCTGGATTCATATATTTCCAAATTCCTTTGGAAAGATAAACCCCCGCGTATCAGCTTAAAAACGCTACAAAGAACCAAGGATAGAGGAGGATTAGATCTGCCTAATTTTCACCAATACTTCTTAGCCAACAGGCTTCAGTTCATCTCAGAATGGTTAAAACATACCTTCTTAGTTGAGCCCTGGCTAGATGTTGAACAGGCACTATGCAAGGATCTAGAGATTTCAGACCTACCATTTATTAGCTCAAACATCAAAAGACATGAATGCTTTAAAAGTATCAACATCAGCTCTTCTCTGACAGCATGGTGGGAGTTTCTAAAAATAACGGAGTCTTCATTAATCCCATGCAAACGTACACCTATCTGGAATAACCCTGACATATTACAAAACAATAATATGATTAATTTCCCAGAATGGAGTTGTAAAGGAATTAAATACTTAGAACATATATTAGAGGGAACAGAATTTATTCCATTTGACAGACTAGTTGCACAATATGGGATCAACAAGACAAGATTTTTAGAATATCAACAAATTAAATCCATAGTAAAAAAGAAATTTAACCTCAGTCAAGTTGAATTACAAACACCACCAAGTGCGGCACATTTCCTTACTCTTAAATCCCCCAAATTATTATCTAAAATATACAGAACACTTTCTAAATTAGATGAATCAATATCCCTTCCTATTGCAAAGTGGGAAGCAGATTTATCAGTCAGCTTAGACCAAAACTTCTGGTCTCAGATTTGCTTAAAAACCTTTAAATTAATTAAAAATCCCAGTCTGCAATTAATACAATACAAAATACTACATAGAGTGCACTATACAGGTCATCGGATGTTCAAGATGGGCTTTACATCTTCCAACAACTGCTCACACTGTCAAGGCAATACACCAGACAATTACATTCACGCTCTTTGGTTCTGTCCACCAGTGCAAAAGTTTTGGCGCGAGATATGTGAAGACTTATCAAAGTGTCTGAAATTTAACATTCCAACTTCCCCCTTAGTGTGTTTGTTGGGCAGCTTAGATAATGTCACTACAGAAAAGAATATCGCCCATATGGTTTTCACTGCCCTATGCATAGCCAAGAAAACAGTCCTCATGAACTGGAAAAATAAAAATAATCTTAATTCTAACCAATATAGAAATTATCTATTAGATTACATTAGTCTTGATACAGCCTCGGCCACCACATCAGATCAATTGCTCTGGGCTCCTTTTATCAGCTCCATCACCTAGTGGGGGTGGGGGGGTCATAGTTTGGTCCCGCCTTCACTGTTGTGATTGGTGTGGGGGTAGGGACAGGCTTAGGGCGTCGGGGGGTTCCCCGGAGGCATCTTCCTTGGGGGGCTCAACCCGGGGTAGCGGTCATGTCCGGTTGGGGGCTCTGTTGGCTCTCAGGTGACTGTTTCCTCGCGGCTGCGTGCAGCGGGGCTAGGGGAGGGTCTGTGCTGACGGACGTGGGTTACTGACCTGGTAGCCTGGCTGCCCCTGGGTGGGTCCGGGATGGGCGTGAGGTTGTGGGGGCGCTCCGTCTCCGGGCTGGGGCCCAGGCCGGGCCTCGGGGGCTTGGGTCCTGGTTGGTGTGTTGCCGGGGTTGTGGGCGGGTGGGTGCATGGGGGCCCAGCCCTGGAGCAGGGTGCCGCCGGTGCGTCGAGCCGCCTGGGGGGCTCTTCAACTGGTGGGGGAGATGGTCACATCTGCAGGAGCTTTCCTCTCTTCAGGGACTCTCTCTGCAGGAGGGGGAGACACAGGAGAGGTGGAGGAAGATCTCAGCCTGGGCGTTTACTGTCTTATGTAGTCTGGAAGATGAGTGGATGGTGGGGTGGGTGCAGTTTTCTCTGTGGTGGGGTGGGGTGAACTGTCCCGGGCTCTGTGGGGCCGGGAGGCGCTGCTGCACTGGGCCCCGGTCTGGATGGGCCTGGGCCCTCTTTCCCTGGCGGGTCGCGGAGTGTGGGAGTGCCTACTGGGGTCAGCAGGGGAGCTGGCCCCAGGGAGGGGTTACCTGCCCCTCCCTTCCTTCCCTCCCCATCTCCAGCTGCCTCCCTCTTCCCGCTCCACCACAACCACCCACACATGCAGGACCTTGGAGTAGGGGTATGTCACCAGGGTGCAGAGGAGGCTACCCCCCCCTCTGTCCCCTTCCGGCTGCCTCTGCCTCAATTTTATCCCACAACTTAGACATTCACATTATTCACACTCTCATTACACATACATATAGGATCTTGGGGGTGGGCACAATCACGGAGTCCATATTACCATCAGGGTGTACACCTCACCCCTGGCGTCGTTGCCCACCTCTCAATTTTAAATAAACTTAGACATTGAGGGCTATCAGGAGGGACTATGCGCTTACCTGCTGCTTCTTGGCAGGTAGCTCCATGCTCTCCTGGGTTTTAATTGCACCTTAGAACACACATGCATCAACACTACAATGAGCGGGTGGAGGGAGGTTTGGAGTCTTCTCTCACCCCCATTCCCTGCGGCCTGCTGGAGCGGGAGGGCTAGGAGGAGTTGGCCGTCCGACTGCGGTCTGGAGTGTGGGGCCTCCCTGCTGCTACGGAGTCGGGGCGGTCTGCCTCTCCCCACCGCAGGGAAAAGGGTAACACCACCTGGGTCTGGGTGCAGTTCCCCCCTCCAGGGGCAAGGGTACCTAGACCCGGTTTGTAGAGTACGCTTGGGGAGTGTGATCGTGTGTACAGCGTCTCTTTATGTCTGTCTCCACGTTGGTTGAGTGTGGAGTAAGTGCATATGAGAGCATGAGGGTGGGAATGGATGTTTGTGTCTGTGTGTGCCTGTATGTCTGTGTCTATATGTCAGGTTGGGTATCAGACACCACCTCTCTGGGGACACCTCAGGCCCTCCAAGGTTTGGAGGCCTATCTCCACCTACCACCACTTCCCCTGCCGGTGGCGGACTCCCTCAGGTGTCGGTGCGTTGGTGGTTCTTTGTGTCTGGGGGTGGGCGTCCAGGTACACACCGGCTCACTCCTTGGCGGCCGCTTATCGGGGCCTGGGACCTGGGGCTCGCTCGGGCCACTTCGGAGGTGGGGTGCCCCCGGCCTCTCGGCCTGGGGCTCGGTCACTCAGGCACAGCTGGCTGCCGGCGGAGCTCACGGGCGCGTCACTGCAACTCCCCCTGGCTTCTGCTCCGCGGCAGCTGAGTGAGCCCTCATCTGGGACTCTCCTCAGCTCTTACTGGGACAGTGGCGCGGCTGCCCCTCTGTTGGTCTTCTATGGTCTCTTGTGTTCTGGGGGCCTCTGGATGTCTGGAGTTTTGATCTCCTCCATACCTGCTTCATACCCTGGAGGACGGGGCTGTGGCCCCCCCACACTCCCTAGCAGATCGTTACATGGAGAAACCTTTGGAATACAAGCGCGCTGATCCACACAGGTATGCACACGGGTGTTCACTGCTCGTAGACCCAAATTATACCTTTCTTGGCTGCTACTTCGAAGCACATCTGTCCTGCGTACTGCACAACAACATTGAATATTTAGTATTTACTGCTGTTTACACTTAGCTAGATTAATGCGATGGTGTTGTGTTTAGTATGTTGCTTTGTTTTTTTTTTGTTTTTTTGCTTGTTTTCTATTCTTCTCTCAACAGGTGATCCAGGAGATTTTTATTTTTTTTTCTCCCCCCCTTTCTCACTGTCCCTCTCCCCTTCTGTTTTTCCTTTCCTTCCTCTTTCTTTCTCCCTTCCCTATCCCTCACTCATGTCTGTCCCATCTGTAACATCTGAAAATAAAATATAATAAATAATAAAAACAAAGATCGACCAAATGGACCAATACGGCAATGCCACGAAGATCCATTTGGCAAAGTAAATCCATTGGGTATCCTTGTTGGTCTTCAGACAACAATTCTGATTGCTAAAGAACCAAATGGGACAGGCAAAAAAAAAAAAAAAAAAAAAAAAAAAAAAAACTGTTTGTATTTATTTCAAAAGGTGTAAAGAACAGAAGTAAAGATGGAAAGAAAAAACATCCATTGTGAATAACTAAAATAAGAAGAGAAAGTCACGTTCCTGATCAACAAAAAGCCTAAAACTAAACTTTTCCAAACAAGAACCACAAAAAATCCAGTCTGGAAACTAAACTGAATTAAACACAAAACGTGTCACAGTGTCCGAAGCAGACTATACGTGTTGTGAATGAAGGACACAAAAGCAGATCAAAAACAGAACATGAAACATGACTTAGAATTAACAAAAGGCGAGCTGTTTAATAAGGCTGATAAAAAAATTTAAAAAAAAAGGTGCAAACAAAAAGCAAGACAACTGATGCAAAACTAAATATTGACCTAAACTAAAAAGCAACACTTGACATAAACCTGAACATGAAACTTGGAAAAATGGTGAGAAATAAAAGACAAGCTGACAACAAGTGAAAGAAAACATACAGATTAAATACACACAGGAGGCGATCAGGGGAAGTGGGAACACACGGGGAAACAGCCGAGGCAATCTGACAGAAGGAGACAAAGGAAGCAAAGCCAGCTACACTGACATAGGACACAGACTTTCAAAATAAAACAGGAACCAGCATGGAACAATGTAAACATGATAACACAAGCTTGACAACACAAGAAGACAAGAAACATGACTAACACAGAAGACCTGAGTGAAACATAACTAGACTGAACTCAAGACAACCAAATGACAATCCTGTTACTCAACATATTTAAGGGGATAATTTAAGAACTCAAAACGTAAACAGATCAGAGACCCAGGATCGTGACAGAGCATCAAAATGTAATCAAAATAATTCTAAAATACAAATCTATACTAACTCTGCTGTTTCGGGATTAATGGCTGTAACACAGATTATATTCATCCTGGTAATCGCTGGCAGGCATAATTTAATCTCCGAATCTTATGGTAAACCACAAAGAAGAAACTAGCTGCGCTTGTCTATATCTATAAGTTTCAACCTGTAGTGGCATTAAAGGTGGACTTTTTATCAGACATTCCTTTTCTGTGTCCTGATGTTTGGAGCTTGTACCTATTAAATCACCTCTGTGACAGGTTAATGTAAAGGAACTAATTTTACAGCATTTCAGCTTTACACCAATCATCCCAACAGCTGACGTTTTCAAAGCACGTAAGAAGTTCAGACTGTTTTAGATTCCACGGCTGCCCAGACTGTTTACACCGTGGAAAGTTTGGGTCCTTTTAAATTACAACAGTGCAAATATTGTTTGAGGGGAATGCTGTGAATCATCTCTTCCTGATCATTTATTGGAAGCCCTATTGCTGATGTACTACCATTCATGCATAAGCTTCACTACTGCAGCAAAGCATGTGTGCAATGATTTACTGCTCCTGCTATGAATGTGAGTGGAAGGCATCTCAGCTGTGGACACAGTGAGTCACGAAGCCCAGACCGCCCTCGGTTCCTTCTTCTGCAGGTAGCTGGGCCCAGCGCTGGTAGAACTGGCTGCCCGAGAGGTCGGCACCATGGAAAGTGTGGTTTTTGTGGTTCGTTTGAAAGGACAACAGTGCAAAGCCAGCAAAGGCACCTTTAGTTTTACTGCCGCTTTGATTACAGAAGAGTCTGAGCATCTCTACCCTGGAAAGCCCTGAGACATACAGACGACGCCTTTGCCACATTGTGTTTTTGTCTGCAGACTTCAGAACCTGTCCCGATGCTCAACAACAAGCCTCGTATCATATCTGCTCTTCAGCAGGATATTTTTATATTTATACAAACGCTTTGGGATCATGACGTTAAGGCGGTTAAAGTTAACACCAGAAAACAAAGGAACGTGCAACACTCTCATTTCTTTGTCATGAAACAGTTTCCATCAATAAAATCAAGTTCCAGGAAGCAAAAGCCTTGTCTGGGCTCCGTGAACCAGTGGAACGTGACCTGACTGTTGTGCGTTGCAACACGTACATTAACATGTCATATTAATCACTTTTCAGAAGAAGCCGCTTTCATTGTCTTTCTGTGTATGAAACGTGATATTCCCACGAGTCCAGAAAGTGTCGTCTCCACTAAACAAAATCGACTTTAAACAGTAACACAAACTCTGGCAGCACTCATTAGTCATCTACTTCATTAAACTCCTGTGTTTATTTTGGTCTTTTCATTTTACAGATTTGCTTTAAGCGTCATGTCCTGTTCACTGTTTTTTTCTAAAACTCTGAGGACTGCCGGTCAGTTTCTGCACCTTCACACTGTTTGTGCTTCTACATTATTCCTATAAATTAAACTAATCGGTCGCATCTGCACTCTAACTGAAAGTAAAAATAAGTTAACACTGATTGGACTGATCAGGTGGCGTTCTAACTTTAACGTTACATTTAACAATAAAGTTATAATCACCTCCCGCGTGTGGAGTGGATACGTATGAGGAGGAGCCCCGAGTGTTTGGGTGAAAGCCCAACTTCCTGTTGAAAACATAACCTGTAAATTACAGTAATACAAACTGTTACATTTTGTGTAGTTCTGGTTTAAGTTCTATTCTTTGATTTGTTTGGTTCTCTTTTTATTATATTTATAGTTTCTAGTTTTCTGTCACTGCGCCTTCTCCGTGTTCCACGTTTAGTTACTCTTGTCTCCGTGTTTTATGTTCCCTTCCATGTTCTGTGTTCAGTATGTTGAGTTTTGCTTCTTCTTTGTCTCGTTAGGTGTGATTATTCCCAGCTGTCTTCTCCCCGTGTGTCTCATTCCCTCGTTACTCCAGCATGTATTTAAGCTCTGTGTTTTCCCTCTGCGCGTTGTTGTGCTGTATCCTCATATACTTTCTCAGTGCTGTGGTTCCTCTGTGCGCCTGACAAATTCCCAGTTCTAGTTTTGTTTTCTTGTATTCAGTGTTAGAGTTTTCCCAGCAAATAAAGCTGCTGCTTTGAGTTTCCCTGTCCGAGTCATGCAGTTGTGTCGTTCATGCTCCCTCCCACACAGAAACTTTAAAAACTTTAAAATGCTTGAATTTCCTTTACAGATAATCTGTCAGATTATTATTGCACAAGTGGAAGACAACCCATCTCAAAGCAATCAGTCTGACTTGTACTCACTCGAGTCACAGCCTTTACACACCACAAAATCTGAGTAAATATTTTGTGGATTAAAATATTTTCAGAATTTCTTTTTTTTTTTAACAGTCCCAATTTTGCAGAGCAACTCTCAGAGAATCTGAATATCAGTTGCTAATCTGAATTTCTGTTTATGAAAATGGGAACAGAGTTACAATTTTCACCAACTTATCAGAGTTTATTGCCATGTTATCAAATGGATTGCAACAGAAAACAGACCCACGCAGTTGGATGCACCAGAGTAACTGAGACAGTCTGCAGATCTGGTCCTCGTCTTCAAAGCACAGTTTCATCCTGCGGCCCTCCAACCAGTGCATGATTATAGACATACTGGTCCTGCGCTCTGTTACCAGATGAAAACATTTTTGGTATTAAGTGCAGAACACTTAACTGCATAACCATAGCAACAGATGCTAGGACACCCTTCGGAGACCAGGCAGCATATAACTCAATTAAGAAATCGAGACTAGTCATTCCTTTAACCACAGCTCAGGGCAAGAAAGCCGACTGTTTGTCCTTGATTTAAGCACAAATAGACCACTCTGCGCTATTTTCAGCATTACAAGCTCCGTCCTAATGTTAAATTAAAGACTGAGTCAGGATGTGCTATTTACACTGGCTAATGAGAAGCATTCCCCGACGCTGTAGCTGACCGAGAGCCAGCAGACTGTTAACTGCACTCACACAAGAAATCATGCGATGATTGTGATAATCATTTGCCTATAATAATGCCTGAACACGGCTCCTGCAGCCTGTGAACAGATGAAAACATTTGGTCATTTAGGTCATCCAAACATGCAAACCGCAAGCACGATAAAAGCGATAACAGGGGGGCTTATTAGATTTTACTGCCTGTGATATTGAGGCAGTGTACTGCTCTGAGACTTCTCAGACGCCAGCGCTCACTGCTCAGAGCGCGAACTCTTTACCTTGTCACAGACGTTTTTTGCTAATGCTGTGATTGTACGTTCGTCGTGTTGGATGCTTAAACCGGTCCAGCTTGTGTTTTTACATCAGAGTTTCCTGTTATGATAGTATTTTCTCCTTTGGATGAGATTTTTATAACAATGACCTCATGTTGATGATCTCAAACTATGTAACAAGGAGAAAAAGTCATAAGGTCAACCAAGAATTCAGACTCAGACCACCAACAGAGCCACCGTGCTTTGTTTCACTGAACAACCTCTTTGGCCACCGTAAGCATTAAACCCTGAGCATGAGTTACAACTGCCCTGAGGCTCGCTGGTTGCTGAGTGGCACTTTTGTGGTTGCGGTTAATGGGCAAGCGGCGCTCAGAGAGGGAAAATTGGTCATGCTTCTTATTCTCTGTGTTGGAGGCAAAATCACAGGGATTCCTTTCTCCTTATTGCAAATTCTCTCATTGTTAACTGGTCCTATAAGAGCATATTATTGTTCTTGTGGCAATTTTAATGCTCACTCTAACAGTATAATGACCCGGTACAAAATAAAGCATCTAACCTGTTGTGGGAACAAGTTTTTCACTTGTGCAGACATATTCTTTCAGGATAAAACGCGTAAAATAAGAAACATCAAGAAGTGAGGATGAACACCTGTATGTACAGTACGTGTGGCCACCCACAGTTTTTAATGCTTCCTTAAACGTTTGCTGCTCTTTTACACATGAGAAAACAAACTGAGGTCCTCTGCTCTGCTTTCTGACATGGAGGTGTCCACAGAAGCTGCAGCAGAGCTCCCGAGGTCATCGACAGAGTCCTCTCATCCTGTTTCACAACAGCGTATGACATCTAAAGACCTGCTGTAATAATCCTTCACATTATAAGATTAGATTTCACACAGGCATGTGAGTTGATTAAGATTAAAGCAAATATCAATCGCAAACCCTGCTTGTTCTAAAGTGTGATAACCTCAGGCTTCATGCTGAATGAATGTTGGTTTTAAGAGCCTCTAATTACACGTCAGGATCATTTATACAGGTGCTGTCAGCTCAGCTGACGGATGCGCAGCGTGCCAAAGCAACGAACTCTCACTAAAGAACATCCTTCCTCTCCTAAAAGTATCCTCTCACAGCACCCTCAGACCCCTCCCCGCGTCATCCCCCCCAAACTGAGGTTTAAAGTAATTAGGAAAAAATGTTGGTTGTCTCGTTCTTCTATTTGCAGCTGCTGAATGGTCTTGGCTTGGAAGAATGTGATCTTCCACCCTCTGCTCAGTGTTGCCTCGGCTCATTTGGGAAAGAGAATAGCAAGAACCTTATGGTTTGAGACAAAAAGCATAATTCTGGCTCCTGGCAGCAGCTCCTGGAGTGGTGGTATTGTAGCCCCTCAGTTTACGAGCTAATGCTGGGGACAAAGAGAAAAAACGTCCGGAGCTGTTTGACGCAGCAGAAGTTGGTTTGCAAATAATTACACACAAAAAAAGCTCACAATCGCTCTTATTTTGAATCATTGCCATGTTCCCACACAGTACAGTATTAATCATCTACTGTACATGCCAGACAACACATTATATTGAAGTTTTTTTAAACAGGAAACAAAACTGGTCAAACTCTCATAAATAACTCTGCTCCTGTGTTTGCTTTGCCTCCAAGTCCTGCATACCTTGTTATTGAGGAGCGCTGTCCTCAAAGTTTTAGTCCTACTTTGGACATTTTACAGGAAATCGTTAGAGATTAGAGATTTTGCCTCTGACAGAAAACAAAAATTCGTGCAACCAGATTTAAAATTCATCTAAAAAATAAAGAAGACAAAGTTTTCCACTCTGGGTGTGTTTTCCACATGAGAGTGACAGTTAAAGCCACCAAAGGGAGTAAAATCAATAAAGATCATCGGAGCCACACTTTGCTCAGACCAAACCCAGAAGGATCCAAGCATCCCCGTCCGGTTTGACTTCATGTGTCAGGTCGATGCCAAAGAAACATTCACTCTTTTGCCATTTCTAGTTTCGCCCCCCAAAAGAAGCTTTTACTGGAATGATTGTGGAAAATGACACAACAGAACCTCTTAACAGTTTCCAGTGATTCATAAAAAAAATTTCTGGTGCATAATGCGATGGAATGGTAATTGCAAAGCATCTGTAAATGGGCAGTTAGGAGAGGTTTTTAAGAGGGTGGAAAGAGAGGACAGATGCTATAAAAATATCAGACACACAGCTGTGCTTTATAGCTGTTCATGTAAGCACAACTCTGAAAACTCACATTCTGGGGTAACCGTGCCCAGCTCGGGTCAACTTTTTATTATTACCTCGCGAGTCCACCTCAGGCGGATATGGCAGATACTAATTAAAATATGGCACCTTTGTGTCAACTGGCAGACTGTTCTTTCTTTTTGAATAAAGGACAAAAAGAAAGAACTCCCTGCTCCCAAATACTGGAACTTAAGCTTTCCTAGCAGATGGAAAATGTGAGTGGAGGAAGAGCAAACAGTGGGGAAAGAAAGTTCCAGCAATGGTTTGAACATTTCTAATTGAAGCAGACAGTTCCCGACTGCTCGGACAAGGATCTCATTTTCTGTACATACTTCACAGCAGGAGTGGCTTTCAGACGTTTAGCCCGTGGATAAATAAATCAATAACAGCCTAAAGGTGTAAATTGTCTGCCAGCGTAGACCTTGCAGGGCCACCTCATTTAACTGAAAGCATAGAGGATGTAGATATGTTTAAATGAAAGGAAAAGGTGTCAGTAAGTGGCTTAATGACAGACGGCTGTTTCTCTCTGTGTCTACTTCAAACCCCATCAGCAAGGCTTGTTATCCCTGGTTTAGCTTCCCTGTTTCATCCTCTTTCCATCATTCATACAACCTCCTGCAAAGTGTTCCCGGCTGGAATGTTTTCTAAGGATTGTGTTTACTGTAAAATATAATCAGCATCAGCTGAATTAGCATTAAGAAACAAATACCAGCCTTCCTCAAACTGCCTCTTTATATGATTTGATTCGGTTGACTTAACAGCTCAGAACTCCTAATTTAATTACTGATGGGCTTGATGTGAAAACCTGCACTGCTGTTTGCACTGGGGAGACTTCAGCTTTTACTTTAAACTTTCCTAAAACACTGACTTTTCCAAGCAAAACTGCTGATCAACAAAGTAGCCCGACACTTGCACATGTCGCACACTTGTAAAGCGCTGATTTTTTGTGGTGATGAACGATAGCAGATGTAGCATGTTGGACCTGCACAGCCTCACAGAGAGGTGCTGGCTGAAGCTAAAGCTGCACTACGCACATTTTAAAGAAGGTTTTAACAAATGCACGCACAGCAGGAAAAAGCACAGATGTCACTGGTATCATTAAGAGCTGCTCTGCTATGCTCAGGTATCCCATTACGTCATTAAACCGCAGCAGCTAAGTGGAGTTCAGGCCTACACCTGTGCATTTTCAGCTGTCGGAGTGGGCTTGGTGTCAAAGCCCCGCCGGCGAGCCGCCGCTAAAGATACCCTGCAGAGTTCTCTTGTAAACTCGTTATCTTTACTCGGTGCCTCGTGGGTTTCCTGGAGCATTAGCAAATATGTCGAGTGGAAAGTACTCTGTCAGTGGAGTGACGTCTTTTTCACGCTACTGTGACTGACTGTCGATCAGCCACCTGACAAATTGTAGTTGATCGATCTGTGGATGTACAAAAGACCTACGACACAATCTGGAGCCTCTTCTTCATCTAGTCACATGATTGCATCCTCATTCATGTTCTCCTACATATCCAAGTCAGGGTCACTGGGGGGCTCGATCCTGTCCCATGTGTGCTCCACCCTGGACAGGTCGCAGACTGACGCAGGGCCAACACAGAGGACCATTCATCCTCACATTCACACCTACAGCCGGTTGAGAACCACCAGTTAACCTAACCTCACTAACTGCATGTCTCTGGGTTGTATGAGAAAGCTAGATGACCTGTGAGACAAGTTCCGGGGTGCTACCCTCTGTGATCATGTTCATGGAAAGTCACCGTGGATCTTTTATGTGGTAGCACGAGTCACTTTTGTTTCACTCACTTACCAGACTCGTACACCAAACACACAGTGGGATGGTTCGAGGCTTGAGCTGTGTTTTGGTTTGCTGTTTGATTTCCTCTCATTTGTTCACTTGGCAAAGTTTAGGCACTAAAAATAGGCACGGTTTGAGTTCAACACTGTTATGGTCACTGTGGTTCTCTTAGTTCGGAGTCATTCTTTGCGTAATTTTCTTCCCCTGCCCGATGCGTTTCCCCATCTGTCTCTATGTCTTGGTTTCTTCTGCTTCCCTCCTTTGTGATAGTTAGCCTCGCCACCATTTCCACCTGTTTGATTGGCTCCACCTGTGTCTTGCAATTAGATCTCAGATAAATTCATGGCGCTGGCAAGAATCAAACTTCCCACTGATATTGGCTTAAAAGGAAAAATATGCACTTGTAGATAATTCATAAGAAAACACAAGTAAAGCATTTTTCTTACTTTACAATGCTGAGTTTTCTTTTTGAGTTGCAGCTGCACAGATTTTTGAGGGCAGCAGGGTTGGTCTGAAAAGCCGAAGGTTTGGATGACAGATGAAATCTTGTGTGCAACTATGTTCTCTCTCTCTCACACCCACACACCCAGTGACTGACCGGACTTTCCCAGTCACTGGTCGCATGGAGGCAGCATCGATCCTCCAACAAGCAGCGTCTCAGCGGCCTCCATCACACACTCGGCCCGAGTCGCCTCCATAACGTGGCTCGCGGCCAGAGGACCTCGCACTCTTGTGGAAGCACACCTGAAAACTCGCTGGCCCAAGAACACTGCAGCTATGACGCGCATGCAATTACTTCGATGCACATAATTATCCAAAGTAAGCAGCTGCACAAATTAATAAAAATAATAAACATGTTCTGGAGTTGAGCATCTGAGGATTTGCAACCACCATCAATCTTGTACTACACTTGCAGTGTTAATGCTCAGACTTCTCAGAGATTTGTGTGACTCATATTGAGAAGATTTAAATTACTGCCATAAGTCTTGATATTGCAGTAAAAATTCTCCTGAAGATTCATGTTAGAATCCTTGATGTATTGGGGATATCTAGTGATATCTGAGCTCAATTATTTAGTATATTTTTAGGAGGTTTGATAGATCAGGGAGATTATCAGCTAAGGCCTCAGTTACAAAGGCCCACAGGAAAAATGTGTATTGGCAAGTGTTTCACCTCCACTTGGAGAGTAAATAACACGTTTTTCATGAAAACCGATGATCACAGCAATCTGCTTGGATTCAAAACAATCACAAGGTGACGGGTGTGTAACTAAGGCCTCAGACTTTAGGCTAAAACCTGGAAAAGTCGCTAGTACTCCTACTGGGACTGGAAGGCTTTAGTTTCAATTTGAGTAGACGTGCACTTCAGCAGATCGCCACTGCTGTGCGCACACAGTTATGAAATGCTTTTGACCTGTTTGTCACATCATTGTTTATGAGGAAAGATTCTGAGCAGATGCTGTGGATGATCTGTTAAGTCCGGAGTTATTTAAACGAGCAGCCGAAGGATTGTCTATGAAGCAGAAAAAAACACATACAATCACTCTTCAGTATTTGCGGCATGTTTCTACGGTGCTGTGGGAAAGTAAGAACGGTTTGTCATGATAACTTTTTAATTGGCAGGAAAATGAAATCACAAGCTTGGCGCTGTGAACAGAGTTTTTCTTGTAAAAGTATATGGGAGGCCCGTTACCTTAGAGGAATCCCCGCGATCAGCCTGGAACTACCTTCATGCAAGAGCCTATTGTTGAGTTCCCTCATCAGCTCAAGAGCGATTACTATCTAACTATGCAGGATCTGAGCGATGCCAGAAAGGGAAGCGAGACGCTGGACACTACCACTGCACTCTTTCCAGTCTAATCAAGACTGTAAGCTCACCAGAGCAGACGAAACCAAAGACATCTGCCGAGACCCGGCTGTGGACCCTCAGTCACATCACTGCTGAACTAGCCAATGCTAGAACTAGCGTTGGGTAACGGTGAACACATGCAGAGGGGTGTGTTTTCATACGTAGGTGAAGTAAACATGACAGTGGATCCAGACCATGAGTGATGAATGGAAGAGACTGCCATCTGCAGCTCCGTGCCGCCTGTTTATAATGCGACCAGAGCTCAAGGCTCAATCTGTAATGCTCTGGCTGTCACTGAAAGCACAAACGCCAAAATCTGAGTCATGTTTGCCAAAGCAGAAACACCCTTGTTCAATGCAGCTGCGTTTTGACATTAGCAACATCCTTAAATCCTAATCACTAGACCCGATCAGAAAAAACACCCAGTGCAATGAGCTCCTTTAGCACTACCACACGATAAGCAACAGGTTTCTCATGTTTTATTTATTATTGCAGTTTTCATCCAGCGAATAACCATAAAGTGTCCAAAGGTGGGCAGACATTAATTTCAGGTTAATCTCAGCCTTCTTGGTTAACTGGTTAATATCAATAAAAGTCATTTAAGACGACATTAAAGCAAATAGTTCTTGATTTACTGCAAACTGTGACTGTGATGGCTGGTCTGATGCACAGCAGGAGGTCCTAAAGGTATCCTGCCATCAAAATGGTGAGAAAAGACGAGTAACAAAGACAGATTGTTTTTCCTGCGTTCATCTCCAACAAGTTCAACGACCTAAAAAACAATGACTAGAAAAAAACCGAGGCAGATCAGGATAGACCCATCAGGATAGCTGGAAAGTGAAACAGTGGAGATAAACTTTCCAAACAATGTTTCATTTGTATTGTAGAACCGCAAATGTGTTTGGCTCCTGAATGAGTCCGAATTAGATGAATACTCTCATGTCTGTACTCTAAACAGAGAGCTACCCCAGAAATAAATGCGCTTAGCTTGCCAAATATGCAGAAATCAGTGGGGAGCTACTTGTCTTACTCTGCGTAAATCCTTCAAACTCTTCTGAAAGCATTGATTGTTACATTTTAAAGACAAAATGATGATCAATGATGTTTGTGAGCTTTAGCATTGAGCTGTAGCTGTTTTCACCTTCCAGTCTTCATCATGAGCTTACGAACAATCTTATAAAGTAGCATTTACTAATCATATTAATTCAGTATTAACATAAATTTGAATAATTAAACTTGACACTAATGTAAGTCTTCAGCTTCAAGCTCCCTGATCACTTTTTCGTGCTCGGCTTGTTTGACTCAGGAGAACAATACAGCAGAAGGTGGTAGCTGCAGATGATATCATGCTGCTACAAGCAGCAGTTAAACAGAAACCGCAAAATAGACTCTGTGGCAGACATATGAATTTGCTGAGTCCAAGTTACCAGGGAGCACAACTTTTGCTGTTACATGAAGATGTCTGCACAAAATAAATGGTTACGTGTTCTTTTCTAGGTTTTCCCTCCAACAAACTCAAAACTACACTTTACATGGTGTCCACCTCACAGTAAAATCACCAGGAAATTTTAAATGAGCAGAGATAATTTTCACCTGGAAACTTGTCCAACAAGCCTTTGCAACTGAAACATGATCTTTGCAGCCCAGAATAAAAGCATTAAACCCACAAGCTTAGCAAGAAAGGTTTGCAGACAAGAAAATTGCCTCTGCTGTCAGGAGTCTCTGGTGCCTGCACCTAAAATCTGCCTGAGGAGAGAAAAGTTGGGACCAAATTGGAGTTACAGAAAGTAAAACAGCCTCGGTGAACTCCAGCGAACCTTCAGCCATGGAGTAGTTTGGCCCAGAGCTCTACAACAATCTATGAATTCTGACAGACAACAGGGGAGCCTGAAGGGCTTTGACATGCAGGCCATCAGGTTATCGTCTGTCAGGAAAACCCTTCACACCACATCGTAGCCACCTACACACTGGGAGCAAATGCGAAAAGCAGACGATTCCCGACGGCAGTGCTGCCATGAGAAAACTTTGAGGGTGTTCACGAACTCGGGCTGAGACTCGTTTGTTCTTAACAAAGACACAAATCTCTAGAAAATGGATAAAAATTTAAGATTATAGGAGTAACAGCAGTGCGTTTATTCTGGGCTTTTTCACTCGCTGATTGTTATATTTTTTTTTATTAGCTTTTACAACATGACTCAAGACAAACCGTGGTGTGTGTGTGTGTGTGTGTGTTCAGGCTAATGAAGGAATTTATCACCCAGTGGAACGATGTAATGATGTGGTTTAAACAGTTTTTGGACAACGAGGGAGCCGCGATATCAGGTTTTAGTTATACAGACAATACTCATTAGCAAGATAATGTCATTATTCCAGTGCTTTTCATTAGTTTTTGTTGCCTCTGGTGTTATTTTCTCCCCATGCTTGCTGTGTTCACCTCTCTCTCTAATCATGATTAATGTCAAGTCCTCATGTCTCCATGTTAGCTATTTTTCTTTTGGTTAATTTGGTAGACTTTTCCCATGTGCCTTACTTAGATTTTACTTCATGCTTTCGTTTCCCTTCATTTATGAATGTCTGGCTCATTCTCTCCTGTGGTTTGTTCTTCTCACCTGTGCCCCCTGTCTCTGTGTGCTCGTCTGCAGAAGGTTTCTAGACCAGGCAACTCCAGGCCTCAAGGGCTGGTGTCCTGCAGGTTTTAGATGTGTCCTTGATCTAACACAGCTGATTTAAATGGCTAAATTCCTCATCAACATGTCCTGAAGTTCTCCAGAAGCCTGCGAATGAACTAATCATGTGATTCAGGTGTGTTGACCCAGGGTGAGATCTAAAACCTGCAGGACACCGGCCCTTGAGGCCTGGAGTTGCCCACCCCTGCCTTAGACCATCGTCTGAGTTTGACTCCCTTGTTTCCCCAACGCATGCCTTCTTAGAGAGTGCAGGCAGGGTAGAGTGGGTGGAGACGAGTGTCAGGGGTGATTTAATGTGATGAGTAGTTGATGGTGGCGATAACAAAGCCAGGATTGGAAATGAGTACATCAGAGGGACAGCTCAGGTTAGAAAGGTGAGGCTGGGATGGTTTGGACATGTGCAGAGGCAGGCAGTGTTGGGGAGTAACGGAATACATGTACCGCCGTTACGTATTTAAAATACAAAATATGAGTAACTGTATTCCGTTACAGTTACCGTTTAAAAAGGTGGTATTCAGAATACAGTTACTTTGTTGAAATAAATGGATTACACTGCGGTACTTTCCTGTTTCATTTTGTCGTGGGTCAGGACTGTTTGGGTTTTGTTTGACAGCTACGTTCTGTTGTTCCAGGCGGCAGCGTTACGGTTGCCATGGTTACAGGGCGACACTCTCTCTCTCTCTGCGACTGTGTGTTTCCTGGGTGAGAGAGCGCCTTTTCGTTGTTGTTGTTGTGCTAAGCTAACAGGCAGAATGCTACAAGCATAGCTCTAAAGAATGTAGCATCATAGGCAGTGTAGTCCGTGTTGCTGGGAGAATGGACTGCCATACACGTTATGTGTCTGTGAGCGCGAGGAGGGAGAGAAAGGGGAGTGGAAAGGTACGAGTTGTCATCGAGGAAAAACGGGAGCTGGAAGCATGTAAATATAATAATAACCACTGCAGCCAAGAAGAGTGCCTGACGAGCCCAGTTGTAAGTAAGCTATTAAGACTCGACTGTACACTGTGTTCGTGTTTTCCTCCGAAAACAATAAGTTCCGTTGGAGCAGTCTTTCAACGCCTCTCTCTGTCTCTCGCAAGAAAAGTTGACCCACACAACAAAGTAAAGCTATTTTTCGGCTACGAGCCGACAGGGACCCCGCCGTATTATGCTGGGCTTACACTGTGCGATTTTTTCAGTCGCGCGATTCAGCTCCTGCTCAAACTGTACGATTGACTCGCAGGGGTTAGAAGTTCATAGGTCACGATGCAGGGTCTCACACTATACGACCCGATGCTCTGATGCGACCTGAGTGCTCACACTGTGCGTCCATAAAATGAAGGTTATAACAGAAATTCTGTCGCTCGCTCTCCCTCTGTCTTTCACTCACACAGACACGCCACCACCACCATCAACTTTGCTAAATTGCTAATGAAAAACATTGATCAGGCAGCTGTGATTGAGCAGCAGTGTAGATCCAACTATTTTCAAGGTTGTTGTGGTCGTGATAATTTTGTGAGGCCACATCGAAAAGGCTCGGATGAGCTTTCCATAGTTCTACAAGTTGTGCCTCCATCGCTTGTGTCCAGATCACACGCTGCACTGCCGTGCTGCGCCGTCTTTTTCGCTGACATTTGTGTTTGCGCGTGCGCAGTGTGACAAACTGCGGTGACACCCTCACGACCAAGCGATTGATGATCGGGAGCTCGTCGTGAGGTGTTAATCTCTTCTCGTTACCCCACTATACTACACGATGCACGACGCACGATGAAGGCCAAAATCGGGCCGATCGCCTAAACGGTCGCACGACTCAAAAATCGGCTCAAAATGGGCCAAAAATCGCACAGTGTAAGCCCAGCATTAGTCAGAGGTCCCTTTACTACAGTTCGGAGTCGCGGACCTTCAGTAATAGTAATAAATCACACAGCAATAGTACATTCACGTTGTTGTAAAAAGCATGATAATATATTAAGTATTCCAAAGTATTCAGAATACGTTACTGTCATTGAGTAACGTAACGGAATACGTTACAGAATACATTTTGGGGCATGTATTCTGTATTTTGTAATGGAATACATTTTAAAAGTAACCTTCCCAACACTGGAGGCAGGATAGTGGATATACGGGAAAGTGATGTTGAACCCAAGGACCCGCTCAGCGGGAAAAGAAGAGGATGTAGCTGAAGGACATGCAGGGGGGCTGGTGTGACAGAGGAAGATGGTAGGGCAGGGTGAGCTGGAGACAGGTGATCCACTGAGGTGATTGTTGAAAGAAGCAGGTTTCCCCCAGCGTCCCATCTTAGTTTGTTTTAGACTTTGTAGTTTTGTTGTTCCTTTCTCAAACTTCTTTTTTAAATCACGTTTTAATAAAGCTGACCTTTTTGTTTTGGTTCTACCTTTGCAGGAATCTTAACAGGATCATTTGTAAGGATGGTTTCATTAAAATGGAATCTCCCCACCCACTACCGTCCTTGAACTAACTTGCTTTATATAAATTAAAGTGGATCAGTGTTGAGTGTAATGTGGCGCCGCGCTTTGTGGAGAGCTTCAAATCTGGCAGAAACACAAAGTCATGCGATAATATTTCATTAGTGGTGCCACTAGGATACATTTAAAGGCAAAACCAAAACCGCGCAGCCACTGACAGCCTCTCATTCAGCAGTCGGTTGGCGTACAGGCCCAAATTACAAACTCTGTAGGACGTGAAAAGCTTCCATACACGATTCATCCTGAAAGCGTCGTGAGCGCTGACAATGGTTTGACTATTTTATTCAGTTGCGATGCAAAAACGTTGAACATAAAATCTAATTAGCTCTGGCAGTGAAAATGGCACGGGGCTCTCGGTCGTCATCTGTTCAAACCGGTGATTGAATTTCCATTAAATTATGCAGCTATGTTCCCAGAATCATGCAAAAGTGTTTGGATGTAAGTTGCTATGAAAAAATGTAAACGAGGCCATGTTGAAAGTGCCGCAGAAGTTTTCTTCTCATCAAATATAAAAAGACTAAATGTTTTGTCAGTTTTATGTTCAGCTGCAGCTGAACCTTAGTTATCAGACTGATTCTCATTTTGTTTGGCATTGTTGTAATTACAAATAACAATAACAGACTCAGAGTTGTGCATCTGCATCTGCGCTACCTAAGAAAGGGAGAAGGAAACGACTCTTTGAAGATGAAGATTTATTAGGCAATTAAAGATCAGTGAGTAATCTGGCTACAAAAAGAAAAAACTGGCTCTAATTGAGTAAATTACAAGGATATTGTTGCATGTTTGGGTATTCTGTTCACCTCATACAGAAACAAGACAAGCAGCGAGCGTCATGAATCAGATGTTTCGTCTGCAGCCAAACTAAACAGTTTACTGACCGTTTCCTAAACCTCTCCCCCCGAAACAGAAATGTCCTTTCAACCACAGATACTGTTTTCTTTTCCAAATCATCGTTCGCGATCGCAGTGTGAAAACAGAATTGACTGAATTCAACATATTTCAGCATAAAGAGGTACGTCTGACCGCTGGAGAGCATACTCAGCATGTCTGTTTTACATTAACCTAAACACTGTCAGTCTTTTAAATCCAACCCGGGGCGCGCTGCCATTTCACATTATTTGGCAAGGACATGCATTTCTTGAGGGGGAACAAACGGGAAGGGGGGGATGGAAAAAGGACGACTCCTCCAGTTGTCGTCCGGTTTCTCTGTAACAGCGCCGCAGTGGACCGCAGACAGTGATAGTCTGCGAAATCCATCACTGATAGGAACTGGATTATAAAACCTCTGCTTGGAATGTCCCTCCCACACAGACAAAGACCATCACGCTTCATAGCACCTCCAGCACGCTGCCCCCACCTCCCACCTCCTTTTCCTTTACCATCTGAGGAAAAAATTACTCATGTCATCAGCAGGGAGTTCAAAAGAGGGAGAAGGAGAAGGAGAAGAAACACAAGTTGATGTTTTCATTTGAATGCATAGATAAATTTTCACATACAAGCTGAGGCGGGATTTTATCATGGAAACAGCTCTGAACTCTCTAGACTTAAACTAATGTGTCCCATCAAGATGTTTGACGGTCATTTCAGTGTGAAGCTGTAAAGTGACTTCAAATGACCAGTGGGGGACACATGGAAGGGCCGCTGTGCCTGCAGTTTCATTCCTCTGGCTGAGCTGCAGCAGTATGGATGGAATTAGGGCTGTTTTCTCAGCCTTAACTCAAACGTGAGGATGGAAAGAGCTGCCTTCCTGCCTGAAATCAAAGTTTAAACTTGTTATGATTTCAAGATTGGCCTTCCCGAGTCAGTTGAAGTGAGAATAAATAAGTGACAATTCAATTTAGGCTCAGCTTGGTTATTAATTAAGACTTTTTGGACCTGCCAGTCAAATCAAGCTTGAATGTCTGTCTAACGGGGACATGTTTAGAGTATAGTGGAAACCAAAACTCTTCTTTTTCTTTTTTTTTTTCCATCGAGGGATTTGTCAGTAAGTAACTTGGATGATCCAAAATACAAATGGTCACCATAACTTAAATTCGTGTGACTTGAGAGGTTTCCCAGCGTTTGCTCCAGCATCACAGTCCTGAAAAAGCCAAATAGTTTTCTGTTTTGTGCGTTGCCCACAGGAGAAACTATTTGACCTCCTGATCTTTCAGACCAAACCTCTATCCATCTCTTTTATGACCCTTCTCTGAGACTTGGGTCACAATGACAGCAGGCTCCTCCAGCTCTTCCCAGACCACCGCAGTGCTTTCCCAGGTTACACGGGCAACACATATGATTTCAAAGAGAGAAGGTCATTGTTCTATTCTGAGAACCTTCCAGATGTCTGCCCCGGGTAAGCCCTGCTACCTCACTGTTTGTATTCAATATGTTGACTAAGCTCAAGAATCACTAATGTGCCCTCACATCCAAAGATAATGTGCTGCCATATTTGGCCTGCTACGAATATCAAATGATAACGAGCAGTTTGCAGTGGACTAAAGTGAGATGATTTACAGCCTCTGAGAAACGAACCCTTCTAGTCTGGACACTCCATGAATTCAAATTAACAGCTGGCTCTAGATATTTATGATCCTCTGACTTTACCACGAGACATCATCACAAGACTTCTCAGAATGTAATAGGCAGGGATGATATTTGATCACTATGTTATATTACAGCACTGAGAATAAAAACTGTAACCTGGACCAAAGACTGTGACATGTGTTTGAAAGGTCTGCAAGACCTACTGAGGGCAAACTGATTAAGCAAAGTTTACAACACAAACTACAAAATGCTCACAGACCCCAAACTTAAGATTAATAATAGGAAATTCCTAATTTTAAAATCCATAGTTCCAGTAAAAACACAGCGAAACTTCTTAGTAGATGAGTTCATGATGTTAACAGGTTTTGTGGTCATATTAAAACAAGACAAACCTTCATTTAATGTTTTTCATAATTACTCTATAACCCTGAAATACCAACAATTAAACAGCTCTCGTCATTTTCAAGCAGCTTTTCACAATTATCTCTAAATAAGTTTATTGTGTTTTTTTGCAGTGCGTTCATTTCCTTTCAGGAAAAAGAAGTAACGGGCAACATAAGCCATGCTTACAGATATTTTCTCCTTCTTTTTTTGGCCTTTCCCAGAAAAGCAGGCTGTATTCCTCCCATTACTCCCATTCAGAGACTCCTGTGAGAGCTGAGTCATGCAGACAACTCCTCCGCTGGGGTTTGCCTCTCTGACAGCTGCTCTGGCCTGAAGGGGAAACTGGAGATAATTTTCTCAAAGTTGCTCCACAAGGAGAGAGTGACACAGCATTTTGTTCACCCCAACATGTCTCTACCAGCACTTACCATCCAGGCCCATACATTCGGTAGCAATCAGTAAAGTGGGTGGCTGTAGCTCAGGAGGTGGAGCAGATCATCTACTCATCAGAAGGTTAGTGGTTCGATCCCTGGCTCCTCCAGTCTGCATGCCAAGTATCCTTGGGAAAGATTGATCTCTGATGTGTCCATCGGACTATGACTGGTAGTTAGGAAGCACTAAGAAACCTAGAGTGAATGTGGCGTGTTGTATAGAGCACTTGTAGGAAAGAGGAGCCCAGTAAGGTGGGCCTTACTCTGAGGTTTGACCTGATTTCTATCTATTATTAGACTCGATTGGTTTCTTTCAAAATGTAAAAGAACCCACCCAACACATTAATTGCAGTCTAGATCTCGTTTTAACATATGACATAGAAACTGAACATTTAACAGTGTTGCCTGAAAACCTTCTCCTGTCTGATCATTTCCTGATAACATTTAAATTTAGATTAAGGATGACACAGCAGTGGGGAGCAGTCAACACAGAGCAGAGCAGCTATCTGAATGCTGCTCCCACAGAAGTCGATCATCTTGTTAATAATTTTACTTCTTCAATATGTATGACTCTGGAAGCCGTACCTCCTCAAATCAGAAGTACTTCACTCTTTGCCATAACTCTCAAATATTTTATGACAGCGATTAGAACATGCTGTAGGTATTACAGGTACTGCACTGCAGTGGTTTGTATCATATCTATCTAATAGACTCCAATTTGTGCATGTAAATGGAGAGTCCTCTTCACACACTGAGGTTAATTATGGAGTTCCACAGGGTTCAGTGCTAGGACCAATTCTGTTTACATTATACATGCTTCCCTTAGGCAGCATCATTAGAAGACAGCATACATTTACACTGCTATGCAGATGACACCCAACTCTATCTGTCCATGAAGCCAGATAACACACACCAATGAGTTAAACTGCAGGAATGTCTTAAAGACATAAAGACCTGGATGGCCGCTAACTTTCTGCTTCTTAATTCCGATCAAACTGAGGTTATTGTACTCGGCCCTGAAAATCTTATTTAAAAGTAGAATGGGAGGCAGAGCCTTCAGCTTTCAGGCCCCTCTCTTGTGTTGAACCAGCTTCCAGTTTGGATTCGGGAGACCGATGTCCACTTTTAAGATTAGACTTAAAGCTTTCTTTTTAGTTAGGGCTGGATCAGGTGACCCTGCATCCTCAGCTGCACTGCGCTGGGTGTAGGCTGCTGGGGGATTCCCATGATGCACTGTTTCTTCTTCAGTCATCTTTTTTACTCACTATGTGTTCACACACATCTGCAGTTAATCATTAGTCATAATGTTTGTCTCTCTTCCACAGCATGTCTTTGTCCTGTCGTTTTCCCTTCCAGTCACCCCAAACGGTCGCAGCAGATGGCCCCGCCCCTCCCTGAGCCTGGTTCTGCCAGAGATTTCTTCCTGTTATAAGGGAGTTTTTCCTTCCCACTGTCACCAAGGCACTTACTTATAGCGGGTCATATGATTGTTGGGTTTTTCTCTGTTTTCTTTGTATTATTGTAAGATCTTTACCTTACAATATAAAGCGCCTTGAGGTGACTGTTATTGTGATTTGGTGCTGTATAAATAAAATTCAGTTGAACTGAATTGACTGTATTCATTTCCCACATTCTTCAGTAAGTAACATTTGTAACTTAATCAATACAGTCTGACACAGAAGAAATGTTCCCATAAAATCTTTCACACCTCATCTTTGACTTCATCTTGACATGCAGCTGTCTTTGGACATCTGATGTCTTTAGTGAAAAATGCTAACAACACTCACTGTGCGCAGCCACTGTGGGGTTACACATCGCTTCGCTTGCAGTGCTGTTAGATTTCACTGGACTGAATGTGCTGGGGGAGAAAAAAGGCTGAAATACATCAGCTCTGATTGAAGCAGATGAATCATGTCACAGGATGAGGTACTTATCCAAAGTCATTACTCATAGCTACCCAGGAGCATTTAAACCGCTCTTCGAGGACGGGAAGAAACATGTCAGGTATTGACGTCAGTTGAGTTAATTGGGTTATAAATGGTTTCGTGCACACCTATGCACTTGGATGATCCAAAGATATAGCAGGATTGGGATTTATGTCTTCAGCTGTATGCCCATAGCACTCAACAACTGTCTAACCCTTTGATGATCATTAAGGCCTCAGTCACAACCCCAAAGTGTCTGAGACCACCCTCAGGTCTTCATAAATATACCATCACGTCTCACTCTGCTTAAAGGTCAGACTTCTTGCACATCCTTTTCTGGGATCGGCAGAGGAATCAAAACACTTGTTGGCTCCCGACCCGTGATCTCCGCAGCTGTGCTCTACGTTGTGTTGCAGGAAGCAGCACATGCAGAGCAGTGACCCAGGTGGGGGACGTCTGCTGAATCGCCTTCCTTGCAAAACAGACAAGTTGCCCAGCATGGAAAAATTTGGACCTTTTCTATTGCATTGGAAGTGACATATATTTGACAGAAAAAGACATTCATGATCAGACTGGAGGTGAAACAAAAGTCGGGGGATCACCTGATGGATACTCCAAGACTAATGACAGTAGCTTTACCTGAAATCCTTTCAGAAGGAGTACAGATGTTTTTGGCCGTGTGCATAGCAGTGAACTGACCCTCTGTTGGGACTAGCAGGGACTAAAACACTAAACACACTGAGCAGAAGAATCAGAGCTGAACAGTGACTGGGTGTCGATGCTGAGACAGGTTATATAACAAGTGTTAGAGAAAGCAGTGTTTGTCATTAGGATTTAAGTGATTAACTGGGACTATTTTCTCTTTAAGTTGTAGTTCTTTGGTTCTTGTCTGTGGGAAAGAATTCACAAACAAAGACCTTTTTTAAAAAAAAAAACAAGGTCAGCGGGAGAACTGTTGGCGCTCCCTTTCCCTTCCCATATTCAAAGAGGAGCAGTGCTCAACTGTTGCTTTTGGCATCTCAGTCAGTCAAAACCTTCTGTCTGTATGTTCTCTGAATATTTGCTCTTTTAGGAGTCAACATCCCCCCCATCCCCTTCAAGTTCAAAAGGACTACTCCGTTCCTCCCTCAGGTTTTGGTTGGAAAACCGCGAATCAAGGGCCGTCCGTTATAATGGGTGGCTGCTCAAGGGTGAAGCAATTCCTATACATTTGTGTGATTGTATCTTTATTTATTTCAGACATAATAAAACAAACAAAAAAAAACCAATATATACTCGTCTACATGTATTTTCATTTACGAATATGAATATATGTGTAGATATACACACACACACACACACACACACACACACACACACACACACACACACACACACACACACACACACACACGTATTTGTACAGACAAACAAGAAAAATATAATAAAATAAAACACATTCGTCTAACATGAGATAACAGTTGTCTGGTCTGAAATGTGGTTCTCTTTGAAACCACATTAAAGCCAAGCTAACGTTCTGGGCTTAGAAAGTCTGTGATGAGATGATACAATTTACAGTAAGCCCATGAGTAAATAGCTTTGCTTGTATTCTAGAGAGCTTTGAAAGGATGTTTATAAATCCATATATATCCATAATAATAAATTATTCTGTTGCATTTTCTTGGAAAGTTGGACTGCCACACAGTCTGAATGCTGGTTCATGTTCACAAAGCTAATAATACCTTATAATTTAGTGGGAAGGTTAAAAAAAAAAAAAAAAAAACTAAAGAAAACCTTTTTAGTAATACAGCATTCAATGAAAAGCTTTATTATTGGTCTCTAAGCATCCATACTGGTCAGTCCCTCCCAGAAATGGTGAGCTTTGCAACCTCACTATTTCTGTAATACATAGATGCCACAGAGCAGCTTCTGTGTCCGGAGCATGGATCCTAAATGTCTGGAGTCCAAAAAAGGTTTCACAGCATTATTCATGAAACCAGTAACCCCCTCATGTCCCACTGATGGAAGGATTGGCATCCTAGCAAAGACAGCTCTCAAAAGGGTAGAAGTGTTTTCATTACAGGATAAACGAGACAATGTTACCACCCTGCTGAAGTGTCCAAGAGCAAGGCAGGGCTTTATATACACCTCACTGACATCTGACACATGAACGGCACCACAACTGATGATTATTGAGACTACAAAGGTTAGGAAACCTCCTTTTAATGTTTAGCAGTGTCTGTTTTAATACATAGTGGTACACAGTACGTATGCACAACTATTAGTTGTAGGCATGTTATGGAGCACGGAGTGAAAAGCACTAGTGGACCAGAACAACGAAGCTCACTACAGTAGAAGAAAAATAGCTCTTAATGGCGCTCAGCATTTGCTCTCTGTGCACTGACTTGATTGTTGATTGAATACAAACGTAATAAAAAGGTGTTGATTGATAACAGTGTTCCGAATCACAGGTGGTGGTTGTCACCATTTCCCGGTTCAGTCAAAACGGCAGTAATTGAAATTTGGCAGAATATCTCAGTTCCAGGATTGGCCCATCCTTTCATGTGCATGCTTGGAGCATGCAGCAAAACTAGCCAGGTATCTGGGCTAGCATTGATCCGATCACAATGATTAATATCATCACACGGCGTGCAGATCAATGCTTAAAGCCTGATTTTAATAAAAAATTTAAATGGCCCATATGTTTCCACCTTCCACTGCATGTGATTTCCATTATTTAGCTGTCAACCCAGAAATTCATCTCATGCTATCACAGCAACCCTAAAAGTCCTCATAAAATTCTACTTTTCAGTCACTGATGACGACTTTTCGATAAGAGATTCCTTTCTTATTGTGATGATGTTAAATGCTCATAAAATGCTGTGATTAACGCCATGAAATGAAGAAGTTGACACGTCTCTGCAGCATTCTGTAACGTTTTACTCCCACAGCTCTGTTATAAATCAACAGGGTCGAGTGGCTTTGGTGGGTTTTTCTTTCTCTAAAGCCAGTCTGTATTTTTGTTGTATTTTAGTGTGCCAGTGCTGATGGAACACAGCTCACAGGAATTTGACGCTGCCATATTGGACCATTGTGAGAAGAACATCAAAGCATTTTTTTTAAATAAGCAAAACATATCTTTATGTAACATCAATGTCTCCTCGTGACACCCAACATTTATTACATTTATGGAGCATATGGTGAGAGTTTGGCTTCTTCTCTTCTTGCTGAGAGTTAGATGAGAAAGTTGGTATCACTGTCATGTCGGAACAGACAGGAAATGAGAGAAAATGAGTGACTCACAGGTGCCGGCACCTTTTGATGTCATTTTCTAGCTTTTACATCTGATTGACACATTTGGATTGGATAGTCCTCTTTTGTGACTCTAATAATGGCCATACTTTACAAATTAACTTCCCATTTTATTCACATTGACTTGAAACTATCGGCTGAGGTCACAGAGCAGAGCGGGAGCCGAGGGCTGTTTTCCCGTAGACTTCTGTACAAATGGAAGTTTTTTTACGACCAGATGAGTCGCCCTTGACTGTCCATTAAAAATGCAGGTTTGAGCACCAGTTCAGCTCGCTGGTCTGCCTTATGTCTAAAATGTAGCAGCCTCGCTTTGAGTCTGAGAATAAATCTTTTTAAAAATGCAGGTTTACGTCACTGACTGCAGACTGTTGGCCTTTTATGCAGTTTATAGTTTAAACTCTTGTTTTGATTGTCTGCACTTTAAGGCTAATTCTTTCTTTTATTGACTTAGCTTCACAGTGATGGGAACATGTTAAATGTGGAGGGAGGGGGGACTGTTACTGGGAATGGAACATTGTAACTTTGTATCTAAATTTTGGTTTTATTTTAGCAAATCTAATCAGAAGCTGACCAATTAAGAATATTAATGAAGCCATAAAACGCAGCCATGAATGAAATTCTAAGCACCCACATTAGGCCCCACCTTCAGAGATTGACAGACCACGTGACTTTCGCGCATTGCATGCCGGGAACTCGTGGCAAAACAATCCAAGTACCGCATCAAATGCAAGCATTTGCAGCACCGCAAAACTTTCATTCTCCGGTTCCAATGAATTCTTGGTTTTTCTTTGTCCCCCCAAAAAGTTATGTACAAAACGAAGGAGAACAATGCCGGTCCGTACAAAGACAGACTCGACGAAAAGTCAAAGAAAAGATACGAGGAAAAAAAATCCTCGTATCTTTTGTGAAAGGGTTAGACCCTTACGAGCACACAGAGTGGACAAAATACTGTGGCGAGCTCAGACAAGGAGGAGACGGAGGTATCGTTTGGTCTTGCTTCCCGTGAGTTAGCCAGGGAGCACAGCCGTTTATTGACATCTGCAGAAGAACACTGCTGCTAGCTAACTGCTCAGCGCGGCAACAACAACAACACACAGGGCGCCCTCTGACCCCGGAAGGACACACCGCCGCAGCGAGAGGGCGTCACCCGTCACTATGGCAACATAAACAAAACATAACTGTACAAACAGAACCCTGAACAGCCCTGACCCGCTACAATACGTTAGCGTGCTGCCCAACTTTCACCACGCTCATATTTATAATTATACGGTTCTTGGAGTGAGTGCATACACTCATGAAGTTTAGTAACTTCAGGTCACTGCAACAAGCCCAGGTACAGTTTACCGACGGATGGGTACAGGACCTTGAAATGCACCGTGTAGATCGAAAGACCATCGTACGTATCATAAGTTTACCAGTCTCACAAATCGTCTTCATAAATACACATTCGCTAACAGTTTATTAATAGGACCTTTGAGCTCAACGGTAATTAATTAGTAGTGGAAATAATTTCTGGTACGCGTTACAGAAATGTAGCAGTGACAATAACACTGCATGCTGTAATCGTACTGGGCAATTAGTGATACAAAAAAAACCTGTTTTATCCTGTGAATAAAAGTATATGTTTTTGTCAATGTACCATGGTAATAACAGAAGCGAAACACAATATTCTGTCAGGACAATTCACTATTTATGCACAATAAACAAAGGAGCGACAATTTCTGTTCAGTGCCAGACTTGCTTGTAACCTATATCACCAATTATGTTAAGAAAAATGACGTATTAACTACAACAAAACACTGACCTTTGTGGGAATGCTTGGAGCAGACTAACATGTGAGCTGGAGTGTTCTGGGACGTTATATTTTGTCTTTGAATGGCTGCAATCCAGGCCATCCGTCGCCTCTTTGTTACTTCGGAAACATGGCTCGAACAATATCTCTTCCACGACGTAATCCGATAACAACCGATCTCTTTACCCGTCGGCTTCCCGTGGCTGTCATGCGACCGGCTATTGCAGTCAAGAATACAACAGCTTCTTGCCATTTTTTGTGTTTCTTTTTATCGCTGTGTAACTGATTTCAATTGAAAGCCTGCATTCGCTAGTACCTCTTGCCACGAGTTCCCAGAATTCTTTGCGGTTTTACCCCTGAATGACGTCACATTTTCAATCTCTATGGTAAAACTTGTTTTGGAGATGAAGTATCAGAATTTCAGGAGCAGGGGCCCGTTCTTCGTACCTCGCTAAGTAGGTTAGCCGGATTAGATTGTTGACGATTTCGCGTGATCCTGGATCAGTCGGTTCCCCGAAGCTCATCCGGGACTTGCTGTCATAGCAACAGAGCCGTAAGCGTAAACCTGCTCGGGAGCAGGTTTACTTTATGTAAACAGGATTAGATCGCGGCCACGCAGGTATGTCCGCTTCATTTATACGAAAGCAACAGCGATAAATAAATAACATCAATGTAACTGAAGATAATGCAGCACTTGATCCTTTTATTGATGTCACACAGATACATACAGGTCATTTCCTAAAAAAGGGAAATGTACTATTAACATTCTATTACATGTATGTGATTATTACAGATGTAATTCATATTTCAGAGTAGTAATTGTAAATTACTTCGTGTAATCAAGATGAGAGACCACGGCTATAAAAGCCAAGGTGGATTTGGGAAGCCTGTCGCAGCCATGTCCTGTCCGTTTACGCGAGCAACCCATTGCGGAAGGTGCAAGATTGATAAGGAGAGTCCTCAGAATTCAGCGTATATTGCGGGACAGACAGGATCCTTTAGCTCAGCGCGACAGTGTGCTCATTGAGAGATATCGATTTTCCCGTGAGGATATTATTTACTTAACCAACTTGTTGACGAGGGGGTGCAGGACCACCACCTGTCTTTTTTTGCTCTGCCCTTTTCTTGGTTGCTGTTATAAACAAACAAACAGATTATTCCAGGGTCTCTTTCCAAGAGACTAAAAGCAATATAAGTGATAAATATTACCATTCTGTAGAATATTCTTATATTTCACTTTTACTTGTTCCCATGTTCTAGTGGGTCCTGTTGTGGCTCTAATGTGAAAGAGGATATAATATAACAATATAATATAATGTAATATAATATTGGATAATATAGTGTAATATAATAAATCTACCCTACCGCCTACTGGTGTTGGCCAGAGGGGCCGATGGCGCAATATGGCAGCCTCGCTTCTGTCAGTCTGCCCCAGGGCAGCTGTGGCTACAACTGTAGCTGCCTCCACCAGTGTGTGAATGTGAGAGTGAATGAATAGTGGCATTGTAAAGCGCTTTGGGTGCCTTGAAAAGCGCTATATAAATCCAATATATTATTATTATTATTATTAAATTACTTACGAGTTTAATTTGTCAGCAACTTTCTGCCAGCCCTCTCTCCTTGCTTTTGCAGCCTTTGCAGTGTTCCCTTGCGTTCTGATTAAACTCTGAAACTCCTGAAATCCCTCACTCAGGAGTTCTTGCTCTGCTGCCGAAAAATACCGAGCCGAGCGCGCTCCTTCGACATTTTCGCCGACCAATCAGAGGGTTGCCGATCAATGTTTCTACTATCGATGCGTAGCCCCTTTTATGACACCCAGTGATGTCACATTACTGCGTCCAGCTGTACTAATCGTCAACAGCAGGTGTGTTCGGGGAACCGGATTAGCGAGCTCACGGTTAGCGCGATGATTTGATCTTGGATGTGTCATTTGATCTTGGATGTAGTAAGCGACGTACGAAGAACGGGCCCCAGGACCTCCAAACATGCTCCTTCCAGTTCTCATCTTTTTTGTTCCCCAGTTCTACAAGCTGTTTGTTCTCATTCACGTGCCCCACCCTCCCTCCACTTATCAATTGTTTAACTTCTTCACTTGTATTTATAACACGGGGATCTGCCAGGCCCGGGAGCCCCTTCGAGGCCTTCCCCAAACCGCAGCTCAATTCACATCCAAGCCTTTCAGCTTACCTACTAAAACGCTGTCAAACCTAAAGTGAGGACGTGAAGTGTTCAGATGAACAGATATGTTTTAAAGAGCTTGGAGAGCGTATGAGAAGTCTCAGCTTTGCTGTTCATCCTTTCAGCAAATATGTACATTTTCCAAAACCTTTTCCCTGAAGTCATAAAATGCTACATAAGATTACAAATATTTCTTCCCACTGTAGCCGAAAAAGTGCTTTGTTTGCTGTTTTTCAAGAGGACATCCAGAGATAAAACAGAAGTGCGTAACAACCGCTAGAACAGCCCACTTGAAACTCTGGCCACAAAGTGAACACAGATGGACGCTGGATTGCCATCAAACTCAACCAGACCAGGTGGATTACAGTGAGGCATCAGTAAGTTTGGGGGGAAACGCGGTATCGTTTGGATGTGGTGGAAAAATGGGGGCAAATGTAGCCTCAGAGTTTGCTTGGACAGCGTCGTCGAATGATGTTGAGATGATAATGTGTTTGCTGTATGTTGAAACGCAGTGTGAACTCTGTATGGCGTAAAAACAGGTGTGGATACATTTCCATATGTCGCAGTAAACATGTCTGTAAGTACTATAAAATAAAAAGGGGAGGGGCTTAATAGAGAAATCATGTGATAACTAAAGCAGTGAGAACCATCAGCTGTGGGTCCTTTCACTTAAGCCTTTGTGTAACATGTAGCAGCTGTTTTACACCTTCATGCACTTATCATCAGGAAATAAAGGTAAGACACATCCAGAGTGGAATGTTTCCACGTTTGTGTTGCCGAGCTTGACCTCGGGACATTACTCGCAGCTCTTATCTGTGGCATTTGTGCAGAACCCCTCCTCAGACATGCTTTCCCTTTATCACAACAAACAGAAACTTGTCAGTTGTTGCTTACCTCATACGTCTCTTATTTCACCATTAGACATGCTTGAAGGGCATAAATCTTTGGGTTTTTCCAGTGCTGGTATTGGCCCAGTTACCACTACATTGTTTCCTTATGGATCTCTAAGCTTAATTGTTGCAGTCTGATAGGATAAAAGCCAAGCGGTTTCATGTCAAAGACTGTGAAGTAGCTCAGAAGTTGAGAAAGCTCTTTCTTTCTTTCTTTCTCTTCTCGTTGTCTTGACAGGCTCAAAATATCTTTAGCTGTCAAAATAAATAAAGTTTTCCACTTCAAAGTCTTTTCCTGAAAGTCTCATGTCGAGGAAAAACAGGTTCTGTCGCTCAAATAAACATCTAGAGGAATTTCGAACAGACAGCAGCTGCGGCTCAGACCTTTGACGTTTCTGACTCAAAGTTCAGTTTATAGAAAAACGATAAGAAAGCTCAAACAACTGTTACATTTTCAGTAGTTTTATTGAAAAATGCCTCTTTCGTTTCAGAAATAAATAAGAAAATAAGGCTGTGTGGAATTCACAAAATGTGCAGTTAAAACATGAAAATAGCAATCCTATGTCCATAGTCTTGCAACCAAATTGAAACTGCATCGATAGGAAATGACAACTATATTCTGCCTTAGAAATCCTCAGTAAATATACAGCACAATTATGCAATTCCACCTTTGGTAAGAAAACAAAATATTTAAAAAGAAATGCTGCTTGTTACAAAGAGTCAGAATATCAGCGGGTTTACAAATTGGTCACAATGTCACAGGGGCGATGTTTTTTAACTGAAACGGCAGTACTTACTGAAAACGACATGGGTAGATGGAAAGTGTTCAAAAACATACACGATGTACATCTCTGGACGGGATTTTACACGATTAGTGCACTGAAGCCCGATTAACACTTGCGGTTATATTACAAGCAGACACTTGGCAAGCACACAGGTTTGTAACATGTACATTTGTATTCATCTTCCTAAAGTTTGTCACATCAAAAAAAAAAATATATGTTCATTATAGCCAGGGGTATCAAACCCATATAAGTACTAGTTTTGCTCTGGATATCGCTTCATCCTCACTTAAGTGTTCCTGTAAGTTATTCAATAGTAGACTTTCTGACCGCTCCTTAACGTAGCTATGATGCTAGTGTTTCTGTATTGTCCTGTGGTAGCGATCGCTTTCCTCTGGGGTTTCGTGTCTCAAACTCTCCAGCTGGCTCCACAGGTATATTCACTACTTCGGGTTCAGGTGGGTACTGGTTGGCTAGAAACATATTGAGGATGGCCAATCAAAAAACGGGCTGCTTCTGCAACTTTTCACATGCACAATTTTAAATTATATTGCACTGTGGACTTTAAAAAATGCCCTGTGTCAAACTGCTTCTCTCTAAAGTAACAAAAAGAAGTTTTAAAAGCTGTGATGACATTTACAATAAAACCCAACAAGATATTGAATAAAAAAGACATAGTAACATAACCAGCTGATACTATAAAAGACAAATGGAAATAGCAGGAAAGCAACATTTAGCACCATTTTCACCAATGTACACAAAGAGCACGATGATTAAAAAGTACAAATGAAACATGCTTCAGTCTGGACCAGAGCTGTTTAGGGCACTCAGGCGTCATAAACAGGGGTTATGCTGATGTAAGTAAGCAGAGGGTTACAAGGCACGAGCTCAATACAGATGTTAACTTGATTTTTAGTGAAATGTCTCGTTTCATACAATCATTTACAAGGCAAAACATTAGTTTTATTTACACGTGTCACCTCTACATTAACGCTCCTCTATGTTAGTACTTGTTTTGGGTGGTATTTGTACATGCTCCTTCCTCTGTAGAAGTGCTCAGTCTCTGCTTTCTATCTCCCAACGGTTTGTGGTTCAAGATGCAAACAGACCAGCAGGTTGCCATCACCGTAGCTTGTAGCTGTGAGATGATGTTAGTCCGCTCCATTCGTGTTTTTTTTTTTTTTTCTTTTTAAATGTTCAATAATCATGTCCGTGGCGATTTATCCTTACATGCCCCATAGCAAACGGCCAAACATCTCAGAAACGGGACTTCAAAGTGTAAGCAGCACAGTTGACTTAGAACGTTTACTATGCAAAACCTGAAAATAGTTCAAACAAGGTGTGAGTTTTCTGTGGAACAAAGTAAAAAGCATCTCATTTGACCAATAGCTAGAATGCTTTACATGCCAGTTTCAAACCTGGACATTAAATGTATGGAGGTATTTAAATATACAAGTTACAAATTATTTGACCGCTTCTTCAAAAGTTGCTATTTTTGAAAATTTGTCACACGCAAACCAACAAAGCTCAACAGAGCAGCATGAGTAACTGAAAACGAATCCCAGGGAACAAAACTAATAGTTTTATTCCGATATCAACACTCTGCTGCATTCATACCTCCATCCATTGAATTTGTCCAATGAGCTGCCAGTCTAATAATCGTGCATACACTTGGAGTTTCCTCTGATGTAGCACCATGCAGGACCTACAGCGCATCAAGCGTACCTGTGTAACCTTGTCCGTTGTAAGGAATGCCAACACACTGAGAGGAGTCGCAGTACCCAGGTGGTCCCGGTGGTCCCCTCACGCCTGGAGTGCCCTGACGACCTGGAGGGCCACGAGGCCCAGCGGAGCCAGAAGGCCCCGGGGATCCGGTTCGTGACTCTCCGGGTGGCCCTGCAAATGGGAGCGAGAAGGCGAGTGAAGCCAACCTGAGCAGGGAGTCTCTACAGCTAAGCACAAAACCCCACTGACATCATCCGCAACCCATCTGTGGAAACGGTGGGGGTTCACAGGGCAGCAGAACTGTAATTTCAACTTTTCAGTGGCTCAATTAAAGAGGGATGCAGTCTGGGCTGTTTGGAATCACCCCGGCCCCGTCTGTCTAGACAGCAAAACTCACGGTGGAATTTTCCCCCCTCTTTTTTCTCTCCTTTAAGTGAGCCCATGTGTTGTCAATGAAGCCACTAAAGAAAGCTCATTGTACAACAATCTGACCCCCCCACTCACACCCACACACATACACAGTGCGTGTGAGTCATCAGCGTGGACTTCCTAGTTGTTTCTCAATTCATTCACAGAAACAGAGATGTCAGTGTTCGGTGTGGGGTAGACATCAATAGGAGGTTCCTGTTGTTGAGGAATCACTTCCCAAGGGAACGGAAACTTTCTCGAGCACTTTTATAAGCCGCACACCAGATCTCATTTTCACCTAAAGAAAACTACAAGCTCATTCAAACTAATGACATTTTCTCTTTTTCTTGAACTGCAACACGGTCTAAAGACGTCCTGGGTGCTGTCTGAACATCACATGTGGAAATTCTTTTTCCATTTACCGTGGATGTCTTTGTAGATGTCTAATATGCACACATCACATAAATCTTTAAGAAAGGAAAGAATTGGGAAAATGTTTGGGGCCTCTCCAAAAAATTTATGTAGCGCAGCTGCCCAAACCAAAGATCCTGAGCCACAGTTACTGTAGGTAAATTTCAGCCTCTTGCTGAAATGTGTCGTTTTAATGGGGCCAGTGGGAGTACTCGGTCCTAGAAAGGTCCACCAAGAAGGTTGGAAAAGGCTGTCACGGCGAAACTGTGTTAGAGTCAGGATCGAGTTGTAAATTTGAACAGTGGGAGAGCAGCAGACTGTCTGCAGCTGCTGGAGAACAATGTTCAACAGAAAACAAGCTTAAAGCAGCTCGTTTTCTTCTCGCTATGGCCTACTTCACTTCAAAAAGATGAATTGTGTTACCTGGTGGTCCACTTGGACCTCTTTGTCCTCTGATACCGGTTCCTGGAGCCCCTCGCTCTCCTTTATCTCCTGGCAAACCTACAGAAACATTAAAGAGTAGAACTCACTTTCAAACAAATGAAAACAAGTTCTCATATCTGGCAAAAAGGAGAAATGTTCAGGGTGTCTATGAAACACAACTGAGGTGACTCTTGATTAAAGTGTTTGCTTGGAATTGTGGATAAACCACAGAGTTGGTATCGCACCTCTTTCTCCTTGATTTCCAGGTAAACCAGGGTTTCCAGTGAAACCAGTTCGGCCAGGCTGTCCGGGCTCTCCGCGGGATCCCGTGTTGCCAGGAGGGCCCGGAGGCCCAGGTGGTCCAGGAGTGTTGCTACGATATCCGGAAGGAATCTGGTTGAGCAGCATGTCGACTCTGCTCATCTGACCTTCAAACAAAGAGGACGCATCAAAGAGATTTAGGACAGAAATATCATTTAAGATAAATTCCCAGAGTTATATGAAACATTTGACTCACTGTTCACAAGCTGTTCACAAACTTGTCGGGCAATGGAGCGCATCATGTTCTGGGATGCAAAATCTCCCTGGAAAACAAAGATGTTGTCATGAAGCGATTGTTTCCTAAAGCGTTACAAAACAGCGATGAGAAGATGATACGCACCCTCTCTCCTTTCTCTCCTTTAAGGCCAACAGGTCCCTGTTAATGAGAGGAACAACATGAGAACAAGCGTACCACGTCCTGGACCCCTATATTTGTGCCACGTTATTCAGTACGTACTGGACTTCCTGGATCTCCTGGTTTTCCTGGTTTTCCTGTTATTCCTGGAACACCTGGATTTCCAGGATTTCCCTAAAAAAAAAAAAAAGGAGAATTTTCAGAGAAAAGCGGTTTGTATTTGAAATGACTGCACAGTAAATGTAATCGTAACATTTAACTTCTGCTCCCTGTTAATAGCTGCATAACAAGCTTTAGGTAGGGAGCTATACTTTAGCATCTGCAGCGGGTTGGGGGGGTGTAGGGGCACGTGGCACAAGCTGCCAAGAACAGATTGAAACACACACATGCACACAAACACACTCGCCAGCCGGTGCTAATGGCTCTTGGAGCACTCAGGATGGTATAGTACGTGTGCGTTCTATACTGGCTGGCATGGCGGCTGGATTAAGTGGATTCAGACCTCCTTAAACCACAGAAAAAGGAAATGAGATGCACGCACGAGCCTGGTAACAGTGGAGGAAGCTACAGACTACAGCCTGCTTTTCATGTGCCGTGGAGCCAGAGGAGTAATTGTTGCAGATATATCAGGAAATAAAGCACACTCCACTGAATATTTATTTGGCTCCTTTCAACACAAACAATTCCACACTCACCATGGGTCCTGGTGGGCCTCTGGGTCCAGATGGTCCCTCCTTTCCTGGTGGCCCCTAAGCAGAAACAACATACAATCACACATGGATAACAACACACTGGAGACCCCTGCAATACATCAGCCTGTGTGTGTGTTTTTACATTAGGCTTATAGGCAGTGGCTCAATGGTTCTGGCTGACGTAAGTGAGAACATGGAGGCAACATCAAACATGGGGCCGTGTATAAGTGGCTGATCGCATGTAAAACATGTGCTTGAGTATTTCTAGGCTTTGAACACAGTGTGAATACAACGCATGTCCAAAGATCGATCTTACCCGCGCTCCGCTCGGTCCAACGGGGCCCAGAGGACCGCGCTGTCCAGCAGGACCCTGGGAAAAAGGCAGACACACTTCATCAAATGTGAATGATCAAGAACAGGACGTTTATAGAGCTCCCCAGTGGCCCCGCTGACCTAGAATTAACAGAAAAATCCTGCATTTTCCTCAGTGTCGAGCCAAAAACAGTACATATTTTGGTAGGAAAACCTCTCTCTTGTCTCTTGACGTAGGACATCTTGTAGAAATGTACATAGGCTGTTATAATAAGCTGTATTACGTAAGCAACGATCACAATGCTGCCAACAAGCTCTGGGACTTTCTCTCATGTCTGAATTTGCTTATTCAAGGACCAGAATGGCCAATAGTGAGGTTCTCTCCAACTGAACGGTGGGAGTTGGCTGGATGAGTGAAGCGATGATGGCTACGCAATACCAAGCCTCTCAAATCCAGAAAATTCCTAACTATTATATAAAATGGATTTGGCCTAACTTCATATTTGCTTCTGACAGTCAAAAAAAATCCGTGCAACCTCAAAGAACTCCCAAGAGTCTGCTTTTATTTGACCTTCATTTTCATCCACAAGCTCAGCAGGATGTCTTCTGCCATAAGTCAAAGATGCTCAAACTTCAGACAGAGTGCAAGTCTTTACCACGTCCCAATCATCTTCAGTTACAAGGCTGGAGAAGAACATGTTCCATTCCCCATTTCCCCTTTGGTAACATGAGCCTGCACTTCATAATAATTTAACTGCATCAGCGGCCTTCTACCGTTTGTCAATCAGTGGGCTGATCTGAGAGTGTGGGACTCCCTGAGGATGGCATGGTAAACCTCCCACTCTGAGTGTGGTTTTCATCCAGCCATATGGACTAAATCCAGGCTCCAGTAGCAACACCGCTCTCTGTGGATAGTCTCCCGTTTCCTGCTCACAAACCACAAAATAAAGAGAAGTACGTACTTGCAGACCGGGCATGCCTGGGTCTCCGGGATCTCCCTTCGGTCCTGGGCGACCCTGAAGATGGAGGATGAGAAAAGACAAGCTTGCTTTAGTCTTTGGGGTTGTTTTCTTTCGGTGAACCTGTGATTGTGATTGATTTTGTGTTTTCACAAGAACATCTGCAGGTAAAAAAAAATCCTAAGCGAGCCCTCTGGTCTTTCTTCACGTCGAGGGGAGTGTGATGTGTTTTGACATTAGTTATAAATCCAACTCACTGGCAAAATGTAAACTACATCAGCTATTCATCAACTTTCACACAAACTTCACTTATCAGCACATGTGAACGGTAATTTAAAGAAAAAACAGTGATAGTGTGGAAACGTACATCTACTCAGAGGATTTCTTTGGAGTGTGGATGAACTTACTGGTTCTCCAGGCAGAGAGAGTCCGTTAGGGCCTTGTGGACCTGGTGGTCCCATCGAACCTGGAAGTCCTTGCTCACCACGTGGACCCATCGAACCCTAAAGCATTAACCGAAACATACAACGAAATGTTACACAGCCTCTGGCAACCTAAAGCAAACCTTTAACTGCACATATAGACAATGATTGCCTCGGGAAACGAGCCTTTAGGTTACCTAACATAGGCCCCTCTAACTGTAGCTGTGGAAAAACATACAGTCGATAACTGACTTCAGATGTGTGCAATTTGCAATAGCTTGCGAAATACCATGGCATCGCGAAGCATATTTATCACATATCTAACTTTACTTTAGGAGCCTCATAAAATCAAAGCCTACAGTGATGTCAAGTTTAACTTACAGGCTTGCCAGGATCTCCTCTGTCTCCTCGAGGTCCTTTGGTGCCCGGGCTTCCCTAGAAAAGTGAGGAGCCAGAAATCCGAGTGAGTGTAACAACAGGAGCAAGTTCCAAAACCCCTAAAGCCCCAAAGCCAGCGAAATCCTTGCATTGGCTTAGTGAGGTTACCAAGCCCACATATTCCAGACCTCTCTTCAAGACGTCTGTACTGCCGTTTTTCCGACAGGCATTTATCTTTTGACACTTTTCCCCAAGCCCACTTTTTTTTTTTCACATGTGCCACTTGTCTCATCCTCAAATGCTCTTTCCAGAGATTAAAAAAAAACATCCTCAGTGTGTTTGAGTACAAATGTGAAGCTGTATGGTCACTGTAACAGAGAACGGTCTGGCTTTATCATCATCATCTCTGAAATATTTCTGTCTTCTGAGAAAACTGCTTTATCAGGTGAAGACACGCAGAGGAAGAGGAAGTGAAGGCAGATTAAGGGATGATGGAGGGAGTTTCTGTACCAAAGGTCCAGGAGGTCCCTGGGGGCCGATGCTGTCCTGCGTGCACGTGCAAGAGTGAGGAAGGGATGGACACTTGGCCTCATCTCTCTGAAAAGGACCAAAGTTGAGCAGAAACACACATTATTATTGCATATTTAACACCAACTGACAATCGAAGGCTTGTCTTTGAAATCTGTAGCATACAATTACACAATTAGGCAACAGTATCCCAACAAACTCTGGTCATCGTGAAGCTTCAGGACCAAACGCTGTCCACGTATGGAAATGATTGGTTGATGTGATGTGTTATATAAGACTGGAATCATTGACATGATGGATTAATATGTGATGCAAATTATACAAGAATTACTTGTAATTGCCTAAATGTGCATGCATCCGGTTTTTACCATAATGCATCAAAGTAAATGTGATTTAGTGAGTGCTTGGTGATCTAAAGGAGCGTTTGTTTTCATGTAATCGGGAGGTCATGATGGCAATAGTGCGATTAGCACAATTACACAGGATACAAGGTTCCATTGAGGCCAGCTGAGGCGCTTTCTTTTCAAACAGCACTATAGCGTTTTGCTTAATGACCACATACCAGCAAACGTAGACTTTGGGCTGTAAACCCAGGATAGTGTATACAGTCACAGTGGACCTCTGGAGATGTGTTACAGCTAACAGCAAAGATTAAAGGCTTCAGAGAGAACATGGGAAGCAAATGTGGCAGAATAGCCGAACAGTGCGCATGTATGTCAGCGGCCTTCTGGCTTGTTTACGACACGATTCTAAATTGTTCTTACTGTTGCAGGCAGGTCGCAGCATCTGTCTCGGCTGATCCAGCTCAAACTGCAGACGATATCGAACATCTGGAGCTGGAACTACACAACAGAAGAAGCGAGGCTGTTAACAAATGGCTCCTACGCTGTTAAAAGACAGACGCATTCGGTGGGAGCAGTTAAAAGTGAATTGTGCATCTATGGACAAGAAGTTTTGGATGTTCTTTCTTTGGAAATTTAAGAGATGATCTTCCAAAAGCGTTTTTCCAAACTTTTGCAGTTTTAATGAGTCCCAGCTCGTTTTTTTGACTTACTGTAGCAGACTGCCTCCTTCCACCTCCAGACTTGACCATCTTGCCAAGCACTTCATAGCCATCCAGTGTGATGTTGTTGGCCTCTTTGATGGGCTTCTCTGCCACCTCTTGGCAGTCAATGTTGAGCTTGACTTTCTCTGGAGAGACGGTGATGTGGAGCTGCAGGATGGACGGATGAAGAGAGGGCACCATTAACATCTTTGTCTCCTCAGCTGCCAAGTTGGTTGCAACGATTATTTGGCAAATATTTCTAAGAACATTGGCGCTTCTGAAAAGCTGGTTTGGCATTTAAATCTCTTTGGCTGCCGTTTAAATATTAATCTTTTCTTTATAAGAAAGTGAAACCATGAGACTAGAAATGTTTAGTCTTTGAGCTGCTGTTTGATGCCTCCACAGATAAATGGACCGTAAAGTGGGAATATACAACACTGGCATTTCCATGTGGTATTAAAGTGCTAGTCAGTGATTGTATAACAGCACAGAGTGACAAAGTGCCAGTTTCTGAAGTTTCCTTTTCAGAGGACCCGGCTCCACATCTTGAAATAATATCTTTTGCGGTGTGCCATCAAAAGTCCTACACTTTCCATAGTTTCCCTTCAGAGTTGCACATTTTCCTCTGCCTATCAGTCAGACAAGCTTTCTTTATGTCAGGAAAAGCAAGCTACCAATTCTTTCTACAAAGCTATACCAACCACAGACTAGGCCATAGTTCTTGGCAATCAATCTTAAAATTATAGTTTACTTCCTTGGAAACAGAACAAACTATCTGGTGAGACCACATAGAGAGAGGGCTGCCGTTTATCTCCAGGTCCTGGCGTGGATATAATTCGCCACGATGCTCCTGAGGGCTTACCAAAACATGGTTGGATGGTATACTGTACACATTACCTCACTGACCAGCAAGTAAACACAGTAAAAAAACAAAAAACAAAACACAGTGTCACTGGAAATTGAGGCTTCAGGAAAAATAATGACCAGCGCTCCCTCAGCTGATGGTTGCTGTTAAATGATTTTGTCCAAATGCAGCAAAGCGTTGACAGACGAACAACTTTCATTCATCAATTGTTAACACAGAGGGTTTCACTGTGCTCTGCTGTGTCAACACTCCACAGTCACAGCACATATGGTGAGATTTCAAGCTGACACCGTCGCCGCTCCAATGCACATGACATCCGAGATTTATATAATATCACATTTTGTTGCTCTAGGCTCCGTCCTCCGTCTTCCTCCATTTTTTTTCCAATCCTGAACCTCAAAAGACTCAAAGCCCTGTTAATAAGCAGGTGTAAGTCTTCTCTATGAAAAAAAAAAAAAAACTGAATTATCTTTAACTTTGTCGACTTTTTTGTCAGAAATGAAGATTATAAACAATTTGGCATTGGGCTCACAAAGAGCGGTACACTGGCACCACCTTCATGAACAAAGACAACGCAAACTAAAATGTACTTTTCACTATTACAACAACTTACATGATCAAACTTTAAGCAGTGAACACGCGATTGGTCATCATGACATATGGAAAAAATCTTTGGTTACCAGCAAGGTTCCCATCAGTCAAATGTGGTGGGGGGCGGGAATTCCCCAGTGGGGCTAGTGAGTGGTTAGCATCTGCTATAGCCATCTCAGAGAGTGATCCCACATGTTTAAGTAGCAGTTGACCACGACCTCCCCAGCTTGGGTTACTCTTTATTAACTAGCCTGAAGGACACAGAAAATACTCTAGAAGCGAGTCAAAAACCTGATTACAAGACACAAAGTGCTTTCTGTCTAACATTCATGCACATCCAGACTCCACTGAAAGCATCGGGACTGGCTTGCAGACAGAGATTGATTCAGTTCCAGTTAGCAGATGATATCCTCTACCAGCTGATCCAATGAAAGCTGAGGTGTAAGGTTAGAAAGTAAGTCTTCACTAAATCTGTATTCACTCCGTATTTCAGATCTCACTGCGTTTCGCTTTTCTGCACACCCACAAAAAACCCAACTATCATTTGTGACAGTCTCATCAGTGGTCACTCTGGCTGAGCCTGCGCACACTCATGCTGAGGTCAGTCTGTAATAGCCACAAAGTGTTGGAAAACCACTGACAACATGTAAACACACTCCACCGCAGCAGTCAGCAGCGGCATTTACTCAGCAGACCAGCAAATAAGCAGCTAGGTAGACCGCTGCAGACTCGCCAGCTCATGCAACGCACATGCACGCGCAATCGCACGCACCGAAGACTCGACCGACTGTGATGCAATTAAAATCCAATCCTGACCCAACATTTTCCAGGGTCGCATTCATTCATGAAGTCACCCTGCAATTAGCTGTGTAGACGCTAAACGGTCAAACTAAAAAGTAATTTGCTGCAGGCTCTGATCTCTGGGCCAGTACATCACGCTGAGCTCTTTCATGTCAGGAAGTGGGGTGGCAATCTTTGATGTCAGATAAGATGTCTGTATGTCGAAAAGGGTCGTTTACTTCGATGACCTTAGAATAAATGTACAGTGTACTAAATACGGAGGACGCTGTCTAGAAATAGCAAATGCAATTGGTTGTGACTTGGAGTACACCGAAACCAGCTGCTTTCCCCCCGGTGATCAATTTAGCATCGTAAATCTTTCCAGGTTTGTAAAATATACCGTCTTACTGTGCTGAAACAGAACAGGGGATGTTTTGAAGTCACTGATGCTTTGCACTGGCCACAAAGACAGTCCATGTCTCTATTTACCGCTTTCTGTAGCCCAGAGAAAAAGCATACGATACAAATGGTGTTTATCACAGTAGTAAGCCCGGCATGTGTTCCTAATATAGCGGCTAAACCGACGAAGGGAAAGAAACAGTCTGAAACACAATATCGCCGCTGTTGTTGATATTCTGTGTAAGATGAGAGGTTTTGGCCGATTGTTTGAAGAGTTGATGTTCACAAATCTTTAAATACATGCCACTTTAGGAGTTCTGGCTTAATTTCTCACAGGAAATCTGGAGCAGATGATGGTTTCAAAATAAAGAAAATGTTTCATCAAGACAGTTGCAAACATCTGGATCCTGGAGCCTTAAATCCACCGCTCACTGTCCTTGCAGCATTCCGCCAATAATGTGTTTCCTTGCTTTCACAATGAGAAAAGTACACATTCCAGCCCAAATCTCCACCGATCGCACAAGCAAATTTCAGCCGATTCATCACGGGGGCTAATGATTTTTATATCTTCAGCGTTAACTTAAACTCGTCCTGAAATTTCAGCTTTTAGTTTGAAAACGGAGAACATTTAGCAGACGGGGATGGTCAGGTGAAAGACGCTTTTTCATGCACCTGCAGGAATGTCTTTTGGGGAATTAAATGAAGATGTTTCGTGTTGTTTGTGGAAAAAATGCAAGCAAGTCAACTGAACCCACATAAAAATTGATACAGCGAGGAGCAGATTGGTTTGGAATTCATCTAACAACTACCAGGAAAGCTTCGAGTATTGATGTGGTCAGACCGCCATGATTCACTCTAACAGTCTGCAGCAGAATTTCCCTCCAGCCAAAGTTTTTAAAACTTATTTATAGCCTCCACAGCCCATTTGTCATATTCACTGGCCGTGGCTTAAATTAAAGAAATATATGTGTGTATGTGTGTGTGTATATATATATATATATATATATATATATATATATATATATATATATATATATATATATATATATATATATATATATATATATATATGTGTGTGTGTGTGTGTGTGTGTGTGTGTGTGTGTGTGTGTGTGTGTGTAAAAAGGGGCCACTTTGACAGCAGGTTGCCACTTTGAGATTGATAGCAGGAACCTTTTGATACGGCTACATGACCCTGAATGTTTTGTCACATCTTCGCATTAAAAGGTAATTCAGCCAAAAGAAAGGAGGCATAGAAGCCACAGGGTGTGAAAGGATGTAAAAACAGACGTGAAAAGACTGAAAACACAAAAGCCTTCAGAAAGGAGAAGCAGCGCTCAACTCACAAACAAAAGACTCCCAGTCTTTCGCATTAAAGCCAAAATGTCACTTTGCTCCTCTCTTTAAGAATCACGCCCGATGTTTACCTTGTGGAAGCTGCCGTGGAAAACCCGCCTCACTTGCTGCTCGTTAAATGTGGCTCTCTGGATCTCTCCTCGGGTGTCCTTGTTGTAGAACGTGACTGTTTTGCTGGAAGCTGAAAAGAGAAGAGCCTTTGATGAATCCCTGACAGTGTGTTACAGCGCAGTGGCACGCAAAGCACAGACTATAGAGAACACATGCTCGCAGAGAGAGCAGGATAAAGGGAAGGATAAAGGGAAGGCTCGGAGGGATTAGGACAATTCCTGTGGTTATGTGCATGCACATGGTTTGAACAAGGTGCTGTTTTAAGAGTTAAAGCTCCCAGCGAAACAACAAAAAAGTCCAATTGTATTTCAAGCAGTATGTCCTGAAGCTTTGCAACTAGCACCTTTAGTGATTTATACAAAAAAACAAAGTATGATTTTAAAGAGTGTACAGCTCAGGGTAAGAATATTCAGCAGGGGAGACTTACGGTTGACCGTGACCCCGACTTCAGGGTTGTTGTTTTTGTCGGCAATCTGCCAGATATCAAAAGCTTCAGAGGGCGTGTCGGGCAAGAGGCGGAAGAGCAGGATGATGGTGTAAGAAGGGGGAAGACCATCCGGATGGATCTCCCTGTAATTGTGAAAAATCACACCCTGTGATCAGACGCTGTGCGCTCGTTACTGTAGCAGATTAATAATGATATGCATAACAAATGGTCTACTGTGTGACACAGCCGGCACATGTTTTTCCCATGGCCTTGATTAAATTGTGCACATGTTGAAAGGATTTTCTGTCTTCTTTCAGGTTGAAAGTGTTTCCACTTGTGTGCATAAGACAAATGCTGCACTCACGCACACTAAAGTCGCATCATTATAAACATATTAAGAAGACTTTTGGACACTACAGCTGTTGTGCAAGTGTTTAACAACGCCTAAATGGTGCCCAATAAAGAGACAAAGCACTTGACTCAGCGGTGATTTGTTTTCTCCTTGTAAGAAAAAGGTGGGAGGGTGGGGGTCCTGGGGATTAAAACGCTACACCCAAAATGTTCCTGCTAACACCTCATATTCTATGAGCTGCAGCAATAAACAGGCCTGAGCATCGGGGAGACCTCTGTGACTGCAGAGGCTGTTGAACTTTATTACGAATAATGAAGCGTGCAGGCGATAAGGCCAGTAACCTGCGATTATGCACACCCTCAGCTCTTACTTGGTGGGCTGGTTCAGGAAGGAATCTTTGTGCAGCCTGTAGGCGATGTAGCTGTTAAAGGAGCCCGGCTCCATGGACACACCGTTCATGGCAGCGAATGTCTTGTCTGTGATATTGAACGCCTCGAGCATCCTGAAGCCTGGAGGGGAAGAACAACGAGAGAAACCTTCTAGTGTACCACATAACAGCATTTAGCAATGTCAACAAACTCTGCAGGGATTATCTGCTGTGTACACTGCATGGTGATGTTGTGTGCTTACCAGGCGTGGTGAATCCATTGATGTAGATCAGAGGGCAAGCTGAGACACAACGAAAAGATACAATGAGTTGGAAAAACAGATTACGGCAGAAAGAATGTGATTTATATGCCTTTATATATTTCCCCAGGCAATGGATCGGTAGGAGCGCGTGACAAAGGGAGAGCTTCCCCTTAACTCCGCCGTTCACTAATCAACCCGTCTAATAAAGTTTTTGTCTGCGCCTGCGAGTGAAACTAAACTTTAGTTGTTGTTTTCTGATACATGAAACTTACTGGAAGTGGCTGTTTCACAAATGAAGGTGATCAGGTTGTCCTGGATTTTGGCAAAAGCATCGTAGTCGTCTACCACAAACACGTGTCTCTCGCTGGGCTTGCTGCCGATGCTTCTCAGCTCGGTCATATCCACGTCGGCCACTCCGACCACAAACACGCTGTAGCCTGTCGGCGCAAAACACAAACACACAAAAACAAACAAAGACCATTGTTAAGTCTGCAACAAAAACCCGCTGCGGGGATTAATACAAGAGTTTATTAAACAGGCCAGAAAGTCTGGTTCAGATGAACTAAATCGACGTTCAGGAGCAAATGCTTCCCCTGTTTTACTTCTTCTATAGCACAAATGCAAACACACGAGCCAGCGATTCATATTTCCACACATACCAGAATGCTGCAGCTTCTCTGCACTCTTCTTGACCTCATCCTGGGAGCGTCCGTCCGTGACGACCACCAGCACCTTCGGGACGTTCCTCCTCATGCCGTTGTCTGAGGTGAACACCTTCTCATAGACGTGCTTCAAAGCAATGCCTGGACGAAGAAGAAAACGGGAGAAGAAGACCATCGAACCTCAAACGTTCACTACAGTCAGAACTTTAAGTTTGCAGCTTTTTTTCCCCAGAGCTTCACCTGTCTTGGTGTTGCCTCCTCTGTAGCGGACGCCCTGCAGAGCTGAGATCACGATGCCTTTGTCGTGGTAGGTGTTCAGTTTGAACTCGGTCCTGGCGTCATCGCTGTACTGCACAAATGAAACCTGTTCACCGAGAACAAAAATAAGAGGATGGTGACGACGGTGAACACATATTAGGAAATATGTGCATGATTTTTTTTTTTTAAGAAGCCACCGAAACATCAGCTGACCTGCATGCCTTTAGGGCTGATGACATCGAAGGCTGCAGTCATGCTTGTAACAAACTGGAGGACTTTATTGAAGCTGTCGTCTCCAATACTCCAGGAACCATCGATCAGGAAGACCAGGTCGGCCTTGGCACCTTTGCACACTGCGATGCAGGTAAAGCAACGTTAGAGGCTGATCGCGCCTGGACAAAGTAAATACATTGATTAAAGCTATCCTTACCATCTAACGCAGGTGGGACTGTTGCTGGAGGAGGAGGAGTGGGAGCCTTTGTTGGCACTGGGGTGGGTTTAACCACTGCAACGCAAGAAAGAATCGCATGTATGAATTTATCATAGCTGGTAAAATGACATCTTTGTAACATCAAAGAAACAGGAAGTTCCAGCAGCAGCCGTTTCCTTACACGTCCTCTCTTTGATACTGACTCCAGGTCCCTCGAGATTGGGCGTTTGCGTGTACACGGTGGCATTGTAAAGAGTGTCGGGGGTTAAGCCGTCAAAGCAGTAACTGTTCTCTGAGCCTCTGACGGTGATCTCCTGAGCCCCGCTCCTGGAGGCTAAAGGAGAGGAAAGAGGAGAGCGACTTAGCAACTGATTCTAAAACGTTACTGTGACGTGTAACCGGGTGAACTGAACTTACTATCAAAAGGATTGACTTTGAGTCTGTAAGAGGTGGCCGCTCTGTGAGGGGCCCATCGGAGGCAGAAGGAGTCGTAGCCAACGTTGTAGGTGTTCAAGTCCGTCACATTCAGATACACTAAAGACAAGCAAACGCAGCTCATTACAAATCCATCCGATCCAGACATCAACCATCAGGTAGCAGCGTACTTACAGGTGGTGCCTTGACCGACCAAAGGTGCACTGTCACCCGTGTTGTACTGTGCCAACACCTTCAGGTCATAGGTGGTTCCAGGTTTCAGGTTATGGAGCTGGTGGGAGGTTACGTCTCCAACAGACACCTCCATGGACTCATCCGAGCCTGAAAAGCAACATTAATATGACTTGCATGTAAGCAATGAGGCTTTTTGTCTAGTAACAACTCATACAACTAGAAAAACAACAACAACGATATATAGTTTTTGATCCAATGCTAAAGCATGTCCGTACCCTCAGGTTGGTAGATAATCTTGTATCCGTTAACCCTGGAGGGGGCGGGGTCCCAGGACACCCTGAAGCGGGTGTACCACTCATCAGAAACACGCAGATTCCTGGGGCCGAGCATTCCCACTGCAGGAAGCAAAGACAGAGCGGCGCAGTCAACACAGGATAAGGTTCACTGTAATGGGATGCACAGGATCTGAGTTTTGGTGATCCATCAGCAGCTGGGTAATTTCTGCATCTGACTTCACTGCTCATAATAACATTGAGTGAAATATTCTAATGTGCGATTAGCGGGATGATAAATTCCAGCACATGAAAGAAAGTTAAAAAAAATCATAATAAGAATAATAATCTGCCTGAAGGAGCGGAGCGGCATTACGATACGCAATAGTGTTTCTTTTGTTTGAGAAGCAAAGTTAGGCAAGACTCTGGCCAGCACTACGAGGATACGATCTCCTTCACTGGAGTGCAGGCAGCTTTTCTGCCAAAGGCATTTTGTGCTTTTGGCATTCTTTAAAAGTCAACAATATCACTTATTCCACGTTTGGTATAATGTTCAGTTCCTCAGGAACCTCATTAGTGAATCAATCCGTTCGGATTTTCTGCTCGCCGCTGATCAATAACACTCGCTTATTGAATAAAAACTCTCACAGGGTCGCACAGATGGAACAGCTTGTACCTGTGCGTCCGTCACCATCCACCTCTCCTCCTGCTCCATCAGCATAGATGGCGGTCACTTTGATGTTATACGGCGTGTCCGGGTCCAGGTTCTGCAGGATCACGTTGTTTCGGTTTCCTGGCACTGTAGTCTACAAGCAGAAGAATTGGATGCATAAACAAGTGCCTTTGTTATTTATGGCCACAAAAACATCGCTGTCGAATTATAAATATGCTCACATATCCCTCAATCGGGTCTCCTGTGATCTGGGCGTAGGTGATGCGGTACTCCATGACAGGACCATCTGCATGGTCCCAGCTGACAGAGAGGGTAGTGGTGGTGGGGTCGTATACGCGCAGGTTCCTCGGGGCACTTCGAGGCACTGAGCACAGAAACGGGAAGAAGAATATGGTTTTGCATTTTTGTTGAAAACACCTGCGCGTCTCAGAGCTGCTAACAAAACACACTGGCCCGGGTTCTTACATGTCTTTCCTGCATCCATGATAGCAGGTCCTTCGCCATCGCTGTACAGAGCAACAACTCCCACATTGTAATCAGTGTTTGGAAGCAGCTGCTGCAACAAGGCTGTGGTGGTTGACCCTGGTACCAGAATCTGTGCAGAGACACAAAATAAGTGAGCTTTTATGCACACATGCACCAAAGGGCCAAATCCAACATTCACGCAGCCACAGACTCTGCCCCTCTCGTCTGGCAGCTGCTTGTTTTCTACACCTGCCTTTTACTGAATGGCTCCTTGTTGTCAGCAGCAGTGAAAGGAAGAGCCAAACAGTCCTTTGATGTTCAGAGGTGTGATAGTGGTTTAAAAAAGGACAGAAAAGGGGGCTAGGTGGGTGACAGCCAGCACTGATGGAGGTGACAGCTGATCGTGTGTCCTTAGCCTCAGAGCGGTTATCTGGACAGGCTAAGGTCAGCGCTCTGGCCTGGTGGAGGTTCAAACATGTTTGTGGGTGTCTGAATCATGCCACAGTGTCTCCTGGTCAAACTTAGGCTTAGGACTCAGCAGCCAATGATGATGAAGCTAAAAAGCTACGCTGCAAATTTCCAGCTGGCGTTGGATTTGGTGGTGCTGGCTGAAACAGGCTACATTACCACTGACCCGCATAATTAGCTCTGGCCATGCAAAGGGCACGATCCTGTCCTAAACGTGCTGACCAAAGGGGGGGAAAAGAAAGCTGAGTGCATGTCTTTATCAATACGCTGGAATTTCTATCACCTTCTTAAAGACACTGTCGTTAGCGACCCAGTGAAGAAACTAGTGGTGCAGTCCATCTGGCATGGATGTTGAAGAAAGCTGATGCAAAGAGACGCTTTAAAAGTTTTATGGATTCTTTGAGCTGCCCAGAAATCTTTAACATATGAAGATGTGGGCCCTCTGATGCCAGATGGCACGCAGCACGGAGAGAGCGGGAGCTGCAGCTAAAGAATTTCTGCTTTAATGAACGTGTTTGAAACTCAAGCACTTATTTACACAAAACAATCCAAATGGCAGAAAGTGCACACATGCAAACACGCTCGCACCAATGCGTTTGGTGAGCAGGCCGAGTGCTTTTAAAAGTAATTGCACGGTAAACTGCAAATGCTCCCACTTCCAGCTCCATGTGGTGATCCTCAATATTTGTGCGCATTCTGTATGATTGAAGGCATTAGAAATAAACCTGCTCTCAGTTAGTTTTCTCAAGTATAATCTAATAATATAATTTACGTATCAGCCATTCCCACACAGCAGTTGGAAACTCACTGATTCTGAAGGCTTGGCACCGTTCAGAGGAGAGTAGACCACCCGGTACTGCTGGACTGGACCTGTGGCAGCTTCCCAGCGAACGTTCAAAGTGTTGGTGGTGGGGTTGTAAACCTGGATGTTTCTGACGGGGCTGCGCTCCACTGCAGGGACAGGAATATTGTTTGGTAAGAAGGAATTAAAGAGGGGCAAGAGAACGAGGACGAACGGAAAGGAAAGGCTGACAACTGCAAAAATGGCAATAAATTAAGGCTAAAAAACCAACAATTAAACAAAACCCATAAGAATGAAGCACAAATGCATAACTGGGGTTCCAGTACTGGTAAATACTCCAGATGAAAAGGTTTACGAGTATCTAAATAACACCTCTGTGAATCTCCTGTAGTCCTGTCATCCTCCCTTTGTCAAGGTTTATAAATCATGGTCTGGACTCATTTTATGGCCAGAACAGGACAACATGAGAACTCTCCAGTAAAACTCCCCCAGCAGCCAACAGAGACGAGTTTAGGATGCTATTTAACAATACAGCTATCAACAGGGCACTTCCTGTCAGTGCCCTGAAGGTTAATGAAAAGGATACAGAAAGGCCTATGTGCAGCTCTGTGTGAAGCTAGACTTCTAAAAAACCAAAGCAGATGTTTGGAGGTTTTGTGCTGCTCTCAATTATAACCCCATAAACGCAGGAGAAAAAAAAGTAAGCAAGCTTCCGTACTTTAAATGTTTTACAGACCAACGCTTGTTACTTTTAAGATGCTGTGAATGCTCGCCGAGCAGCTTGTTAGCTCAAACAGTTGAATCAGACGAGAGCCGATTCAAGGCCTGACGTTAATGAACATAAATATATGTACACAGGCAGCGTGAGCTTTGACTTGTCCACTGAAAAGCCACTGAACATGATGAACTATTGCTACAGAAGGGAAAATGGGGGTAACAGTAGCTGGCACGGCGCATGACCCCAGCAAAGCAGGCTGAGAGCAATTATACATATAATGCTCTCTATTCATTTCAAAGCCCCTGTTTCTTTTTCCCAGAGAGGAGCCAAATACCCCAGCCCCGCCATTACCCTGACCGCTAGCCTTCACTCAACCTATAAATGGACAATGTTACAGTAAAGAGAGAGGAGACACCATTATAGTGCTGCCAAGCCAGAGGAATTCCTTCCTGCGCAATCACCCCACAAAATGCTGACTAATTCCCCAGCAGAGTTCGGTGGTTCAGCTGTGGGAGAAACTGGAAAACCGATGTTCACTCAAACTAAGCTGACTGAGCTCAATGCTGTCATTTATTTTAAGCTTTAAGTTCCAGTTTGCAGGTAAGGTTTAAAGCTCTGTCCCAGCGAGTCAGCTGAATGCTCTCTCTGATGGACGTTTTTCGTACCCGGGACGTCGGGTAATTGCGGGTACCCCGGTTCAGACTTATTCAGGTATTTTTTCACTTCTGGAGAAGGAGATGGGATTTGAGCTGGCTGGATTGCAGATTTTCAGAGGATTTGGATGATATTTTTGAAACAAATCAGTTACAACTGGCTGCCTTATTGAAGGTTTCTGACCCAGCAGGCCAGCAGCCGAGGCCACTCGGTTCATTCCGGATAGACGGGAATTGATTCCTGACACTGGAAAATAAATCCCACTGCCACGTCACGGCATCTCATTCACAGGTCTTCTTCTTGGTCTGCGTGGGCTTTTCTATACCCTGATGACACAGAGGTGGCTGTCGCTGCCTAACGACCTCGCGTGGATCTGCAGTGGATCTCGTTACCTACAGCAGCAGTTGCATGCGTGCAGTGCTTACATGTTTTGCCGTTCTCAGACATGCGCAGTCCTTCTCCAGCAGCATATACGGGAACCACAGACACAGTGTACACAGTATCAGAATCCAGGTTCCTCAGGACGGTACTGTGGGTACTGCCTGATACCTGCACCTGTGCAGAAATACAACACAGCATACATCATGTCGGGGTTGTTCCACTGGAGATGGCTGAATGTCGTTGTTAATGTCTTGCTTACCATGTCTTCCACTCCTCCAGCTGCAGGCACATAGAAGATCCTGTACTGACGGACGCTACCCTCAGCAGGCTCCCACTGGACGGTCAGGGTGCTGGTGGTGGGGTCAGTTACCCGCAGGTACCTAACACCACCCAGAGGCTCTGGAATAACATAAAGATATGATAACGTTGCATCCATCAACAAGGCTGAACACCATGTGTGAGCTTTTTTAAACTGAGAGACTTTCCATGAGTGTGATGTATTCATATATCCAAGACTTGGCTGTCATATTTGTTCACAACTCACTGGTCTTTCCGATGCCCTCCAGCGGCCCGCTAGCTCCTTTGGCATAGACTGCCACCACGCTGATGGCGTACTCGGTGTCAGGCGTCAGCTTAGGAAGCAGGACTGTAGTCTTCTTTCCTCCAACCTGGGTCTAGTTAGGGAACAACAAATGAAACATAGTTACCTAGTTTAGTAAATTTCACTTGGCTTTTCAGTCCTTAAAATATTTCTGCATTTCCTGTCTCTTTTGCTGTAGCTTTAAAAACAACTCTGCAGCTCTTTTATGTGCTGAGGAGGAGGTATTTCCTCTGTTTTAGATGGAATAAAGTATCCTCTGCGGGGTTTCTCAGATTGATAACCTGATGGAAAGAATTCTACCTGAAAGCTTCCAGGTGGAATGCTCTGAGTGTTTTTGGACAAGGTTAGCATACAGTACAGTGGCCAAGGTAAATATGTCCGCTAATGGTGGAAACAGTCAGATGTCTTGTTGTGACTAATGATGATTTTACTGCAACGCTGTTGGCTTTTGCTATAAGGAGTAAATATTCTTAGAGAGTGTGTGTCTGTTTGCATTTGCTGGATTTGTTTTATCACTGCGTTTCGGGTCAAGACGGCACTTATTATTTTTATTATTTGGCACTGTGGCAGTTTTTTCTTCTTTAAGTACAAAATGTGTGCAGCCCATTTCCAAAAAACACACTTATTTAACTCAGGGTTACTCATACACGTTGAAATCCGGACACTGAACCAACACGTAAGTAAGCGTCCGCTTTGCCATTAGCACAATTACATTTCATCAAGAACCAAAAGAAGAAACCTCACCGAGCCGTATTTTAAACATACAAACAGTTTGATGAACTTCCAGTCTTAGTCACCTAAAATGACAAATTCTGGATTGCACCTGTTAAAAGGTGGCTATAAAAGTGTGAAGGACCAGTGCACGGCAGCACTTTAAACTTGATCTGCAGGATAATATCTGACACCAGTGACCGGACTCTGCCTCTTCAAACATCTCAACTTTTTATGACGTTCAAGTTTGATCTCTTTTAATCTCATAAATAAACGATCAGACGCTTCGCATCAGCGTGAAATCTCGTGTGTAGATATTTGCTCGTCCTCAGGCTTCTGGTTCTCGTTTTAATTCTTGCTCGTGGAAGCTCTGAGAAACGTCTGACAGAAAATTGAAACCAAAAATTCAGCTGTCATCCAGAAAGACTTTTGAAAATTCAGCGAGACGGCCAAAAATGCACGACCAGCGGGAGACAGTCTGCAGCGTCAGGAAATACTGAGGAAAGAGTAGGAAAGGTTTTGTCCACACTAATGCCGCTGTATCCAAACAACAGATTATGAGATTTGACTCGGAATAAACTCAAATAATTGAACACCGATGCCACAGCTGTATAGATTTCTTGGAAGCAAAGTCGCTGTGGAGGAAGAAACAAATCCACCGACTGAGTTAAAGCCATAAACTATAAACCGCAGTTGTCTGGATTATTAAAGCGAGACTGAGAAGGAGATGAAAAGAAAGGAGACACTAGCTAAAATATTAAAGCCTGTCACTGCTGCTAAACACTGACAAACACGAGCTAACTGTTGTGTGACTTACAGTCTGAATCCTGCCTCCAGATGTGGGGACGTAAGAGATCTTGTAGTTCTGGACACGGCCCGTCGGTGGAGTCCACATGGCGTTCAGAGTGGTGGTGGTTTCATTGTACACAACCAGGTTGGTGGGCGCTGGAAGAGGCACTGCACAGTGCAACAGGCAAGCACATATATGACAGTTAAAGCTACGCCAACAGCAGTTATACGGTTTCCTTTGAAAGCGTTTCTGATATCACTGAAATATCTTTTAAAGACACAGTCCTTGAGATTATTGGCTGATTTGAGTTCAGATGCCAGTTAATTTTCTGCCTTTTGTTTATGGTTGAAAGAAAATAGAGCAATGAGCGTTAAACAGGACTGCAGCTTTAAAAAAGAAAAGACAGTCGCTCTTCGTCTTTTCTCAAGCAGGTGTCTCTTGACGGACAATAGATGGAGGAGGATGATAATGATATGATGATGATGATGAATGAGAAATGCATGGATGAATGAATGAACATGGATGGATGAATGAACTGATGGTGGCTGATGGAACGGGCTTTGAAAACAGGGATTGAAATCCTTGTTTTGCCAGGCATGCATGGTGGAACTCCATCCAGCCATTTCATGTAACCGAGTAAGGACATGAAGAAGCCGTGGGATGATGGCGTGGACAAACGCAGACAAGCAAACACGTAAGAATAAAACCGGGCTGTGACAGCATCAGCACCACTGGAGCGATGGATGGGTTAAGGGTCTTGCTTGATGATGAAATAACAACGGTTCTGATGACTGGTTGCAACAATAAAACATGCTTTTGTCACTTGAAAGAAAAAGCATCCCTTTGGTTTGCTATGAACACACTTACGTGGGGAACCATTTTGACGGCGCACTATAGAGGCAGAAATAGAAAGGCATAATGGGCAAACCCTTGATCGAACACTTCACACAGCATCAAAATGCAAAATTAACACCAAAAGAAGAGAAACTGTGACAAATACTTTAAGCATACAGTGTTAGCTAGAGTTATTACTGAGTCGTCATCACTGTGTGCGTCTTACATGTCCTCTCGGTGCCTAGCAGGTCCTCGCTCTCCGACTCATCCGGGTAGATCGCAGTGACGGACACGTCGTAGGGCGTGTCTGACTCCAAGTTCTCCAGCAGGTGGGTCGTCTCATCATTGTTCAGAATGGCCTGATGAGGAAAACACAAAGACAGCTTAGCCAATAAAAACCAAATGTAAGCCATGTAAAATTCATCGTCTGTTTTTTAGATGTTCTCCCTGCCTCCACCGGAGGTCTTTCCTAAGCAACGCCAAACGCCTACTGTGGGACTCATCGTGAAATACCTGCATGATTTATTCCTAATATAAACATCCCGGACATCTGGTTTTCTCTTACGTATTGGGTGTTGGCATCTCCCTTCTTAACCCAGCCAATGCGGTACAGAGCCACGTCAGGCGCTCCATGCTCCCAGTGAGCTACAAAGCTGGTATGCGTGACTTCTGTGAATCGCAGGTTCTTTGGTGCTGGAACCACATCTTTAGAGCGGAGGAAAGAAAATGCAATTATGATCTCCATCTCGGTCAGAAGCAGCAAACGGGGCCGGCGCCATGGTAACGATTCTGACCTGTGATGGCCTCTCCCAGCATCGGCTGTCCGGGACCTTCGTCGTAGACTGGAGTAACAGCTAAAGCGTACTCGGTCTGAGAGATCAGGTTATCCAACTGTCTGCTGGTCACGCGTCCTCCCACTTCCAGCTGTAGAACAATAAAACACAGTTGTTAAATGTTATTATACAGTATCAATAAAGAATATATAGCGCTTAAGAATCACTTTGCGCTTTTGGAAAAGTGTAAGGCTTCGTTCTCAGGGAAGGTTTCCTGGAATTCTGGTGACCTCACTAATCTGCACCTCATAAAACCGGTAGCAGTGTGACCAGCAGGTATAACACTAAAGCAAACAGGAAGAAACTAAACACACGAAATACTTTGTGCTCTTGGTTTCACTCGTTAGCTGAAAGTTAAGATGTTGTTAGTGGCACCATGTCTCTGTGTTGCATCACATATCTTCAGCTCAGTGTGTTTCCACCTTTAGAGCACCTTAATCTTCACTTCCTGCAGAATGTGCTGCTGTAGCCCAACAACTCCCACATGGGGACATGCAACCATAAAGTATTCCTCCAGTCCCCAGTACCAGAACCAGCCTGTAAGCCTTGCAAAATCACATTCAGAGAGTTTCATAATATTTCTTTAGACTCCAGAAAATCCCCTCATGTCCACTCAAACAGCTGCAATCTCCACAATGTGATAACGGATCAGTCGAGAAATATCCAACAACTTAATCATCATAAATCCTAATGACTATAACAGACAGGAGGTTCTGCAATAGCAGGAAGGGACTGGTCATAACAGCGGTTGTAATACCATGAAAGGAAAGACGAACTCACTTCTTTTGCATCTCCACTCTCAGGCTTATAGGTGATGAGGTACTTGCGAACGGGACCGGGAGCAGCATCCCAGTCAAGCGTCATGGTGCTGTGGGTAATATCCCGAACCCTCAGTTCTCCCGCAGGTGGCATGGGCACTGCACATGAGTTAAAAACTCTGTTAGTTTATCAAAAATGACTCTGAATTTGTGCTGAAACATTGAAATGATAGGCTGGTTACGAACATGTGACTCCCTGTTTGGTCAGTGGTTCGCTGGCTGATTCTCCATGGAGGGCAAATAGGGAAAGCGTGTAGGCCGTGTTGGGGAGCAACTTCACCAGCTGGACGTCGGTTGTGTCGCCGCCCACTCTGATCTGGAAGCGGACCAAACCAAACAAACAACACAGGTTGAGAGGGGAAGCAGATGAGGGGGACTCCTCGCTGGCTGGGAAATATGGTGAGGAGAAATACTGGAGCACATCTGCTGCATCTGGGTTTGCCCCACTGGGGTTGACACCTCATGAAGAAATGATGATGATGTTCCCTTGGCAGAGTGAGCTCATGGTTCAGCCACCCCTCTGTGGCTGACAATGTTTCTTTGTATTTTTTCCTGTTGCCTTGCTGCTGAGTGACGAGGCAAACACTGGTGTCTTTGTAAAAAGTTATTTCAATGTGTGACATCTGCACTCAGTCAGAAATGCTGACAGCAGGTCACTTTGTGCTTTTAGCGAGGCGCTGCGTGTGTTTGGTGCTCGTGTATGCGAGCAGGCATTCGTGTTATGAACCTACAAACACATGTGAATGTGTCCATTTCAGTTCTATCCACAGCTGATTGGCTGGATGCCTTCTGGTTTCCCAGAATGGATCTTACCTCCTGCTCTGTAGTGGGCTGCGTAGCATTGATGGCGCTGTAGAGCAGCATGTAGCCTGTGGCTCCCGGTGCCCTTTCCCATCTCACTCTCATGGTGGTGACCTGCTGATCGTAAATCTCCATCCTCCTCACGGCACTCAGAGGAACTGGAAAACCAGGAAACAGCAAATACTTGTTAACCACTGCATTTGTATAGCCACAATTATAATTAATTCTTTGATTGCATAAAGTTTGCATTTACACTATATAATCTTTCTTTCAAATTTGGACCTAAAACCAAATTTAATCTCTTAATTTGCATCTAATCAAGATTTGGTACTTTCATCTTTTTGCAGCCACATATGGTTTCACAAACAAGGTGCGTATATATGTGTATATATATATATATCCTTTGAACCTTTTATTAATGGAGACCACACACGAATTACAGTCTCTGAGTTGCATTACGTTTGTGTTACGCAACCGTGCCGGAGAGATTGCATGATGGCGGCTGACTCAAAGGGCAACTGCTCGTAAAGCAAAGACTCAGGGTTCGTGAGAGCACCAGAGTCTGCTCGAATTGAAACCGTAGCTCTCTCAGAGCCCCATTTATCTGGCTTTCCTAATAGCGCGAAAGGTCTGTTTGAGTTAGACTCTAAATGATAACCACTTAAGAGCGTGCAATAAAATACGGTCACATCTGCAGTTCATCATCACGTACCGATTTAGTACCGATTTTTACTAGTGTCATATGCAGCGCTGTTTACAAAGTTAGGTTTGCATTAACGTTGTGTGTGGAGTTTTAGTCACTCAGTCTCTTTCAGTGAGCTGAGGTGGGACATACGTGTGGTCTCTTTTCCATCCAAAGCATCACTGCTCTCCTCTCCCACCACGGAGTAGACGCTGACCAGGTACTGTGTGAGAGGGTTCAGCCTCTGGAGAACCACAGTGGTCTGACTGCCGTCCACGATCACCTAACAGACAGGAGGATCAGAGGATTGATGAAGTTTTACTAATGTGCACCAGAACTGTGAATATCTTCACAGACATTTCCAATCAATCCCAGAAAACAATCTGTAAATTTTTACCAGGCTAAAGGTCAGCCTCACCATCTATAAACAAATCCACAATGTTCACTATTCAAGCAAACCCTGGGAGCTGCAGAAAAACAAACTTCTGCATATTTGTTTCAGACTCCAAAAACACATCCACGCCGTGGAGCCGAGACGCTGCCGGCCAGCGGGGCCATCTCTCATTCAAAGTCACGAGATTTTCTTACTAATCTCTGAAACTGAGACGGCTGTTTTTGTTTCCTTGGCCTGTGTCGAGCTGCAGTGTAATCAGACACCCAAACAGCAAGAAGCCAACACAAACAGGTGGCTGGAAATAGAAGTTGTTTCCCAGTAGCATCAGGGCAGCATTAACACTCACATACTGCACTAGAATTACTTGTGTGTGATTGAAGCAGAGCAAGTTTTTTGGTGTTTTTGGCAAATACCTGTTGTGGGGCTCCCGATAAAGTCCTGTACTCCACACGGTACTTTTCTGGTTGGTCGTCGGGGCCGTCCCAGGTGACTCTGAAGGACCGGTGAGTCACCTCTGATGTCACCAGATTAGTGGGTGCATCTGGAGCGCCTCCTGTTAAGATGCAAGCATAGAATGCTTGAAACCGCTGCGTATAATTAACTCTAAATCACTGATTTAGGGTGAATTATATGTAGTGAAAAGCTCTGAAACTGGCCAACTTTCTCATTTCATAGCTTCATAGCTTTTCCACGTATGAGGGAGTAAATGATGCTCATGCAGGGGTCGTTCTTTGCATCTAATGTGGCTTTTTCACGAGGATCCTTGATGCTGTCCACTATAATTATACTGCTTATCAAACACCTTGGACTTCACACACCTGGCCCTTTGACACTGTTACACAGGTTGTCAGAAACCCGGTCCACAATGTCCAGCAGGAAGGAGAAATCGGCCACGTTGTACATGTGAATGTCATTCGGCTCAGAGGCGATGGACCTCAGCTCGTTCTCGTCTGCATTCTTAATACCTAAATAACAATGATATAAAGGTCAAGGGTCAGCAGCAGCTTTTTAGATGCAGGAAAAGCACAAGTTAACTGCACCACTCTTTGCTTACCGATGGCATAGAGCTCAATGCCCTGATTGCGCAAGTTTTGAGAGTTGGCAATGACATCATCCTGCGATTTTCCGTCAGTGATCAAGACGCCAATCTTTCGAGCGCTGGGACGCATCCCGACGTCCTCTTTGAAATTGTTCTGGAGGATGTAGTTCAAAGCCAGACCTGCCACGAAGAAGGCACAGAGTAATGCGAAATGCTCGTTTGCGTCTACAAAAGCAAAAAGATCAGAAACGAAGCGAATCACCTGTCATGGTGTTTCCTCCCTTGTAGGGCAGGTTGGACACAGCATCCAGGAGAGACTCTCGGGTTCGGTGAGCATTCAAGTGCCATTCGGTCTTTGGGTCTCCGCTGTACTGAGCAAGCCCTAAAGAAGCCGCCAAATCTTAGTTAGAGCACCTCAAAGAAAACCTTTGCTGTATTAACAAATACATACTTTATCATTCTTATTTTGATTCAACGCACCGATTTGGACCCGATCAGGGCCGATGTCAAAGACGCCCACCATACGTGCAATGAAGGCACGAATAGTCTTGAAGTTCAGACGTCCGATACTCCAGGAGCCGTCCACCAGAAGCACAATGTCAGCCTGAGCATTGGTCCTACACATCGTATCTGACAGGGCAGAGGTTCACGTGTCACGAAGGATCCCAGGTGAACGTTACAAATGAGTTTCAAATATAATCAAAAATGCTCTAGTGTAATGGTGGAAGAGCTTTCAAGGACGTGTGAGAAGAAAAGAAGGGAGGAAAGAAGAGCTGACGGCAATAAATTTCCACAAAAATCCAAACAATTTCCTGAATGCTTAACAAACAATCTCTACATGCACGCAACAAATAATTCTGCTCTTTCTTCCATCCCTCTGTGGATAACAATTATTTTCCAGGTGGTATAATTATGATCTTCTTCACTCGGCAGCATGTGGAGGCAGTAATTCTTTCAGTGGTTTTCCCATCCACGGGGTACTCCCAGGAGAATGTGCCCTTTATATTAAAGGCCTCCGCTGAGGAGATTATTGTGCCCTGCAGAGCAGCGAGGAAACATTCACATCCTGTTTTCCAAACACCTGTGTGATGAAAAGGAAGTCATCCGATCCTTTGTACCTAAAAGAGAACTGCAGATGTCGCACTAACTGCTGCTGTCTGCAACTGAAAACAGGTTACATGATTTTACACATTAGAAGTACACACAACATCTCCAATCTGTGGGCAAAAAGCCCAAGAAGTGGTATGTGGAGGTAAAATATGATTTTCTAAAGTCATTTGAAATAGTTTGTAACAATAAAGATCCAGGAATAAGTGCCTTTAATGTGCAGACACTTACTCGGTAGATGTACAAGGAAACGCTGATTATGTCACCTCACCGAGTCTACATCTGCCTCCTTTTTAGGAGAGGGCTTGCAGCTAACTGGTCACGCTGACCTTTCCTCGCAGCAAACACAACTTCTTTCCTCGTCTCACACTTGCTGCCTGCCACGCTCTGACTCACTGGATAGTAAAACGTTTTATAAGTGCAAACAGATTATACACGCACGGCTCGTATCTCCGCTGGCTGGACTGGAAATAAAGAGCGGAAGCCCAAAGTGACACGGCGAAGAAAGCAGGGAAAGGGCAGGCAGATGGAGTTGCCATTACATCTGTTATTTCGTGAGACAATTCGCTTTAAAGAAAGGTATTCAGCTTTTATGTGGCTTGGATTTACAGAGGGGTTTTTCCCCAAACAAAAATGTAATATGTGACACACTCTCCGATGTTTGACAGAGAAACAAAACATACAGAGAAACAAAACATACATACAAAACATCTAGTGACTTAAACAGGACGACAGATACAGTAACAGAATGACTAAGACTTTTTCATTTGTTTTTGCATAGAACGTGCTCTGCGCCTTCTCTTATTCTTACAATGACCGTGTGCAATGTACATCACATATATGTGGGTAATATTACTTGGCTTGTCAAAATTTGGAGGATCAGGTGCGTCAGAGTAGGTGGTGTACTCCTCTCCAGCCAACGGCATGCTCTCCCCTCCTTCAAACATACCGAACACACTCACTGTGTATTTGGTACCAGCTCTGTCAACCCAAAAAACAACTTTCATTACAAAATATGCAGGAGAACATAGTCCAAAGTCCAAACGAGTCTGATAATAAACCGTAAAAACACGAAAAAGTGGGACAAACCTGAGTTCTTCCAGCACCACAGTGTTATCATAGGGACCAACCAGAAGTTGCCCCAGGTCGATGTCATCCTCCACTGGGTGGTAAGTGACTTTGTAGCCCCTAACGTCACCGGGAGCGTGGTCCCAGGTTACACGGAAACTGGTCTTGGTGGGCTCTGAAGTCTGGAGGTTCCTCGGGCCTTTGTAAGGTGTTACTGGAGGGGAAGGAATACACAGACTGATCGGGGCAGATGTGGAGGGTCTTTAACGACTTTATAATAGCCTGGATTTACAGTGTCATGATGTGTAGTGAACAGCGGGCCAACCTACATGTAGTTCCTTCCCCTTGCCTTGCTTTGCCTTCTCCGGAGCGATAAACGGGCACCACAGTGATGTCATAAGTGGTGAGAGGGGTAAGGCGTCTCAGCACAGTGGTGGTAGTGCCACCGGGCACTTTGGCCGCCAGCTGGCGCCCTCCTGCCTGTGGTTTGTAAGTGACGCGGTAGTTGACGACGTTTCCAGGTGCCGGCTGCCATGTCACCTTCATGGACTTCTCCGTCTCCTCTGAGACGACGATCGATCTGCCAGCAGCTGAAACTGCAACGAAGGAACAAATATCAGAGAGAAACGATGGATAGATGGCCCCGGGGGAATAAAATCACCAAGGCTTTCCTGCTGCTAAGGAAACGGCGCAGTCAGCTACCTCGCAGTAGCTTTCATCGGCTCATTTTCCACGCGTCTGAATACAAACCTACTCACTTTAAACAGATGCAAAGTTACATGATTGATTGTGTTTAATAGGTGGTTTTGGGCGCCAAACTTTGATGTCTTGCCGTGACATCTTGAGGAAATTCTTTGTGTGTCTGTTGAGTGCTTCTTACTCTCCCTGCAGGAAGGGCAAGTGTGGGCAAGTGTGAATTCTGACCACGCTCATTCGCGTGGTCACGTGGAAGCAAGATGGCGCCGGTGTGCATGGCTGACCGTCTCCGACCACGTCTTCGCCTTGGCGTTGTACTTCTCGTTGTTTTATCTTTGGTTTTATGTTCTCTAGGTGATTGTACACTAATAACTTATGACAGAGACACGCTCCTGAATCTTCGGTTTTCCTGTTCTCAACGACCTGACTGCCTTGGGACCGCCGGTGCCGCTATCCCCCTGATGCCTGTCTCCCCTACCTATGTGACCTATCCTCCTCTTCCCATGCTCCGTAGGAAACGCCTCAGGAAACGGGGTAGGAGGAGCGGCGTCCGTGTCCGCGTTAAGGCTTATATCAGAGCCATGGCTATGGACTTCCCTTCTACAAGCCGTGAGCTATCCTGTTTCTTCCACTATCTCAGCAGCCACTCTGCGGCTAGATTGCTAACCCACCGTTGGATTTGCTCCATCGGCCTTCAAACCTACCCTGCTCGCCCAGTGGCTTACCACTCTGCCCGATTTTGGATAACACCGCCTGGCCGCGGTGTTCAACATAACAACCTTTGCTCCTTGCGACGGGCTACTACAAAGGTCCTGGCCCCCCGGATTCGGATGGCCTTATTTAATGTCAGGTCTCTTTCAAATAAGGCCTTCCTCCTAAATGACTTTTTTCTCACCTCGGGACTGGATGTCCTATTTCTAACGGAGACCTGGACTTCTCCGGGTGAGTTCATCCCCTTCTCTGAGCTTCTACCTCCTGACTCTGCCTTCTTTAGCTCACCTAGGCTAACTGGTAGAGGTGGTGGCTTAGCCTCGGTTTTCAATAATAAACATGATGCACGGCTGCTATCCTCTCCAACCTATTCCAGTTTTGAAGTTCAGCTATTGGAACTGACGGGCTCTCGGACCACTTTGTGTGTCGTGGTCTATCGTCCGCCTAAATATCATAAGATGTTTATCTCTGAATTTGCTGATTTTTTTGGGATCCGTTCTTTTTAAATATGATTCTGTTATTGTTTCTGGAGATTTTAACATTCATGTCTGCTGTATGAATGACCAATTGGCTAAAGACTTTCTTGTGCTGACTGATTCTTTTAATCTTATTCAGTGGGTGAATGAGCCTACCCATGTTCAAGGCCACACCCTTGATTTGGTTTTTTCATTCAATGTGGACATTTGCATTAAGGAAATCAGGAATACTGGTCTCTCTGATCATTCCCCGGTCATCTTCGATGTAGACCTGGGTGATACTGGACAATACCTAAACTCTCCTCTTTATCCTACGCGGACTATTAATGCCAATACTGTGGTCAACTTTATTACGTCTTTTGTTAACTCCCCATTTAGTATGCTGGATTGTTCTTCCCCACACACACTTGAGAACTCTACTAATACTCTTTTTACCACCTGTTCCTCGATTCTTAACATTGTTGCACCCATCAAAATGAAACGCCCTAGAACTTTCTCACAATGCTGGTTAAATGATTCTGTTCGTGCCCTACGACGTATATGTCGGCGTGATGAGAGGAAGTGGAGGAGTGATAGACTTCAGTCTTCTTATGATATTTTACGTATTAGCCGCTCGAAGTTCCAAACTGCTGCCAGAACGGCTAAAGCGGCTTTTCTCTCTAAAATTATTACCACTAATGGTGATAATCCACGAATTCTATTTAAAATTTTTAACTCTGTGGTGAACCCCCGTCCCTCTATGCCACTGCTGTCTTCCCCGGGTCTTTGTGGAAAATTCTCAAACTATTTTTTAGATAAAGTTTTATCCCTTAGATCTACTCTTCCTCTGGTGACTGATTGTATGTCTACTCCTGATTGTTCGGCCACTTTTTATCAATTTGAACCCGTTTCTCTCTCCACTCTGAAGCGTCTAATTGATAAATTGAACAATACTAACTGTGTACATGATGCTCTCCCATCCCGTATTGTTAAGGATTGTTTCAGTGTAATTGGACCTTGTTTATTGTCCATATTGAACTTCTCCTTGCTTTCTGGCTATGTACCTTCAGCTCTCAAGCATGCCATAATCCAACCTGTTCTAAAAAAAAGGAACCTTGAGCTTAGTGATTTTGCCAATTTTAGGCCAATTTCTAAGCTTCCCTTTCTGGCTAAAATACTTGAGAAGGTGGTTCTGCTCCAACTGCAGACCTACCTTGATGAGAATAATATAAATGATAAATTTCAATCGGCCTTCAAACAACATCACAGCACAGAATCAGCATTGCTTCGTGTTTTCAATGATCTCCTACTAATGGCTGACAACGGACGCCCCTCAGTCTTAGTGCTTTTGGATCTATCATCGGCATTTGACATGGTTGACCATAATATCTTATTAGCGAGACTTGAGCACACTGTAGGCATGAAGGGCGCTGCCCTGGATTGGTTTAAATCCTATCTCTCCAATCGGCTCTCTACGGTACATCTGGCTACATCCTCTTCCTCGGCTGTACCTGTTTGCTGTGGTGTCCCCCAGGGATCTGTGCTGGGCCCTACCCTTTTCTCATTATACTTGCTTCCTTTAAGTGCCATCTTTGAGAAATACCATATTGCTTATCACTATTATGCAGATGATATCCAGCTCTATTTTGAGCTAAACGACGATCTTGCTCTGTCTCTGAATAGCCTCCAAGAATGCATGTCTGAGGCCAAGAAGTGGTTGTTGTCGAATTCTCTTATCCTTAATGAGAAGAAAACCGAGATTATGATTTTTGGTAGTAATGCCCTTCGTGCCAAACTCCGGGATGCCTTTGGTTTTCTTAGTTGTTCTCTCTCTGATACTGTCAGGAATCTGGGTGTCTTATTTGACAGCTCCTTTTCACTTGACAAACAAGTGTCTGCTGTTGTCAGATCTAGTTTTTACCAGCTTCGTCTTATCTCTAAGGCTAGGCGCTATATCCCGCATAAAGATCTCGAAAAGCTCATCCACGCCTTTGTAACGTCGAGGCTAGACTATTGTAATTCACTTTATTGTGGTCTCCACTCTTCCCTTTTACATAGATTACAGACAGTTCAGAATGCTGCAGCTCGCATTCTAACTAAAACCAGCAAGTTTGCCCACATTACTCCTGTCCTTGCCGATCTGCACTGGTTGCCTGTCAAATATCGTATTCAATTTAAAATTTTGTTGTTTACTTTTAAAATTACTAACAACACTGCACCCAGCTACCTTAAGGACCTTTTAAACCCTTATGCTCCTGCTAGGGCTTTAAGGTCATCGTCACAGTTACTGCTGGCTCAGCCCAGATCTCGACTTAAGACTAGAGGTGATCGATCGTTTGCTCTTGTTGCACCTGTGCTGTGGAACAATCTCCCGATTGGCATCCGGGCATCTGATTCTATTCATTCTTTTAAATCACAGCTTAAAACATATCTTTTTAAACTTGCCTTCTCCACCTTTTAATTGCTGGTTTGTTTGGTTGTTTGTTTGGTTGCTGTGACCTATTGACCTCTTGTATTAATTCCCTCCTATCTTTCTATTGGTGTCTTTTATTATGGTGGTACAGCTTTTATCTTGCTATTACCCATGTGCTGTAGTCATTCTTATTGGTAGCTTTTATCTATGAACATAACTCGTTATTTTTATTTATCCGTTATCAATGTTTGAACCTTTTATTGTTTTATGTAAAGCACTTTGGTATGCCCAAGGCTTTTAAATGTGCTCTATAAATAAAGATTGTTGTTGTTGTTGTTGAATTGTCAGAGGATTTGAAATGGGCTGAGGAAAATATTCAGAGCCCTCTGCATCGGTGGGAGCACGTTTATTAATGGAAAAGGGAAGCACATCCAAGTTAGCTGCGTGTCGCTTCGGCCCAGGGAGGTTCTAGATAGGATGGTTGTATTTGGTGGGTATGCCCCCTCTCCTGCTTGCCAGAATCAATAAACAATAATAGTGTTTGGAAATCTTTTTCCTTGAAATCTTTTTTACTAACTCTTGAACTAAAATCCTCCCAACTGGTGCAAGTTTCTGCACAATATGCATGAGTGAGGCCTATCTGCTCTGGATCTCCCATGAAAATTCGTGCAGGTGTCCTGGACATGACATCACCTCTGCACACATATATAACATACATGCACAGCCTCGAAGACGTGCGTGTGAAGTCTCCAGATTCGTTACTGCTCAGGCGAATGGCATCAGCTATGACGTTATCTCTGAGCTCAACAGAATGAACTGAGCAGTAAGCGCTGATGACAGCTCCCTTTTTCTACAGCTTACAAAATACCACTTTCAACACTATTTTTTCCTGGACCACTTTTAAGCCTGCATCACTGACCCAGAAAGCTCAGTGATGATGCTCCTGGACCGTATTTGGAGTTTAACAGATGCAAGAAGCCCTAAGGCTTTGTTTGTGTTTTAGGTGGGGGGAAATATCTGAAGGTCCCTTTGTGTCTTCTGTGGTTTTATGGCTGTACGGTGACATCACACATACTTAGCTTCACACTTTCTAGGCATGACCGAGATGAAGTCTTCAGACTTCACACAGAAAGCCTATGAAGAAAGCGAAACAGACCAAGAAAAAAGAAGAGTAACTTACCATCTGTGGTTTCTTCTCCAACCAATGCCTGGCCCGTTCCATGGCCGTAGACGGCAAACACAGACACCTCGTAGCGTGTCTCTGGGGTGAGACCCTGCAAAACTGTGGTGGTGCTGCTTCCTGGTATTACTGCTTCCCCAGACTCCGTAGTGAACAGAGACTTGTACGTGACCCTGTACTGACGAACGTTACCCGGGGCCGCGGTCCAAGACACGGCAAAACTGGTGTCTGTGACGTCACTGGTCACCAAGTCTCTGGGTGAGCCGAGCTCTGGGGGATGGATTCAAAGGCAGAAGTAGATCAGACAGAAGTTTGTTTTGAGTTGGTTCAGTACTTTATATTTGGGCTGAGATGCTGTTAGTACTGCTAATGCAGACATATAAAGATCTGACGAAAGGGACGGAATGAACAATGGCGGTGATAAACCACCAGACATCACTCATCTGTCTCCACCTTAACCCCTGAGGATGTGTTTGAGCACCCACAGTTTTCTCCCTTCATAATAAGAGACGGTTGGAAAAACTTCTGCAGAACTAATCACATATCCTCAGCACCTCTCCTGACAGCTCTTTAATTTTCCATTGAAGCAGAGGAAACCCGATCCAGAAATGTGCGCTCGCTACAATTGCAGATGCTGTGCTCGCCGTTTTTCTCCTTCACTCTCTTTTCCTAGGAGACTGTCATGAGAGGAGAAAGCTGCAGAAAAGGCAGGGAAGGGAACTTTGCGGTGGCGTCTCGCAACGCACGGCCAGCGCACGCCTGGCTGAGAGGGACGCTCGTGTTGAGACGGCTCTTCAATCTGGCCGCCATATAGAGGAGCTGGATATCTCACAGGAGGATGAGGATGAGCTGCCACGCACAGCCTCCCACACAACCTCCGGGATCCTGATCCTCATTCAAACACCTAACCCACTGCGGGCGAGCAGAGCAGAGCTGACCAGCTGGGTGGTCCCACTCAAACCTCATCTATCAAACCTCACCAAATGAGATTTAATAAAAGCAAAAATGCAGTTGAAAAGAATGTAATGGAACAGAAAAGTCCTATAAATGAAATGCATGATGATTTCAGGCCCTGCGACTCATCCAGTCTGGCTGAATTGGAAAGCGAACGGAAGTAACGGCACCGGGCGTGCCTGCCAAGCAGAAATCTGCACCTTGAGAGCAAAGAGAGGAGGCACTTGTCAAGCGCAACGGCCACGGCCACAAATTAATGAAGAGTTCCAGATTTATGGATACCATGAAAACAGCGTGGACCGCTCATAAATACCCAGATTGTTCCATCAAAAGAATTATCTTTGCCAAGCAGATGAACTTGACTGACTTTACCGGCTGTGCGTGAACCAACGGTGGAAAAAAAAAAAAAAAAAAAAAAAAAAAAAAATCACAACATAATGGTTTCTGCAGACAGCGGGTCACTTTTCATCAGCACTTGCAGACAAGCTATAGAGAAGGGGAAACACATGCTCCAGTCCAAGCAAAACCTCTACAGCAATGCAAAAAAACAAGTTTCACTTCTTTTCTGCACAGTTTGTAGTTCAGTGCTTGGTTACAAAACACATGTTTAGATCTTGTTGCATTGTTTACAGTGCCACCTATCAAAATAGAACAATTATAGCCGCCTCTATATAACACCCCACCCGCCTCCTGAGCATCCTACCCATCAAGGCGAGGAACTCTCAAATTAAGATCTGGAACGAGGGTGGCTCACAAAATAACAGTAAGGCCTCACCCATGTCTAGAAAACCGCATATGACACAACCGAAGATCATCTGAGAGATTTCCTGCAGGGCATGTGCCGACATAACCTTCACATCTGCAGCCAACGACGTCTAAAGCTCGAAAATATAAATGACTGCAGACGGCACTTGAAAGAAATCAGTCGTGCCAGCAGGCAAGAGAAATTCAGAGGAAACACGACTAACCTGCCAGCACTGTCCTAATCATTTTACGCAGCTACATAGACTCAGGTGGGTCACTGTATATATTACCTGACTAGACTGAGCACGCTTGCTTTCTCTGCAAACTCCTTCAAAATCACATCGGGAAATACATTGTGCCATCTCAGCACTGGCAGCCAGGTTCAAGCTTCCTTCGCTTTATTGCTCTTGGTCAGCTAAGACGTACACGTGGGCCACGAAGATCAAGCCTTCAGTGTCTGTCAGCCAGGGTTGCCTGTCCCTAGTCTTTTTACCTCAAAGGACCTTTTACAGTGGTGGAAAAAAATATGTGGCACGCCAAAGAGTCTGGCACTGCACAAAATTCATTAAAGGGATAGGTTAGAGGAAACCGAGCCAAAGTGCTACAACCTCACCTGGTGCCGAGCTTTTGTGCAAGTCAAAGCTCGAAAGTCCTTCATGGCATAAACACATCAGAGGTGTCATGCAGGTAGTTAAGCATTTGATAAATGAGGGGTTGAACTTTTGACCTCTTAGGGAAGAAACAGCCCTTTATCCCACCAGGTCACCCTGAGGCATTGTGGTTCACATTTTCAAGTACCCTGTTTTCCCTCTGCCTTTCTCTCTGCCCCTGCCTGTCCTTTGCCCCACCCTGGAGGAAGATGAACAGACGGCTCTCCCTGAGACGAGACAGACAGCTTACCCAGCTTTCAGGGTCCTCTTAGGTAACATCTTCCACATGCCGACTAACACTCCCACTCCTTAAGTAAATAGTTAGTGTATAATATCCACATTTAACACATTGATGTAAGCATTCTGTGTCACACCTTCTCTCTGCTCCCACTCGTTTCAGGATGATTTAATTCTGCTCTGCTCAAGGCTTCTGTATTGTCTACCATCCTCTGTTGGCCGTGAGAGAGGCCTTTGTGCGAGCCACTTTCTTCCAGTTCTTGCCTACATGGACTTCACAGAGTGGGTCACTCAAAAAGAGTGGCACACAATGAGATCAGTGTTTAGGCATGCTGATATCATGACAGCTTAATAAAAAATGCCTAAACAGAGTGCTTTGTCATGGAGCTTTTTCCTGTGGGGGTGTGGGGCTGACTGCACAGATTTGACCTGTGGAGACGGCTTTAATCCAGACTGGGCTCTCCGGTCAGTGTGGGAACAGCAAGAAATAAAGACGAGACCACTTTTCATCCACATTTTTATGGTCACCGAAATTTACACAAAAATGCTTTGTTGAAGTTGTAAATTCAAGACGGAAATTTAGTTAATTTTTTGCACTCGAGTCTTCTTATTCAACCTGCACTGGGAAGCCTATTAAAAGCAGATATATCCAGCACGCAGGACCTCGCCAGTGGTTTCAATGTAACAACATAATTGTAAAGACCAAGAAATGTACTCTTTAATATGTCCAAGGGCTTAAATTGCTTTCAGAGACGACTCTGATTCAAATGAGGCACAACTTAGATGTGATGAAAAACAGCCACCGTGCCATTTTCGTCTTGGCACTCGACAAGATGAAGAAAACACAGTCCCACTTTTTCTATTACTGCAAAATTCATTCTCTGATCTTTAACTACCCAAAAAGGACTCATAAGTGAAATCGGCCAAGTCTACTTTCTTTTTTTCCCTTTTATTAACAGTTTGGCCAAAACAACAGCAGACTTTATCTCTTCACACATTATTGAGATTCAAATTATTGTCCGTTTAAACCACAATTTGGGCCAGAACAGCTAGCTCCCCAATAAAACTGAATGCACAACTAATAAAATTCCTGATTTTATAAACAGAATTTGCAATCAGTAGCAATTACTGACAGAGAGACAGCCCCGCTGAGCGACTCTAACACAATCATTCGCGTGTCATAGAGATGCAAAGGTCTCAGCAGGCGAGCATATGCCTCTCAAAGTCAGTTCCAAGTCATTCCATAGGTTTACAAGCATTCCACACCCACTCATTTCCATCTTACTGCCTTCATGGGTGGCAAAGTCACCCCGAGCTAGGAGTCCAGCCCGTTCTCACTCCTGAGGCGTAATATGCTGATGATTTGTCAAGTCCTGAGGCGTTCCTGAGGAACACGAAAGGTGACCACCCGCGTTCTTATGCTACGCGCCGGGTTACGGATGAAATCCAGTAGAATGACACTCCCGCGGTATTCCAGCCCTAACCTTAACCCTAACCAGCACTTTAATGACGTTTTAAACAGATTTAAGTAAAACGAACATACATGTGTAGATTGATTCCAAACGGTTCTCATGTTTCCTCATTTTTCAGATCTCGTAACATAGAGACGTGTTGGGTGCTCGGAAGCGTAATATATCGATGATTTGTCACGTAGCGTGAAATATTACGCTTTAGGAGTGAGGACGTGTCGGGGAGTCTGTGGTAAAAGAACGCTTACACATTCCATATTTTTCACACCAACCTTCCAAACTACTACACAACTTTCACTTTATTGGTGCAGGGACCTTTAGAGGACAGGAAACAAGTTCCCAAATGCGTGTAGTTTCACAATAGGGGGCCTGTTAAGCTGGAAATACTAAGCACATCTACAAAGCATGCTGCAAACACTGGAAATAAACATGATCCGACTGTGCTTCAAAGGCTTTAAAGTACCAATATGGCAGCGTCTCTTACCTTCTAAGGTGGTTCCGGTGCCCAGGAGAGGATCGCCCAAACCAGAAGAATAGCGAGCGCTGACAAACAGCTCATACTCAGTGGCTGGCTGGAGGTTCTTCAGTACAGCCTGGGTGGTGTCTCCTTTGACAGAGATCTCCTTCCTCTCACCTCCCTCAGCAGGTTTGAAGGCAATGCGGTATTGAAGAACATTGCCAGGAGCAGACCTCCACGCCAGTTTCATCGTAGATATTGTTTCATTGAAGACACGCAGGTCACGGGGAGAGCCGCGGACTGAAAACAGATCAAAATGCATCATTTCTCAAAATTCACATTTCTCAAAACTTCAGTTTGACAATAGTGTCAGCAGTTGTCCTCGCTCACCCTCCTTGGTGGTTCCATCCACCTGCATCTCGCTTCCAAGGCCGGATGCGTACTCAGCAGACACAGACACACGGTAGGTAGTGATGGGGAAGAGCTCCTGGAGGACTATGGTGGTCTCTGGGCCAAGGGTCTGAGCCTCCAGTATCTCTCCTGTGCCGCTCAGCGGGACGTAGGACAGGCGGTATCTGATCACTGAACCCGGCGCGGCTTGCCACGACACCTTGAAACTGTTGGTTGTTTCTTCTGTCACTCGTAGATTTCTTACAGCTCCTTGTTCTGAGAAGAAAAATGCAACTCTTAGATGCTCAGTGTTTTTATTTTGATTACATTCTGTTAAATTCAGGTAAATCTCTTACCTTCGAGAGTTGTCTCTTCACCCGTCAAAGGGAAACTGTCTCCTTTATCATACTGAGCAAAGACATTGACTTCATAGGTGGTGAGGGGATAAAGATGGGGAAGGACAGCTGTGTTGGTATCGCCGGGCAAAGCCAGGGAAATGTAGTCTCCGGTGACATCTTCCGCCTTGCGGAAACGTAGCAGGTAAGACAAGACATTGGCAAGAGGAGGTACCCAGGTGGCACGGAAGCTTCGGGAGGTAATTTCAGAAAAGCGCAAATCGCTCGGTGGAAGCAAACCTGAAAATCAAAGAGGTAGTCAGGTAGTTAGAGCCTCACCTGCACGTGACTTTTATAAAGCTACTGTAGTTTAACAAATATGGATTTCAAAAGTTGAGATCTTGAAGCACTGGACGGCACACTGGCTGATTGTCGAGTGTTTTGGGCTGCAGCTCTCGGTATCACTCGAGCTCATTCAAGAGGCACGTCCGTGGTTTTTGTGGTATGTTTATTGGCAACTCTGATGAAATGATTCAATTTTGCCATGTCTGACAGCAATTTACAAAATATGTTTCTCTGTTTAGCTTTTCCATGACTGCTCTGGCTATTTGCCACTACGTCAGCGGCTAAAAATGCAGTCACATTTCAGGGTCTAATATCCTGTGGACCAGTGTGAAGGTGCTAACACATGGAAACCATCAGAAAGAGAAGTAAATCTGAGCTCCAGATCATAGTAAAGGAGTTGATCTTCTTCTACTTACTTCTCTTTTTGATGTTGAGCAGCTCCTGTTCAATCCTCAGACAGATGGACTGAGTCAGCTCCTTAGAGATCCTCTGAAAAGCGTCAAAGTCCTCCACCTCATACACATGGGTGTCAGCCGGTGGATTAGCGATGGCCTCCAGCTCTGATCTCACCGCATCCTTCACGCCAACAGCAAATATTTCCACATCAATATTCCTCAGTTTGGTGGCCGCATCCCTAAAAGAGTCTGACGACTTTCCGTCTGTGATCAGGACCATGACGCGGGGGACGTTCTGTCTCGCTCCACGAGCTGGGACGAAGATCTTCTCCCTGACGTAAGTCATGGCCCTGCCGGTGTTAGTGGAACCGCCGCGGTAGGGGAAGGTGCGCACAGCTCTGACGACAGCGTTAATGTCATGGTGAGTGTTGAGGGCAAACTCGGTGTATGTGTCGCGACTGTACTGGACCAAGCTAATCTGGATTTTGTTTGGTCCGATGTCAAAGGAGTTGACCAGAACCTCCAGGAAGGCACGGACTTTTGCAAAGTTTTGTAATCCGATACTGTACGAGCCATCGACCAGCAGGACTACATCGGCCTGCACATCCACTCCCAGTGAGCACTCTTGAAAAAGACAGGAAACCAAGTCACATGACTGCCTGTGATTCATTCACGAGTACATCAAACTTAAAAGCTGACCACACATGACAGCAAACCACCTCACCTGTTGACACCTTGACAGGCTGCGTCTTCTCCAGTTCAACGATGGGTTCACTGGGAGTCAGACCTTTGAGTGCGTACAGGCTGATTTCATACTCGGTCTCGGGGGAAAGGTCACGGACGTTGACGGATGTCTGTCCAGCCCCAATGTACAGCTCTTGGCGTTTCATGCCGGGCAGCATGGGATTGACGGTTAGCTTGTAGCCCGTGATATCACCCAAAGACGGGGCCCACGTCACCCTCATTGACTTGGATGAAACTTCTGTGACCTCCAAGTTGGAGGCTGGCTCCACCACTGTGGGAGGCATCAAAGTAAACAAGATGCTGCACATCAGTATACTGTAACAGCATTTTAGATGAATCCTGCATGGGCATGTATTAAATATCACTTGACTCACTCTCCTCTCCGCTGACCAGAATGTTCAGCTGCTCGTCAACACCGGAGCACACTTGTGTTATGATCTCTTTCTGGACCTCCTGGATCATGTCAAAGTTGGGCACATTGTACACGTGTTTGCTGTGAGGCGTGGAGGCTATTTCCCTGAGCTCATCCTCATCTGCTCCTTTGATACCTGTGAAGGAAAAACAGTAACTCATGTGTTAGGACTGTCTGCTTTACAGATGTGATTTAGGGCATTGCTTATGTTAGGCAATACAACAGTTTGACTTTTACTGGGGCAAAACTGCATCTTAAAACGAGCCATCGATGGAAAATCAAATGGTTTCTGAGAACAGGCAGACTTTCACATGGGAAAGCACAAATCAGAAAGGAAAAAAAAAACTGAATAATAAACCATACCTAGGACAAATATTTCCACTCCAATGTTCCTAAGTCTTCTAGCATGCGCCTCCACTGGGTCTTGGGATTTTCCATCAGTGATGATCATGGCTACCTTTGGAAAAGCTTTCCTGGATCCAGCTGCCTCAGTGAAAATGTTTCTCACCAGGTACTCTATGGCATCGCCTTTAAAAAGAAGTTCATGTGTATTTTTAAGTCCTCGCTCGCAATCAGGTTAAAAAACGCGATTCAAAGCCTCCTGATAAACATCGTACCTGTCATGGTATTTCCTCCTTTATACGGAAGTGAGTTGATAGCTTGGAGCAGGTCTCCTCTCCTGGTGTAACGAGTGAGGGGGAACTCTGTACGAGTGTCTGAGCTGTACTGAACCACCGCCACACGGGTTTTGTCCTCGCCAATGTCAAAGGCCCCTGCCAGCGAGCCGATAAAGCTCCGGATGTGTTTGAAGTTTTCTCTTCCTACACTCCAAGAGCCGTCCACCAGGAAAACCAAGTCGGCTATCGCACTGACCGAACACTCTGAGGACAGACGGCGGACAGGAAAGACCGTCAATCAGGAGAACAGTCGATGAGAGAATGAATAAACACACTTTAACTGATTCGTATTAGGAATGGATTGGCTTTCAACTTTTGGTGAACGATGGGGTTAAAATCTCAGAAAGCAGAAAACTACATTCTTTACATCTCACGGTGATATTTTAAATCATGGCATTTCTTCTGTCCGTCTGAATAAAATAAAATCTTTGACAGGTAGTTGGACGACTGAGAGATGTGCATTCTTGCATCAAAGGAACTCTGAGCCATTGCCAAAAGTGGGCTGGTGCAGTTATTCCAGCAGACTGAGGCAAAAATGTGCCTTTGTAGACTAAATATTCAGCAGAAATTCCACTGGTAATATCTACTTTTAAACACTGAGATCCTCAAGCTTTTAAATCACAGATGCAACAGAACATTTAAGTTGAAATGCTAATTGGCAGGGCTTATGTGGATGGACTTTAATCCTCGCTCCCTGCACTCTCATTGACTCTAAATGCGATTCCTCCTGTCTCACATGAAACATTCAGAAAAAGGCATCTTCAGTCAAAATGCTCTGACTTAATGTTTCAGAGGATCTGCACTCATGGTTGCAGTTTCCAATCATCATATGAGGGAAAAGTGAGCACGTCTGCCCATCAGTCACCACGGACAGTTTGAATAAGCTGAGGAAAGTTTGCAATGGCGACGCTTGATCAAAGCTGAACTCGTACCTCAGACCTGCCTCCTGCTCCTTTCCCCTCCAAAATCGTTCTCCTTAAGGGTTGAAGCTGAGAGCTCAAGGGAGCTTTTCTCTTGCAGCTTCAAGCCTTCCTTTACTTTTTTTTTCTTCCTAATTCTAACCAGGCTGCTGGTTAGAATTAAAGGAACCAATGTGCCTTTCCACTCGCTGCCAAAACCCTGTCTGTCTACCCAGTTAGAACCCAGTAAGATGCCTGACCAAATTATTCCATGGGAAAAATATTATGATGACAGTCAAAAAGGAAAAAATACATTTTAAAAGTTCGGAAAGCCCTGCGAAGGGTCGGGTGTGTTTGGATTTTGGCCGACACTGCAGTAAGCATACTCACTGATTGCATCTGCCTGTGGCCTCCTGACTCGTCCGCTGCTGTTACTGGACTGGACTGAAACACAGGAAACACTCGGTGAGTTAGCGCCGCACATTGAAGCCTCACTGTGTACTTTTTCACAGCGGAAAAAGGCAAGAAAATCAACACATCATAAAAGCAGCTCCGTACGCACACAAACGCTGCATTAACTACAAACAGCGAGCAATTCAAGAGTCGGTAAACAGATGTGATTTTTCCCTTTCCTAGATTTTTTATGGCTGGATGGAAATGCTATTACTTGACTTTTACTAGCATATTATATGATTAAATTCTCTCCGTGTTGCCGAGGGAGTAAATGCTTTGTATCAGTGAACATAATTCAGAGGTTTCAATAGCCAGCAAGGAAAAGTGATTTCCTGATGTCCTGAATTCACATCAGGACACAATAAGAACATTATAGAGCGTAAAAACATACACTTACTTTTTAAAAACCTGTTTTCCACTGAAAAATATGTTTATAAAGCATAATCAACTCACTGGTCAGTTGTCCAAAGATGGGGATGCTCTCCTCTGAGCCATAATAGGAGCTTATTGACACAGAGTAGTCCAAGTCAGGGGTCAGGTCAGTGAGCGATGTCATAGTGGCAGATGCATCTAGGGTAAAGTCTCTGGTCGGTTCATCTATGAGGAGCAAAGCAGGAAGTTAGAAAGCTGCTAGGGTTTCAAAGCGTTTGTAGTGTCAGCACACCAACACACGCACTGACCTCCATCCGGCACTTGCACTTGTATTTTGAAGCCCTCTATCGTTGCCGAGGGTCTCATCCACGACATTTCCACTGTATTCTCATTTAGAATGTGAAATTTCAAGTTTGAGGGCGGCTCCACTGCAAATAAGAGACGAAACGCTGTTAAAACACAAGACGCGTGTGACCGTGGGCGTATTTCTGATCAAATGAAATAAAAGGGCATCTTTGATTAAACATTCACATTAATCCCAACGACAAACACTTCGTGGCTGAAGCGGACTTGTTCGTCGTTGGGGCCAAACACACAACACGTCCCTCTGTGAGGGTGACAGGTGAGCAACACGTGACAATGGAAAAGTGTGAGAAGCCATTTTGGAGCAAAATGGCGCTTGTTTGAGTTGCCCAGCCGAGACGGCCCGGCAACTCAAGCACTGGCATACACGTCAGTCTGTGCACGAATCCACGCAAACGCCACTAAAGTGCAGACACTGAGTGAACCATCCAACACATGCTAAGTGCAGTTACAACGCATGCCCCACATATTAAACTGCCTTTATGATGGAGCCGAGCTCAGAGTAACAAACACAACAGTGACTTCATTCTTAAGTTACCGATTATACAATGGAATCAACGATGCCATGTAGCTGTTGGAGTGACAAAATGAACACCATATGTTATATACACAACGTATATAAACATATCTGAGGGACAAAAAAAAATACTTTGTTTATTTGCTTACGACTCTTTACAAAAGCGTGTGGCACACATCCATTGCAAACCTTTCAAAAAGAATACACAATTCGTCACCGGCGACTCTTGTGTACTTTTTCCAGCAGCAGCATAAATGCACAAGAAGGTGTGAGAGAACAAGACTTCCTCAGACAACCAAATGTGCTTTTACAGAGAAAGGTGTACATGTAAAATAAATATGAGAAGACATATACAGTGTGAGAAGACCGCAGGCCTTTACATGGAGCTGACTTGATGACAACATCATGCAGTGTGTACATGAGAAAGTTGTTTGACTCAACAACTTTGACCGGCTGGACATTAGTTTCCATGTACAGAGACAGAGATGACAAACATATTTTAGAATGATATTCTTTCTTACGTCTTTAGGCTGCAGGCAGGCAGAGTGTTAACGTTTGAGTACGTGAGTACCACACATGCATTAAAGTCACATCAGAGTATTTCAGGAACTAGCAGCAAACTTCTGACTGCGCTTCTGTCAACCAGGTTAACCACTGTTAGAGTCGGGTCACGGTATGGGTGTTAGTTCATATTTTGTGAGCTCATCTTTCAGTTACTTCTCATGTAATCATGCAGCTCTGAAAGTCTTTTCACTCAGTAAATTAGTGTCAACAACACAAAACTCGAGCAATTAATCAAATTAATTGCCGTGAGGTTAATGAGGTTAGCGCAACCAATCTTACGTGGTCCTCTGGTGCGGGTCCTCGTTTGTCCGTGTAGTGGCGGGGACGCGAACATGCATAAGATGCCACGGCATGCGGTACTGGGTGCATGCTTCATAAGAATATCATTGTAAAATATACTATGAGGAGGAAGCCATAGCTTGGGACACACTGAGTGCACAGGCAGATGACAAAGAGGAGCCCACCAAATATTTAAAAACTGGCATTGGAGGATCACCAACCTGGCATCTCAACTCAAGGAGCCCCGGTGGACCATGTTGCCCCTGATTTCTCCACGAGTACTCATCTCCAACACCAAAACGGTACGGGTGTATAGTGTGTGTTGGTACTTGGGTGTGGATGAGTTGGGGAGGGGTAGTGAGTAGCACAGCGTGGACGATGAGTGGAAAATTCAGCTGCAGGATGCGCCTGCCGCTCCCACGTTTGTTCATGGCGAGCTTGTCTGAGCATCTTGTTTTGATTTGCTACAATTCCTTTCACCGCATGTCTGTCTGCTCTAAAAAAATGTAGCTGAGGAACAAATGTGGTTTTGTCAAACTAATCGCGGGTAGGTTATTTGGACTTTGCGGTTGTGTTTGTTATATGGACGTCTGTCCCATCAGCTCATAATAAAGGACACTTCTGTCTTCCAGGGGCCAGAATCTGGCTCCCGTTGTGTTACCTCAGTCTCCAGCAGTCAGCCAGCCAACCAGCTATCCTGACCTGAGCTGCTGCCAATAGGAGAGACCAAGAAGAGGAGGAAAGAACACTGACTCTCCCAAAGAGGCAGGACAGATGCCAAAGTAATTCCACAGCCTGTGCTGACATTAAACATTACTGCATATTAACTTTCCATATGTCCTGCAACTCAGCATTTTCACAAATGCCCGCAAAGAAGCTCGAGAAAGGCTCTTTGTCTTTGAGCTGTCTGAGGATTAATTGGCTATTCTCCTATTTCATCTTTCCACTCGGTTAGCGGAGATACCCGAGCGCAGACTCCTCTGCCGTGCGAGAGCAGGATTTCATACCCCCTCTCTATGTGTCATTATTTTGGACTGAGATGTTTGAATATTTAATTACATTAAGTCATTTTCTGTCAGAACTACTCCTGCTACAACCGATTCCTAACCGTTGATGATGTTTTACATCATGTCGCATGTGGAGCGAAATCATTTAGTTTCTACTGAAACTGTAACGTAGAAGCGTGAAATCAGTGTTGGGAAGGAAAAAGCCAGACACTCGAGTTTTAATCACTTGCATTTTTCTTGCACAGATCCACTTCTGTCCACTAAATGACTCTACTCCAGTACTGATGCACTTTTCACATTTCTATTTATTATTAAAACTGAAATGACTGTATTCTACTTTATCTTTTGTGCTTTTGCTGTCATGCACAATAATCTAATGTTTTAACAGCTGTTAGAACCACTGCAAAAGAAATTTGCATATGTTTTAGGATCTTTCTGCACCTTTAGTGTAATGATGATAACATTTATGTAAGCCAGATTAATCGGTGCGTAACTACCTGGTTTGGGCCATCTTCCCATTTTTGCTTTGGAAAAAGTGTAAAACGGAAATAGCAAAAACTGTGCTAAAACATTTATAGGGAAACATTAACCACAAAATGCCTTTTGTTACACTTGTAGTCTGTGCCTCGCTGTTTAATACATTCAGTTAGAAACTGGAAATTAAATAAACTTTCGTGTGCACGGTTTCTCACATGTGCCAAATGTGGATGAGAAACTTGCTCGTGCATTATTGGTTTAAAACTCCTAAATTACAGTTTAATTCCAAGTGAGTGGGATCTGGATTTGGAGTTCACATCAAAGCAAACAATGAGTCCTGATAGATACATTGGGAAAATATGCCACTACTGAGGAATAAAAGCATGACAGACATCAAGGAATCAGTCACATAGTCAACATATCATACATATGAAATAAGATTAACTTTATTCAGTCAGTACAAACAGTTCATGTTTGGTTGTGATGAATCGCTCACATTAATTCCAGTAGCTTCAATAAGGAGTGGAGATAAGAGGTAAAAATAGAAAAGGAGGAGATAAAGACTGGACAGAGTTGAATAGTGTGTGTGGGGAGAGTGAGGCCAGATGCTTTGTATTTACCTTGAGCATCTATGGAGGACAACAGGGCCGCCAGGAAGGCAGCCGTGGCCAGAGACAGCCCTATCTTCATGTTTGGCTCTAAAGGGTCAGCAGCGCATCAAAAAGTCTGCAGACAACAACAAAAAAGGACATTTGCACATCTCAGCTCACTTTTACACTGTGGTGTAAAGGCATCAGCTTTACACCTAACGTAGAGCTGCGTCTAAAGCGTGACCTGAGAGCCTTTACAATTAGACAGCGTGCACGCAGTTCTCCCTGGATCGTGTTTCTTTGAATATAAATCTAGATAAATAACTTTAATTAGTCAGTCATCGCTTTCAGTCCCGACACAAAAAAAACTGCTGGATCCACCTAGACTCCTTTACACAACCAACCACACCTTGCTGCCTTCAGTTGACTCCCATGGCCTGAGGGAGCACTTTTCTTACCACTGAATGAAGCTCTGCAGTTATTCAGTAATAAGAGAATGAAAGAAATATCCAACACATGCAATTCAGTTTTGATTTTCCAGTGCATAAACTGGAAAATGGATGCGTTTCTGGTTGTTTGCTGACTTTGGCAGCTTGCTGTGCGGATCATTACATCCAGCATAGACTCACTGGTTCTCGTTCACATAACACCTACGGGGATGAAGACTGGATGATTAATTTTAAATCATGCTTTTTATTTGTTTTTGTTTCTAATGTCTCTGTAAAGCACTTTGAATCACCTTGTTGTTGAATTGTGCTATACAAATAAACTTGCCTTGCCTTGGAGGACCTCATAGTATCACTAAGTCTGTGATATCACGGGCTACTCTGTGATGATTCATTTTCATGTATATGAAAATATATTACTCCTCTATCCTTCCCTAAATCTTCACTATGATCCTAAGGGTTCCCTTGGGAAAAGAGAAAAAAAAAAAAATCACAGAAGCAAAAATTTGTTTTTAATACATTCATTTCCTGTTGCAGATTTACTTGGATGTGATTAATTTGCATTTTTGACATTATTTTATTATTATAAACTCATGAGTCGCCCTCACACGGGACACTTCAGGCTGAACTCGAGTTCTTTAAACTTAACCGCAGGCTGTGCGCTCCGCCTGGTGCACATGTGAGGACACTGCAGCCCTGGATCCAATCGGATATCTTGGATCATATAAAACACAAATATTAGGCTAAATCTAAGTTACTACAGGCTTACCTGCCTCTCGCGGTGGCTGCATTTAAATCTGTTCAGCTCAACAACAAAAAAAATCGAGCTCTTATCTTAAATCTTCGAATCTCAGATCAACAACTCATTTCAAACTTCTATAATTTGCTTTAAGAGCATTCAGCTTGGTTTGGTGATCAAAGCGCATTCAATTGAAAAAGTGTGAATAAAAAATTTAAATATCGTATCGAAATTTTGTGAGGAAAAATAAAAGTTGATCTTTATAACGTAATTGTTAGAAATAAAAGTTTGTCTACTCACCTACTGAAGTTCCCCCAAAATTCTGAACGGACCAAACGTGAGCGCAGCCCGCTTGAAGCCTCCCCCCTCAGGAAAGTAAGAAATTTCAGGAGCTGCTCCTGGACCCCCTTTCCTCTCTCTCTAGCTACTGGAAGCTCCACCAGCAGATGTCCAAGAAAGGAAAGCCTCTTTCCAAGTGGGAAGAATCTTTCCACCATCGGCTACTTAATAAGGGGGGAGTTCCCAGCTCTCAATTTACCATCATATGGGCTTCTTACGAAAGCTCCGTCCTTCACTTGATGTATGTCCCCCGCTAAGACCGACCGGGTGTTCGGAAATTACATTTTTCCCAGCATTCGTTCGGTCTGGCGACGAGTTTCCAGCGCCAATTGTGACTTCACAGCAGGGGCACCTTTGGCCAGAGCGCACCGAGGGGAACTTTCTTATTTGCGCAATGAGCAACTTTATCCAGCTTATTTACACAGATGTCAGCTGAAATTAAAACTTCACCTTTTCATTTATAAACAATAATTTTTTTGTTGTCATTCTCCCCATAATGCGCTCAAGATGCTTAAAGAAACAAAAGCGAAATCACATCAGTCCGTTTGTCTTTCAAGTTTATTTAAACTATAAAGGACTGAGTTTAGTTGGCTTTTATTGGGGAAGCCCTGGATTTTGAGCAGCAGCTGCTCCTGAAACTGAGTCGAAGGTTTATGGCGCCCTCTAGTGGTCATACTAGAGATAGACAGCAGCTACTGGCTTGGGAAAGAAGTCTAAAACAAGGGTGTCAAACTCCAGGCCTCGAAGGCCGGTTTTAGATCTCACCCTGGGTCAACACACCTGAATCTAATGATTAGGTCATCAGCAGCCCTCTGGAGAACTTCAAGACATGCCGAGGAGGTCATTTAGCCATTTAAATCAGCTGTGTTGGATCAAGGACACATCTAAAACCTGCAGGACACCGGGAAATTCTTGGGATATTTTCCCATAGAATAAATGATTTTGTAGGTTTTAATTAAAAATACCAACATTCCTTTAAAAAGAGAGCTGTGATTTATCTGCACAATAAATAAGCAGTGATCTCAAGCATCTGATACTGAACTTTTACAGAGTTACACCATGAGACAAACACCCAGGAGGGTGCTATAACAGTGATCAGACAAGAGACAAGAGGATGCAAAGGGGTCTGCATGGGATCCTACAGCCATGTTGGTGTAATTAACTGGGAATGCTTTTTATTGATCTTGTTTCACTGTGGCTTCCTGGGCATCACAGCACTAACAGCTCAACATATCCACTCCTTGTGAGGAGATCAAACAAGAATTACAGATGTAACCGAGATACAACACAAGTTAATAATCTAGACTTTAAACAGCCTCGATGATGCATCGTCAAATTACAGGCATTTATCTTTAGAAGACAGTTTGGGTTAAAACGCTGGGGTCGGGACGCGGGCGTGTTTTATCCAAAACACAGAGTGAGACATCTGAAATTAGCCTGACTCATCAAATCTCAGACGAGAGCTGACATACCAAACACACTGAGACTTATTGCGGCTCTGTGGAGCGGAGCGTCCTTTGACCCACCCTTCAGATGATGATGGGCATGCTGTTGTCCTCCTGATCAAAGAGGGGGAGGAATGAAAGCACATTATTGCTTCAAAGGCTTCAGTTTCTGTGTTCATGCATCTAAAAAAAAACAAAGAAATAATATAAAAATGATTTGAGCAAATTTCTCCCAACAAGAATGTCTAAAGTTTGCTTGCAAAGAGCTCGACTCTGGTTAACCACAGCAATCAAATGATGTGCTGGAACAGTGTTTGTTTTGGGCTCCAGATTTCTAGTATTATGGAAGATCAGCAAAGCCTGGCACACTCTGAATGTTGACTTTGCAAGATTTTTTACTTGCAGCACACAAGAATAACTACTAAAGCCCAGCTCCCCTACAGGCGGAGATCTTTCAATAATGCAGCAGGTATCTCACATATTTATCCTCCAGGCTACAAAAACGTCAAGGTTCTGTCTCCAGAACCTGCAAATCCAAAGAGACCCTTTCATTTTACTGTAACTCACTGAGAAATACAGCCTGTTATCCTGTACCTCCATCTAAAGATTCACATAAAGTAAAAACAATATTTCAAGCAAACATTTGCTTGTAATTTACTTATAATAAGCTTTAAGACGCCACACTGCTGGAGGAGTCTTGTGATCACAATGATGCACAAAACAGCAGCGTTGGTCAAAAGTGAACCGACAAGAAACAACTTCACTTCAAATCATCCCAAAACCACACAATAATACTGAAAGATCTTCACCTTTTCTGCTTCTGTGCTCTGTCTGTCTGTGGGAACCACCGGACCTACAATTAGGCCCTTAAAGGCTGATAAAGCCAAATGGCGACACCTGCTGGTCAGCCCTGTCCGTTGCAGTGAGTTCAGTTAAAAGATGAATTCAATGGTATATACCAGGTTTAGGCAATGCCAGGCCCCGAAGGCCGGTGTCCTGCAGGTTTTAGATCTCACCCTGGGTCAACACACCTGAATCAAATGATTAGTTCATTACCAGGCCTCTGGAGAACTGCAAGACATGTTGAGGTCGTCATATAGCCATTTGAATCAGCTGTGTTTGATCAAGGACACATCTAAAACCTGCAGGACACCGGCACTCGAGGCCTGGAGTTGCCTACCCCTGGTATATACAGTCCATAATTCATATAACGTTAATTAGGCATGATCTAATTACTGATAAAAGTCTTCTTAACAAAAGTTAGCTCCCCATTTTCCCCAGTTCCCAGAGATTATCAGCATGGTGTGTTATTGATGATCGTCTTTGTTGTGTATTTCAGTGTCTGAGACAGATTTCATTTAACGTTCTGATGATGATGATGTAATCAGCTGGTAAGACGGGCGCGACTGAATCCAGAGCAGTGAGAGGAGCACAGAAGCATTAAGAGTAGGAGAGTGTATAAGAGACACATTAAACACAACCTCCTCCTTACCTGGATAAGTGGTGCAGTCCACACAGGTGAGGCTTTAAGTACAAGGACTGTTTTTTTACATTACATTTTACAACATCACACCATTAAGCATTAGTAAGGTATGAGATAATGTCACAGTAGCATGGATAATGGAAGCAGTGGGAGTTCTACCATTATAATCACAAATGACAGCGATACATTGACCAAGTTCTTTAATTGGACCCTACAAACCTTATAAAAAGCCAAGGAGCTCAAATTGAAAGTTTTAACAGCATAAAAAAACCAAGAACAGTCCAGAAGGGCGAAACAAGGGGGAACCGAACAAACGGGACACTTTTAAAGTGCATATCGTTTGGTCAACATTAACCAATCAGACGATTTCACACTCTGGCCGAACCACTAACAAACAATAAATTAAGAATTCCTGTGCTCCACCCACCCAGAGACACCACCTTTGAATTAGGAATACTGTATAAAGTAAGTTTTATGAGTGATAAATAAAAGACTGGCTCCTCGGTCACAGTGGAGGGCAGAAAAGCATATTTCTGTTATTACTTCTTATTAATGCTTTATGACTCTTGAATATCAGTATTTATCCAAGCAATCATAATCACCTTCAGTATTCAAGGTAATCCCAGAACCCACAGAGGTATGTCAACGAAGTGTTACGGTACATTCATCAGCAGGACATATAACTTTACATAATATGGACAAAAACTTGCATTAAAATTACATACATCCTTCAATAATTAAGCCATTCGCAAAGCACTGCTAAAATGAAACAGGTACTTTGATAATGTTCAGATAAATAAAAGACTGCAAACCTGAAGACAAAAAAAAAAGACATTCTCAGCAAATCGGCCTGAAGCTATATACACAGAGACACACGGAGACGCCTCGCTACGCTTAAACACAGCTTTGATGAGAAACTGGAGACGCTACCGCACGACAGCCTGGTACGGCGTACGCACTCGTGCATGCAGAGGCCCGAGCGTGGAACGCGCCGTTTAGCTTGGGATATCCGCACTGGTGTTGCGGTTGTCGTATTTGTGGTGGATGATGAGCAGAACCACACCCAGGAAGAAGCAGATGGAGCCCACGGTGATGTAGGCGATGCCCAGGAAGGGGTTCTTTCCTCCCATCCAGGAGATGGTGCTCAGGATCATCCGCTTGCGACCATCAAAACTGAGTACGGGGTAATCTGATTACATGCGGTTAAAGAGAAACGACAGAGCGCGCGCACACACACGAACAACGATACACCCTTAATCTACTGAGATTCGAGAAACCAGAAAAATGATCTTTTTAAATATCTTTACACTCAATGGACACTTTATTAGGTACGCCTTGCTGTTGTCTTCACAACAGACTTAATGGCACAGTTTCAACAAGGTGCTGGGAACATTTTGATTTTGGAGATAAGGACAAACTCCTGTTTCACCACATCCCAAAAGTGTCTCTATTGCTTTAAATCCATTGACTTTGCAGGGCATTTGAGTGCACTGAACTCTTTATCACATTCAAGGAACCAACTTTGTGACATGGCGCGTTATCCTGCTGTAAGGGCCAACAGAAGATGGATACACTGTGGCCATAAAGGAATATAAAATAATCTATTTGTGGCCCAGAGTGGATACTTGAGTATATGTAGATGTGTTTAAAATATTTATATCTGCACACCTCTTGAATCAAAAGCTTCTCCGTGTGCTAATCAAAGAAGCAGAGATACTGCAAGTAAAGACCGTCTGATCTGTTAAGCTTTATAAGACACAAAAAACTCACGCTAGCCTGTTCAAAGCAGCATGTCTAACTCTAGTAATGAGATTACTGGAATGTAAAGGATACTGTAGGTGATGTTCAACATATAATTCCCGTTGGGGAGAGTTGGGGTGGTGCCAGACTTCTTCTGGATGATGCGATAGAGCTTCCGAAAGGTGGGCAATGCAGCCGTGCGCATCCACACGATGAAGTCCTCATTGATAAAGCCATTGTTATCAGGATCTGACGGGTCCAGCTCGTACACCGGCTTCGCCCAGTTCACCGGCTTCGCTGTGTCTGAGAGAGATGAAGACAAAACCCAGCTGGTCATTGCAACTCGAACCTGCGAGCCTACAGGGTAGGGATGCACCGATACCACTTTTTTGGAAACGAGTACGAGTACTTGCATTTCAGTACTCGCCGATACCGAGTACTGAATAAAAACATGATATAAATTTACAGGTAACAGCTTTAGTCCTATAATTTAACAAAAAATAAAACAAGGGACTGGCTTGGAATTAAGAATTATTATTTAAAATGAAAAGCATGTTGTATGAAACATATTACAGAATAAATAATTATGAAAAAAATATTTAAACAGTGACAGTGCAACTCACTCACTCGGCCCTTGTGATTAACCCCTTACATGCCGCTCAAACATAGACAGGTCTCAGACCGTGGTATCGGTCCCCGGTATCGGGGGACTTTTAACGAGTACTTTAGAAAATGTGGTATCGAGGCCAATACCAGATACCGGTATCGGTGCATCCCTACTACAGGGGCCTGTGAACTGTGTGCAGATGTCACCTCGGAAAGCTAAAGTCAGGTTGCTGTTTCCAGCAGGATTCCTGAATTTCACATGCTTGTCCGTCCACCACGCAATGCCTTTTTTTACCAGAGGAACTTCAATTTTGCTGTTGTTGGAATCGACGTAGTACAGCACCAGAGTGTCTGAAACACATAATCAGTATATTCAGTACAGATATCAGGCTCTACAAAGCTTTAACACAGCAGTTTTAAACTGTAGATAAGACTCCAGTTAAGCTAAACAGCTGAGAGAGGGAAAGTGAAGTTTTTCAACACACTCACCATTGAAAAGGCTGTTAGCTATGGCCCCACACGGAGCAATGGACACATCTCCGCTCTTACGGTACGGCTCACACTCCTTGCTGGGATCCTGGAAAAAGGACATAATGTTCACCTGATGGAAGAAACATTCACTGGATTCTCTGAATTATCTATAGGCACAAAAAGTACAGCAGCATACCGTCAGAGCAGACAGGTCACCGTTCAGCTGTCTGTCATCTCTGGACTTCACATAGCGTCTGTGGTTCTGGTAGAAGTTGGACAAGCCGTAGTACATGAAGACGTTGCTCTGTACGAGAGAAAAGACGGCATCGCTGACAGAATTAGGAATCAGTAACGACCAGGATGAATGAGCAGCTTTTCCGTGACAGGGTCTTACACACAATCTCTATGATCAACATAAATCATCAAGAAAATCATCAAGATTAAAAGATTCCCCTTCGGAAAACAGTGATGGAAATTCATTTGAACTCACTGGTTACTGGGACTGGGAGATAAAACCAAATCCAATGATATCCATGCATATTTAAAAATAAATAATACATTTGTAAAAAGGTTAACAACATAGAGGGGCTTTGTTTAATGTGGGACATGCGTCTTCTTGCCAGTCTGTGCCTTCATAAAAGGCTGTGGTGCTTGATCAGGTAGTGATGTTTCTCCCACAGCGTTACGGCACCGGTGTCATCTTTGTTTCGAGCAATCAGGCCAGTTTTACAAACTGCTTTTTGTGCGCACCATCACAGCTCACCTGGTTGAGTTAGCAACCCATATACCACAGGCTGGAGTCCTTACTGCAGGGGCCTGGGTTTGAGTCCGCGCAGGTTTATTTGAACCATTTCATTCCTGCTCGCTCTCCCTATTTTCTCTGCTGTCTGTTAAATGAGGACTAAAAAGCCCTAAAGTAAATTTTAAATAACCTCATTTTATACCTGTATAAAATGTTTTATACAGGTATAAAATACCTGTATACCTACTCCAACCAGAGACAATAACAGGTGCTGGAAATCTACAAGGAATATAAAAATAACATGGTACAACGCAATAGTGCTGCTGCAAAACGACAAGAGAGCAGCACTCCAGAAAATCATTAATCTTGCACATTCATAAGCGTTTGATTTCAGTATGAAGAGAACGCTGAAATAAACATTTAAAGCCCAGCTCATTTATTTTGTTGATCAGTGCTGCTGTTCGTTTCTACACAACTCACTTCATCAGCTTTGTTAAACTGAAAGAGCACATGATTCCATTTTCTGTTGAACGTGAATAACTTTGTTGACAAAAATACTTCACCTTCAGGTGATTCACTGTTCAGGATGCAGTGTACTTAATACAAATACTTCTTCTGCTTCTCAGAAAAGAAGCACGCAAACATTTTAATTAAAAAAAAAATGCTATTTTACAAGCTAAATGCAAGCTGTTAAATGAGACGAGTGCAGACGAGCAACTGAGAGCTTTTTATAAATAATCAATGAAGCCTTCTGAAAGCTGCAGAGCATATTTTAAACCTACAACAATCAATAGTAAAGCAGCCTCTAAACAAACCTTGAGTGTTTTTTGTTTGTACTCAAAATAGATCTTAATGGACAATTATTGTTAGGATTGCACAAGCAGCACTCTCCGTCCTGCAGGTAAATGCATGCATTATTCATTAACTTCCAATGCCTGGAAGCTGGTGGGGGATCTGAGCTCACCTCAAATGGCTGGAGCAAAGTGAAGTTGACGGTGCAGACACAGGGCTCTGTGGTGTTCCAGGTGAAGTTCTTTGCACAGTTGTAGCACGGGCTGTCACTGCTCACACCAGTGTAGTCGATCTGAAGCAAAGAGGAAATAAACTGATGTTGAAATACACTCAGTGCTCCGTCTATTCAGTGCAGCAACATGACTAGAAGAAGGTACAGACTTGAATCAAATACAGGAACACTTTGTTTAATGCACAGGCAGCAATCACTTATGATCACAGCAGCCCTCAAAGGCCCACTGCGAGGCAGGAACCCCGGACACATCCTGTGTTTCTTACCTTCTAGTCCAGCTTTGTTTAGACTGTTTTGAAGCCATGTGAAAGCCACTTTAGAGGCTGTGGTTTGTGGTGCTGTTAAACCACACTGCCCAAACTATGATCAGCCACACTGATATAAGCCGTGATTCTGATCACTTTCTAGCCTCAATATTAAATATGTGGTGCCGACTCCCCATGTCTCTGATGTTTTTACCATCTAATATCGACCTTTGATACAAGTGTGTAGCAACCACATTTAAAAGTAACGTCGAATGAATGCGCTTCAAACTGAACTTCAACACTATGTTGTTCATCTTTACAATTAACATTGTTAACATTGGCGTGACGTAAAGAAGCTACGTCACTTATCGAAGAACCACTTATTCCTGTTTAGTGAGCCTCCTTCAGCAGGTTTACTGTGTGTATAAACGGTGTGTAGCTACACCGGGCTGTGTAGGAGAACCGAGAAGAAGCCAGAGTCGGTTAAAGGCGGACAGGAGCGCGACTGTACCTCAAACTCTTTGATGTTGTTCGATGTGACGTACAGGCCGATGCCGATGGGGATAAAGATGAGCCCAATGACGAAAAAAGCCGGCAGCACACTGCCTGCAGTGAGGATGGGCTGCCAGGCTGGAAGTCTCTGCTGTTTGAACGCCGTGTTGTCCGGTTTCTTATTTTTCGAAAGGCCAGTGCCGCTCGAAGCGCCGGAGTGGTGTCCGTCCTCTTCCTTAGCGTTGTAGCTCGACGCCATCATGGCTGCGGTCAGCTTCGAGTTAAATAATCCTCTCTGACAGACAGCCGAGCTGCTCCGTTAATCCCACACGTCAAGTAAGACACAGAGCGGTTAGGCAAAGGGTAAAACTGTGAGCGAAGTGAACTTTACCCCCAGTCTAATGAAAATATCTGCTCATTGTAGCGCTGACTTCTTGTTTGCCTTCAACTGCGGTTCTCTCTCCAGAAGAAGAAGCCGGAAGCTTTCGAACCAATAGCAAGAAGTAGCGTAGTAGTGACATCATCGCAAACATTAGGGTAACGCCCCTTTGTCACTGACAGCTGATAGTACCTGTAGGTGTCTGTGCTCGGGTTTTAACGAGAAGGCTCTACATGTTTGACTGTTTTTAACCTTTTTTCTCTGTCCTCTGTCCCTAGAATCCTCCTCAGTTACACCAAACCTCTGCACGTCCTCCTTCACTACATCCTTGAAGCTTCTTTGTTGTCTTCTTCCTTTCTTCATACCTGATAGCTCCATATTTACCATCCTTTGTCCAGTGTCTCCTCTGTCCAAGCTATCTCAACCTCACCTCTCTAACCTCACTTCCTGGTCACTCCCAATGAAAACCTTCAAAATCTTCAGTGTCACCATCTCCAAACCATGCATCACAGCAGGTCTCACTGCCATCTTGTAAACTTTCCCTTTCCCTCTTGCTGCTATCCTTTTGTCACAAATCACCCCTGGCAGTGCTTTCCGGATGATCTGATATCATCGTGTTGGTGTTGTTCCCACATCATCATAATAAATGTTGTTCCGGGTTTCTCCTTCACCTCTCTTTGGATGCTTGACCCCAGGTGTTTAAGCACATCTACCTTCACGACCTCTGCTTCTTGCACCGTCACTGTCTCATTGTTTTCTTTGTCTGGCCTCGTGCACATTGCTTTTTAAAGATTTCTGTTTATATTACAGGAATCAACCAGAATATTTGTTATTCCAAAAATATTTACGTAAAGCACAGGATATGAATTTTTTCATTTCCCTCAATCCTTGGATGCAGGCCCGGGCAAGAAGCACTGGTTGTCACAACTGCAGGTACACAGATGAGTTAACATAAGTGTCTGCATAAATGATCACACCACACTTTGCTCTAATATCACTTTTATTTACAATATTTTCAATACAAATCCTTTAGAAATGCACCAAATTTTCACATAATTGTGTACTTTTTGTGTCTAATATAAAACAAATAAACTCATTATAGATTAAATATCCACCCCAAGAAAGAAGCCATTGATAGCAGCAGAGTCTTACCCAAATGCCCATCACAACACACTGTAAAAAACAACAAAACAAATCATGGATGTTTCAGTCTAAATGGCAGAAATGCAAATAAGAAGTAAAGAAGTAGAAAATACCTTATAAAAAGTATAAAATCAGTCTCCTGCTTAATAATAATAATAAAGAAATGCCTTGTAAACTATAGTTGAGTTGTACTCAAACACCACAGCTTTTACTATGAATCTCTCTGAAGCACCATGTAGATACGTTTGGTACTGTGTCTCTCAGGCTTTTCCTCCATTCTGTAAAGTACTGCTATTCACGCTGGATTTCTTAACTTCTATCCTCATAGACTGACTCTCAGCCCGCGACTCCAGTTTCACTCCACCGGAGACCCCCAGGGATCCCAGCGCAGCCTTTCCCGTCTTCAGGCTCTTGGACATTGGGATGCGGGTCAGCCCTGAGCGCGGTGGCTGGGCATCGTGCCCGGTCTGTTTGACAATAGAGAGAGAGTACAGTTTCTCAGGCAGGAGAATGAAAACAGTTGAGCCACACCGACACTAAGTTATGGATTCATGGTAAAAATCATGCAGGAAACAGGAATTGTAAATTAGTGCAATGTAACTGATCTTATGTGCTAAAAGAGCAGCACAAATGAGAAATGTAAACATTTATTTTTCACTGAGCGAGCGAGTGCTTGTCCAGGCCAGGTTTCAGTACGCTGCTGACGGTGCCAAGCTGTTTTGTGTCAGCCAGAGCGCGGAGGGCCCCGAGCCACGGCTGTTTGTGAATGTAAACAGTAAACACAGTGTAACAACTATAAATTACAGCCTGATTAAAGCAGGGTGGCAAAATTCCACCTCATTATCTCTGCTGCTCTCAGACCTGCACATGGCCCCGTTTCTGTCACACTACCCATCGGATCCACAAAGAGCAGAGTAAAAGGGGTCCCGGGAAACACCACACACAGTGCTGCATTATCTCTCATCTCCAGAGATGTGAAAAGAAGCTCATGGTGAACTTAGGAAACCGCTATCAGCTTGAGTGTTCCTATCAACTCTTTGATCCAAAAATGTAAAAGAAAATGAAGAAGGTAAGGAAAAGAGATGATCCAACTTAAAGAAAACAGGAATTATCCAAAGCTGGATGAAGGAAAACTTACCATGCCTTGTGTCGTTCTGGAAGAGGAGGACGTAACAGGAGAAATTGTAATGCTGCTCATCACTTTGCTCTGCGTGCTCCTGGTAGTAGTGGTGGTGATTTGACGAGGCGAGCGCAAAACTGTCCCAGTCGATAAGGTCATTTCCTTGCTCTCTGTGACAGCAGCCACCGGCCTGACGACCATCTTTGGGGCGATGTTGTTGCCTAGATGAATGTGGATCTTGCTATCGTCAGTCGTGGTGATGATACTCGTGTTGCCGTGACCCTTTCGTACAGGCGATGGGACCATCTGCTTCTCGGGGGTAACCTTGAACACGGCTCGGCCCATGGTCATCTCCTGAGGTTCTGGGGAGGCAGATGCTTCGCACGCTACAGCTGTGCTCACTGTCATGATGGAGACAGGGGACAAGGGTCTTCCTGAGTTAGTGGAGGAGGTTCGGCTGGTTTCTGGAGACTTGGCTCTAGATATAGCTGTGATAGTGACTGGAGCCTTGGCCCTTTCGGGGCCCTGAGACACAGCGGGGGACTTTCTCCGCTGGGTCGGAGCAGTGCCGGTGGGAATGATGGTGATTCTGGATTTGGGTTGAGATGGATTGGGGCTGAGGGGAGCGGAACTAGAGAAAACGTCCCCAGCAGTCGGGCTTCTGATTTCAAGAGTTGCCATGTTGTTTTGGTGATCTGGTGTCACTCGGATGTGGAAAGGCTGACCTGGCTTCTGGGGCATGGTCAGCTCAGAGGAGAAGCTCTCTCCATTGTGCAGTGGCTTCTCCAGGTGGGTCTCTTGAGGGCTGTTGTCCTTTCTTCTCATCCAGGGAATCCAAGATCTCTTGATACCTAAATCACTGCCAGATGAAGGTGAACGCTCAACAGCACTGCCTTTCTCTGCTGGCTTCTTCAGGCACTTCTGTCTTAAGTTGTTCATAATGTGGTTCTCTTCTTGAACAGACTTTCTTATAAAGCCAGCCGGGGTATCCTCCTCTGCTGGCTCGGAGGACGACGCTTCTGTCTGCACGCCAGTGGAGGTCACCGCCACGTCCACTATTCTTCTCCCATTCAAGCTGGGTCGCAGCGCTCGACTTTGACGCTTAGCCATCTCCAGTTCTTTGGTGAGATGGAAAACTTCAGTGCTCATGTTCTTGGCTTTCTCTTCTTCTTCCAAGAACCTCTGCTGCAGGACGGAGAAGTCCACTTGGAGCTGAGAAAGCTGGTCTTCTTTGTGCATGAGTTCGTGGATCTTCTCCTTGAGCGCTACCACGTCACCTTGCAGTTCCCTGGTTCTGGCCTCCTCTCTCTTGCAACGTTGACGCAGATCTTCCTCCTGGCTTTCCTCCTCTCCTTTCTCGATTGCTTTATTCCGTGCTATCTGAGTCCGCATTTCCTCCACCTGCTGGGACAGAATGTTGGCTTTGTCCTGTTCACTCATGAACTTTTTCTCCAACATGTCGTACTGATCCTCTGTCTTGAGAAGATCTCCCTCTACCACTTCGAGCTGTTTGAGACGGTTTTTCAGGCGCTCAATTTCAAACGTCAGCTCCTTAACTTTGTTGTCATCTCTGATGATGGGCTCAGATGTTCTCTGCATGTCACATTTCACTGAATTCTTTCCAGAAAGTTTTTCTGCTTGCTCAAATCCATCTAACTTCTTTTTCATTTGGTTGACTTTAGAGCTAAGGTCCTTAGTTTTATCAATTTCATAAGCTAGCTTAGTGCTAAGCTCGCCCTTTTCATTCGTTAAAGTCTCTATTTTGGTTTCCATCTCTGATTTCAATTTTAGGAGCTTTTTGCTTTCTTCTATCAGCTTCTCTGTCACTTCCATAACTTTATTCTGCTCAGCTTTGACCAGGTTGCTTAAATCGTCCTTTTTCTCCTCACATGACTTCACTGTTTCCATCAGGGTCTTTCGTTCTTCCATCAATGCGACGGTCAGTGATTTAAGCTTACTGAGGTCATCCTTAAGGCTCAGCTCAGACTTTTCCAGCTTTATCTCAGATGACTCGAGCTCTTTCATACGAATCTTGAGAGCTACAACTTCGTCTGAAAGCTCTTTGGTCAGGCCCTTCTCTTTTTCTAGAGCACCGTGTAACTGTGCACACTCGGCTTTGCTAACGCTAAATGCTCCCTCGAGTTTTTCCAATGCCATGATTCTTTTTTGGAGCTTCTCCACTTCCAGTCTGAGGTCTTTACTCTTATTGTCCTCCTCTTGTAGCCTCTTCCGTAGCTCCTTACACTGATTTTCTGTTTTAGTAATCTCCTCATCCTTTCCTTCCATCTCCAGCACTCGTTTTCTCAAGTTCTCTAATTCAGCAATCAGGTTTGAGTTGTCACACTCCCCCCTGCTGATCTTCTCCCTTAGCTCATGCAGTTCCTCCTCAGATCTCCTCAGTGCTCTGTTGCTTTCCTGTAGCTCCGCAACCTCATTCGTGAGGCCTGAAAGTTTTGTATTTAGTTGACGATTGAGAAGCTCCTGACCGGCTAGCTTGGCACTCATCTCTTCGTGTTGTTGCTTGAGCTTGTCGGCTTTCTCTTTAAGCTCGGCCTCGAGGCTCAGCACCCTGTGTCCATCTTCCTGAGCACGCTGCCTGGCTTCACTTAGAGCCTGCTCACGCTGCTGCAGCTGCTGGCTGAGCTCCTGGACCCGCTGGCTCTGCTGGTCTATTTGTTCCAGGTGCTGCTGCCGCTCATTGACCAACATCAGGGTGAAAGACTTCAGCTTGACCAGCTCCTCTCGCACCTTGGTCAGACGTTTGGCGTGTTCGTTCTCCTTTCTGAGCTGGTAGGCTTTCTCGTTCTCAAGCAACTTCTTCAGTCTGAAAGGAACAAAAAAAGAAAGGGCATTATTCTGGAAGGTCACTGACTTTAAACTTGAAATTTGCATGTACGGGAGGAAACTAGAGTCACAACTCCAACAGAGTGAATCTAGGAGCCTGTGGCAGGGATTAAGGACAATAACGGATTATGAAGCATCAACAACCGGTATGACGAACGCAGACTGGCAGACAAGCTGAACACTTTCTATGCTCGCTTCAAGGCTGCATCATCAACAAGTGCCCAGTGGAGAGAGTGGACAACTTCAAATACCTCGGAGTTCACATCACGCAGGACCTGTCATGGTCCTGCCACATCAGCACCGTGGTGAAAAAGGCCCGACAGCATCTCTACCAGCTCAAACGCTTGAGAGACTTCCGACTGCCCTCCAAGGTGCTCAGGAACTTTTACTCGCGCACCATAGAGAGCATCCTGACGGGAAACATCTCCACCTGGTTCGGGAACAGCACCATGCAGGACAGACGAGCTCTACAGAGGGTTGTGCGATCAGCTCCGCTCCGAGCTCCCTGACCTGCACTCAATCTACAGCAGGCGGTGCTGGACCAAGGCCAGGAAGATCGTGAAGGACCTCAGCCATCCCAACAATGGACTGTTCTCTCTGTTGAGGTCAGGAAAGCGATTCTGCTCCCTGAAGACCAACACAGAGAGATTGAGGAGGAGCTTCTTCCTGCAGGCGATACGGTCTCTCAATCACACCACCACACAGTACTGACCCACACATATGGTTCTTACACACACACTGGACATTCTGGACATTTGTTTACACCAGTGGCCACTGCACAACTACACTGCGTGGTCATCTAATCTAATCACTCTATCACAAGTCACTTAAATAAATCACTTTAAGCATATTTGCACTGCACAAGACACTTACATGTGGATTGCACAGCCCTGGACATTATATTTCTTGATACCATTTAGTACTTTTACAGCTGCTGGTATTGTTCTATATTTCTTCATATATTCTTATATATTTCTATATTGTGTAATTTGTTGTACAATTATTTTATTTTTAACTTTAATATCAATATTTTATTTTATTCCTTCCAAGCTAAATTTACCCTTCATTTTAATTTTCAGATTTATTTCCTATCCTATTCATAGTCTTTTTTTCTTTAGGTCACGAGCAGTTGTCTAAGCATTTCACTGCATATCCTACTGTGTATGACTGTGTATGTGACAAATAAAATTTGAATTTGAATTTGAAAACTTTATGCACTGACTCCACACTCTAAATCAAACAGTGGTATAAACAAGCCCAGCACTTGAAGCTATCTAGAAAGAACACGGATAAAACAATTATCAGTCACAGTCCTGGTAGAACACATAATTCATGCTACAGTGTCCCAAACAAGCATCCAGAGGAAAACCTGTCAGAATGAAACACTCCAACATTCCTACTATTTTCAATCCTGCCAAAGCAATAGTACAAGAGAACAAACTGCTACTGAGTTTCACCAACACCCCCTCACCAAGCAGTCATCTTTTCTCTTAGCTCCTTTCTATGCTGCTCATGTCCATTCTCATTTCCAGCTCGAAGAAAATCCATACAAAGCAGAATGCATGCAGATGCAGTTCCTGCCTGTACACTCCCGGGGATATTGTAATACAATATTCAACCTGAACCTTTTTGCATTGCAAATTAAACCAAATTACAAGAGGCATCAGCGCAACAAGGATGACTGTGCATTTTAAACAACTCGTAAAGAGACTAAATGAGCTCCATTCAAAATGTATGTGGTCACAAGACCTCAGAAACTTGCTAGATTTAAAACTTACCCACTATTGATGCTCTACAAGTAGCACATGAACCCTGTTCTGCCCGTGCAAAAATCCACAGTAGCAGCAATAGGAGTAGCAGAGACCTCCTGTCACTTAAATCTTCCACCGGCACACTCCAGGCGTGGCATGAGGGCAATGAAAGGTGAATAACTACTGCGAGGAAACAGCAGACTTCTAGTGAGTGATGCCACCTCATCCATGTAAAGCAGTGTGAGAGTGTGTGAGAGAGAGAGCTCTGCTTCAGACACTGTGAAGGGGGTGGGACCCTTCCACAGAACCAGTGTTTTGCAAAGCTCCCCTCAGTTTTAATGCTTTTTATAAAAATAGAGATTAGCCCAATATAACTTTGTTTCCAAGTTTACTCCAAAAAAAATGAATTAGTGTTAATGCTTTCTGAGGCTCACATTCAAAGTTATATCATTGTTGCTCCATTTTCCATTCTGTGTGCAGGATAATGTCTCTGCTGTGAGCTCACTGGTACAAGAGAGAATGTCTGCTGCAGTTGCACTTTAGGGGAACCTGGACATGAATGAGGCTCCCTGCAAAGTCTACATATGATGAGGAAACCAGATATGGAAGAGTTGGATGCCTCCCTTGAGGTGACGGAGACATGGGAGGATAGAGACATGGCAATAAGAGTACGAAGCGCTACATCCAGACTGCAGCGCGGGGCCGTGTAGCTACAGTTAATCATTTAAACAAAACCACAGTTTAAAAAAAACCACGTCTGCCAGTGAACTTGTAGATAAACATCGACATTGATTCATAATGCCAGCAGCTTCCATTGCCAAGTGTGTTTAGCATACCTGGCTACTGTACAAAGAGGCCGTCCACATGTGAAAGTGTAGCTCATAACATTTCATACTTACACAGTCAGAAGTCACTGACACCCTAGAAACTGGAACTCTAAAATTACTTTCATGCAAAGGTCAGAGTCATGATGTCAGAGGGGTTTGGCACTTGTGGCCAGATCATGTAGATTTCTAGTTTACTGTTACTAAGGAAGAAATAATTGTGGTGTACAATGTCCAAAATGGGAAAATACAAGTGTTTGTGTTACCGTTTCTATGAAGCACAGCTTAGCTTGTGTTTCAACTTTGCAAGAAATTGCTTTGCGTCCATGTAAAAGTGTGTGTGATCTAAAAGCCTGTGTCAGTAGGATGAAGATGGATGTAGAAAACAAGTGGCAAAAGGTGCAGAGCCTGAGCTCTGTGCACTCTGACTTGGTGTTAAAGGAGAGCAGACAGCATGCTCGATAACGGCAAACAGTTTAAGTTTGGAGGCCACGTCTTCATTTTGTGTGCGTGACTTTGCGCTCTTTGAAACTCCCGTCAGGAGTGGGAGCTGCTTCCTCCGTCAGTCTGAACACATTCCACTGTGCCACTTGAAATATTTAACATCTTGACACATAAATTACTTGTTGTCTGAGAGGGTGTTAATCGCTGATGGCTGCCGGTCTGAAGGAGCTTCTTCTCTGCCCATTTTCTGCATTCCTCAAGGTGTTTGGCACAAGAGCGTTTGACTTCTCTCTCTTCACTCTCATCTAGATGGCTGGAGGAGATCACATCCATAAGGATGAGAGCATGACACGCTTCCATCTCACCTGAGAGAGTGAATGACTGTCTGTTTGCATGTTTTTGTGTAGCTGTTAGCACTTGTGTCATGTTCTCTTTTAAATCTGTTTTTCCTGTTTATGTTAACCCCTCCAGCCCCTGGCTACTTTTTTTCACTTTCTAGGTAAAGTTTTAGTGAGTAAAAACTCCATAAATCTAAGGCCTAAGGGAAAAACCTGCTACTGTGTGGACAGCAAACGTCTGTCCCATCTCTCAGTGCAAGTGAGATTTGAAAAACAAAATTGGAAGTTTTACTTCCGGCTAAACAAAATTGATGTAAATTAGACAAGAATAACACTGCGTGAGCTTTACTGCAAGCTCCGTCAGGCTTTCTCTTTAATGAATATACCATGGACATGTTAGATTTCCTCCTGGAGTTGAGCTGTTTTCGCATCCCTGTGTATGGTGCAAATAGAGGAATCTGAAACGTGCAGGTGTTGACAGAGTAAAGACCTGGCAGAGTTCATCCTCTCTGCTCTCTCTCTTTGGGGTGACAGAGGCCGCCATGTGTGCGAGCCAAGGAACCTGCTGGAAACCACCTGGCATGAGATGGGGATCAACAAATGATCGAGTAGAAGTAAATTAACCCGTTTAGTTATGATTTGGTCGCTATTACCAACCGCAGCACTTACAGCTAAACTTCACTTATCCTTATCTCTCTCAATAAAGGTTATCTTATCTTATTAATTATAAAGTTTCAGATCAGATTCTTTTGGAGTAAAGTTGTGGAATGTCACTCAAACAACTTCACAAATATCAATTAGTTGTTTTCCTTCAGAAATGTTACAATAACCTCATTTGAATATTTGCAGACTCCTTTTGGTTCATGTCGGTGGTAAAGACGGACAATTTTATAGGTGTGGTCAGGGTGAGACCACTACCTATGTACCTCACTGCTTATGCCAGGGGTCTCGAACTCCAGTCCTCGAGGGCCGGTGTCCTGAAACTTTTCCATGTGTCCCTGTTGCAACAAGCCTGAATACAGTTAGTAGGTCATTAGCAAGACCCTGTAGAACGTGACTGCATGCTGAGGTGACAATTCAGCCATTTGATTCATGTTACAGCAGCTCATGAGTGAATGAACATGGTGCAATAAAAGTACTGTTAGAAGTAATTTTTCCACTTCAGCACGCAGTCAAGTTCTATACTCTTACTAATGACCTACTAATTGTATTCAGGCGTGTTGCAACAGGGACACATGGAAAAGTTTCAGGACACCGGCCCTCGAGGACTGGAGTTCGAGACCCCTGCTTATGCAACACAGAAGAGCTCGACCAGTCCAGCTAACACAGCAGGATACACCACAGACAGGTCAGCAGTCCCTCTTTCCTGTTGCTAAAACTCATGAAATACATGCAGTTTAAGCTGGTTGTGTGCACTCTTTCACTAGGGCTCTGTTTAAAACAGGGGTGGGGAACTCCAGGCCCCGAAGGCCGGTGTCCTGCAGGTTTTAGATCTCACCCTGGGTCAACACACCTGAATCACATGATTAGTTCATTCGCAGGCCTCTGGAGAACTACAAGACATGTTGATGAGGAATTTAGCCGTTTGAATCAGCTGTGTCAGATCAAGGACTAAAACCTGCAGGACTCCGGCCCTCGAGGCCTGGAGTTGGACAGTGCTAGATTAAAGTATCAAATTTCACATAAATTTACTTTAGATTAGTCTTTCTCAAACTGTGGGGCGGGCCACAGTGGTTGGTTACTGCAGGTGGTCGTTTCTGTGGGTAAATTCAGCTGCTTATTTCCCAGCTGTGTCTTGTGTGTGTGTGTGTGTGTGTGTGTGTGTGTGTGTGTGTGTGTGTGTGTGTGTGTGTGTGTGTGCCCGTGCCCGTGCAAAGAGGTAATGTCACAGTTTTAAAGCAACTTTTTCACAGTCATTATAAATTGCCACATAAGTGCTCCAGTCTGTCTTACAGATGATTATGTCATCCACATATTTTGCTGTTATTTTTATTTTGCAAACTATGAGTGCGAATAGCTTTAAATTATGCATCGCCGTCCGTTTGTGGAAGCTGCAACAAAACAATAACAAAAGAATAATCTCCAACAACCAACAGTCAATTAAACCCTTTTATATGGGAGTGTTTGCAGTTAGCAGGGCCTTCTCTCTCATACACTCCCATGGCACAAATACGCTCTCACATACAGGCTTGCTTTATCTCTATGAGCCTTCTAAACACAGAATTTCACCATCTCCCCTCCTGTGTTGTGTGTCCATGCAGCCGCTCTGAGGTTGCGAGCCCATGTCACAACCTCAGCAATGAAGCTCTGACATGTCCTTTAGCCCTGCGCTTGTCTTTCCTGCTGTTCTTCCACCCCATGGCTCTGTGTCCTCTTCTCTCAATATCTGACCTGTGTCTTTCCCACAGCAGTCCAAGTCCACCCTGCCTCTGGCCTCTCTTTCCTTGAGCTGCATGACTCTCCCCTGCATACAAAGCTATGCGAGGTTATCATTCAGTAAGCGGCACCTCCCTGTCTTCTCCCATCTCGCTTGCGTCACAGGTTCGATGAAGCCATCTTTCATGCAGTCTGAGATGTTTTTCAAGCATTCCTTCCCTTGAGCCACTGGATGCACTGGCTTCATAGACTACACTGGAACTGCACTTTATGCTTTCTTCTTCTTCCCCTGCTGCTTTTACCAGGTTCTCCTTCACAGTTCCTCCTTTTACTTCTCATACCTGTAAAATTCTGTATGAGCATCACATGATGTTTGCAGTGCTACAGCAATAAATTTACTTTCTGTACACCATTTTTTCACTTTATGTGCATATTGCTTTCTGTTAAATGAACATATTTGTAGGTGCTTCTCTCAAAGCTTATTTACCAAATGATTTAAAATAGCGGGGCAGCTAAACAGTGTCCAGGTTCAGATAATGGTGTTGCAATTTTACAGCCGCTGGCTCTTGCATTCCTTTCCTGATCTCCTCACCTTTCTCTCTCCTGCTCCAGGAGGTTGGTGAAGTCGTCGCTCTTATTCATGTAGTCGGCGTGCTTCCTCTTCTCTGTGTCCAGCTCGTGGATCGTTCGCCGGTGGCACTTTTCTGCGAATAGCAGCTGACCCAGCATCCGCCGGTACGTCTCCTTGTGCTTCTCCTGCAGACGCTCGAGCTGAGACGGCAAAGACGAACACGCACACACAGAAACAAATAATTCCAGTTGCTGTGGTGCAACATGCCGAGTGTTTTGTAGCAACAACCTCCTGCCAGGTGGTGACAAAAACATTACTTTTATTAGTTTCTGTCTTGTGATTTCTTGGATTTCGAGGGTCTTGAGGCCTGTTAATAAAAAAGTAATTTTGATCATCCCTCAGGGTTTGTGACTGACACTCGCCTACTAACCTCAGTCATCGGTTTCTGGTAGACACTGTGGTTGTGTGGTTTGGTGCCTGTGATGACGCCGTCTCTCTGAAGGGCCTGGAGGGCCGAGCCAGGGACCGCAGAGCCATACTGTGACTCAAGGGCTTCTGGGGAACTCTGTTTGGACTTCAGCATGCAGATAACATCCTCTCTGGCCTGAAGTTACATGGAAATGATACAGAGGGTGTTAAAAACTTGCTAGTCTTTGCTTTGTGGATCACCAGTTTACCTTTCAGAGTTCTCTAAAGTACCAACTCGATAAAGTCTAAGTGTGGTTGTCAGTTTTCTCTGGTATGTTACATTTTAAACCACAAGAGAGAGCTGTTGTGCAAAACTTGCAGTTACTCAAGCCAATAATGTTCAGGTACTGCGCTCATCCACCTTTTCTCTTATCATTGCACTTGTCCTGCTTACAGCTGCAGATCACATACAGAAAGCTAAACACAAAGGGAAACAATGCCTCGCCCACCTGAATCTCTCCTTCCATGATTCCCAACAGTGTCAGCAAATCCTCTTTAGACAGATCCAGGATGTTCTGTCTTTTATCTCCAGCCTTGGAGGAATCCAACGGTTTGTCTTTGTCAGAGATCACCTCGACCTCCACTGTTTCCTCACCATCTTTCTGCTGGACTTTGGCCTTCAGGGTCTTCACAGGCAGGCTCACTTCCTGTTCTTGGTCACCCTGTGGAACTCCAAGTACCCCATTGGCTGGGGTGTCCACCCCACTGCTTTTGGATCTCATCCTACCTGAACCAGAGAGAGAAGGAACAGGTTTCTCTGTTTTTAATTCAGCCTTTTATTCGGTTGCATCCCACTACCATTCATCTTTTTCCTTTCATAGGTATTTTTGGTTCAGGAGTGTGTTGTTTGAGTTTGGCTTCCATTCCTGTTCACATTAACAGACCTTCTGACCTGCACTGATCCGATGACAAACACAAGCACAATCATTGTGTTTGTATTAAAACTGGATAAACATGTCTTCTGTTAACATCCCTAATCTGGAGTGAATATCAATAATTACCCACCTGTGTGTGTGTGTGTGTGTGTGTGTGTGTAGTCCCAAAATCACAAAGGCATATAAGGGTGAGTGTTGGTAGAAGTGCATGTACTTATCACTGGTTCACAACTTCTGCTGTCATTTCTGAATGTTTTAAATAATTTAAAAGTAGTTTGCAACTGAGCCTGTGCACAGCATGAGTTCATTTGTATTTATGAGTCAAGTTTACAGTTGTCAAAGGTTGGAGACACAGCTACAGTCAATTTAGAATAACCAATGAACCAAACCGCCGGTGTGGCTTCTCAGTCACAGTAATCCACACAAACTCCACAGAGAAAGATTCAAACCCACGACCTTGGTGCTGTGAGGTGACCATGCTAACCACTGAACCACTCTGCCACCCTCTTCAGTTAATATCATTTTTTTAAAGTTATGAAAGCAGTGGGTACAACTTTTGGAGGACATGGATACACAAACTAATTTATATTTATCCTCCTACGACCTGGTGTCCACACATGTGGACGTCACATTTTGGGTTATTTAGGCCAAAATCCTCAATTTTGCTCTTCAAGGGCCTGATATCCACTTACGAGGACATTATGCTGCCACTGTTCTATTGAAATTTTAAACAAATATCCTCATATGTGGCTCTCATTTTTCTCAGAAACAAAAAAAAAAGGTCAAAAAAAAATCTGGTAATTCTTTGTTTTTACATTCATCAGGTGCCAATCAGCCCAAATATCAAAGAGAAACTTAAAATGCATGTTGTGGAAGAGTTCAGGTCTTAGGAGGTTAAATTAGTTACAAAAAATGGCAAAAATGTGACATTAAAATTTCCACATTTCTGTGATGCTAAAACAAAAGCTAGGGGCAAAGACCTCTACCCAGTTCTCAAGCTGGGAGCTGACTCCACACACGAGAACAACAACCAACAATGTTAAGAGACTGAAGAGAAGTTTGTTTCTCTGTCTCTGTGAATGTGAAAACGTGCGTGTTCTTGTGTGTGTGTTCACGTTCTGTACGAACAGAGTGCTCTTTGTGATCGGTTTCAGATATGACATCAGCAGCTCTTTATAATTACAAACAGAAAAGCACCCTGAGCACCTAGAGTCCCCCTGTAAGCCCACAGTGATGTCATAGCGCCCTGACCTCTGAATCATCCCAAATAAGCCGTCCAAACTGTCAGGACTTCTCTCTGGTGCACGTTCATGGAAGTGTGCGATAGAATTCACACATATGCTCTACTGGAACATCAGTAACTATGCGTATCAGTCCAACCTGATAAAAAAGTAAAGCTCAGTTAGATTTTCTATACAATTTCGAGAAGTTTGAAAGAGAGTCTATCAAACTGCTGCTTCACATCAAGAGAAATGCTTATCTTCTTCAGTAATAAAGGTCACCAAAGTCAAGACTGCAGTGAATTCCAATGACGCTTGAAACCGATCTCTTTGAATCCCACTTGTTTCGGGGAAAAACACCCATGTACGAAAATTGGGGTGCAAGATAACAGTGGCAGCATCTCTCAGTTCAAATAAAGAGGAAAGAAAATCAAACAAACGGACCCATTAAGTGCATCCTTTATCTCGGAGTTCAGAGAGTGCACTTTGGCTCCGAGGAGATCTGGTTCTTAACTGGAGATTAATGGCGGTGCCTTCTTTCCTGCTCATACCTATTAGTTTCAGCTGTAGGCTCGCTAACGTTCATTCCAGTGTTGTGGTGCAGCAGTGTGCGCGAGTGCTGATAGTGTTGGGTCCACCATTCAAACTGTGCCAGTGTTTCTGAATGATGCCCAGAGGTCGAGGGCATTAAAATGACCACCTCTGGGACACGAGCGTGACGAAACACAGAAACATGTGTAGTGCTGCAAATGACTCTGGCAGACTTCCTAAGGACAAGATGGTTGACACCGAGTGAGGACCGTGATGGTTTATTTTTAATTTCTGGGCCGACGCCATGAAAATCCAGCTACTGTAACAGCTCGGCTCACTTTGCAGTGTTACTATCGTTCAGCAGAGAAGGCGGGCGAGTGCAGTTAGAGCTGACAGATGTAAGAATAAAAATAGCTTCAGGTCAAATTCAGTCTTGTACAATAAAAATTCATATGAGGAAAATGTAAGAATGCATTAAAAGTAAAGCAAACAATCAAAACAAGGTTTCAGACAAACTGCCCCAGAACACAAACATTAATTCTGATCTTATTGTTGAAATGCAGCTCACTTGACTTCACGGCAACTATATATGTTTTTATCATGTTTAGCTCTGAATAAAGGCTTTTGTCCTTTTTCCTAATAGGGGGCGGGACCCTATCTCGCTACTACAGGCTCAGAGGCAGGTCACACCCCGGGCAGGTGACCAATCTGAAGCAGGGCTTTGAGTAAAACATACAAAACTTTATTTAAACCTACCAGCTAATGCAGGGGTGGGCAATCTCAGTCCACGAGGGCCGGTGTCCCTGCAGGTTTTAGGTCTCACCTTGGGTCAACACACCTGAATCACATGATTAGTTCATTACCAGGCCTCTGGAGAACTTCAGGACATGTTGAGGAGCTAATTAGGCCATTTAAATCAGCTGTGTTGGTTCGAGGACACATCTAAAACCTGCAGGGACACCGGCCCTCATGGACTGAGATTGCCCACCCCTGAGCTAATGCCTTTCATTTAGGTTTTTGGAAATAGCACATCATTTTCTACTTAGTTTAGCACTGATTTACAGTACTAATTATCCTCCTCATGAAAGGCAGTATTCACTCTTCTTTTATCTCTTGTTTGGCCTCCACCAGCTGAATATACAACTGTGTCCTCACAGGAACGGTTCTTGCAAAACTAAAACACGGATCGTAAAGAAAGCTCAGATGAGTCTATCCAGCACTCCGTGGCTCCCGCGCCGCCACCTGCCTCGTCCGCTGGGGGTTCTGGCGAGCCCGTCCAGCCTCCCGTCTCCGCTGGGGGGCCCAAGGGGCCCGTCCAGCCACCCGTCTCCGCTGGGGGGCCCGAGGGGCCCGTCCAGCCACCAGCTGCTCCACCGGCAGCCTCATACACGTCTGCAGTAGCAGTGTCATCCACGCCGCCGCCAGCTGCAGCGCCTCCGTCTCCAGCTTCATCCTCGCCAGCTGCAGCCTCCGCGTCTCCTTCCTCGTCAGCTGCAGCCTCCGCGTCTCCTTCCTCGCCAGGTGCAGCCTCCGCGTCTCCACCCACGCCGTCGCCTGGTCCAGCTCCAGCATCATCAGCATCATCAGCATCATCAGCTTCATCCCCGTCTGTAGCATCAGCATCATCAGCTTCTGCTTCCGCCTCGTGTGGTCCATCCTCGTCTGCAGCGTCAGCTGCTGAGCTGCCGTCTGGTCCTGTGCCCACCGAGCCTCGGCCAGTACGCCTGACACTTAAGAGCCGCCGCCGCTTTCCGCGGCCGGCCCCCTGAACAGCTCCGTCGTCTCCTTCGCCGCCGCCGTTGCCTTCCGCGCGGCCAGCCCCCTGAACTGCTCCGTCGTCGCCGCCGCCGCTGCCTTCCGCGCGGTCGGCCCCCTGAACTGTTTCGCCGCCGCCATTGCCGTCCGCATGGTCGGCCCCCTGAACTGCCCCTGTGTTTGGGCTGTTTTCTTGGGCTCCGGTGTTTGCTGTGCTCTGCTTTTGTTTTCTGTTCCGAGCCCTCCGTCCTGGGCCCCCGCCGCCCGCCCTGGGTTGTTTTCTGTTTGGTTTTGTTTTTCTGAGTTTCGGTTGTCTGGAGCCAGCCCTTAAGGGGGGGTGGTACTGTCACGGTCCTGGGTCTCCTGACCCAGCGTTTTTAGTTCTTTGTGATGTTTGTATTATTGTACTTGTGTGAGTTATTCTATGGTTTCTAGTTTCGATCCCTTGCCCTTCATGTTTCTCTGTGTCCCCTCTGTTCTGTGTAGTCTGTGTCTGCATGTTTGAGTTCCCCTCTGTGTCTCTCGGTTCTTAGAGTCCTCTGCCTTATGGTTTATGTCTCTGTGTTTCTTGGTTGATCTGATATCCTCGTGTTGGTGTTGTTCCCAGATCATCATACTAAATGTTGTTCCAGGATCAACATTGCAAGTGACCAATCAGAATGTTGTGACGTCATACTTTTGCGACTTCGGGAAAAACCGGCGTAAAACAAAAAACTGTACTAAAGCTGCGTGAAACTGCCTCTGTCCGCCGATCAACGGACCCTGACCCTAACCCTAACCGTAACCCTTTAATAAACAGTAAGCAGAATTGATATTGTCCTTGCAACATTGGAATTTCATAAATGCACGAATGGCTTGGCGCGCAAAAGAATAACGTCACAACAATGTGATTGGTCACTTGCAATGTTGAACCTGGAACAACATTTTCATGATGGTCTGGGAACAACACCAACACGAGGATATCAGATCATCCGTGTTTCTTAGTTGCTGTCTCCACTGTGTCAAGTTCGCGTCTCTGTGTGATACTTCCTGTTTTACTTTGATGGTCCGTGTCCTATGTGAATGTGTTCTGCTTTGCTTCCTTGTCTCGTCAGTCCTGATTTCTCCCAGCTGTGCCCTCCTTCTGTGTCTCATTCCCCTCGTTACTTCCCAGTGTATTTAAACCCCGTGTTTCTCTGAGTCAGTGTCGCGTCGTCCCTCATGCTGTGTGTGACTCTCCCCGTGCCTTCTGGTATGCATTTTAATTAGCTTTTCCCAGTTTAGTTTTGTATTGCTTGTGTTCTATTTTCCAGCAATAAAGCTGTGCTTTTGAGTTCAAGTTCTGTCCCCGTGAGTTTGCGTTTGTGTCCAATCCCTGCCTGCCACACAGCCGAAACATGACAAACACTGCACAGAGTGTTAGAAAACTAAATATATCTCAACGAGAAATGCATTTGTCTTTAGAAATCAACTTTTAATTTATTATTATAACAAGTCCAACATTCCTCAGCTGCACAACCTGATGACATTTAATATCCAACACTTCCTGGTAGCAGAAAATAATAAAATCATTACAGTTTCACGGCCTTTGCTGATTACAGTTTAACAACTTTTGCAGAGTCCATAAGTATTTGGACTATTTGACCAGGTTTTTCTCCATGTGCAACCACAGCTGATCTGAAATCTTGCTGTTGAAACTGCTACATATTTATCATCCTCATGGCCAATTACAGGCAACTCATGAACACAACTGTCATGTGTCAAAGCCCACTGTCTTCACAGTTTTGAGTCACCTTGACTGGTCGCTGCAGTCTTTATCAATTTAATTCCGCAGAGAGACAAGCTGGGATTCCTGAGTCACGTGACCTGAATTCCTCCCTGCCGTGAAGCATTCCCATTTGTCTTTATGGAAAAGAAAGGAGAGCATGCAGACAGTAAATCTGTACTCTAACATCAATGACCACCTGTCACAATGTCCACACACACTCACAGCATCTAAGCCATCACCACTGATGGTGCGGCATCCAGTACTTCAATCTAATAAGAAATATCCTAAAACCCAAGTCCAAGGCCTGAGTCTAAATTTAAAGTGGGACCCATATCTGCCCCAAGGCTTGGGCAGGTCCAGCTGTCACACACGTGTATTTATAGGCCCCAACAAAGCACGTGCCTCCATTCCAAAGTGATAAAAAGAAACTGTAAAAGCTAATCAGTGGTCCGCACCGATGTTCACTTTATGGCTTACATATACCTTTAGTCCGAATGATGTTTGCTCCCAGCACGCTCTAATAAAATTTAATAGGCATAATGTTGTAGCCTGTGCCAGATACACTAATTATGTTATGGTTACACACAGAGTTAGAGTTGGAGAAAATGACTGAAAACTTATTAAATAAATGAGTCATTTATTTGCCAGTGGTTGGTCTGCTTGGGCAGATACGAGCCCTCAATCGCACAGAAGGTGGTGGAAAGTCAACTACCTGCATCCTGTGTGTGTTCATTTGCAGATATTCCCTTTAAAGACACCATTAGCTGAAATAAAATTATAGCATGATAAGGTCACGAGGCTACTGAAAACTGAGCTTGTATGTGATGCTCGTATCAAGAGGTTGGGCCTGGTGGCAAAAAACTGGCATATAACCAAATTGATCTGCCGGATGAGGACGGAGGTGATGAATAAGGAAAAATGACTTTTTTGATTCGGTGTGATTTGATGTATTCACAGCACAAACCCAGCGTGACCAAAAAAGGAGAGAGAACTGCACGAGAGCATTAGGGTACCAGTTCTGCCAGAGAACACAGATAAAATGCAGCGTGCTCGAGCAGCAAGAAAAACACACCAGCCCTGCCAAGACATGAAAGCTCCAATCAAAACCGTCTCTGCGGATGGGTTTCGAAGCTACCAGTCAATCCATTTATTATTGAAACTTTTGTGAGGATGCAAGGGTACAAAGCCGCAGTCTGCTCCAGGAATCCATTTTGGGAGACGGAGCCTTCGAGCCGAGACGGCCGGTGGCCTTCACGGGTCAAATTTTACATAACAGTCTTTTCCTGGGAAAACTAAAGACTCTGTTGGCAGAAAAAGTTTGGAGTGATACTTGTTCACATTCCTTAAAGATTCTGCTTTCATAAACGTTCTTCTTGTAATGTTAAACTGAACCATCAAAAAGATTTTGTGCACATAACGCGAGCATTTACAGCTTGTCTTACTGTAATCATGGCTTCTATTAATACTTAACTAATTCTGGCATAGCACACTGGAGCAAAATGTCAGCATAGGTGGTGGGTTTCATCTTGTAGTATTCTCCTGATGTCACATTAACCTGATCCCCTCATGGGAACCAGCCGAAGCTTGAACAGTGAGCAAACCGAGAAGAATGCAGGTGGCTCTCTAAGTAAGTCTTTGCTATTAGAGCAAACACGCTCTTTGCTTGATAAACACTCAGCGCAGGTAGGCCGTTAATCAGTCACTTATAAAACAGGACGCATTCGTGAGAGTTGTTGTGAGGGCACTTTGTTAAATATTCACTCAAGCTGTTTATTCACTCTTACTGTGTAAATCCACCGGCGAACCTAGCGAGATGAAACATGCTCAGATTTGGGTCATGCATTATAAACACTGCTGCACATGAAGCACACTTAGATTAGACATAGTCTATTAGAAACATAGTTTCAAACACGACGATAAACGTTCACATTTTAACGATTCCCATAGCAACGGCATTTAGTAAGAGTCACTTGACTCTCGTTGCTAAAGTCTAGCGGCAGCATCGGTAAACCAACACCAACTAATGAAGCACTAGATCTTTCTAGATCTGGTTATCATCTTTACCCTCTCTTAAGGAAGATATTAAGTTCTGAGTGTGCTATGAATAGAAACAGCAACATATGGATGAAGCACATTCAAACGTGGGAAAGAGACATAGGCTCGGCCATTTGTCTAAAATCCTCTGAATGCCAGCTGAAGTCAGCGCGGAGCAAAAAATGGGCGACTGAGAGAGAACTTAGAAAGTCATCTTAAAGCACACATCAAACGTCTGTTTGGTTTCCATAACATGTTTTCATAGCTGTTCAGAGAACAGTGTTTTTGTGCTAACTTGCAGCTCTTCTCCAACCATTAGAGTTCTGGAATTTATTGGGAATTGGACTGGTACTGATATGGTGCACTGGAGCACTCCAAGTCCTTTTCTACTGCAAACCTCATTCACCCAGTTTCATACATATTCATGCAAACACTGTTTTCTATACCTAAGAGCTTTGTCTGACAATTGTGCACACACACACTGGACTGGAGTAGCTGTAAAATAAACATCGACCTTCCGACGGGTAAGTGACCAACTCTACTTCTTGAGCCCCTGTTGATCCCAGCTGTATGCCAGGGTGGCGACTTGCAGAACAATCACAAAAACCTGGCAGGCACAAAGGCTCCTCCCTCCATTCTGTCCTGCGTCTACTATCCTCTTCAGTCACACCAACAGCACCCAGAAGCTTTTTTAATCGTTCAAATTAATAAAAGAAAATGTTGATAAAAATGTGTCACCGCTACCAAAGGTGTAAAAGTAACTGTTGCTGGAGATGAAAATTGAGCTTAGCAACTCAGCGACCCAGATATTTTATCTGAGGAGGGTGTGGAGACCAAAACAGAGGTAAAAAGGCTCCAAAGGTCAGAGAGATTAAATATGTGTGGACGGGAAAACAGTGGGCAGAAATTTCAGCTTTAAAGTTTAAAGTTTGCAGCTGGCCTTCCAGTAAACCTAAGCTATCGCACGTCGCAGCGCTCGGAATGATAATGTAACACATGGCTAACCACAAATCTCCAAACTGCTACCCATTTAAGTTTGTAAGTGAGCATTTGCATTGTCTTGTGCTGGTGCCATTGTCAGTTGTTTACCTTTTTTACAGATGGGAAAAAATGAAAAGCATTGTTGCAGGTGAGACAAAAATAAACTAAAGCATAACACGTCTGTCAGAGAAGAGCTCTGACTCGCTGAGAGACGTGTGGAGTCACAGAGTGATTGGTTCAGGGACAAAGACGGCCTGTCTTAGTCACAGAGGCCAGTCATCTTCATTCTAAAGGTGCCTTCAGATGTTTTACTGTATATGCTGGTTTGTTCTCTCCTGACCAGTAATATCACTGGAATGATGAAGGCTGGTGTAACTTATCACACAGGAAATCACCAGGAAAGTCATGATTATGTCACTACTGGCAAACAGGGGAAAAGTTTACAGAATGGGTCGTGAGGTTTGTTCCCAGCTGTGAAATTTGAAATGTCTCCTGATGCAATCCATATTTAATGCCAGAGCGGTCCAGGCACATCATGGTCCAAAGATCCGAACCTAATGAATGACATCACTCGTCTTATTATCGTTAAACATCAACAGCCAGTTAACCAGTCCCCTGTTTTTAGCACGTATGCGTCGCCATTCTGACCACAACATATCAAGTGCTCTTTAGAATATCTTGGGTTGCCATGGAGTTCTGGGCTTATTTTTAAATGAAGGGCACATGAGTTATAAGTGCCGCTGTTCTGCAAAACATCCCGAAGTATCTAAACTGCATTTTTGGAATTCAAGACCAGGGGCATTTATACGACTGTAGCTGTGCATGTGTCGGTGACAGCTGTTGTCGAGGCCCCCCAGACACGCAGGAAAGACACCGGCTACTGGCGGAACAAGCTCCGCCTCCTGTTTCTGTTAGTGCACGTGTCATAAAATGAATTAGCCCACATGAACACGAACACACAAGATAGAGGTACAGGTGCATATCGATGCAAGTATAAAGAACGGTATCATGATAAGCAGCATTTACAGGGTGCTGAGGTGTCGGTGTCAACGTTTAATCCTGGAACAATGCTGTTCTGTCATGTGTACCACTGTGTACTCACTGCTAAACTATGTCACCTTGTGCATGAGAAACACCTTAAGTGACATAGAGCTCAAGTGATGTCGTGAGGTGACACACGAATCAATGCTGCTCTGGCGGAGACCCAGCCTCAGCTTAGTTTCAGTTAATCAGAGACTGCATTATTGATTTACACAAAGACTGATCCATTAACAAGCTGGGACTGATTACAGTCACAGATCTGTCTCTTCTGATTGCTCATTCAGCTGACTGAATTTCTACAGTGGCCAAATGTAACTGAGTACATTTACTCAAGTACTGCATTAAAATACATGTTCAGGGTTCTTGTTCTACTTTAGAAACCTTTATGCTTCTGTTATATCTATTTATATAGTAGGCCAAGTCTGTGTATGTTTTACATATAAAAAAATAAAAAGTAAGAAAAAAGAGTTAAAAACAATCCCGAATTGAATCAGCTTTATTTCTATGGCGTAAAATCACAACAACAATGTTATATTGTAAGGTAATACACTGCATGATAATACAGAGAGAACCCCAACAATCAGATGGCCTCCTATGAGCAAGCACTTGGCAACAGTGGGAAGGAAAAACGTCTTTTTAACAGGAAGAATCAAACTCCAGCCCCAACCTGCCACGGTCACGTGCGAGAGGAGGAGCTTAGCCACTCCATCAGCAGCATGCAACATACATAGTAACACTGCAGGAATAACAATAACGCACTGCAGTGACTGTGTGACCACAGAGTAGCTTTAAGTATGCTTTACTATCAATAACCCACGAAATATCATTAGAACTCCTTCCATCGGTGAATTTCACAGACTATCCTGAGAGTGTGCAGGAGTAAAGAGGACTTACAAGCACAGAAATGTTAATGAGCAATCTCTCTGCACCGGGTCTCTCTGTCCTGAGGCAGGGCTGGTACCACTGGAAGGCAGGAAGGGAGAGGCTGCGCTGCGGTCTCGAACACTCAAGGAGGAAAGAAAACCCTCGACTCATCAGCGGGAGCTGGCCTTGAAGAGACCGAGGCGCATTTCACATTTTTCTTTTCAGTTTACTGAGACAGGGTGACGTATGGCCTGACAAACAGCGACTGGCAGGAGCCATGTGTCTCCTCCTAAACACTGGTGACTTCATGTGAATGAAATGGAATTCATTTCGGTGTCATTACATCCCATAAATATTCCAGATGAAAGATGTCATCGTGCTGCAGCTCGTCGGGCCTAAGCTTCTTAATGCTGAGCAGCGCAGCAGTGAGAGCTGCATGAGGAGGCGAAGGCGGCGCGTGTGGGAGACGTCGGGGGCAAAGGTCGACTGTGTGAATGTGTACGATATCATTCTCATTTCTTTGCAATATCTCAATAAACCACCATGCCCTGCTGTGTTGTGGGTGTTTCCTCCCACATGCCCACATTCTTTACAGTAAATGGTCTCATTCACACAGTAACAACGTGTAATTCATTGAGAAATGTTTGATTCATGACTTTCTTTTATCCGAACGTGCTGCATTTCCATTATCAGCACAGAGACTAGTCGTGTGTCTGCTCGCACACTAATTAATTCAAAATGTTTAAACGCTCATTATTTGGAATTAATCACACAGGAATGTGGGGAATAGTGTTTTCATTCACATACTGCAGAACAAATGAAGCCAGGAGACTCTTTTGACCAGTGCTCTTTACTGGCTCAATAAAACTGATGACAGCCGAGCAGCAGCAGCACCTGCACTCAGCCGTTTCATTCACTACAGCCTGAAAGCAGAACAGCTGATAAGCTCCACTCTGCTAGAACCGCATGTTTGTCATTGGCTCTTTCCCTCTAAATAGCAGAGATTTTTTTTTCTCCAGCATGAGAGATGCAAGAGATGATCACTCACCTGCCGCTCTGATGTTTCCAGAATGTTTAACCAGTTAGTAAACACAGCAAGTAATCCTAGAATCAAAAATAATAAAAGGCAAGAAGGAAATACAGAGTCCACTCGTATCCTCTGGCTTGTGTGGTCCACTGGTGGTGTCTGCTTCCCTGCTCTCTCACTCTCTCCCTGCCTCTCTTCTTTTAGGTCGTCGGGTCAAGAAGGGAATGGTAGAGAGCAATAACAGAGGACTGTAACTTCCCTCTCTCTCACACACACACAGATACACACAGATACACACACACACACACACGCCCTCTCTCGCTCCCACAGCCTATCCAGTTCTGTTTCACATAGCAGGCTAGCACACACCTCTCATTTTCTTTCCCTCCTATCCCTTCAAGAAGCCAGTTGATGAGCGGTGTGTGTGTGTGTGTGTGTGTGTGTGTGCGTGCGTGTGTGTGTGTGTGTGGAGGGGGGCATGCGCTATTCTCTTCCCGCTCTGTCTGAAAGAGGCCGTTGCCTGGTGAGGTGGACTGTGATGTCCTTTGTCACAGGGCCAGATCTTTTCTCCAAGCCACATCCACCATCATCCCTCTCTGTGCTTTTTGACCAGAGTCACAAAAGCCAGAAGTATACTTCTATATTTAACTCATCCACTGCTGCCAGCACGGGTGCCACTAGCAGCTGAGGCTAGCTGAATGCTAGATGTTTTGGCCGGCCATTCAGAGAGCCAACTCTCCCCGCTGACCCTCGGTGACAGCTGAACAGTGCTGTGCCATTCTCACAGGCTGGGAAAGTCCAGTGACAGCAGCCACCCAAGCCCTAACAGTGGCCGAGTAACCGCCAATTGCCGTCTTGGGATGGTTGAGCGTGGCCAAACTCTCCAGGACTTTGGCAGCCAGGCTGTCTTTTTGGCCCTGCTTGCAGAAAACAATCTAATTTAGGGAGGCGAGCAGAATCTGAGGTGCGGTAATTGTGCTCTGCATCAATGGGAAGAGCTGCTGCCAGGGTGCTGCTGAGTCAGAGTGAGTAAATGAACCTAACCTTGGTTCACCTACCTGTTTTATATGTGGGGTAGTTCGCTCTCAAGTCCAGCATAAATAAATATATACTGAAAAGCAAAGACAACATCTAGTCCATGTAGTTTAGATCATAACTGAAGAGCTCATTACTGCTGGGAACTGTGCATCTTTACTGGTTATAAAAGCCCGGCACCAGTGGCACATTTTCTTGACACGCTGATTTGCGATGATGAAAAAGAATAAGTAAAACATGGCGTAGGATGGAAGGCTTAGAGACAACGAAATAGGTGAGTCTGAGCTGGTTTGGATCTGGGCAGAGGACATCTAAGGACAGGGATGCCGGAGATGGGGCCAGGCAAGAGGAGAGGAGCAGTACGGATGGAGGAAGATGAAGAGGATGGGAAGAGGAATGCATGATTCCCAACAGGAAGTGAAAATGAAAAGGGCACCTCACTCTAGAATCAAGCACGAAGACAGATGTGACCTATTGAATGAAAAGGAAATGCCAAAATGAAAGGTGTCTAGCAGCTCTTCTAACTCTGCACTGAACTTTAAAACTTTGTCTTAACTGTAAAATATCTAAGCAGTAAAACTATATTTAAATATTTGCAAAATCTCATCGTCTCTCCTTTCAAAACAGTACATCACATTAAGGACATAATGGTTCCTTTTCAATGCTACAGTTCATCACGGCTCATACAGATGGTTTTGTAATATCTTGCCAGCAGTAGTCCAGTATATGCTCTCAGATTTGATATCATATACGCTAATGTAAGGAGCATAAACTGTCCTTTATTCTGCATGCGTGTGAATTATGATAATGTAAACAGTGAAGTGAAAGCACTTTGCATGTGGCCCATGGCAGAGATCAGCAGTGAGTGATGGTAATGCTCCGAAACATAAACCCAGAGCTCCTCTGCTTTCTTGTCTGACCAGGACAGAAAGTTTAAAGATTTCAAATCACAGTTACGGGTGATGCACAAGGAGTCATGGCGGTCTGCGTCTTTCTGTTACTAAAGTGAAAGTCCTGTCTGGTCACCAAGGAGCAGGGCTCGGTGCACATAATGACGCTCTTATCTCTATGTGGAAACCAAAGCAAACAAAAGAGGCAGCGGCGAACAGACTCACGTACTCCCTGAGGAGTTATGTCAGATGGACACTGATGCATTCACTCCCTGTTTGTCAGAGCAGTTGCGTTCAGGAGTAGCAGTTGCTGGATTATCTGGGCGTGGTGCTGATGTCATGTTTTGTTCCATAAAGTGAAACCTTGCTGCAGCGGACATAAACCCATGCATACACTTCTCTGCTTCTTCAGATTCCTTTACTTCTGTTGTCATGAATCATTTCTCCAGGCGGCCTATCTGAAGATGCAAAATCACCTTAACGTGCACGCGCTCTGCAGCTAACCCAAAGCTTTGAACTTTTTCTCATCCTTATTTGTGACAATCAGCATGAATGAGCGCAAAGAAAAACAAAGCCCATTTGTTTGACAGGCCTCTTCCTCCTCACATATGAAGTCATTCCTCTCCGTTTGGTATCGGAGAAGAAGCTCTAGCCAAACTGAGGTCATGAGAAGGTTATTTTGATTGGATGCCATAATTCCCACACCCAGAATGAAGTCATGTGGTGGGATTCTGTGAGGAAGAGGTTTGTTATGATTTCAATCTGTACACAGAATGCCCGGAGGACGGTGGGCCCGTCAGGGCGCTTTGGGCTGTGGTTGTTATGAAACATGTGGGCTGGTGGAAGGAGCTGCCATTCCTGTACGATGTGATCAGAGCGAATCGCACTCACGTCTGATAAATACAAGATGGGTGATAAAATTTTGCTATAAGATGTCAGCTTCATGACCCAGGTGGAAGCAAAAGTCTTGGTTTGAGGTTTAATCGAGGGAAACGTAGGCAGAGAAGATAACATGACATCTGCACTGTATGATGTTACATACCAGACTCTATTATGTAAGTCTTTCATATCTCCATTTTTCACGCCGGTCTTTCCCATCCAACGGTCACGGCTGTCTTCACATCACTCCACCAGCATTAGCGAGTCTCTCTTCACTTCTACTTCTTCTGATCAGCCGTCACCTCGGCTCTCCCGGGTCGTTTTTAGGTTTGGCCTCGCTGAAGGATGCTGATGAGCTGTCCAAGCAAAGTGAGATTAGGCTAAACTGAGAAAACAGAGACAGTCGTATTCTGGGCCTGAAGCCATGAAGGGACTGAAGATGTTTTTAGATGAAGGGATGAAAAGACAAAGAGAACGGCACTGATGTGCAAACCTAAGGGACGGGAAATGCACCAGTCCTGCTTGAAAGCATTTTGAAAAATTGTAAAATAATCTACAAGACATTTTGTAACACAGCTGTGGCTCAGTTATTCAACACTGCCTGGTATAAGGTGACCGAGAGTTCCACTTTAGGCAGTCATGTGATTTATGCCAAAACTTTAATCTGCATAGTTTTTTGTTTAAGCTTTCAGGAATGCATTCAAATGACCACAGTGTAAGAAAAAAGCTGATGGTTTCTGCATGATCCAAAAAGTGTTGCCTGAAGATTTGAATGACCTGTGGCAACACGAAAAGTGAACCTGGAACGCTTAGAACAGGTGAAATTCCAAGAGAAAGCTTCCAGAGCTACAATAAAAAATATGTTGCCAACTGTGTTTCTGCATAAAATTAAAAATATTTGTTAGCGTACTGCTACCTGACACATGCACATGAGTAGGCTGCTGGAGGTCACTTCATGGAGCTCTGGTTCCATGTGCTCCTCCTGTTGCCAGGTTATTGGCCTTCTACGGCCCTGTCCAGCTCTCTTCCTGATATCCTCCACACTATTGTGACTGTGCTGTGAGACACAACAAATCTTACAACAACACAGATGGATGTACGGAGAGGTAATTCCATGGAGTTCTGGCAGTGCCTCCTGTTTCTCCTCACACAAAAGAGCAGATAGCAGTCATGCTGCCGGGTCGATGGCCTTCTACAGCCCCGTGCAGCTTCCTATGGTCTGTGGCCTCCATCTGCCAAATCCCTCCCTTTCTGCAGGTTGTCTTGTTGCTGCCTCTTTGGTGCACCTGTTGCCACTTTCATTTACACCAAAGCACATGAAGGTTTCTGCTTCCTAACTGAACAGATTGACATCCCTGAAGTTTAGCTGACTTTGAGTGTTATCTTCATTTTAATTCAATTTGATTGGTTTGGTTTAGGAAGACAATCTTTGTTAGCTGCTACTTGCTGAAAGGTTTAAAACATAACCCTTCATAACATAACAGATTGTTGATCCTTGAGTTTTTGAAATGATTAAACTAAATATGTCTGACAGACCAGCTGAGCCCCTTTGTCTCTAAGCTAACGGGTATTTAGCTGTAGGTACATGTAACAAGAAAGCAAATACATTTACCTTCCAAAATAGCTGCTTTACTCACTGCCACCAATCAAAGACAAACCTCAGTTATTTGTTAAAGGATATATAATCAGATTAACTTCCCTGCAATGACAAGCAAGCTTTCAGTATTTGAATTCACGTAGGAAACCTTTTTACAGTAAGACTGCTCACCAAACATCTTATGGTAAATTATCCAGAAAGGGCCAGCACGTCTCAGGATACCACAAAAATACCACACCACATGTATCCCAGGATCACATTCATCACCACAGGAATTCCTCTGCTGAAGTACAGCTACCTCTTTCATGTGGTGCTGTATCACAGGAATTCCAGTACGGCCGATGTTTGGTCTGTCTGTGTAAAGTCTGTTTGTATTTTTCGCTTCCAAACACAGAAATTGTGACCTGGCATAAAAATGATAAATGTAACATAATTTTTCTTTCATAAGAACAATGAAAATGACATCACGCTGCTGTTTGAGTCAAACTACTCATCAAAAGACTTCTAGAGCAATTTGAAGGTGGTTTACTGTAAGCTTGGACGTAGATCATGTTTGACACCAAATTTCAGCTCAGTAAAAACGAAACAACATAAACAGAAAATCAGTCACAGGCGTCACCTTTGCCAAAAACTGGCATTCATGCAGTCTCAGACCAAAGCGACTCTTTAATTTAAATTAAAAAAGTAATAGTAAGACCATAGCACTCAGTGGAATCCAGTGTTGCCATGATAAACAGGGTATTCATAAGAGCGTGCATCTGGTTTCACTTTTTGGGCTTTTAACCCTGCTGAACTTGTTACATCACCCGTAACACATCCAGATAAATATAGGGGAATAATACTGACTCAACTGTGAATTATCATCATAACAGAAGTTATTGCTGTACATCTCTTGTGGTTTTTGTGTTTATTGATGTGAGCCTGTGTCTAAAGCCTAAATTGGCTGGGAAATTACATGCTGTTAAGTATTTCTGCCTTTGTTTTTCTTCTCGTGTTCCCATTCTGGTGATGAGTTACCCGCTCAGAAATGTTAATTACTTATGTTTCATTTCCTGTGTGTCCTGATCACACACTATAGAGCTGCATTGAGGAGGTGATTCTCTCTCACACACCCTCCTGCTCCCAGACTGTAACAATATTCAATAAAGTTTGAGTCCAGCTCACACAAACGATTAAAAAAAGTGATTGATATTTTCTGGCACAATCCAGTTTAAAGTAGTTTCCATAGCAGCAAACGCAGCATGACTCTCACCCACCGACACCGCCGCTGGTTTTCTCTCTCAAGGTCAGCCCCAGCAGGAGTCAGGACTGCCAGTCATGTGCCAGACTTTCTGGAGGGGAAGGGTATTTCCATATGAGGCTCAGATGCCTATGAGCCAGCGTGTCTCATGAACAGAGGAGGGAGACTGCAGGGCCACAGGGTTCATTCCAGACAACAGCTGGGCATCACTCAGTGTCACAAAATACTCAGACAATGAATAAATATCCTACAGAGCTCTAATAGAAGCATATAGCCTGCCCATCAATGGAAAGGATTCAACAAGTTAAGAATGACTCTCCCATCTTTTGCTCTTTTAAAAGCTACATTTGGATTTTTAGGGTTGTAGATTCTCTTTCAGATCTTATTAAGAGAAGAAATGGTGTAAAATTAGGACTACATGAACCACCAGGTGCCACTGTGTGCGCTGAAATGTCTCCCCCTTCTGGCGAAGAGGCGTCATTCATCAACACCAGCCGCCCTGTCAAGGGCACAGTGGAGCTCCGCCTACTTTAATTTGATTGGGTGATACCGGTGTTCGACGAAGTTTATTGGATATCTGGTCGTCAATACGATGACGAATAAGGAAATTCAAGGAAGAGAGCACCGCCGGTGACAAACGTGGGTAAACTCCTGTGTGTTATCAGTCTCGTGTACTCGTTGTGTGTCATTGTCATTTTTATCTCGATTTTTGGAGAAAACGGTCACGTGTTTCGTGTAAATTGGCGGCTTTCCCACGAGCTCTGCGAGCTGCATTTTAGACAGCAAGCTAACATTAGCTGCAAATGTTAGCTCCTGTGTTAAGAGTGTCACAGCAGAGTCAGCTGTCAGCTTCAGAGTGGAGTTCATAAGTCCAGTTATTCAGCTCCAGTTTCTCCTCCTAAGTCGTGGATTTACGTGACGTTGGCCGTCACAGTGAACGTGTTTTCATAACGTGGAGAACGGCACATAACTGTGTGCGGGTGTTTTCATTTAGTTTTCTGCTCAAAGGCCACAAGGAGGCGCACACAAGACACGGAGAAAAAACCTGATGTGCATCTGCTCCCATAGGTTTTTGGAGAGTTTCTGTAGTTTTGTCTCTGTTCCACCAGCACAGTGGATTTTAAGAATTATAATATCACGGTGTGGTTGAAGTGCAGGATTTCAGCTTTAATTCAAGGACGTTTTATACATAGTCCCTCATTTTCAGAGGATCTAAAGTAAATGGACAAACTAAAAAAGGTTAAGGGTGAATATTAGTAGTTCAAAGTGCTGGAGGCTAGACATCATGGACATCACTAGGTGCTGTGTTTCCTGCTTGAGATGCTCTGCAGGCCTTTAGTGCAGCTGCCTTCAGCTGCTGCCTGTCTGTGAGGCGCTCTGCCTTTTAGTTTTGTATTCAGTGACTGATAAGCTGCTCTCCTGGGCTGAGCTCAAGTGACTGGCTTGCTGATTGTAGAATACCCCATTTCTTTGCCTTGAGAAACTTTGCAGTTTGCTTTGGGCTATTATCCACCTGCACTGTGGAGCTCTGTCTGATCCACTCTGCAGCACCTGTCTGAATCTGAGCATAGAGTATAGCCTTGAACACTGCGCGGTTCATTCTGCTGCTTCTGTCAGCAGTCAGATCATCACAGAACAGTGACCTGTCATACATGCTCTTTCCTTCTACATCATTCTAGTAAAATTCACTCTATGTATCATCTGTCCAAAGAGTTTTCTTTTAGATGATTTTTTTATTTTTTATTTTTTTGGGAAAAAGTCGAATCTGGTGTTCGTGTCTCCCCCCAGTTGGCTGTAGCTCAGGAGGTCCTTTAGGTCTGGCTGAGCTGGTCAGTGCATTAATTTTTTTTTTAGTTTTGTTGCTTTTTATTTTATTTTTTTGTTCTGTGACAGGTTTATGTGGGTTTTTCAGCGATTGCCTCCTTCTCTTGTATCAACATCTTTTTGTACTTCATATTCAGAGTTCCAGTGGAAAAAGTACCAAATACAAGTTCAGTACTAGGACTCAGCTCCTGGTCTTTTATCTGCTAAACATGCCACCAAACTGTAAAGAAACAGGTCTCACCTGGTCATGAAGCAGTTTATAAGTCCATGGTTCAGTTGAGCTGAGACTAGGGGTGGGGGAAAAAATCGATACTGTGTAGTATCGTGATATTTTGTTTGCTAATAATGTATCGATACAGGGACAGCAGAAATCGATATTTTGTTACAAAAAAGGTTTTTGTAGACTGGAACTCTGACTTCAGAGCATGTTGATCCTTTTTCTGAGCAAGAATCCTGACATTCCTTCACTGTCCAAATGTGTTTAACTTTTTTTTTTGGCAGCAATAAACATGACAGTTTACTTATTTTAATTTAAGACATGTTTTATTTTAATTAAGTTTAAAACTTTTTATTTAATGTAAAATTATATTTTGTTTTAATTTACTTTCAAATTCTTCAGTTGCTGAATGGGCTGCATAGTTATCATAAATTGCATAGTTCAGAATAGCTATAATTGTACCAGATGGTTGCATTCAGTTAAGTTGGACTAGACTTAGTTCTTATTTTATTTGTCCAGATTGGTCTTGACCCTGTTAATATATTAGTTTTATCATATTTTATTGAGTTATTCACCATTCCACTTGTTGTTCCGCTAGTCGGTTGTTTTATGTTTGTTTTTGGGTTTTTTATTGTAGCTGCTGTAACAAAGGAATTTCTTATTAATACTGTGAGATTGTGTTTTTCTTTGCTGAGGAGGCTCATCAGTCACATTTAGTCTCACAGCTTTCTGCCTTTGTTTCTCACAGCCTTCTCCCCAGTGATGGCTGCCTCGGGGAAGCTGGCTTCCTTCCGCCTGCCTCCCCTGCCGACTGTAGGTGAGCTCATAAAGCTGTACAACTTGCGAGCAGAGAAACAGCTGTCCCAGAACTTTCTGCTGGACCTGAGGCTCACAGGTTAGTCATCCAGCATTTTATTTTCTTTCTTTCATTCCTCCTTCTTCTTTTGCCCCGTCTGCAGTGTACCAAGACCCTTGAGGTCCTTCTCAGGGTACAGTAGCGTGTTACATGCACTTGATTGCACGGTGCTGCACCGCCTTGTTTGAAGGCATCGAAACCGACAGGCTTTCTTTGTAGGTGAGGTTCTGTAGATCTCCTACTAATGCGAATGGACCAGCTCAGTTGTTGTAGCCCTTGAGAGCTGAGCCTTAACACAATTATCAGCGATGCAGTGCAGCTTTGATCTGCTCTCTCGTCCTTGGACAAGGTGACTGTTAGATTAATGCTTTTCATCTTCATCACACAGAGGAGAGCAGATATTGCAGCATCACACTCTATTAATCTCAATTTGGACGCCCGACTGATGAAAACATTTGATTGAAGAACATCTTATAATTTATAGGCTGCACGAATTGAGAATGTATCCCAGGAAATTACTATAAATGAATATTGAGTGCTCCCTCTCTGTATTCTCAGACAAAATAGTGCGCCAGGCGGGCAGCTTGAGAGATGCCCACGTGTGTGAGGTGGGGCCGGGTCCCGGAGGCCTCACCCGTTCCATCCTCAATGCTGGGGCCGCAGACCTGCTTGTTGTGGAGAAAGACACACGCTTTATCCCCGGACTGAAGGTGAGCAGAACGGCCGGATCCAGGCTGGCTGAACGAGGTCACTCTGCACAAACGGCTCAAACGTCCTCACCTGCAGGAGCCGGCTCCCTCTCTTTGCAGCTGTGGCCGCTTGCAGAGTGACTGATGAGTCCTTTTATTCTTTTTAAAATGATTGTTACTTGTTTATTTTTTCCATTTGCACAGCTGTTGTCTGAGGCAGCACCGGGCAGGCTGAGGATCGTCCACGGTGACATACTCACCTACAGACTGGATCGAGGATTCCCAACAAATATCTCTAAGCCATGGGAGGGAGGTAAGAGGATGAGCGTACGTAAGCTGTTACGGCAATCAAACTGAGGGAAATACGTGTGTGTGTGTGTGTGTGTGTGTGTGTGTGTGTGTGTGTGTGTGTGTGTGTGTGTGTGTGTGTTCACAGACCCTCCAAACCTACACATCATAGGGAATCTCCCATTCAGCGTCTCAACCCCGCTGATCATCAAGTGGCTGGAAAACGTAGCGAACAGAACGGGGCCCTTCACGTTTGGACGCACCCGACTCACGCTCACTTTCCAGAAAGAGGTGGCAGAGGTGGGTGAACTCCACATGACCCACATAGACCCTAAATAAAGTCAAACACCCGTGTTTGCAGATTTCCTGAGCAATCGTCACTCTGCAGACATTTTTATTCATTTCATTCTTATTTTATTGTTGTGATTTAATATTGATTCCTTGATTCATAATTAAAAATACTTTGCAGCTGAGATGAATAGATTTGGGATGGGCCTTTCATGATTCAGGCCAACAGGCTTTATTGATGTTTGCTTAATTCTTCTCTGTCTGTGATGCAAAAATCATCTTTAGGACACGTTTAATATGCTTCAGTAACTTTCAGCAGTTGTTTTTTCCATCCAGAGGTTGACGGCCAGCACAGGCAGCAAACAGAGGAGTCGTCTTTCCATCATGGCTCAGTATCTCTGCACTGTCCACAACTGCTTCACCATCCCCGGACGGGCCTTCGTCCCCAAACCAGAGGTAGTGTTTAACTAATATTTGACTTTGTGACACTGAAAAAACCTCATCAGTGTGCTGCTGAAGTTTAATTACTTTAGAGCTGGAGAAAAAGGTGTTGGGTAGGCGTTTGGCAAAGCACATGGCGTCTGATTCTTGACTTTGTTCCTCGTCCAGTTTGTGTACCAGCCGCTCGGATTAGGCTCTGCTTCAAACTGTAGTGGAATATTTTCGGTTTGTTTCAAGGTGCTGTTGAAGTTTGTGCTGATAGTTACGGTTTATTGGGAAAAGCTATAGCGAGCATTCAGATCCCCGCACGCACACCCTCGGGGGTGATGCTGGGAAAAGATTTCTTCTTTCAGAACAAAATGAAAGAAACGGTAAAGTATATTATTATTATTATTATTATTATTATTATAATAATAATAATGATATTAATCTTCAATATCAGTGAACAAGTGACGTTCCAGCTTTCATGACGTCAGCGGGACCCTCATCATGTCACCCTGGCTCATCCCTCCACTCGTTCTTCTTGCTTTAAGGCTTCATTAAGACTGTGTTGAATCAGTGTTGTCTCACTTCTGTCTTTGGACCCTTTTTTTAGCTTGTAATGATGCCTGGTGGGTATTTGAGATGTGGCACGATCACACTGTGCCTTGTAATGAAGGCCTTGTTCTTTTTTAGGCCCAGTTTCTCTTTCTGCATCTTTCCACCCGTGTGTGAGCATCAGGGCCGATCGCGCATTTCGTCTTCAGCTTCAGCGTTTAACGTAGGACCAGAGGTGATGCATTAAAAAAAGGATCAATGCTGGCTAATACGCAGCTGGAGTTTATTTTAAATCGCACACATTCAAGTGTTTTAGAAAACTCAAGAGCTCGCTTGCATCTTTTGTACAAATAAAGCCATTTTTTTTCTTTCCCAGAATTAAAGGATAGGTGTTAGGTGGATGTCAGAGATAGACTGCTGGTCCCTCGAAGATGTCCTGGCTCTTTAGGAGACCCACTGACAGTAAATATTTAATCTCCCGTGTGGAGTAAAATTCAGCCGAGTGAATGGGACCAGTGCTGATTGCTCATTCTCTTAGAAGAGATGGATTCCAATGATTATTTCATCGCACTCAGCTGCCTTTCTGTGCATTTGTTTCTCTAGAGCATTTTATTTTTGTGTGTATGTCAAAGTGGAGCTTAATGGGCTTTAGCAGGCTTTATCTTTTGATGTAATATGCTCATATGGTATGAATACATTTGAACAGGGGAAGTTTCATGCTACACATGCGTGCAGATGAATCCGCGCCTCCCACATGCCCACACGGGCCATCTATTCCTACTAAATGTTTTAATGGGCTCTTGGTCAAATTGGTGTCATTAGGAGAGATGATGGCTGTTTGATGAGCAGCCCTCCTGCTGCTGGTGTCCTATAAAAGACCAGGAACAAGAGCACACAGAGTAGATGAAGTCTATCGTAGTAGTGTGTCATGTAGTATAATTCATAAAAAGCTCAGTGGCTCTGCTTTGTTTACTGGTGCACACCAGAGTAATTACGCAGAAAAGCATGAAGAGTAAAAATGTCCTTCCATGGTTTACAGGACAGAGAGGCTGAGAGGAGCGGGACCGACTGAGGTTGTCACTCATGGGAATATTGACAGATTTCCTGCTAAAGAGAAGAAGTAACCGAGATATTGTAGATGTTGAATATACAGAAAGAAAAATGCTGCGTGCATAAATTGTTATGGTTGCTGTGCAGAGTGTTAGTACTGTACACTGCTCACAGTGCTCCTTATGAAGATGGCGATGGCTAAATACCCCCCTTTGTAGAGAGGAACTAATTATACTGGTGCTGTTAGACTGCCAAGTACCAAAGGTCTGTGTCTCTGTATCTTTCTTGCTTTCTTCACTTTGCGTGAGCCTTTTTGCGAACGTGTGTGCCAATCATTGTTGGGATTATTCTGCAGCGATGCTAATGCTTTGTACAGGACAGTAAAACAAACTACACGGTAGCAGGTGCTGTGCACACATGGCAATTAGTGAAGTGTAAAAAAACAAAACATGTGAAGTGGTTTAATACTGTGAGATCAACCAAAGCGAGTCCCAGAGAGCCGCTGAAAAAGCAGTGAACCTTTCCAAATAACCACGATGAGAAAATAGCATCACTTCAAGGCGAAGGGGGGAGGGGAGTGTGGGTTGATTGGCCGGCTGATTTGAACGTAGAGGAGGCCGAGTATTGCAGGCTGATGGGATAATGAGAAAGGAAATGTTGAATCCATTTTACATCAGCGGCTGCGGGGGCCCGCATTGACGCGGGGTGGGCAGATAGGCTCTTATCCCCGCTGCTTAATTTGCCAGTCTTGTCCCTCTCGCCTCTGCTGTGTCACATTGAGTGACTGAGATTGTCCTTGAAGGGTTTCGAGAGTGGCGATTGGCTGCTTTGATGGTGTTCCCCCAGGCTCAGGGTGCCCTAGGTCCGTCCCACTGCAGATCACACCTGCCTCCTCTTCCTTATTAGTCGCTCTCCTCCTGTTAATTCTCACATAGATGGACAGACTGAGTGATGCTTGCATCGCTTCTGGGGTTCACAGCTATGCACGTATCTGAAGGCTCCCTGAGAAAACCGAAATAGGAACTGCCTTTCTGTTTTTGCTTTTGCTTTCATACACATCTCTAATTCATATTCTGGTCAGGGGTCAAGGGGTTTCTGAGTGCACGCTGACATCAAGCATCTGCATCCTCACTGCCTCCTTACATGCAAAGGAGCTGATTTGAAAAGAGAAAAGAGCACACGTTGACTCGCTCATCTCTCTTCCCCTTTCCTCTCCCCCATCTGGGTACAATGTGATTAAAATCAACCTCTTTCCATCGCAGGCGGGTCTGTAAGTCGTGCAGTAGCTGCTCCGTCGCAAACAACCTGCTGTGTCCTCTGTAGAGCTCCTCGGGGGCTCCACGTTGTGCTAACAACTCGGGTATTTGCTGAATAAGGTGAGAATGAAATTGAGGCATGGGGTAGGGCATAACAGGAAATGGAATGAATAAAAGAAAATGAGCTGAGAAATAAGGGAATAAGGGTGGGTGATGATGCAAAAATGGAAGGAAATATTGGTGATGAAAACCAGAATAAATGGAAGCAGGGTTGGAGAGCAGATTATCGTCTGAATATGAGATTTGTCAAATGAAACAAAGCCCAGAGAGCACCAGAAGACAGATTCATGACAGAGATGGATCTGAGAGGAGAGCGAGGCGTACCTCCAAACAGATGGTTGTCTGGGCCGGTCATCAGCCCTGCTCTGAGTAATGGCCGTCACCCACCAACTAACCGAGCCTCACAGGAGGAGCGCCCTACAGATGTTCGCCTTGTACACAAGTCTACCAAGAGCACAGGCCAGATGAGCAGAGGCTAAATTAAATTTGTTAATGCCGCATTGAACTTCGGTTGTAGCTGGCAGTAGTCAGAGAGCGATTGGACTTGAATTAAAGGTACTGTACATGTACTCCTCCACAGCTCCGAGTTTTGGAGACTTTTTCCTCCTCTGTTGAATTAATTTTATCCTTTTGAATTGAAACAGGTGGTTCACTGGGGAGCATGACCCAGCTCGGACCACCGTGGTGATGAATATCTTCTCTGTGATGTAATGTGGCCTCGCTGCCCGTCTCTACAGCAAGAGTGAATCTCCTCAGAGGGGCTGTGCTGCTTTCTCACCTCCCGCCACACATCCTCCACTCTCACAATTCATCTGAGCCTATTCCTATCCCATAAACGGGGTCAAACGCGGTATCAAGAGTATCAGGGAAAGTTATTTCAATGACTCGTGCCAGCCCAGAAAATGCCCGAAGGCTTGGTCTCAATACATCACGGACCCAAGGTAAAGAAATCTAAAAATACTCCCTTGCTTCTTCCTTCTCCTCTTCCTTCATTTCCGCTCACCTTAAACAAAACGCCAAGGTTGGCAGAGCTAGCTTAAGAACATCTCCAGAGAGCCACTGCCTCCTCCTAACAAGTAACTGTGCCGAGTTTAGCAAATTCAGCTCTGTTTGGTTAGTGAGCACGCAGCGGAGGGGGTGCGGTGTTTTAAAAACCCGGCTATCCTCCAAGGAAAGAAAGTTCAGCTACAAATGAGAAAAATCAAATTACAATACATTTATCATGGGGGAAAAGCCTCACCGCGATGGGAGGCATCAATCTATAAGCTATTAATTTAAAGGCTTACTTGAGTGTCCAATTTCAACATCACACGCGGCGGTTTGTGACTTACTTTAAGGCTTTTTATGGCGACTGAAGGTGTGGGATGGATCCCAATTTTAAAGTTCCAGGTAAAGATTTACTGGCTATATTAACTAGTTTCACTGGTGAGGTGATGAACAGCATCTTATGATTAAAGGAGCTTCTTTTTCTTTCTTTCCTTGTTGCCTGTCTACAGTAATCATCATTTTAGTCAGGAGAAATATAGATTATCTAAAAATACAAAAACCTTCAGCACCCTTGAAGCGTTTAGCCTCCCTCACCTTCAGCTTACCGAATCCTCCCGGGCACGCGTCGGTCTGCACGCTCCAAAGCTAAAATATTAAAGGGCCTCCTTTGAACTGTCACAGCGTATTGTTTTCCTACAAGCTTCCCTTTTGTCATCTTCATAGCTTTTACTGCCTCTGTCAGCGATTTACCGAGCAGCTAAGGTCGTTGCCGTTATTCCCCGGCCTCACATGTGCGCAGGGACTGGAGGAGAGCGACAAAGGAAGGTCATCCTCCCTCAGCGCTGATGAGCGCATTATATTTCCAGTATGAACTTTCATGAGCATAACTGCTGTCCGAATCAGAGAGCAGCACTTTAAGGGTTGTGACTCGTTGGTGCAATTTTGAGCAATGTGGATGTGAGCGATGGCATTTCCCTAACGTGCACCGAGTCTTTTGTTCATCTTATTACCATCCACGCCTCCTCCTCCTTTTTTTCCTGTTTGGTGATATCTGGAAAGACATTTTGCTGACCAGGAAGGTCAACAAACAAATGTGAGCTCGGAGTTGAAAGAAAAGCGCGTGATTAACCCCTGCCTGCAACTGACAAGTGCTCACCTCCCCTCATTTAAAGCTCACACTCCAGATCTGTCATAGCAGCAACTCGGGGTGAAAGCCTTTGATGAAAAATGTAGGTTAAATACACAGAAGGGCAGATCTTATTAGCGTTCCCCCACGAGAGGAGTAGTTATTTGATCTGCACTCGTATTGCATAACCAAACACAGGGAAAGAATGAGACGGGGAGAGAGAGAGGCTTTAATAATCCATGTTTGTTTCAGGAAAGCATATTTTCACTCACCCTCTGTTGATGAGACTCCAATCAGCTGTAATGAGAGCCCGGATTCTAATGTAATAACCACCCCATCTGAAGTGTATAGGCTAAATATGACACCAGCGTGAACGTGAGGGAACGTGCTGTGCAGGATTGTGATCTGAACCAAACTCCCATCAAGTCTGAGACATTTTCACAGACATTTTCAATTTTAATATTAGACAAAGATCACAGAGTTTGTTTGTTGTATGAAGGGGAAAAGCTATCCAAACCTAGCTGCTACGGTACCTTGTTAAATCATGAATTAACCACAGAAAGCTTCAGTTTCAGGCCTGATTATAGCCAAACCTGTTGAATAACATTAAATAGAACCTGTGAAGTGAATCAGGCTAAAAGAGAAACAAGTGAGAGACGAGGTCACTGCCATCTCTGTCTGGAAAGGGTTAAAAATCCATTTCTAAAGCTTTGAGATGCCAGTGAACCACAGTGAGAGGGATTATCCACATGTTATCCACAAACCTTGGAATAGAGCTGAACCTTCCCAGGAGTGACCGACCTACCAAAGTTACTGAACGAGCGCATCGACGCCCCGTCCAGGACGGCAGAGAACAACCCCAAACAACACTTAAAAAACTGCAGGCCTCACTTCTCTCAGTCTGACTCACATCCGAACGGCTCAGAAACAACAAAATGAACGTTTTGGAGTGAAATAATCACAGTCTGGGTTCAAATGCAGTTAAGACGCTTTGGCGTGGCCTGAAACGGGAAGTTCATACCGGAAAACCCTCCAGTGTGGCTGAATGCAAACAATTCTGCGAATTCCTCCACAGTCATGTGAAAGGCTCGTTGCTGGTTATCATTAAAGGTGGCACAACCAGTTATTAGGTTAAAGGGAAATTACGTTTTTAACATTTGTTTGATCTGAAACGTGTAAATGTGACAAATCTGCAACAAATTAAGAAATGAGAAACGGGGTAAATACCATTTCATAGCACTGATTAATTATTAAAGAACTGGGACAAAGAAGTGTGGTCTGCAGCGGAGGAGTAAACTAGTCCATTTTCAGTTAATCTGATTGATCAGTTGGTCTAAGGATCCTTTTTTTCTAGCAAAAATGTGATAAAATACCAAAAAGAGAGGCGGCAAAAAATGTTCTTCTTTCCACCAGTTGGCAGAAGAGTTTACATGTCGTTAAACTCGTCGCTTTGTGCCAGATAAACCAGCCAACTCGGATAACTCGCGTTCCCTTCAACTCCCAGAAGTGTCGTTATTGCTTCCTTCGTGTATTCGCTCATGTTATCACTAAGAAATAACTGGAAGAGATTGGGAGCAGCTTTATAAAACCCTTTCTTTAAGTGCGATTTTCAGAGAATCCTTTTTATTTTTTTTATTCTTGTTGTTGGACGCACTGCTGTACTGGTGGGTGCTGCATACGAGCAGCCTGCCTTCCCTCCTGCACACTGCGCAGCCTGTACCATCCAGCAATCTGTACATTTGGCAGGAAGATGAATGCTATCGCCGTCCCCATCAGCCACACACATAAAAGCACACAACATCCAGCAGGCGCGCTGCTTTCACAAAATAGTTTTATTGGTAAAAAATAGAACTACTTGCACAAGCACATTGAGACAACTGTATCAGAACTTGTGAACTGTTTATCATCACAAATATGCTCTGGCAAAGTAAGAAGTGCTAAAGCATCCACAAAAATAAGCTGCAGTTATCAAAACCATAAATCAACGTCTTGGTACAGGATACGCAGGAGAGCTTAACTCTTTTTAGGACCTAGTCACTTTGCACTCTGGCCATTTATAAGCTAATGAAATCGCGTGCTGATGATCAAGCTGCACAGCCACAAAAAAGAGAGATTTTTAGCTAATTTTTTTCCCTGCATAATCATATCAGACCGAAAGACTTTCCCTTTTTTTCCAGAGTGCCAGTTGTGTGATGTACTTGTCCTGGTCCAGAGAAGTTGAATGCTCAGCCATTTGAACCGAACTGCTGTCAAATAACGTAAACGTGCACTGACTAGTCTTCTTATAAAGAAGATATGATATGAGCGTGGTGTATCTTATACTGAACCAGTGTGAAGGAATCCCGATCCTTCAGTAGGAAACCTAAACGTATTAAAAATCTAGACGCTTGTGTACAGTTGTCACAGACCTGCAGTAAACCGGAATTCCTGAAACAAGCGTTATTTACTTTTCACTCGTCTTCCTCCTGTTTCGTCTCGCTGTGCTTTGGGAAATGAGGAATAAAGAGGATTTAAAATAACCCTCGAAAGCCGCACCGGACTGTACACAAGCATCCAGCTGATTCGGACGAATCACAAATCCATAAAACATTTGCTAATGTAGAATTCATGTACAAACAAGTTGTTAAAAAAATAAACAAAAAGAACTTCAGATATTATTAAAACGTGTCATCATGAGACCATTTGGCACATTCTCAAAACACATAACGTGTCAGTATTACTTGATGACTTGGCACATTCTTTACTTTGTTTATTGCATTGGTAATGGTGCCTGGGCAGTGAGTCGTTGTCAGGAGGCCAGTTCCTTTGGGAGCAGTCTGAGCTGGGCAAGAGGGCTAAACCGGGGCGGGGCAAAAAAAACAACCCCGCGGGGCCACCGGCAGCTCCCACAGCGAATCCCGTGGTGTGCCGGCAGCAGCCTGCAGGTGGCGAGCTGGGCTTAGCCATCTGCTCTCCCCCAGGAAGCTGCATTCTTATGAGAGAGAAGGAGAGAATGTGCAGTTCTATACATCACTGCCAAGGCCTGTCTCAAGCACAAAAACAATATTCCTCCCATCTTCTTACCTCAGAAAATAGAGCGCACGGTAACTGTGAAAGCGTAGCTGCAAAACTGACACGAGTGCGTGTTTGTGTGCGTCTCAGAAGGACATGCTTTCAACATGCATCAGTGTTCTCTTGTCAGGAATCATATCCTGACACAAGCAGGACGGGGAGATGGAGTAAAAAAAGACGAGGGCGACTGGTAGGTAAACGAGGACAGTCTGGTGGATGAAATTTAAGACACTGAGACCCTTCTGCAGGTGCAGGCTGGTAGTGTATGCGCATTGCTGACGTACTTGAAAAACAAGTCGCATATGGAGAATGACTCAAATCATTTTTAGCCTCTTGCCACACGACTACCCAGTTGGCTGTGACTCAGGATTCCTCCTCTTATCTGCTTTGTTTTTTCCTCTGTGCCACTGCACCATTAAACATCTGTTCATCCATGTGAGACCGCATGCACGGCATAGACACCATATAGGGGTGTGTTACAAAGAAGAGCCATTTTCCAGCCCCCCCCCCCCCCCCCCCCCCCCCCCCCGACCAGGGCTTCTGCTTCATGTCACTGGTTAATAAAGGGGATTAGTGAAAGTAGTGTGAGCAGAGGCTCTGATGAAAGCTTATGGCATGCCATGGCAAGAGAAAAAGATGCCCCCTACCCACCCGCCCACTCAAAATAAAACAACTTGACTGATTGACACGCACATACCCCCAGACAATGCTTGAATTCGGTTTCCATGGCAGTGTGGAGGTGGATGACAGGAGAGAAAAGCACATGCAAAAAGCCGGCGTGTCGGAGTGTTTACTGCATACGAGAAGACGCACAAGTGCATGTGTAAATGTGTGGGCGTGATCGTCTGGGATGGATCGAGATGGGTAGCTGCTACTTACAGGCAGACTGTTTTTGTTTGGATGGAAATATGAGATGGTCCACTCTGCTGCTGAAGTATTGGATCACGCTCTTTTCAATTTCTCTCCATCTCTCTCATATTTCCACCTGCAGAGAGAGACGCAGGCATCTGTTTGCCTGCATTTTCTCTCTTAAATCCAGCCCAGCAGCCCACATCTACTCCTCCTGACAGTCCTCTTTGAACAGTTACAGCAGGGTAATGTTTCTACAGCTTTTCAGGCACAGGCATTGTGTGGCTATGTCTCAGTCTTCTACCAGGCATTCCGCTGTATTTGTACACAGGCTCCACACAGCATGCTTTAGAGGCAAAATATCAACGTCATTCTAGTAGCTAACAAAAATATGCCCATTTATTTCATTAGTCAATTCCATGTTGCATTCTAGTGGACAAGCATAGGATAAACTACAATGGCTTGCTATGTGAGGGTTTCCACCTACTGCTCTTGGGCTTTATATTGCCTGTTTTATCAAATGAGACGAAGGACTGAACGATTGTAAATAGCAGCTAAATAATCGTATGTTTTTTCCTTCAATTTAAACCTTTGGCGAGGAAAAAAAAAAAACTCCACTCAAGGCTTCCTTATTTGCTTAATTCATTCCGCAGGGAACTCTGTGTGATTTACTGATGAAGGATGTCTGCGTTTGGTTGGCAGCTTCCGTCAGTTCTGCAGCACCTTATCCTGGTATCCTGGCTCCTTGCACATTCACGCCGTTTGTTCCAAGGCGCTGCTCAGGGAATACCTCGACTGCTTGTGCTTGCAAAACAGAAAAAAGAAGATGGAGCAGAAGGAAAAATGTGATTTCAAAGTTGTTGCTCTCCTCTTTTTTTTTTTTTCTTTTTTTTTTCCCCCTCCAACTCCATCCTTGAGTAGATCCTAGTGCGTAGCCGTGATGTTTCCCCTCGGGCTCGTCTCCCTTTGGCGTGCACAGCACTGCATTATTACACGTAGTCCTGCAGGCTGTAGCCCGTCTTATTGTCTAATGGGGAGAGAGAGCAGTACTGGTGCTGGAGCTCCTGCTGCTGCTGAAGCAGCTGTTGTTGCTGCTGCTGGAGAAGCAATTTGTCAGGGGGGGGCAGCAGGACCAGATCCTGGGGTCCGTGTCTCTTTCCCGAGCAGGACATACAGAAAATGGACCCCCCCACAAAGAGGAAACCTGCGGAAACAAAGGCAACGTACACGGCACCTCCAGGCTCAAACTTATTGCTCTCGGGAACGCTGGAATCCAGGAAGTTGGTGATGACCTCATTGGTAAACCAAGACGCAGGCACCAGACACAGAAAGCCTGCAGCGACGAAGCAGCCGCCGCTGGCGATGGCGGCGTGTCGCTTGGAGCGCCGTCCACCTCCCCAGCGCGTGCATTTTAGTCCCAGGGAGGCGAGGCAAAGGCCCATGGCAGCCAGTACGCAGCACAGCACCATAGTGGTGCGAGCAGTCTGCAAGTATGCGGGTAGTGAAAGCACTGAATACTTAAGTGTGCAACTAAACATGCCTGTGCTGTACCATGTGCAGTCCATCCACAGTCCCTGCATCTGGGAGATAGCTGTGATGATGTTGGAGCCCACATCTGCGCTCACCTTCCAGTTAGGCAGCAGAGTGGCCACCATGGCGCCCATGATGCCCAGCAGAGCTAGGACGAATCCAAATATCTGCATGCCCGTGGATGCCATGCTGCTTTTCAAGTCAACGCCGCTGCCGCCTCAGCCGTTGTCCTCTCCGGGCAGCATTCACCCCGCTCCGGCACCGCTGCTCGTGGACCCCCGCCGCCTCCCTCCCCTCCTTTGGTGGTGCACCAGCTGCCAGTCAGAATCCCCCAGTTCCCCGGCTCCTCAGCTGCAGCTCCACTGGGCTGGAGGAGAGAGACGGAAATGAGAAATTCACATCTCATTCACCTCACACAAGCGCAGACTTTTTTCTTTTTTTTTTTTTGGCTGGAAACAAAGGACAGCATCAAGCACTGGCGCTAAGAGCTGGCTCAGGCTCACTGTAGGTAAGCAAAACACCGCCGGTCGTTGTGCATGTGTGCTCTACTCCTCTGCTTTTACAGAGCTACTGTCTGTGAGGAAGATGAGTTTGTGTTTGAGGTATTTGCCATGCTCAGTAGTCACAGTATGTGGACTCTGAGCTGCAGTGCCTTCACTCCACTCACACAGTCGACTGTATTTTCTACCACTTTGATTTCAGCGCTGTTTACCGAACAAACTGAGACTAGCCTTTAAAGACTTGCACAGCCTCATCTAAAGCTGGAACACCAATTATTATTTACTCGGTCGCAGAAATAAACTTTGAAAATAAAGCTTTTTTTCTCTATATTACTATTTTATTTTATTTTATTTTTTAAATTTTATTCACATTTTTTAGTCGGACCTCCTGACATAACGGTTTTTCTCATTCACGGCTCGTTCCAGCTTGTAATGAACAGTAAACGCGGGCCACTTGTTTCCGTTTTGTTTCCCGGTCCAGTCTGAAAGAAAGCAGCGCTGTGGGAATGATCTCTTACCCCGGCTGGTGCAGAGCTGGCGCGTCACGGTGTTCGCAGTGATTCCGGTAAACACGGCAGGCTTCTGAGGGGGCGAGGAGCACGATTCATCCCGGACCGCGGAGCCGTTCGAGCCATCCATTTCCTTAGCAACAGAGCGGAGAGACCACACAGGCTCGGCCGGAGCCCGGAGGAATAACCGGAGCTCTCTCGCTCTCTCTCGCGCGCGCTCTCTCTCTCTTTGTGAGTCGCTCCTCGCCGGTTTGTGTGTCTGCGCGTGCGTGGGCTTGCGCGTTGGAGCAGAGCGGTCTCTGCCTCCCAACTTCAAAGACGGCTCAAACCTCACAGCTCCGCGCCGCTACTGTACTACCGACACCTCCTCCACCTTCGAGCAGCCAGAACAGGACCGGAATTACTTCTGCCGTTTCACTCGAACCGAACTCCTTTAATTACTGATTTCGCGTCATTTTCACTATTTTCTACATTATTTATCATTAATTTCACTAAACAATTACGTGACTGGTCATATATAAGTTATATATTTACATGTCTTAGGTTTATATACAAAAAATGACTTTTGTCCCCTAGAGAGAGCTTCAGTAAAATAAAACTGTCCAAACATCAGATTTTATCTGGTTATTTATTTATACATTATTTTTGTGAATTTGTTTTTGTGTTAATATTTTAGAACTGATTACAGTAGTGCATGTTGTTACAGAGTGCTATTTGTTTTTTGTTTTTTTTATTTTACAAAAGGGTCATATTGGCATATAAAGAGTTTATGAAACAATAACAGGGAGAAAAATCCTTGTGCTATGCAGTATAAACTGCCCGGGGCTTTAAAAGCGCCTTGTTTGACAGAAACCTGTACATTTCCCGTTGTTTCTGGCTGTATAATAAGCAGATTTTTGTGTCGTGCAGGATTAACTTAAAGACCAGTTACAAAAAAAATGTGTGGCTCGTGGCTCAAGCATTTATTAAAAGATACCAGAAATCCCCCCATGATGGGGAAAAATGCTGCTAACTAACAAAATAAAATGATATTCATCCCATTGTTGCACTGAGCTTCCTAGTTAATCATAATTCAGTGCTGCTGTTGTTAAAATGTATGCCTAAGTAATGGCTGAGAGGGCTAGATAAGATTTCCAATCATAGCCTGACGGTACCATGGGGAAGGGTACTCTAATTAAGGCAGAAGAAATAGCTGCTATGATTGTGGCCAGATGAGCTGGTCAGGCTTTGGTATTGTGAGGCTTTGTTTTTCTAGGTCCAGAGGCCAGAGGAGCATGTGTATCCCGCCATGCCAAAACTGACCCTCCCCAGAGCATCATCTTCATCAGCATCAGTCAGCAGGATGCTAAAATTCACAGCTGCTCCCCTGTCTTTGCCCGTCTTTCCTCCCTTCCCTGTAGAGGACATAGAACAACAGGGGGAGTGGCTAGGACGGCCTTGATTCATGAATGACAAAGAGGACAAAAGAGCGAGAAAGGAAGAAAATCAGGCAGGGTTTAATAGAGCCGATATCCTGATATCCTTGTAAATGCAGATGTGCGTTGCTCTTATTTTGCTGCAAAGGCACAAAAACGTCCGGCTGTGGGAAATAGTTTTGCCAGTCTCCCAACTGCAGTACAGGCCAGGTATTGGAGACGGTGATGCGTGGTCATTACGTGGAGATGGTTTGGTAGCAATTGATTTGTTTAGCTATTGATCCGGTTGTTTATTTCTACCCAGCCTCCACTGTTTTTCCTGTAAACTACCCCTCAGAGACCCTTGTCTTAAAATGAGATGTGGGGATGGTGCACACAACATTAGCTCCAGTGTGATGCCGGTGTCGACCTTCGGCGCTACATTCTTAGAATTCCTTATGGGACGCACCTGCAGCGAGATGAGAGATTTTCCAGTTTTCTACACGCACACTGCAGTATGGCGTGTGTGACCTGTCTCCTGGTAACTGATGAGATCTTAAGTGCTGATGCTGCTGTTGTTCGCTTAGAAGCAAGATAAATAAATAAATAAATAAATGCATTATAGAGGGAATGGATGTAGCGGGAGAAGAGCAAAATGCAGTCAACAAATACCCAGTGGGTGCAGATGTGACGCTGTGATGTGTGAAGATTTTGTGGGCTATTATAAGCGTGGTCCCTTTTTATTTTATCACCTTACAGCAGAGCTCTCCAGCGTTTCTGCAGCGTAGCTGTGAGGCGCTGCCGGCCCAGCCGTGCTCCTTTTTGCCCGCGCGAGGGGCTTTTATCGTTCACTTTACGTTTTTTTTTCCCCCGTTTTATGTCCGCTCTTGCGTAATTGGTTTTCAGGCTCATCGCCTTGCAACAGCGATTTGTTCACAGTTCCGATGCAAGGTGTCTTGCGATAGCTGTGATGTTGCTGTCACTGCAATCTTGTTGCAGAGCAGGGTCCAAGTCTAGTTTCACCCTACATAATATGTGCAAACCCGTCTCAGACAAAACATTTCTGACATTTTGTAAAATTACCAGCATATTAAAGACTCTCTTCGGGCTACACCGTGAAGCAAGTGGCCGAGCCTGGACTGACGTGTGTGAGGCTTTTAGTGTCCCGTATGAACTTCTTTTTCCCATGCTATCATCATTTACTGGCACAGTAAATTTCACATTTTTGGGCAAAGTTCAAGCTTTTCTATGACGAAAGTTTCTCTCCAAGGAGCTGATCTTGTCAGAGGCTAGGCTGGAGTGTCTCGAATGTCCTGTGTGCATGCCAAGGGCCAATTTCATGGGAAGTATGCTGGGCTGCCTGCACAGGAAGCCCTAAGCCCTTCCTTCTTAAACCCCTCAAGCAATATCAGCCTGGTATATTCAGTGGCATTGACTGCTGCCTTCTCCTCTCCGAGAGGCTGTCTGCCTCCTCTGATGTAATGGAGGTTGTCTTCCCAAGGTATTGTCATGATTAATGCAGCTCTTCCCTCTTCGGTTGCAGGATCTCCGTGAGCTTTTGTCTCGTGTATTCCCTGGCTGTATATAGCTTTCTTCCATCCCCCAGCTCTTTCTCCAAACCTGCCATTATGTAAGTGTCGGAGGTTCAGGTAGTGTAGTGGCTAGAGCCCGAGGGCCCCTGCCATCTCATCTTGGCTACGCTTAGAGGGACATGACAAATTACTGCTCACACGCAATTGGGTAAAGTCACCAAGAAAGACACATCGGAGATGGAAATGGGGGGAAAGGAGAGCAAGAGAAGGAAGCTGTATAAAGTAATAGTGCTGCTTTTGGAAGGTCAAACACATGAAATATAGTAAAGTGCAAATCTTTTCATGCAGATGTCCGATTATTGGGTCAGAAAAAGGTCTGAAGTTGAGGACGAAAGCAGACGTGACTGTTCAGAACGCTCGAACCGAATCACTGTACGCTTCATAAAAGGCGCCATTGTTGGTTAATCGGATTATTTGAGTTGCCATATTTGGAATAAGAAGCAGGTTCAGAGTTGGTGTAAATGTTTGAAGTCGTTGTTTCCCAAATGTAATCAAGTTTATCTGAATTAAGTGAGTCAGAGCGAGAGGAATGTTCATGAGCTGGACTAAAGATCCTTACATAACAGCTCAAATTGGGCTAATGAGTCGCTTGTTTATTTTTCTTCTTCTCCTAAAAAAAATGACTCCCACAGTCTGGCCAGCCTGTGTGCTCTGCACAGGTGATCCCCACTGCTACCTTTGTACAGCACAGGGTGAGGGATAATGGGCTCAGAGGGGGTCGGTAAGTCTGGGATATGCTTCACAGAGAGCATTGAAGGCATGTTCACAGCGCCTCGGCACAGGAGCCAGGTGACGGCACGTGATTTAAGATGGAGTTTCCTTACATGTTGGGGTTATCGAGGGGAGGGATTAATGGCAGGGAGTGGGACATATTACAGTGGTGCTACCTAGTGAAGTCATGTAGCAAGGCCACACATAAATCAAACGGGCAAAGTGACTTGGACAAGCTGATGGCTGAAATGCTGCTGCCTGTATAGTCCCAGTATCGACTTTTCCCTTGCTCCTCTCTTAAATCATGAAGTGCGGAATATAAATGGCCTAATTATTCCAGCAGAGAGTGAAATTAAAGACGTTCCTTTTTATTGCTTCTTCCTACCAGATGGTGGTCTGATCTAGCGTCACCAAAGCACCCATACAAGTGTTTTTCCAAATTCCAGATACAAAGTCCTGACTGAATTTCTGTCGACACGACAGGTGGAGACGGCGCCTTTCATGATGCAGACAAAATACCGCAGCCCCGCCGCTGGGTGCCCGGGACGGCTCGTGGCCTTTGATTGTAAAATATTCTCTGTGTAAATGATAAACTCATTTTGAAGAAGATTTAAGATTAATTGTTTATACCCACGACATCCTTTGTCCCTGCTCCTTATGCTGCATCCAGTTTGAAGCATTCCCGTACTGTTATAGCGCACAGCCTTCAGGGCTGGTGAGACAAAGAGTCTCCACTGCTGCTGTCCCATTAAAAGCCTCTTTGGCAGGATGCTCAGCAGCAACCAGGCATCTCTGGACTACACAGGGATCTATAGATCTGATATGAGATAGAGCTGTGGTTTACAAGCGCTCCTGAACGCTACATCTGTTTTTAAAGAAAAACAACAACTCTAAATGGCTTAATTAAAATCCTTTGGTACCCTTGGACCACTTTAGCTTTCTTCCCCTAATTATCAACACCAGCCGCGACTCCCGGACAGCACGAAGCAGCTGAGAAGGAGAGTGAATCACACAATCCAGAGATACAAGCCACATGGGTGCACGAGGAGCTCCGCGGGGCACGTCGTCACCACAGGAAGACTTTGAACGGAGTTGAATTAGATGTCATTTTATTTTACCCCCGTTAAGCGTGAGAAGGGGGCGCTTATCCTTAGGGGATGTGTGGTTCACATGTTTGTATTGCCTCGAATCTTTAAATTAACATTGCCAGTCATGCACCAGCACGCTTTGCTCCTTTTGCAGCTTTTGCCATCTCTGCGGTTCCTCCCAGCGTATACCTGAATAAAAAGTCATGTGAAATTACAGATAAAAGCACTTAAGGACTACGAAATGTGTTATTATTAAGAATAGCACTCTGGATGTGTGTCTATGTAGCTCCCCTTTTCGATGTGCTCGAGCAGTCCCACTCAGTGCTCCCTCCTGAGGGAAGTAAGGCTATTACCGACTATGGAAAGACTGACAGGCAGCTGTTGTGCTCTGCTGCCCGTAGTCTGCCTGAGCTTTAGGTCCCCACGCAGTGCAGTATCACCCTGATTGTGCAGTATCTCCTTTAACTATAACTTACAGAACTGGCAGCATCATGTGAAATGTGCTTGAACAACGATGTCCTTCTTTGCGCTGCTAAAGCAAAGATCTGGAGATTCAGAAATAGTCTTTTTAATGTATTTTGGTTCTTTTGAGCTCATCATGACATTGAGGAGATAAAGAGAGTTAGAGGATGCTTTACAGGAGAACAAGTGAAGTGCTAGAATAGAACGTGTGTACGTATAGGTGCTTGAAAGTAAAAGATCTGAGAGTGAGAAAGATGCACTCTGCTGGCTCAGACGCGATTACTTCATCAGTGTGTCATGTTAGCTTAGAGCTGACACAGGAAGGATCAGGAGGAGGCTGCCAGAGTGGAACTGGAGCCGAGAGTCCCACCACCAGTCCTTAACTGGGGTTCGCTTCAGGTTCCCGAACGGGGGTACCTAAAGGGGGTTTGTGGTAACACTGTAAAGACTTCAGCTGACGTGAAATAAAAAAGTGCGTCCCTGGTCTCTCCGTGGGCAGCTCTGGATCACCTCCAGTATAGCTGGTCCTGCTTTCTCCTGCATCTGCGGTGTGCTGGGAGGTTCCAGATTTATGGATTTTATAGATATTATTTATTATGTTTGTGGTTTTCAGATATTTTGCTACAAGTAACAAAAATAAATTAATAGTCAGATGTATTACGGTGTAACACATGGCCTTATTCGTTTATTAGGGACTATGGGGCTGGTGTTGATTTAACCTGATTGGCTCCTAAGGTTTCAAACTGTTGCTGTAGTTTCTCCTGAAACGCTCGTGGGACCATTTGTCCAAATGTGACCTTCAAAAACAAAAACATTTCCAAAATATCTCCACCTTCCTGGGCTCCACCGAACCCTGGAGTACTTTTCTGGGACCTTCTTAAGTGAGCTGAAAGCAGGTATATGCGATTTAGTTCCCGCTGAATCATCCATGGCTGCCTGCATCGCTGCATCTATATATGGTCGGTCCTCAGTGGAAATGTTAGAGGCAGATAGTGGGATAAAGAGATGCGCTCTACGGTGAGTCAGGCTTGCAGGTATTAAGGAACTCGGTGGTGATGCAACAACAGAGACTCAGTTTCTATGGTCCATTGCACAGGTGTTACTGTGGCAACTGGAACTAGCTCGCCAACCAGCCGTGCTGCGTCATCTTATTTTCTCCCTTCCCTCCTTCTTTTATCCCGGAGTGTTGAGCCCTTTCCCTCTTTCGCTCTCTTTGTCCAGCTTTGTATCTCTCGTGCCATTTGTCAGGAAAGCTTGTTTTTTTGGCACACTTGACATTCCCCCTCTGATCACACCTGACTGCTCTTTTTCTGCCACTTTCTTTCACCACATTCCCATGAGCACACTCTCTGCAGTCTAGTTTTAAGGTCTGTGCTAACCCCCCGCTGTCTGGATTTCCTCTCGTTGTAGGTTGACGTGGGAGTAGTTCACTTCACCCCCTTGGTTCAGCCCCAGATCCAGCAGCCCTTTCAGCTGGTGGAGAAAGTCGTCAGGAACGTTTTCCAATTCCGTAGGAAGCACTGCCATAAAGGAGTCGAGTAAGTACACGTTAACCTAATGAAGCTTGTAGGGCCTCGATCCACTCTTTCCCTCTTTTTACTTTTTAATCCATGCGTCATTCACATCAGTTATTCTCTCTCTACATTTTTCATGTCTGACGGCAACGTCTTCATCTCATCGTTAATTAGAGTGGCTTTATATATTTTTTATATTCACCATTCAGACAGCTTTTGAGTGTTTCTCTAACCAAAGCTGAACATTCGAGTAACTTCAGAGCAGCTAGTAACAAAGCCAGACACCCACATGCGTGTGCCCATCGCCCCCGTGCCTGTTAGGGAAGTGTATGTAGGCCCAGATAACAAAAGAGCGCTGGCTGTTTGAAAGAGAGCAGCAATTATGAGTCACTGAGGTAGCATAGGAAAACGAGGAAGCATATTTTATGTAACTGCCGTGGGTCGGTGGCAGCAGCACCAAACTGGGGAGGCGGCACCAGCACTCGAGCACCTAAAAAGCATCTGCAGATTGTGTGGAGCTGGCTGTCACTCGCTAACCTGCAGCGAACGAGTCCGCAGCAACATCTGAGGCAGGGACAGCTTTCAGGGTGGGAGACGGCAAAATAAATAAAAATTAGCAATTGAAATCACAGCTGCTCTGTTTCTGATTTAGAAACTTTGTGTGAGTTTAATGGCAGCCCTGGACTATGCAGTGTGGCTGTGGAGTAAATTAACAATTCATGAGGACTTTGTGTGATTTCAATTAACTTCACCGATCTGAAATAATTGCTGAGGGATAATTTCTTTCTGTTTGAACTTTCTGATGCCATTAAACTTGCATGATCGTTAAGATATCAAAGCGGACTAAGCGCAGGAATCTGTACTCTCGTGTCGTCGCTTTTTCCCCACAGGAAGTTGTTCCCTGAGGCGCGTCGTGTTGAACTGACACAGGAGATGATGCAGCAGGCCGACGTAGACCCCATCCTGCGCCCCACAGAACTCACCATACCCCAGTTCAGGGCGTTAGCAGATGCCTACGCTCGTCTCTGCGCTCACGAGCCCGCTCTTCTCACCTACGAGTTCAGAGAGGAGCTCAGGCTGAAGCACGTTGCCAGAAAAAGCAACACGGCATCATCGCCTACACTTACGGACGCACCGAGCGGCGTGGCAGAGTCCTCTGCAACCCCGCTGAAAAAATAAAAAGCATGGACACCAAGAGAAGGGGACTAATAGCTTCTGTTAGCACAGGGAGACAACAGTCTGCTCTTAGCTGTGACATTTCCACCTGGCATAACCATGCATTTTTAAAGCATTTCCCCTGCACACACACGGCAATTTGGTATACAGGAAATACTGGGACTCACACACAGGATCCACACAGGCTTTGGCTCAGCCCCTTAACCATTTCCTGGGATCCAACAGCTACCAGCAAGTCACGTGTTTTAGGGAGGATGAAGAAAGGCGGCTAGTTCGTTCCCCACAGAAGCTTTTTTAAGAGAAAGCATCTCTTTATGTTCCAGTTCTTACTTCTTATCCATCTCACATAACACCTCATCCTGTGGGACTGAAAGAAACAGTGTTTTCAGGGTGATTTAGACAAGGAGAACATGGCAGCTCCATATTCAGGCCACTTTTATTCCTTCCAGTGTGTATTGCTCAGTCTCTGGGGAGACGGCGCTTTAAGGGACAAAGAGTGCTGTGAATTTGTCAGCTCAAGAAAGACTCGTCATGCAAAAGGAAGATGGCTGCAATTAAAATATTTTTTTGTTCAAAACTTTTTGTGTTGCGTTCTGTGGGCTAATGGTGGGGTAAGATGTGCTTGTAGTATAACTGGAAAATGAGGCAAAATAATAAAATCTTACAAGTGACTGTTGTTTGTTTAATCAGAAGTATGAATAAATAGCAGCGTGTGCAGTGTTTCTCGGTGAAAGCATTGTAGTTTTAAATATTCCTCTATGAGCAGACTGTCACCAGCAGAACATGGCAGCGCTGCTTCCTGCCAGTATGGCAGATGGCGTGCTAGGGCTGAGTAGTTGCCAGAGTTAGAATTCACTCAGTTCTGATGATAGGTGGGTGATAATCGACAGCCACAATCAACAATCCGCATGACGTGCAGGAGTGATGTGATGCGCGCCGTTCAGTCTGCTCAGTCACCCCAAAATAAACTGCTCTTACGATAAGCTTTTATTTTGGTAGATGACGGCGTGTGGAGGAGGACTGAAGGGTGAGGAATTGCATCACGCAGAGGAGGAAGATAATTAGCCACTAACAAGATGCAAGGCTGCGGTCGTAGAGGCATTTGTTTGGTTTGTCTGATACCTTTGAGCATTAGTGTACGCATCATATCTCAAAGTCAATTATACTCTGAATAATGTACAGAAGCGGCCAATCAGGCACCGTGTCCACCACAGCTGTGTGAAGACCGTCATCCCGCAGCTACAGGTGAGTGAAAACTTGATGAGCTGGTCAGGAAAGTCACCTGTTATATTTTTGGATCAAAAATTTAGTTTCATTTGGTCTTTAATTAGTACACAGCGTCAGCATGGCTGCAGTAAACTTAGTACTGCAACATCATGCTACAGTAAAAGTAGATAAATATTTATCTAAAAAGAAATTATGTAATTTCTGCATCCAGCTTATCAAAGTTCTTAAAATGTGTATATTATTCATTTTTAAATGTGGGGCTGGCTGAGCTCGTGTTGGGCACCTGTATGAGTTATGATCATAAACTCGATGGTTTTGTTTTTGGACAGTGTCTGTAGTGCTGTTACTGTTACATCATCACAGTGTGATTAAAGTTCAGACTTTCAGCTTTAATTCAACGGGTCTAACAAACATTTTGCATGAATTGCATGCTTTTTTGTTTTTCCAGAGGCTCAAAACCTATTTGACAAACAGGATTATTGTAATAATTCTACATATAAGGATTGTTTTTAATACTAAGTAATTCCTGCCTGAAGTTCAGTTGCTTTTCCTTCTGGAGATGTCCTGCAGTCGCCTTCAGGTGCTTGTTTGTGGGTTGAGATCAGGTGATGCTGAAGAATATCTCATTTCTATGGCTGTATCCCAATTCAGGGTCTGCAGCCTTAAAGTACGCATTTCAAGGCCGATTACGTCACAGCGGCGCGCCGAAGGCTGTCCCAATTCAAAGGCTGCTCGAAATGCGGCCCTCAAATGCGTCCTTCATTTCCCTGAATTTTAAGGCTGTGGCAGTGTAGACTTCCTGGCCCAACATATCCCAGAATGCATAGCGCGGCGATGGGTGTGGATAAATTTGCACAAAAAAAGGGCGGATGAGGGGCGCCCGAAGAGTAAACTTTAAGTACTGAATATTATGTCACTTATTTATGTGCAAATGTTTAATAACGAAGAACATTAAAACATTGCTGTTGGCCACATGTCGGCAAAGTTATGTGACATTAGTGACGTTTGTACGAACTTGGTTTTAAAGCCTTTACTTTAAAATGTACGCCGTAGAGAATGATCAAAGATCATGTAGAAACAAACAAATGAACAAAAGAGTTTCTCCTTCATTTCTGTCAGAGCTATGACACGTTTCCAGCTGTTAGTATCATGGTTGCTAGGCAAACTGGGCAGCGCAACGGAGGCTTTTTTTAAAAAAAATTTTTTACTTTATTGACAAACAACAGTGTCAGCGCAACGGAGGCTAGACCGTCCCATTACACAAGCCTCGCACTTCCGGCCTTAGCGGTCTTTGAGTACGCGGCCCTTGAGGATTGTTGAGGCTGCGTACTTTAAGGCTGCAGACCCTGAATTGGGATACAGCCTAAGTACTGAGAAAATCTTGAGTTGCTTTTGTGGTTTTCTTTGGCTCATTATGCACGTGTACTGTGAAGCTCTGTCTGGTCAGTTGTGCAGCAAGTTCCTCTTGTAGACTCAATACGCTTCCTGCAGAGTGTTTTTGTCTTGGTTAGATGTTGTAAAGTTGTTCTTATTAATCATGGAAATAATTCTGTCATCATGCACTTTAGCTCCCTACTGTGCTCTCTGCGCTCTTTTGGTGTCGCAGTCATTGTTTCTAAGATTTAGTTTTCTCTTCAGCTTAGTGTTGTCATTTCGAGAGCTCCAATGAAAGCTGCTTAAAAAAGTTTAGCACCAGTCAGCTGCAGATCTTTTATCTTCTTTTGTCATGAAATAACAAATGAACTTCTCTCACCAGGTGTAGTATTTGTAGCATGCAGTATTTGTAGCATGCAGTATTTGTGTTGAACTCCTTGACTTTAAAGCAGAAAGTCTGCACTTGGGTTACACTGATGTACAGAGGCTAACTGGAGTGTGAGTCTATTTTCCACTGATAGTAATGTACATTAAAGTAGTAATGACACCATTAATAATAATAATAATAATAATAATAATAATAATGGATTGCATTTATATAGCGCTTTTCAAGTCACCCAAAGCGCTTTACAATGCCACTATTCATTCACTCTCACATTCACACACTGGTGGAGGCGAGCTACAGTTGTAGCCACAGCTGCCCTGGGGCAGACTGACAGAAGCGAGGCTGCCATATCGCGCCATCGGCCCCTCTGGCCAACACCAGTAGGCGATAGGGTAAAGTGTCTTGCCCAAGGACACAACGACCAGGACAGAGAGCCCGGGGACCGGCGACCTTCCAGTTACAGATACGCTTCCCAACCCCCTGAGCCACGGTCACTGACAAAGTCCTGCGTTTGAAATTTTTCACTTCAGTAAAAGTGCAGAAGTGTTAAGCAGGCACGTGCAGAAGGGGGGGGGGGGGCTTGAGCACCCGCCCCTTTCCTGATGTGTGCCCAAAGTGCCCTTTTGTTGAGGCAACTTTAAAAATATATATATATATTTATAAAAAAAATTTATGTGTGTGGGCGTGCGGAGTCCTGTCTGTGCCCCTCAACAATAATGTATACTATTAGTCACAGTTTTGCTAAATAAAAGGATCTGGCTTGCATCAGTCACATGATCACTATTAACCAATGATCGCCCTTGACGGCAGAACGCGCTGGTTACGAGCCGGGAACGAGCTCACAAAGAGCACGCGCATTTTTTGCGGTCCGGAGCTGTAGGAGAAACACAAATTACCTCAGAGACACAGACTTACTATATTTCTTCCATACAGACTGATGCGACAAAACCAGTAAGTAGGTGTACAGCGTACACTGTAGTGTATAGCACACAGGAGTATTGGCTTATTATGTACACGTTGGTAAGTTGTCTTGTGGCAACTGACGAACAGAAAGAAATGAGCGTGCTGTGTGTGCAACAACAAACATTAACTGACCTGTTATTAACTGCACAGGTAGTGTTGGTCATAGCTGCTAGCTCACTGTGTAAGGCTGTCATGGGTCTGTAGCTCTGTCACCGTTTTAGGGAACATGTTTAGTTTTAAAGCAAGTTTCCGGGCTTTTCCTGCCTTTCTGGAGGGATTATATTTCACTAAAAAACGATCTAATATGCATGTCCACATAATTATGCATTATTATAATATTTAAAAAAAAACACATGCTGTATTTTAAAGAACATACATTAAGAAACAGATTATATTAGATTTATATTCTAAATAAGACAAAATTTGGATTTTACAGCAGTAAAATTATTGTATCTGTTTAAAAATGTAAAAAGCTTCCCCCTGCACAGAGTGGATAGTGAAACAAATAGAATCATCATAATGACATTATTTCATATTTATTACTTCCCCCTCCTCATTGCTTTATTATTGTAGCTCTAGTAATAAATAATAATGTAAGGATTCTGGATCAGCACCATGATGCCCATAGTATATACAGTATTCTGAAGAAGGTCTAAAATGTCACTGTGTGTGCGTGCATGTGTTTGTTTTATGTATATGGATTATTTTAAATTATTACTCATGATATAACATTGTGCAGACATGGCTGGTAAGGACATGAGGAGGAAACAGTAGGAGCTGTGTGAGGCTACCAAAGGCAGTGCTATAACATTTTTCTGTCATCATTTAATTTTAGATTAAGTGCTGGAGTTGTTAGGTGTGGATAATTAGATTATAGTTTATTGCAATAGCAAGTTGTGCCTTGTTCTCAGATGGACAGCAAGTGGAGAGTGAAATATGAAATGATGGGATGGAAGGAAGAAGAGAAGCAAAGAGTGATTCACAGGCAGAGCCTAAATTATTTCTCACAGTTTTTTATTGCCTTATGGTTCCAAGCGCTGTCACCAATCTTTGCATTTTGTTATTCTCTCATGACACTTGTTGAATCAGCTACCATCTCTCCTATGGACTTTTTAATGTCTACAGTCTCAGATCAGCACAACCCTGCCCTCCAGCACCATCAGCAGCAGGAGCAGCAGAAACCCCTCAACAGCAACATTGTACCCATCAGGTAAAACATAGGCTACGTTTGCTTTGCCTTGTCGCCACCTCACAACAGTGATATAGTATGATGCGATCCCATATTAGATTCTTGATGAATGTGTGTTGTTGTTATTCAGCCTGGTTCAATGTGCCCCTTTTTAACTTAAAGGTCTCTGCACGGCCCTGGTGTTAAGAGTGAAATATTAGAGCCGAGTCATGTTCCGCTATCAGTGTTACAACAGATGCATTAATAACTTCAAATTACAGCAGCTTGAGGCGGGGTCACTTTAAATGCTGTCTATTTGGCCATTTTACTTGAGTAATTCAAAAAGAAATGTATTTAATAAACTGACTGTAGTGTAGTTTAACATAACTTCACAATATTTCTACCATTGTTGGAGTACAGTCTTCTTACCTCATTATTAAGGAGGTCTCTGCAGGATATTTGACATTAGTCATTCATGACGTTATTTTGGTCCACAGTCATTTTTAGCACGCTTTCTAAGCCGTTTAAGAGCCTCTCCTAAATCACGCCCAACCAGAACCGTACACCTTGTATCCTTGTTGCTCCATCAGCCACTGAACCAGCCTCATGACATATTCATGCCATGGTGATTTGTCACCTACTGTAAATTCCAGTAACTCTTAGGTAATAAAAGAGCACAGCAGGTTTCCTGTTACTCTAGCACCGTTGTCCGTGCACAGTTACTTGAATGATCGGCTGTGCGCTGTATCATTAAAAACTCTCAGTGAAACTCTGCAATGGCCAAAGTGCTAGAAGAGTCTTACAGCGTCCTTTTTTCCCCTGGTGCTGTTAAAGCAACAGTATGGAACTTTTAAGCAGGAAATGTCAGATTGCTTCACCTCATATTTTCTTGCTGGACCTGTTCTGGTGTGACCAATAACCTTTTATTGTGTCTAATATCGGCCAACTCCAGCTAGAGTTTTGCATTTTAAGTCGGTTCAGAGTTTAACACCTTCAGTGTGAAATATTTTCACATCATTATCACTTGGAGGCTCGGTGGCTGTTACACAGCAGGCTTTCCGTCTGCTTTAAGCTGCTGGATTTAATTCCACATTCTCCTCTTGTTTGGCAAATGTCTCAAAAATGAAGGATCTGTCGAGCTATGCATTTAGGGCTACGTGGGGGAAATTAACAAGACGAATGAATTGTGCTTTCGGTGATGCTAAATAATGAGCAAACAAATATTTTCCCATCACGGAGATTAATTGTCGGTGTGCGTGAAGCCTTTTGCCAAGTCTTTCTTCGTGTAGCCGTGGCCCACTTCTGTCAAGTAATTATGTATTCTGAGGAGACACCGTATGCTTCCAACGTCAGGATCATATGACAGCTAATCGGGGACCGTCCATCAAGCCCAGCCCTGGGACTGAGCCTAAGATGAGACGCTTACCTGTCAATGAAACATAAAGGACATGCAAAACTGAAGTGGCACGCTTTGAAGGGCAGCCTGGAAACACTTTCCCAGATGGTTTTCACAGATATACTTTTATTTATAAAACAGTTCCATCAGAATGGAGCATTCACATTCATTGGTATGCTAGCATTAAAGGCATGGTAGAGTTCAGCTGAAAGGGTAAAGCATGTAGTGGTTTGCCTTTTTTTAGTACAAACATGTACTTAATGTAATGGCAAACGCTCTTTACAAAAATATCAACTGTGTTACTGCAAGATCCTGTTTCGTTTCTGTACAGTGTCAAGTATGTATGAGTATACATAAACGTATCAAAGATAGAAAAGATTATATATACAGGATACATACAAACATTAAAATCATCGGGTTTTAAACATTATTGCAGTTTAAATCGGTCATCTGAGTAAAAACATGGACATCCCAATGCAAGAAATTACAATCTGGAGCGAAACACAACCAAATCCAGTAGCTGCATTTAAAAATGAAGTGATTAACTCTCAAACTGTTCTCTCTCATTTAAGAGTCGACCGAATCTGTAGCCTCGAGTTCAAGCCTTAACCCAAAGAGGATAAAATAAACATAATGAAACCCAGAAATAAATTAAAAACAGCAGTAATAACAATACAACCTGTACAGATATTTCAAATATGTAGGCAAACAGTGTACTCTTAGTGCACAAAATACAGCAAAAAAAGGCGTAGTTGATGCCTCCTGTTCTCAGGAAGTCTCACTTGACCGTTGCAGCTCTGTGGGTGCGTCTGTGATCACCTTTTTCTTCTTCAGTGCCTCCTTTCATATTTGTACTAAAGTGAAATTCGTACAACGTTCGGTGTATTAATCGTTTTCTTTTGGTTTCACAGAATCGATACAAAAGCCTGTTGCCTGGCAAGCTTTGCCGAATTACCAGTGTCTGCCTGAGAAACTCAACTCAGCGTCCTGTGGATTTCACCGCCTCTCAACGTTTGGGAGTGACAGACGAGGACATTCTTCGTGAAAAAGGTCAAGAACCGAATAAAAACTGCCAATCAGCAGCAGCTGCGGGGCAAACTTGAATGGAACGCGTCGCACTGATGGTTTGTGGGGAGGAGGCAGAGCCCAGAGAGCTGAGGACGATGCAGACACACATCAGTGCTTGGCAGATTCATTGTAGTCATCATCACTGCGCTTTGCCTCTCTAGGGGAAGAAAGCCACAGTCCCAGCCGACGAGCTGCCATCAGAACACGTCGTTTGCATCTAACCTTGTGTGGGCGAGTGTGAGACTTAAATCTGTAAGGCATTGAAGTTCATGCACAGCTTCGCAGTCATCGCCTCGGTGGCCACTAAAGTAGCCCAGGTACTGTATGCCCCGTCTATGCTGACACCTGAGACGAGGCGCCGGTGGCACCGCTCTCAGCTGGGTCATAGAAACAGTCTTCGTTCACTACTGAGGTCAGACTCTGGACGCTGAACTCTCTCTCCAGCAACGTGTTGAGGTCCACGGCTCCACACGGCAGCGCTGCATCCGTCTGGCTGTCCAGTGACCTGCTCTGCTCCTTCATCTTCAACAGGGCTCCCGGGCTCCTCCTGAAACTGCACGGTTTCCTCTTAACGGCGGTGAAGTGGCCTCGCACTAGTTTGGGTTGCATCTCCGGGGTGTCGCCAACACCCTCGGGCTGAACGCGGGGGGCCGGTGCACCTTCTGATGCAGAATCCTCCGACAGTTTAAGTTGGAGAAACTGAGCTTCAATTGCACTAGTTGGGGAGCTGCTGTCTCCGCTGTCCCTCCTCGTCCCCCCCTCGCTAAAGCCGTCGTCGTCCTCGTCGCTCAAAATGTCAGACTCTTTCACAGAGGTGGAGCGGGGTTGAGAGTTGGAGCAGTGTGTCTGAGACCAGTTCTGCTGGACTGGAAAGATGGGCGAGTCGGAGGACACGCGGGCTGGAGGAGCCCCGGACAAACTGTAGGTTCCACTGCTCAGGCTTCCCTCGTCAGAGTCTGGCCCGAGCTTCGGAGCCTCGCCCTGGGTGGAGAGCTCTGCAGGCGGCTGCTTGCACAACCAGGAAGCTCTGGAGGAACCTAGAAACAAAGGTGGGGATGGAAATTCCACTGTTATCTGAGCTGAACACTTGCAGCATAAGCAGCCGAGTGCCAGCCGAGCGTTAGGCGGCCAAATGACTTCAAATTCCAGTCGACAAGAATTATTTTTATAAAGAGATGTTTTTACAGGAAACCTTCCCAGGAAGACGTGCCTGGTACTAAAAATGAGTGTGGAGTGTTTCATACAACCTAAACTGGATGAAAGATCTCCATAAGAACGCTTCAGAAACCCACCTAGCCTGGCGGAGGAAGGCAGGGTGCTCCTCAGAGGAGCCAGGTGCTCCTTACAGCTCCTCTCCAGCGTGCCCTCGCCCTTCATGTTCCTCCTCACGTTCTCCCTGAGGATGGAGCGGATCACCTTGATGATGCTGACCTTGCTCTCAGGCACACTGAGAAGAAACCAGAGGTATCGCAGTAACGTGAGAACGGGGCATGCTCAGTTTGATTTCACAAGCTAAATATAGATTAAGATTTGCGAAGGGTTCGTTGTGTCTCCGGCGAAATTACTGATGTAATTTATTAGGACTGATCCCGATTTCATAGTATGTAATGAGAATCACCGATTTAGTCACAGGCTCTCTCGCTACAGTTCCCATGTAGACTGTTTGTATGAAATGGGTCTTTTTGGGGGGCAGAGAAGAAGTAGCTTTATTTGATTATCTAACATTATGGATAAAATGTTCTATTAATAGAAAACTTAATTAACCATTTCCAGCCGATAGACTATATTCTTTAAGAATTCTGGGTCATTATTAATGTGACAGTCGTGTGAAATATGTGACGGCTCCTAAAAACCAGAGTTTATCCAAACATCTTTGGACGAGAGGCCGACATTCAATGTGATCTACAAACTGCTCATTGCAAACATCATGACAGTTTGTATCGACTAAACTAGTCTGCAGAGTTTTCCTTTGTGTTGACGACCTGTCAAAATATTTTACTGCTCGTATTTCTTTTGCTGTCTGACTTCGTTTTCGCACCATGTCACGATGCTCCCAGTGTAGCATTAACTTAAAATCGGTGCGTTTTTAGAAAGCTGTGATTTCACCTAAACGCTGAATCTCTGACCTGCTGCACAGCTGGAAGACTGTCTCTGGTCTCCCCTCCACTTCAGACCTGGAGTGAATCAGCTCCCAGATATAGCTGCTCTGCGTACCTGTTCCTAGGAGAGCCGGGAAATAAATGAGAGGCCTTTAATCATGTGGTGCGTGTATGGTTTATGGTTTCAGAGGGAGATAAGAGGGGTGGAAGCTGAATAGAAATGTGGGTGTGTGGGTAATGCGAATGGGCTGAGGGAAATATGAAAGGAGAGAGATTTAGTGGATGTACTTTGTGAGTGATTTGTTGGGGATAATTTGGAAGCGTGTCGGCCTCTTACCTGCAGTATTTCCCAATCTGACCTGCAGAGCCGAGAGCGGGATGAGCCAGCGGAACTTGAAGGGGTCCGAATCTCCGTGAGAGAGCGCCGAACGAGGGTTGGCCTGGCATTACAAGAAAAAAGAAAAATGGGGTAAGAGAGAAAATGTAACGTTTCACACCAAACGCACTCGATGTGGGAACGTGACACAAACATACCATTTTTTTCTTCAGCTTGTTGTTTTCCCTGCAGACCAATATCACTGCTTTCTTGAACACTGGTGAGAGAGCGCGAGAGAACACATGAGCGTCTTGGATTTGACTGTGCATGCCTCTTGGGGAAAGCCAACTGAGGGAGCGCAACCACAGAAGCATTTTAAATGCAAGCTTGAAGCCTTAAAGCATATATCAGCGTTACAGCTGTGGATATTAAAATTCTGTTCCTGCACACTATTCTGTGCAGCAAACCCAATACAGCTGGTTTATATCGATTCACTTTCTCTACTGCAAACATCCACGAGTGACAATTAAGGGAAATGGTGAAAAATAAAAAGGGCTGACTCACCGAACACGGTCATTTCGGGGTCTTTTCTCATGCGGCCCAGCGACGGATGAGGGTTGAGCCAGACCACAGAGGAATGCATGAGAAACTCTCCCATAGAGATCTCTGTGACCTGAGAGAGGCGTAAGGGACGGCAGACAGTTTAAGAGAGAGTCGAGGCAGGCGCTGAGCTTTTTACGGCTCAGGCTAAGCGTGTCTGTGAATGGAGTTGCACTGCACACTCGGGTTTGTGCACAGGCTCAAAGCTCAGGCAAATTTAAAAACACTGAAAGCATACGTGAACATAGAAAACATGATTTGGCTTTGAGTAAATATTACATCAATTTATAAATGTATTCAGACCCTAGAGGCGTGCGCATCACCTAAACTGCTGCGCTCTGATGTACTGATGGAAACTCCACCAAAAATACACTAATTCACCTCTTTATCGTGGCCAGTCTGCTCGGCAACAAGCTGATCGAACACGGAGCCGTAATCCTCGTAGATCTTCTGCATCTCGTTGATGTGGCTGGCCACCTTCTCCATGGCTTTCAGGGCCTCTGCAGACACAACAGTGTTAACAGGACCAAGTCGTGACCCTGTGGGTGACTGTGTTCACCCTGTACTGGAAAAATGCCAAAGGTTATCACTTAATGTTTCCACGTGCGACTAACGTGACACCGAAATGCCGAGTGTCAGCACGGCCTGTTTATAGCACAGCGCTTGATTGCACGCAGCCTTCCTACCGGTGAGGTGGTAGTGTTCCTCGCTGTCGCCGTCGGTAAGGGAGACCAGCTCCCTCAGCAGCAAGGGGTACTTGAGCACCCTCTGCACTGGTTTAATCAGGTAGGACTCCAGGGTGGAAGAGTGCTGCTTGGTGGGGTTCCTGGCATCGAGGAATTCTTTGAAGGTCTGATCCGTCTTGGCTAAAGGAAAGAAACACTCAGACTTAATCTGGATCTTTTTAAGCCGTCTGTTCTCTTTGCTTCTGGTCTATGTTTCGGACCGTGGCTACGTTATTAAGCTCTAACCTACTAAAGAAAATGTGGGTCAGTGCAGAATCGCGGTGCAATAATGCGTCTCCAGCAGGGGGGAGTGTGAGCTTCTCCACCTGCTACGACCACTGTGGTATCAAAGTGTAAATCTTTGATGCTGTAACATTAAATCTGGTAAAACACCAAGTTGGGGCCGCATGGTTAACGTGAAACAGCAGGTATAAGACAGAGCAGGCCTTCGGTAAAGGTGCTGACATTTTCCCCGAGCGCTATGCTTCCACAGCGTTACCGAGGGGGGCCATTAAAGTATTAATTATAGCACTGCCAGCCACAGACGTGCAGCCACGTCGACGCCTCGCAGAGTAATTGGCAGGCAATTAACGAGTCGACAAATAAACAGAAACTAAGGCAACCCGGGCCCCATGGCGTGGCAGAAGAGGAGGGGGGATGAAGATGACAGAGATGAGTATATAATTACTTAAAGGACTCACAACAGCCGCAGATTTCTGCGATGTGTTGTGGATCAGCTGCTCGTGACCAGAGGTGCGCTGGGTGTTCTCGGTTTTGCTGAGCCAACTAGAAACTCGCACGCCGTCACTTATGTTCTACTCGGCTGTTTTATCCGTACTAAGCAAATATTATGCTTCCTGCTCAAATATCAGTTTGCAGTCGTCAATTGTGAGCAGCACAACCCGTCATTTAAAGCTTTGGCTAAAAGAGCGGGTGCACAAACCCAGTGAATATCTGGCATCTATTTCCCTTACTCAAACACTTGGAACCATTTTGTGCCAAGCTAGCACCGCCCGCATGCTGAAGCACTCAGGAATAATCACTACGCCAAAATCACAGATGCTTATGGGGGGAAAATTTTACCTAATACATCTACATATCTGAACAATTGGTTAAAAAAATAATCTGCATCTTCAAAAAATAACAGGAGGCTTTACCTCTGCAGCAAAACATCTTTTTATAGCCTGCTTTTAAGCATATCATTAACATAATTTACAAGATCAAATCATTTTGACTGTTCCTAAAATGCTTTCAAGTGTTGCTGGTTAACCATCCTCAAGGTACTTTAGTGATTTTGTCCCATCTAATCCTATTAAAGATCAGCCCTGCTGCTTCCTTTGAGGAATATCCCACACAGCCCCCCCCCGTCAGCTAAGAAGCCAATCTGCTTGCACTCCTCTCTCTCTACTGGGCATTCATCCCAAATAGTGGCGGAAAGGCCAACATCTGAGGAGGCATAAATCAACTTTAAAATTTCTCCAGCGTCACATGCTGTGGGAGAAGCGAGAGTTATTGTCACGGTCACACATCTGCTGTTAGAGGACAAGGTTATCCAAAGCCAGAATATTTATATGTGCATGTATTTGTTTAAACATCATCTGTTTGAGGAGAAAAGGGCGATAATGCTTTGAAAGTGTCGATCACAAACTGAAAGGTGGAGAGCCGTGTGCTCCTTCGTGCGTGGTGCTGGAGTTGGAGCGGGACTGGTGCTAAACTGGAGAGGCATCGCTCACCTCGCTTTCACCCACCGTCTCACTCTGGGACATTTACTTTCATACATAATTGATTTGCTTCCCAAAAGAGAAGACCGAACCTTCAGCCGTGAGCGGCCGAGCTTCCTCTGACGCAACACAGGAGCACGGAAGCTAAATTTAGCGGAGGTGGATTTAGTTTGTTTTTGCATGCTGTTTCTCGTTACTATGCAGAATATTAAGATGTGTGTTGTACCTCTCTCTAGGACCTTTTGGACCTTGATGTGGTTGGCACAGAAGCCGCTGTAGAGCTTGAAGTGATCGGCGTAGTAGAGGAATGAACCCCCGAGGGAAAACAGCAGCTTCTGTGAAGAGATGGGGGGGGGGGAAAGCACGAGAGAGGATTGGAGGGTGTGAACATGTGAAGTCACGACTGAATCACCGTGCCCTCCCTTCAAAATGCCCCCTCTGTCCTCTTCCTCTCACCCAGCCTCTTCAGTACACTGGCTTTCAGCAGCTCACAATCCGACCAGTGAACCGCCGCCGCGATCGATAGACCTCACACCTCCTCACACTGAGGCCATAAATCAGCCGATGACGCTTCTGTTGCACCACCTCAATTATTTAAAACCCAACACCTGAAAGATCTCTCTTTTCTCTGTAGCCTGTGTGGATTCGGGACTGAATCTTTAGATATTTAACAAACAGCGTGACGTTTCTCTACCTAACGGAGTAACGGAATACACGTACCAGCGTTATGCATTTAAAATACAAAATATGAGTAACTGTATTCTGTTACAGTTACCGTTTAAAAAGGTTCAGAATACAGTTACTTTGTTGAAATAAATGGATTACAGTGTGGTCGTTTCCTGTTTCATGTTAGGCTATGTCCTCCCTATTTTTGGTATTTGGAAACCCAAACAAAACGCGCATTAAGAGGCTCTAATGTCTGTGTCTCAATCTCGCAGCCCATGTCACCTCTACTACACCCCACATAATGACGGGAAATTAAGTAATGGAAAGTATTCAGAATACGTTACAAATACATTTTGTAATCTGTAGTGGAATACATTTTAAAAGTAACCCTCCCAACACTGCTTACCTTGAACTGCGAGGGGGTCTCCAGGGTGCTAAAGTCAGGTGACGAGGCAATTCTCTCCTCCAAGGTCTGCAGGAAGACCCTCTGGAAGTCCAGCATCTCAGGCAGGCTGCCAAACAGACTCTCCATCTTTGAGGAGGCAAAAGGGAAGTAGAACAATAGTTAGAAAGAGGAGGAGAAGGAAGCGACACAGGTGACAGGTGAGGACGTATGAAAGAACATCAGAGGGTGAGAGAGTGTGTGGCAACGAGGAAAAACAGACAGGATAGCTTGTAATTCATAGCAGACGGCACCCCAGAGTGTTATAACAGCTCCACTGTGATGGCTCCATCTCTGACAGAGGCACTTAGGGACAAGCTACAGCCGCGCACAAATAAAGCACATATAAATGGACACAGTAAACTTCAGCTGTGTAACAAGCGCTATCTGACACATCCAGCCAGGGTCGCCACTTCCTTTCATTAAAAGCTCGCGTGCCCTTGTCTGTCCTGTGTCCGGTCACATTCCGGTGTCCAATAATGGCCTCTTAATTTGCCCCGATGCTTAGAGGCCCATCAGCTGGTGTGTCTTGGTAATACTTGGGAGAGATGTGCTACGTTTGAGGTCACAGAGCTGGAAAGTTGCGTGCTACAGCAACGATATATGCTGTTGAGTTGTTAAACGGAGAAAAACAGTCCTTCTTTAATGAAGAGTACGTGCAGTGGACAGCCGTGCCGTGGCATATTAAGCTGAGGTGGGTTGGCTCTTAAGCCGCCCTTTATTGGTGTGGCCCTCTGAGACGCCGGAAGGTCGGCGGACGAGAATGTTAATTTGTCCTCCAGGCAGTTGGAGCAGTAATGAGGGAGATTTGGCCCGGCAGAGTTCATCGATGGATAATAAAAGCTCCACATATTAGGTGTCCAACAGAGTTAGCATACGTAAGTTTTCTTAGGGTGGCAAAATCAAACCACATGCAGGTGGTTACAGATGGTTACAATGATTCAAATGCAGTAAGTATACATGTTTTTCATATAGTCTATAACCTAATTACTTTCTGTAGCCCACATAATTAAACACTTTAGTTACATAAAAAACGTGAGTTTTGATTTTATGTACTATATAGTCTGTATAATAAATAAGTCTAAAATCCAGAAAGCTACACAACATGGGGCGGTTCATCTACAAACACACGTCTAATTTAAGTTTCACTGTTTTGACCGTGGCTCAGGGGTTGGGGAATCGCACCTGTAACCGGAAGGTCGCCGGTTCAATCCCTGGGCTCTCTGTCCTGGTCGTTGTTGGATTAACCCTCTGAGGTCCAAAATATAACCGGACATTTTTGATAGCGTAGTGGTTTGACTACACACCTTTGGAGCGGAGGATCACAAGTTCGATTCCCACCTGGGGTGTCTGTATCCAGTAAGGGTCCAAAGGCTAGTAGACCCCCCCCCCCCCATGCTAACCAAGCCTACAGCAGATTAGGCTGAGTGAGGAAGTAGGTATGATATAAATGCCACGGCAAGGGGGAGCCAGGACGCCAGGTCAGGGGAGAGATCACCCCCACCTGATCGGGGTGGGGTGATAGGAGAAGGATAGTTGAGTGCGATAGGAGGATAAATAATTCTCCACCTACCTCATCCAGTGTGAGGAAGGTTTCGTTCTGTAGAGGTTTCAAGTAGATCTCAAACAAACAGGTCAGGTCCTGAAACAGAAGTGGTCAGCACTTAACCTTTGAACCTCTTATCAGATCACCACCACAGCCCCTAATTCCCCCACTCCTTGCGGGGACTGTTGTACTCATTAAGTTGATATATGGGCTTTCCCCTCCCCTAGTTGCATGGTGAAGATGCCTAAAATCAGGCCACACTTTGAAGACAATCCTCTCCCTCAATTGCAGGCTGAAGAGGAGGCGTGTGGGGGGAGGAGACTAAATGAAAAATGGTAGGTGGGGGAAAAAAGGTTATAAAATGACTGGCCAGACAGGCTGAGCGACTACTCACAGCTAACAAATTCTTCTGAATGCTTGTTTTATGCTCCTGATCTCTTGTTCATCATCTATTAAAGTAACCTTACATAAAAAAAAAACCCAATTTACAATAAGGGCACAGCTTTCTAAATCATGATGTGAAGTTTAATATTAGAAATTCTTTGCTGGTCTCACCTTCACGTAGGACTTCTCCGTGTCCACCAGCTCCTGGATGACCTTGCGTAACCTCTCTGTGGCCGTCATATGCTTGGGGCAAGGTCTGAGCAGGGCAGCGTCTCCCGTAGGGCTCGAGCCCAAATCCCCTCCCTGCCTCACCGAGGGTTCCCCGCCGTGATCCATCAGACCCCCGCTGCCCGAGCCTGACCCTTCCTGGAAGGAGTGGTAGAGAGTGCACACTGTGTCCACGCTCTGTAGGGGGCGACAGAGAGAGAAGGTGGTGTATGTAGGTTAGGCAGGATTATTATAGTCAGCTGCATAAAATAAGAAGATATTGCACTGTATGATGACACGCACGGCCTGAACACAAACTCTCACGGATCCATTTAAAGATCCCTCATTTAACCATCCACAGCTAATGACTGCAGCCCCAAAGCTGTGTAAAATAACCACGTGGATCACTCCACCCTGCGCTTGGTCAACGATCCCCCTGGGTACAGTAAGAGTGTTACTGAGATTTAGTTATGTACTCTGTGCTAATTGGCTTTGCATCAAAGACTTTACAGAATTAGCAACTGGATATCCCAGCAGATAGCATTACAGCACATTTCATTATTCTCCATAATCCATAATAGACAGTTATGCAGCTTTGTGTCACGTCGATTACAGACAGTCTGACATGGCAAGAAATCCCAAGTGGTCGTATATTAGTGTGAAATATTTGGTGTTTGATGAAGAGGAAGTCTCAACCTTCCACACATAAATGAGTCATTTCTTCCAGCTTACACCTTTGATGGGTGGAACCCCATGAAGAACTTAGCGTCACAGCATTTACAAAAATATTCTACAGAAGCAGATCGCTCGCATCCCATTTTAGTGGACTGTACCGCCCGGGGTGGGGAACTTAACATCAGCCGTCGGCAGCGCGCTGTGAAGTTTTGCCTGTGGCAGGTAAGACTTTCAGAGCAATCGTGTCAGAAAGTGAACTATTAGGAGCTGCTCTGTTCTACGGAAACAAGAAGCAAAAGGGGGAAAAAAACCCTCTCTGTTGTTTCCAACTTACACCATTGTTGCAATGTTTGGGTTGCAGTTAGCAAGCACTGCAATACATGCAAACTATGCTCAAGTAATCAAAATCCTACCTACTAATTTCTTACCTGACAGGCGTGTCAAGCAAAACACTTCAATTGCAGCAAGCTTTGCTGCTATCAATTACCTTTGATGCTTGTGATAAAAATGGCCTCATGATGCCCAGACCCCCTTATTCCAAGTGAATGGCATGATGTAGCATTGTAATCTGTGGCCAGTCACAAAAAAATCAGCAGGAGCTGATAAATGCCAGTAATAGCAGGTTCCAGTCCGCTGCACAGCAACACAGCACGGCAGGACAGCCAAGACGCCAAACAAAACAGCTGCTCAGCACTCTCTGCCTCCTCGTGCATGTGCTGCTATTTAAAATATTGCATAAGCAAGCAGTCAGTCGCAGCTCCCTCTCAAAACTGTGCAGTAACAGACGTGGATCGATAAAACCTTCATTTTGTCACTACAGAACCGATACGCTGCCAGGAAGTGTGTGAGAGCTCACCCGAGTCACGCATCTTCTCACAGTGTGTGTGAGGTACGACCCGTAACCCCCCAGCACCACCTCCGCCCATTCCCAGGGAGACCGCAGATAATAAAGTCTGCCATTAATAAGCTTGCGACTCATCAGCTAGCTCATTATAACATGGTCACTCCAGAGACGGCCCTCCAATACTCCAGCAAAGACTGTGTGTGTGTGTGTGTGTGCGCGTGTGCAAAGACTGAAAAAGAGAGAAGAAAAAGGGAAGGGGGAAAAATTCCTCTCCATGCCCTTTATGTATGTCTGGGCTAAGCCTCTTTCAAGTGATCCACCTCCCACTGTAGCTCCACTCTGGAGGTCTTTGAATGTGGGCTGATAATTATGAGGGGACTTGAAGTCTCCCTGTGCTCTGATGTAGGGACTAATGTTCCTAGTGGAGAGCACAACACAAGATGCACTCATGCTGCAGACATACCTGTATAAATGTTTGCAGTGAGAACCACAGCAACGCAGCAGTAATGCTGCTCACAAATAGCATTTTTCTTTAGCTAAAGCTAGCATCATGTCATATTGAGCATGTTTGAGGTGACAGGAAACATTTAATGCGACTGTGCGCGTGTCATTTAGCATTTAAACGCTTTCAAATCTGAAGCGATTCAAAGAAACACGAGGATATTGGAACATAAGTAGAGCTGTTGACACAGGCTATCCCTTTAAAGATCATAAAATCCACCTCCAGCACTGATGCTGCTGCCACACACACACACAGCACCAGTCAGCCTTCATTCACTGATACACGCTTTGGGAGAACTCCATAATGCACCATGGAGGCAGACGGTGGGGGGGCTGCCTGAAGGAAACACAAAGGTTGAAGGATATCAGCAGGACATATTCATCAAACAGCCCGCTAGTATCTCCAGACAGGAGAGAGCATCCTTGTGCAGACAGATAACTGTGTTTTATTTCAGCTCTGGCACCCGAAGGTGAGGTTTGCCCAGGTCTTTAGAGACCTCCATTCAAGTGCCGACTTGATTCTTGTTACACACCCACACACACAAACGAGATGATGGAGGAGCCGGGTGAGGTGGGGGGAGGAGGGGAAAACACTTTCAGCTCTCACACAGGTCGCTTAGTAAGATTTTCATCAACGCTAATGACGGACGGAGCGTGATGAGAGAAGGAAAGCTGGTGGGTGGACGCCACGCAGTCATGACTCGGGAAATGCATTCGCCTCACAACAATCCCACCGACACAGCCTGACAGCTAGCCCAAATAACCAATTAAGAGCTGAGGACGTGAACCAGCAGAGGCGGGAGAAAAGCCAGGGAGCGCCACGGAAAACAAGCGGATCTGACAGCGCTGCTGTGAATTCCTGATCAGGTTTTCTTGCTGACAGGTGTCAGCCGGGGATAGTGTTTCGACTTCTGCTCAAACCAATTTGGAGAAGAATTCTTCTTATTTTGTCTGTGATGCATTTCCAGCTGCATTTCTTTTTATTTCCGCTCGTCTGCCAGCTGTCCGTTTCCTAGATCCCCGAAATCAAAGCCAGAGATTTTAATTCCAACGTCAAGTCAAATAAAAACACTTTACTGTCAATCCAAACATCCCAAACACAACAATCAAGCACAACCTACACCTAGTTTCCTTCTCCAGCGAAGCCAGACTACATCTGTTTAAATGTTTAATCCTGATGGCTCTAAAATCTCCTACTGAAGCTCATATTTTAAGGTTTAAACATCCACTACCTCTCCCAGTCTGCGAGTCACCATGACGAGCAGTCTGTAGAGCAGCCTCCATGCTGCCGTGGCCTGCTGTTGGGTCCTGCGGGCGAGCGAGCAGCTCTTCCTGCGTAGCCGGCCTCCTCTGGACATTGGCATAACAGCTCGGAGAGAGTGAGCTCTGAAGTTTACTTGACCTGCCTCGATTCTTTTTTTAATTCCCTCTGATGATCAGTCAAATACCCTCATCAACTTTCCTCCTCCTTCTTCTTCTGCGGTTTCTCTTTAGCTCGCCGTTGCCCGTCTCTCCATCAGGCCCAAGTCAGAACCCTCAGACTTCAGTGCACCTCAGCCTCTGGGGCGGAGTGGCCACTGGTCTGTGAGCGTAGGCAGAGAAAAAGTGCTTGCTGCCTGCTTGTTTTGCATATCAGTCCGTAGCGGACGGTCTGGCCACTTGGCCTGTGGGGGAATTTCTCCCCCAGGAGCTATTACTCTCTGTCGCCGCGTATCAGCGTTGCTCTTCCGATGTCTCTACCGCCACAGACTGCCATCCATCCTACTTCCTTTTGTCCGTTTGCCTCCAGATATGCCTCCTGCTTCTTCCTCTCCTGTTCGGCTCCAGGTGACCTCGCTGGTGTGATTTCCAGAGAGCTGAATTGAGAGGCTGGGGGCTGTATCTGGGTCCAGTCTCTCAATAGCGACAGTACAATGCAGACTGTTCTGGCTTGTTACCTCTACACACACAGGAATGGCTGACTCAAAACTGGGAGGCTCTGAGCGGGTGGGGGTAACAGTGCAGGAATGTTAACTATGGCCTCGTACAAGAATAAAACATGACATGCATCGCTCGCTCGCGGGCTACTACATGTGGACAGAAATAAACAGATGCTGGATGGTTTTAACAACAAACTATAATGGAACCATTTTTCTCACCTCACTCGGGTAAATAAATGTAAGGGATTACAATTAGGAAGGTTAGTTATTGTCCTATAGCTTCCTGCTACTGTTCTTTTACTTCTACTTGCACTGCAGCTTCCTGCCTGGTTGTAAAATGCTGTGTAAATGCAGTATAGACGTGTAAGACACCAAATTGCATCTAACACTGCAGACCTGCGTTTCAAGTTCTGCCAGTAGGTGTGTGGAATCACAATCAGTTCTCAGGTCCTCGATGATTTTGTAGTAAACATGACATGAACATCTCATTTTGACTCATGGTGGCGGCGCACAGCGGGAGGGGAGCGGTGGAGGAGAAAGGGAACGGCATCTGACAACAGTTCGCAGCCTGATGCAAACCAAGGCTGTGGCGCTTCCTCTTTCGCAACTTAACCCCCAGCTGTTGCTCGTTGGGCAAGTTTGTCTGCAAAGCCTTCACACCAAACTTCCCAGTTTTTTTAAGCAGGCAATCATCATCAGCTAGAGCAGAGCTTCTAGATACAGCTAATCACCTGCTTTCAGTCCTCGTCTTATATATTTGCACCAGACTCAGTGAATGCATAATAACAGACGTCTTCCTGCCAAGCCCAGATTTGAGCAGGAGCATCCTCGGCTTTGGCATATCGGGACTAAACTTTACAAACTGCACCAAACGAGATTAAGTTCTGTTTAAATTTGGACTCCTCTCACCCCGCGGTCATCCGTCTACGTCCTCAGTCTCCTTAAAGAGACAGTGTTTTCAGTTCGTGTGCACATCCACATGCACGTACAATATTTTTTATATTGAGTAAGCTAGTAAAGCATGCCGCTGCATAATTAAGTCTCACTTATTTTCTCCAAGTCTGGGCAAAAACACTTGGAGAAAACAAAAGAAAAAGAAAACACAGCTGAGCTCTGTCAGAGTGGGAGGATGCAAGATAAACACTAAACAGCATCTCTATCTCCCTTTTAATGCTCCGATGGAGTCATTATGTACAGAGCTCAGTCTGCCTTGCAGATGAAACGTTGCTCAAATCAAAGGAGAAGCCTTGCGCTTTACCGGCGGAGGAGCCCCATCTTTGCAGGAATAAACAAACAAATGCGGGGAGAGAGGAGATAAGGAGGAGGGCATGAAAAACAGGCGTGTCCCCGGGGCTGGCGTCAAGCATCCTTCAAAAGAAACAGCCTTGTCATGACACCGTGAGGCCGAGAAAGAGAGCGTGCAAGAAAGAGCGGAGGCCTGTGGCCGGTGGGCAGGCCGGTGATTCATTTGCCGTGTTAGTGGGCTATAGTGCCACCATGCCATCTTCTTTTCAAAGCTCAATAAAAGAAGACGCGCACTCATAAATCAAACAGAGCAGAGGGGAGGAGAGAGAAATACGAGCGGGGAGGGCCGGCCCCGTCGCGCTCCGCTCGAGCCCATTTACGCCTTTTATTATTCATCCTAAACAAATATTATTCCGCCAAGTCTCCGAGGACTTTGAGAGAGGATTGTGTTTTAATAATGAAGCCAGCTTCACATTAAAACACCCGTTCTGCTCAGCCCCCGAGGCTATTCACATGCACTCCACTGCATTAAAGCCAGAAGACAAAGTAATGCCACGACTCTATGCTGTTCCCTCTCAAAGGGATGCCCACAACTGAATAAAAGGTTAAGTGGCGATGCTTGTTGCTGATGTTAAACACCTCTCGATGACAAATAATTCACAGTAATGGCAAACGTCGTTCTCTAGACCGCATCCGACCCAGAAAAGACTCTGTGTGAATCAGAAGCAAAGGATCCACGATACAGCAACAAAGACAGCAACTACTTATCAACAAGTAACACTGCAAGTACACTCCCAACATAGCATTAACGCTGGGAAGACACTATCCCAGTGTATCCCAACACTATGACTCTTTACCTTCTTCCACCTGCCGTCACCACGAGCCTAAAACAGAGCTGCAAGCACACGTTGTTTCATTACTGCTAAGAGCCTCTGACAGTAAAACTACTCCATGCTTGCATTTGTTAGATTATTTTTACTGCACACAGAGGGATGTGGGCTGGTTGTGTGAAACTTTGCAGCTTAAAGTGTGAAGAGTCTGTACTATCAGCCATCCCAGCCCCACACAGAAAACCACGAGCCCATCCGCCCACAGTTACCGGCTGTTTGCCTTCCTTGGAGTCTCTCTGGCAGGACAAGCAGGCGGTCAGGTCCTGGACCACGCAGGACAGCTTGTCTTTCAGGAGCCGTCCCAGCCTGAGAAGCGCAGATCCTAAGAACGGGGATTTTTCCTCAGCTTTGCAGCCAAACGGCCAGAACCAGCAGCAGCACATGGCTGCGACTGCGCCCAAGGCCTGAACCAGCGACCGACCCCTCTGAAGCAGCTCAAATAAGATGGTGAGGCAAAGGCATGGCCGGGGATCCTCATCCTTTTCTGCTAATGCCATGGCCATGCTGGGTCATTGTGCATCGGGATCCCCGTTGCTTCCTCCGTCACTCAGTTTTTATCTCCACGTCTGGAAGTTCTTACTGTGGAGTGGACTGAGCAGGGGAAGGCTAGCATTAACTGTGCTGACAGCAGTAAGCCTAGATTATTAGTATGCTCGTGGCCAGATGGCGGCTTAGTCATAACACACAAGCACTTCCACAAATTACCCACACCTACCCACCCCTCACACACACGTCTGCTCAAGTTTAGAGGGGGGTGACGGTAGCTTCAAGGAAAACAAAATCATCTGTGAAGAAGAAGATACAACCTCACATCTGCAGGCATGTGCCAACGTTTTGAAGTTTGGGATCCATGATAAGAGGGGAGAACTGAAACATCCTCCTCACAAGCTTTTAAAACATATTAAAACACCTCAGACTCGTCCAGCCCGCAGACAGGTGCCAGAGTCCAGAGAGCTGAAGAGTAAAGATGTGAACAAACGGTGCGAGCCTGCTTATTACTCAACTTAATAACATCACTGCCTGAATCAAGCCAAATCTCGCTGCACTGACATCCAGACAGAGCATGGCTCCAGTCATAGCGCTCTTCATAAGTCCATTCAAATGCTCTTAGTGAAATGTCTCGTCTGGACAAATGCAAAGAAGCTTAATATGTCTGTCCGCTGTTTAACCTTTGGTTTAATGCAAAAGATGACTGTCTGCTTTGCTTTGCATTGCATCAAACACAAACCGCAGAATTTATTATGTCATCGTTCATATACAAGGACACATATACAATACACCTGAGCTCAAAGCTGCACTGACTGGTCCGTTTCCTTATTGATTATTTTAACCGCAGTTTTCCCAATAAGTGAAAGAAGTCGATTAAACCCTCAGAACAAACTTGGGAAACTTGAATTTAAATGATTTTAATCAATCACTTGCATGCGGACTGGTGTCATGTGGTGAAACCAGATTACTTCCCACGTCCTTCCATCTGTCTAATGGGATTGCACAGCATCCTATAGATGCTTATGTTCTAGCGCAGCAGCGCGGCGGTTAGCGCCGACGCATCACATGCAGTCCGGGGCCTTTCTGTGTGGAGTTTGGATGTTCTCCAGTGGGGTTAGGTCATTCTCTATTGACTGTAGGTGTCAATGGTTTTCTGCGGCAGATTGACTACCTGTCCTGCGAGAGCTGGGATAGGCTCCGCCTCCCCCCTGCAATCGTCTGCAAGCAGAAGAAACTGAACGGACGATGTGCGAGAATCTGCCGATCGAGGCTCCGCTCACGTCTTTCAGACCACTTTAGTTCACTTCGTCTGCTGAGTGGCTCAGCTCATTATGGTACAACAACACTGTTAAACCGATTGCAAAGGCGCTCACCATCCAAACGTTTCATTAAATAATAGAAACAATCATTAACTCAACGGTAAACAAAGCCGTTAACTTTGCCTGGTAAGCGTTTCAGCTCACACACACACACACACACACACACACAAATTGGACTGCAATAGACTAATTAATCAAAAACGATCAGTCAGGTTGAGGCAGCTGATCGCATGTGTGACAAGAGGCTTGAAATTGGTCCTTCCCTTCCATCAATCTCTATCGACTGTGCGAGCAGCGTGTGCATGCACGTGTGCAGCTCTGTGCTGATGCATGGCCGGTTTTCTACCCGGTGACTCGATTTCTTTCTGCACGCCCTGGAGAACAAACTGATGGCTGCGCGTTGATTAAATCCTTCTGTGCGCAGCAGCAAAAATCTGATTTACCAGCACCGATATCTCACCCTGTATTTTATTTCTTTTTAATTTCCTTCACAGTGGTTGATTCCCACCGATGCAGAGGGGGAGCCCTTTTCTCCTTTTTCGTGGCAATGTGCACACATCCAGTGGCACGAGTGACACGGACACGCACACACTCATAAACCTCCCTCTCTCGCGCACAGCCGCACACCTTCCCATCTTCCATTCGTTCCTTGGGAAAACAGAAACGGCAGGGAGCTGAGCAGCAGTGGTGCAGTGCAGATCCCAGCAACAGGACTGACTCACGTCGCCGGGCAAACAACAAGAGACGAACAGAGAGGAAACGACAGCAAGAGTCCACCTCCCGGCTGACCTCGGGTCAAACACGTGGCAGCTACGATTAACGTTTTTTACAAACATGTCGCCTGTATCGCCATCAATGATGCCTGCTCCCTTTTCCATTTAGTCTGCATTACATAATGAGCAACTTGCCAAACATGCACTCGCAATCGCAGCAGCGACGACTATACACAGCTTTGAAGGGCATTAAATATTAGCCGAATGATGCAAGAGGAGGTGAACATGCACGAATACGTTTAGGCTTCCAGCCATGGCTGCATCATTAACACACGGCTTTTTGCTGTGACCACACACACTCATTACTGCCCTCAATAAACACCGGCACACAAATCTTCCCGTATTACATTATCACATCACTGAAGCGTAATTCCCAGCGGAACAGGCTCGCGGTTTAATGACTTCAATAAAGTTGGTTTGCATATCAAAAACCTGAGTAGATATTGAGCGACCAATAGGACAGAAATAGGCGCACAATCTGCCATAACTCAGAAGGGACAACTGTTTGGCACATTTACAGATATGAGATATTCCTCTAAAGTGGCCTGAAAGGAAGTGTTGCATTAACTGTAGCGTGCTTAGAACAAAAACAGGACTCTTACGGCTAACGAATGCATGACGAGAAGGAAAAGTCTGCATGTAACAAGCAGGGTAGCTCTTAATAAAATGGTGCATGTGCACGGTTAAGTGAATGACAGGAGAAGCGTTCTCTTCAGAGGATTTGGCTTTGCCCCCAGGCGTGCTTGTCCTCATGTGCATGTAGACACATGTGAGTGTGTGTTTGTGCAGGAGGCAGTGGGAGTGTGACACAGCCTCCCCTCTCAGTCTGCATGCCGTCTGCGTGACAGTAATAAGCTGTGTTTATACCGGTGGCTACGATTGAGTATCCTAATTATGGAAATGCTGAGGATTGGTGCCAGTCTGGTTTCTGACAGCCCCGCAGCTTCTGCTGAGAGTGGGCACAAACACAGCACAGACAATTTCACTCACACAGACCTGGAAGGAAAGACGGGCACAGAGTGTGGATGTTTACACGTCTTTTTTTCGCACTCGGGCCCCTCCTACCTTGCTGTGCTGAACAGGCCTGTGTGCGCAGTGGGAGCGACCATCCTCCAGTCCTACGTACAGAGATTCGCCACCGCCAGCTGCAGTACAAACATCTGGAAAGAGAGATTGTGGAGAGACAGAGAGTCAGCATGCGTCTATTTGTGTTTGATGGTGTTTTAAGCTCATACCGCCCCTTGAAGCGCATCCTTCTTCTAACCCACAAAGCACAAACAATGCAGACGAGAGTCGGTCTGAAACCACTGTGGGCGACTTTGTCGTGTACACAACTTAAATATGTCTCCAAACTAAAAACACCAAGGGCATTCAGTTACCCAGAAAAGCAAAAAAGCACATGCCTGGAAATCCTAATTAAAGACTCAGTTATCTCTTTCCTTGCTCGACTGGGAAAAAAAACAACAACTCTGGAGATAAAGTTTGCTGCTAGTCCAGCCTGAAAAATGTCTGCAAATAATATTTGCATCATTACAGCATGACAAACAGATAAACAGTGTTTTGAAAATAATTTTTCAGCCTCCTTCTGGTTAAAATTCAAGATCTGGAGGACATGCTCTCTAGCAGCTGGCACATGCAAGATTTCTGATTGTCGACCGGGAGGCAGGCCAAAGTGTTGGCGGGAAACAAAAGAAAACTTCTGGGCCTCCCATTGAGCCGAACTTGGCATTTTTTAAGCCGGCAATCATCATCAGCCAATGTCTGATAGCTAGGCCGCAATTTCTAAATATATCTAATCATCTGCTGTCGCTTCTCTCGTCTCGTACATTTGCATCAGGCTAAATGAACGCCAGGTGACAGACGTCTTCCTTCTAGGAACGCCATGGTGAAATCCTTTTGTAATTCATGTCAGACAAGTGTTAATTCCCCCACTGAGGGCACATACCTCCCTGCCTCCTTATCAGCCTGCCTGGGATCATGTGCCCTCTAGAGACGGAGCGGGAAAACTGCAGGCGCTTTGATGGCACCATTTGCAGTAATGAGGTCTTCAAGTCATTAATCCCTTTGTGTTCAATTACGGCCGCAGTGGAGGAAACGCTAATGAATTATTATCATTAAGATGACACTCAAGACTGTTTTTGTGCAATGAAATGCAATAAAAGCGACACAAAATGATATGCACATCTTAAAGGAGGTTTTGCTACACAACTTCTTCTTTTGTCTTGCAATGACTGCAGTTTTATTACATATGACTCAAAATAACATCAGCCATACTATTTCTTTATTATGTTCCTTACCTTGAAATCAAGAGCTGAACAACAATCGGATATTTTTCTCTTCCAGCTGGGGATCAGCTGTGCTGACACGGACGCCCTGCTCTGCTCTGACACCTCGTCTGCACCGTGAGACTAAACCAGGCTGACAGCACTCTATACATCCACAGCAGTAATGAGCCCTCTGCGGTCAAAAGCCCCTCCCGGCCCTTCCTCTCCTCCAGAACACACAGAGCTGTGAAACATCATCTAGAGCCCCCCCCCTTTCTACTCGTTTAACTCGGGGAAGTGGAGCTATTAACTGAAACGGAAACGTAGTGACAGCACTCCCACCGCTTACTGGTAACAACAAGCAACAGCTCACCACTAATAACTCTGAGGTTCAAATAAACAGTAAATTCTAAAGAAGCATGGATTCTCGGATGTCACAACAATAATGCTGCCTAGATGATGGATTACAAAGATAAGAAGCGACTGTAGAAAAAGAGGAAAGAAAAACTGGAACTTTGCGGTTTCTGAGTTCTGCACAATGACACCGAATGTTTTTAGCAGAAGTAACATTTGCACATTCATACTCAGAACTGTGAAAGTGAAACTGTACGTGTCACCCTTCAACTTGTGCCACCATTTGTGTCACATAAGGTTTCAATACCAGCGTCTCTTTCTATTCTACTGTTAGCTGTTTGCAGTAAGTAAAGCTAATGTCCGATAATGACTCCATCTACATGAACGTGTGTGTGTTCAACTGTACGTTTGCGTCTGATTAAAGCACCTGAGGACGACTTGGCTCGGTGGTGTTTACTTCGAACTTCCTGGCTGTGTTTAGTGGGAGGAGCCAGATGGTCAGAGGTCACAGGTGGCAGCACGGGGCCCTCCCGCCTCAGGCTCAGGTGCACAGTTTGTTCAGCAAACAGCATTTGGATCAATGCCAGGTCCAGACCGGGGACGCACCGACCATTCAGGACCAGGATCTCATCGCCAGGACGCAGACCTGCTCACACGGGCAAACTCGTTTCAGAAAAGCCACGCCGATCTCAAACGTGACGCTCTTATTGGTCATTTCTAGATCGGCACCTTCATTGAAGGCCAGGCCATCAGGGAGCACTTCGCTGACAAAAACCCTGCTGTTCTTCTGGCTGTCTGCGTATCCTGTTACTGCAAAACCTGCCAGGAGGATTCAACCGGAGGATTACATAAAGGATCACGACATAAACTACAAACACGATTCGCCCAAACGTGCCCGACTCACCGAAGTCGCCGCTGCCGCTCTGCCTGCTCATGTGCAGCGTAAACACATTAGCCGGGACCACCTCCAACTGATCATTGACCTGCGGGGCAATATTAAACAAATCGATACACATTATAGAAAGAGCGGATAAATGAAGTGTTCGTGTGGGATCATGCGTGTTTCCCCTTCTCACCACATCACGGAGGAGCTCTCCGGGAGCCACGTATTGAACCTCCACGTGCTGCCCCGCTCGCCTGTGCAGTCGGAGGCAGTGCGCGCCCGGGTCCAGCTGTTTCACCTGTTTACACAGGAGCCTATAAATGCTTAGCAGACGGCACGCACAAAAATCATCCCACATATTTCCGCACCAGTACTTCGCCACACAGCTGCTGTGTGGCCCGAGGTGGGAATTACTCAGACTTTCCATGTAGTGATGGGAAATTTGCAGTAAACAAAAAAAATGTTTCGCCTAAGAAATTGCATGCATGTTGTTTTTGCATGTGTGAGCCCATGCATCTGCAGCCATTCAGGGGGGGCTGTGTGAAGTGTGTAATGAATTGGTGTCATTTCAAACCCTCGGGGACATAATGCAATCAAATCTGCTGCAACAGCTGTTTGAGGCCAGATTATCTGACCATTACTGAGGCTGTTCTCGATGGAGCTAAGAAGCTTTGCATATATGAAACATTCAAATGTTTTTTTGCTAAAACAGTCACAGGAATATTATCGTCTGATTTTTGTCAAATGGCATAATTTCTTTGAAACTCAACCTTGCACGCTGCACAGAGAAGGTCAGCAGCTGCCTGGTCTCTTCTGATGGGAACTTGGACCGTCAGCCCGTCTGGCATGTAGACACACATCAGCGCATCTGCGGCACTGCTGACGCTGTCCCAAAGACCGCCCTCGGGGGGCGACATGGAGTATATACTCGTCAGCACGTCCAGCCTCTGTGTAGGTGCAGAGAGGGGCATGAAGGCAGGATGCAGTGAGAGGTGGGTGAGGACCGTTAGATGGAGCAGAGAGGAAAGAGAATACGGGGGAGAGGGAGGTAAACAAAGAGAGGAGAGAGAGAGGAGACTTTGAGCAACAACACACAAATCAATACAGGTCCATTAGTCTAAATGCTTGGCTGTGGATCAAGTGGCAGAGCAAAGATGTCATACAATTAGCCTTTCAGAAATTCATCTGACATCACAGACGGCAGTTGCTCCATATAATAGTCATCATAATGACCGTGTACAGGATTGGCAAGCGTCGAGTGCTGGGTCTAGACGTCCCGATGATATCGCCGCAGTTCTCCCGGACTTTTTCTTCTAAAACAACCACAGGAGTCATTTGGACTGAGGTGAAGTGCGGGGGGGACAATTTATATCGGAATCACTCAAACTTTCAGGAGGTAATTATGTGCTGCATTATTTGCGGGATTAAGAGTGAGTGGGGTATTAAGGCGGGGGCGGGTTGGCCTCACAGGCGGCCATTTAGGGGTTTTGGTCGCGACTCTGTGTCTCTGGAGGAAAAACGCCACAGCTGCGATGTGGAGCTGCGGGGCTGTGGGAGACGCCACGGTGCAGCCCGAGACCACAATTATCAGAGCTCTGGATCACGAGTGACGGCTCAGTCGCAGCAAATGTAGTGAAACACGCGGGTGGAAGAAGCCTGTGATTCAGCACTTCTGACACAGACGATATGAAACGTGCTGGTTAAACTCAGACATGAGACCAAGAGGGATAATTGCTTTAGTGAATAGGTTGGGATATAAAGCGCAGTTTCAGATGCATTATGGCATGATAAAATAAAGCGTGGTGTGTGCCTGTCTGAGGCTTTCTGTCTGCTCTGCATGTGTGTGAGCTTTTCAGTCCGTTCCAGAGTCGAGCTGCCTGGTGAATCACCTCAAGAGGAAAAAGACCTTTTTTTCCTGCCAGACAGAAGGCCTAAAGGGACGAGCTACAGTCTCTGATTCAGAGCATCAGTTTGCTCCACACACACACACACACACACACACACACACACACACACACACACACACACACACACACACACACACACACACACACACACACACAGACACACAAACATTTCCACCTTAATGTCCTTTTGATTAGCCAAAAAAAAAAAAAAAGAGCCACCTGTGTTCCTCCTAAAAATGTTTCCGTCTGCATGAAGGAACACAAGGTGCTGCTTCAACGCCCACTTCTGTCTGCAGCTTTATAGATGTCAGGTCACACTCACAACCTGAGGATGGAAAAAAAAAAGGCCGACATGGTTGCGTAAATGTCCCGTTTGTGTCCTGGTGTGACTGCAAAACCAAAAACTCTGTCGTCCCGATCAGAGACAGACTAACACTGAACACTCATTCATGGTCAGAGTGCGTTCTAACGGGCCGACGGTTGCCTGGCCAACGCTCCGTGAGCCGCTGCCAGACACGCGCTGCACTTCAACAAGTGCCCTCTGTGGCGAGTGTGCGCGTGCTATTTATGTTTGCGTTCAGCCAGGTCATTCGAGCCAGGGCTTCAACGTTTCCCCTCCAGTGTGGAAATTATTTCGAAGCGAGCGGTCCTCCACCCGAACTTCTAAAGATGGAACAGAGTGGAGTAACGAACGTTTAGTGATGACCGCTGCTGCAGAAGAATAACCATCTCTGTTCCACTTAGCAACATTGTAACACAAATATTACAGTAGTTCCTCAAACAGATAGGAAAAGACTGAAAATTGCCAATCAGGTCTATTTAAAGCGTATTACTCCTTATTTCCTTAAAGCTCCACCCAGCGATCCCCTCCTTTACAGCGCAATGCCACCAGTTTCCACACTCATAACACTACTGACTGTTTCTTAACCCGAATCTTATAACTGAAGAAGGCAAAGACTCGTTTCATTTTACTCTCTTTCACCAGCAGACCTCTCAGTCTCCCTAATAAACGAAACATGGCTGCAGCTGACTAGCTGAGTCTTCATCATCTCACGGCTCTGCATCGTTCGCCCTAAGCTCTTCTGGTCAAGTTGCAATAATGTGAAAGCGTCTTTTTCAAATTCATTTCAAAGAGAATGAAAAGAATAAGTGCTGTAATTCCAAAAACATAACAACTCAACATTTCCTCTTGGTTTGGCGAGAGCATGAGACCAGGGGAGCACAAAACTCTTTCGAGGTCGCCCCTTTTCCTCGATGCTGTTCGTGATATTTCAGGCGAGCACCTTAAGGCACAGTCGGTGTGAGGGGCTCGTACGAATCACTCCTGTGCTTTTTGAAGATAATGTGGTTCTGTTAGCGTGATAATGATGCGACCTTCAGCATGCACTGGAGCAGCCTGCAGCCAGGTGAGAACAACCTGATATATTCGCCTCCAAGTCAGTTCTTTGCTATTCATTTGTGGACTGCACCATCCAGGAAAAATGAAACATAGAAATGTAGCGCGAGGTGAAGAAGACGCTGATGTGGAAAGCAAACCTTATGCTTCTGATTTACCTGGTAATGTTTGTTCCAACCTTCAGCCCTTCTGCTAATAAGGACTGAAATATTAGCCCCGCTATGAACGTTTGTTATATTTCGTTCTTCCTGTAAAACAGAGCAACAATGTTTTAAACACAGCTGTTCCAAACATCCCAGTTTTACTTTAGATATTTACATTATTTTACTTTGCACATTAAACTTGGAAACACACTGATAACTTTTTATGTCCTGATTTTTCAGCATCAACAATTCCTTTCGTCAGCTCACATCTTTGCTGAGGTTTACACTGTGTGTAATAAAAAATGAAAGCACATCATTGGTCAGTCATGATTTGTGCTGTGGCTCAATCAAAGGTCAGTTTTTCAGAGGTCTAATAATATTCACCATCATAATTTCTGTTTTTATCAGATTATAATTCTTTTATTATGTGCAAACATAAATAATCTGTGCTGGGGTGGGCGGGCTCATGATTCTGTCCTAATCTTTATAAAGAACCACTTAGCAGACAGAAGTGACCCAAACTAGGACAAGAAAGCTTTTTATTCCAAAAAGCAGCAGCTGAAGTGCTTTGGTTTGATTAAACAGCTTTCGGGAGTTTCCCCAGGAGGAAGGTACCAACCTTATTTACGGATAAAGCGTCAGGATGGATGGAGTGTGAAAATGCATAAATGAAGTTAAAGCAAAGCTGTTTTAGTAACATAAGAATAAGTAGCAAGGAGTTTTTCCTCCAGCAGTCAAAACACATCAGCTCGCTCTGCTGAGGAGTCTTAATCCACAGCAAAACAAAATCATCCCTGTGCCGTTTTCCACTGCTGGAAGCAGAGGCTGGACCGAGGATGTAAGGAGCCAAGCTCTGCTATGTGAGTTTTAACTTCACACCATACCAAGGCAACTCCAGCAGTGGCAGCTCGAGCCCATACAGATGTTTATCTCACCAACTGAAGGCAACAGCTAAACGTGACCTGCAGAAAAAGCTGGATGGAAAAGACCCACACAGAGAGGACACAACACGCACAAACACAGCAACACAAGGAAGCACAAGAGCGACGCACACCCTTCACTTGAAAGGATTAGTGCAGGATGAGTGCTTATTAGAGTAATTCGAGGGCTTTGAGTCCAAAGCAGCACAATAGGTGCAAAGTCATCAAGACGGAAATGAAGAAGTGTGCATGTTGACAAAAATCAAAGCGGCTGCGCAAACCTCTCTCTTTTCTAACTTCCCACACCGTGAAGCCTTAATCCCCCCGAAAAACAAAACGGATCCCTGCGACGAGCCGCTTTCCTCATTTACGTCCAAACCTGAGAGACTTTGAGTGAAAAGAGCAGAGAAGCTTCCAGCAACATGCATGAAAGCCAGTGTTGTTTCCCCAACACGCTTCCTGCTCAGAGTCCCTTTCTAGGCCCTTAATGAGGGCCGTTTTACACTTGCCACATTGACCACAGACTAATGCTATGAATCACTACATCCTGTGAAACACTGATCTTTATAACACCATTCGTCCTCCGTCTAACGCTATCCATTATACCCATCTGTCAGTGCCACATTTCATCAGGCAGGAAATATTTTGGCTTGCTGGAGCCATCAGGAGGAGGATGGACTGACTCATTACTGCTGCACTAATCTGATACTGTCACCACGCCACCAATCAGTGACCACGAATGTTTAGCTGCGTTTTTCAGGTCTGTTTTGGTCTAAATGAGCTGCTTGCTAACTTTAGCCTAGCTTATAAAAGCTTAAAATCTGGCTCCTGTATCTGACTGAAAACTACAACATGCAGTCCAAAAAATTGAGACACAAAACAATGAAATAGAAAGTGAACAATGCAGAAATGGGATTATAATAGGTGGCGTATTTGGATTCTATTTATATTCATGTTGGGAGTTTTAAACTGAAATGGGAATTAAAAAGAGAAGAACATGTGGAAGTTGGAGCCCGGCGAGGTGAGGACCTCAAGCTCGCGCTGCTATTTTACAATTACAGCCCTCAATAACCAGCAAACGCTGGCGTTTTAAAGTCTGGCTGCTCAGATGGCCTGAATTCACACTTGTCAGTCATCCAACGCTTCGCCCATACACACACATACACATTCACATACGACACCATCCTTTAACTCAATTATGGTGTGAATTGGACCCCTGTTCATGCCGGTTTTTCACAGGGCTCCATCCCTCCTGTTAGATATGCTCTCCATTTGTCTTGCAGACACCTGCAGATCAGCATGAAAGGAATCGCTGCTTTGATCCTGGACGTGTAATATACTCAGGCGGACACGTGCGCCTTGTGATCCCAATGTACGCACGCCCAGCGTGTTCAAATATCTTTGCACAGCGAACCATCAAAGCCGCGAAAGACGGCAGAGGTTAAAGTAGCAGCAGACCCGTTTCAACTGCAGCTACTTCCAACTTAAACTAATAATAGTACAGATGAAACTGTGCAACAGGATGCCCGCGACAGATGGCGGGGGAGTTTTTAGGAGATTATTTAAAAAATAAGTTACTGAAATCGGTGACTCACCTCGGTGCTCCTGGGAGGCAGGGCGCACGATTGGCCTCCAGCATCGCTTTCAAAGACCTGAAACCCAGAGACAGACAGTAAGAAGTACAGACAGAGGGGCACCACGCTGACTGACTCATGAGCCATTAGCACCTAGCCATCTCAGCAACACACATATTAAACACACACGGTGCTTTTATGCAGTTAATTAAAAACTACGCATGGCGAGTGCAGCGCTTTGATACTGCTTCCAAACAGGGTCTGTGGCCTTTGAAGGTGCATTGGTGGAAATGTGCAGTGTGTGAGTGAGTGGAGGAAATGTGTGTGTGGACACTGAGTGTTTTCTGTGTAGCAGAGAGATCAAAGGGGGGTGTCTGAAAGCAGAGGGGAGGGCCAGCTCCCACCTATCCGTCTCCACATCAACAAAGTTCTCTGGCTCCTCGAGTCCGTCCTGCCTGTCTGTGATTGGGAGGTGTGTTGCTAACCCTGCGGCCTCAGAACATTTCAACAACTCTATAATACGGCCGTGACAGAGCTATCCGTTATGAGGGCGTGCCTCGAGTCCTCGTTTAAGTGGACTGCAGTTATCAGGCTGTGCTCTGACAGTCTGTCAGCAGGCAGCAGAGACATGACAAGCAGCACAGCCGGCAAATTCAATTCACTATTTTGCTCCCCAAAAAGCTCCGACATGAAGTCAAAGGTGTTTGTTTTTGCTCACAAATTAAAGAGCTCAAGCGGACTTAGAGGGTCTACAGGACCAAGAAAATGTCTTTACAATCACAAAGAAACTTCCAGCTCTTGTTCTGCTAATAAGACTCTGCGTCTCTCCGCAGCATGAGGACGTTTATAAAATAGCTGTAAATGGTGCCGCTTCACTAAAAAAGCCGGCTTATTTTAGAAAGCTTTAACAACTCTTCCACAAATCCTCGGACCTTTCTGGCCTACTTCCCACAAACGACTGGCGGCCAGCTCCTTATGATCCAGAGCTCCGCTAAGGCGGATGAGAGAAGAGAAAAGGGGAGAGCAGGGGGGATGACTTTGGGGGAAGGTTGTGGAGTGTGCCATCAAAGTGGTAAATGGGATTTAGGCTTAGTCAACACACATGAGTCAGTATGGAGACTGTGGGAGAAGCACCGCCAGCTCTGATGATGTTTATGCTCTGAGAAATGGGGGCGGCTGGAGGGGGGAGAGGGACAACAAATGGTGATAGAAATTAGGGAACCGCACAGTTTAAGAGATGGAATAAATTAAGGAGCTTGGAGAGTGTTTTTAAACTGGTAGATGGAGAGAAACCCTTGGAGATGGCACGTTTGGGAGAACCTGAGGAGCGTATGAAGACGTATCACTCGTCAGCCCAACTTGCGGAAATAGCCAAGGAGCCGATGATGTCATGTTTGTGACAGCGACAGTTGAATTTCCCACAGAGAATCACAGAAAACCAAAACTCGTGCCGCACTGACCCCCTCGCTCTGGGAAAAAGATTAAGGAAAATAGCAGATGTCCAGGAAACCCCAGCATTCAGAAAATCCCTCAGAGCGCTTAGCAGCCATTAACTGTTCATGATTAGCCTCTAAGTAAAGACGAAAACACCAGAAAACACTAAAAAAAGAGCTCGTGGGCAAGAGGAAACGGGGGGGGGAATAAAAGGAGGCTGTTTAATATTTAGCGTCTTTACACCAACCATCTGCTGGGCTGAGGGAACCGTGGAGAACGCCATCTACCACATATGGCTTTTAATAATTCATGTGTGCTGCAGCGCCACCTCGGCCTCCTGCACTGTGAAATGTAACTGGGCCTCATTAGGCCGGCTGGCTGGAGTCCCCCCAGAAAAATAACACATACACGCATACCTAGCCGGTGACAGACGTGCGCAAATGCACGAGCATAAATATCACAGAGCAGGTGGCGGGATAGATGAGCCCGACGAGAGCAGGTGAAACAGGACAGGCGGCGTTTTGCTCGTAGTCAGGAGTCGGGGCTCGCCTACCGGAGAGCCGCGCTCGGGAAACGTTGGACGCCACGCTGACATTACGGCACAAAGAAACACAAAGTTACATTCCTCTGCTTTATTAGAGTCTCGACTAATGAACAGGGGTCCATAAAATTACACAAGTGTTTCCTTTGGTGATGCTTAAAATAGACCACCAAGGCTCGTCTCCAGGGCCGTATCTGCAGGGTACAGAGCGGTGGATTTCTGTATCAATAAATAACCAGCTTGCATGAGTCTAATTACTAACCTGAGAGGATTTAGATGCCCCCCCAATGCACCTGGGTGAGGAATGCTCCCTTGTGTTTACGTTGATGGGAGGTTTGCGCTCAGCCTTACAGGAAAGCAGGAGGGATGTGAGCTTATGCGCTTTTCATTTAATAAAGACTCCTCTGGGGGAGGAGGGGAAATGTGCAGAGAACGCTGCGTGACTAAAACAGTCTCTAGCTATTTCTTTCACATTAACAAAGGCACTGCACATGCGAGCGAGCGACCAGCCAGCATGCTTTCAGGTTGCTCCATTAACGAACGTGCACACTGTGCACTGAAGGCGGGAGCATCGGGACTCTTTCTCCTCATGTACAGTAGACGTGAACACTGCCTGTAATCATGCACGTTCATGTCGTTTATGAGGTTTTTTAGTGAATTTCAGATAAAAAGAAGAATCAGTGCATTAATGTTTAACCCGTTTAATTCTTCCTTTAAACACAGAATTTTATTAAAACATCTTCAGATGTCTGTGTGTTCGTGAATACCTGCGAGACAGAAGGTCTCTTGTCACGGCCTCTCCTCGTGAGGTTGTCGAGGCCTTTCAGGGAGGAGAACAGGCCTCTTTTGCGCTGTCTGTGAGTCAGGGACAGGGAGCGCCTCCTGACTGTGGCTTCGTCTCTGGAACAGATCTGAGCAGATACACTTTATCAGCACTACGATCATATTTCTCAACAGAAATTCCATCTAATCAAACCATCTTAATTAAGTTCATTTTCCTCCCGTGATGCACAAAACGAGCGTTTGCACGCTGCAATATACTACACTGAATAAAGAGTTTTCAAGGTTACTGCTAGACATCAAGTAAATCCAAACGTCCCATTCAGAAGCGTCAGAATCGCCTCTTTATATATTCCTTACCAGTGCGTGAAAGGAGGAGACTGAGAAAATCCCCAGGCGTCCCAGGGTGGTTTTGGTGGGGCGGCTGGCAATGGCGAGCAGGCTCTTCGGGTTGGGCAGCTCTCCGCCCTGCAGACTTGCGAGGTAGCAGCGCATCCTGAAGAGATCCAGGTTGAATCTCTCCAGGTTCTGCTCCCACTGCTGGATCTGAGGGAAAAGGAAAGACGCGCTTGGTACAAGATCTGAATTTGAAATTGGTGTTTGGTAGGTGAGCGAGCAGAAGAGCGCTGGGGGAAATAATAATGGAGGGAGTTGAGGGGCGGGGAGGGAATGAAAGAGGGGGGATCCAGGGTCAGTCTGGAGCTTTTCAGGGAGCTGCGATTGCTTGCAGATGTTGGTGGAGGGTAAAGGCATAAGTTCTGTGGAGGTTTGATAGTGAAGGATGACTGCATATGGAGCAGACGAGAGTGTGTGTGTGTGCAGTAAATTCAAATGCCCGTTTTTTATGGACGACTTGAGAGGCTGATGATGTTGCACAGACCACCAGTTAAACCTCCACACACACACGTACAGTCCCCATGTCCCCGTTTGCACTATGTAAGCTATAAGAAAGTGCTTATTTTGTTGGCTGGAGACCATTTTTAATGAGAACACTCAGTTAAACAACGCTCCATAACAAACTGACTTTAATGGGTCTCGTCTGCACTGCGAGTTCATTTACAATAACGCACCCTATGGCGCGCTCCCATTAGGTCTCGCTCACATTGACGGCATTCTTTCGGATTAGGAGCAAACTGAGAAAGGGCACGAGGGTGGTGTTTTATGAACCCTGTGACTTCACAAACATCTTAAACACAAAGGTTGCACAGAAATTGCCGAGAGGCCGACTCGCCGCTCTGTTAAAAGCTCGGCTGGGCTAACGTCCTGAGAGCCAAAGGTTCCTGTCTGAATCTTAGAAAGTCTGGAGATCAAGTCAAAGTCGAGTCAAAGGAAAACATTTTGACTCGGTAGTCAGTGTTAAACTAAAAAGTGGGTACTTCTGTGCAGATAACAGTGGCTGAAGGTGCCATTTCTATGGCGAGCACACCAGAAACCTGTGGATGGCTTTGCTATACTCATCCCTTAAAAGGATGCGTCAAACAGCTTCCTGTCTGCTGCGGCTCGTGCTGTTACTTGAACACAAGTTGGTTTTTTTATCCTGCTATTCTTGGGTCATTGTATAAAACGCAGTGTACCGTAATTTAATTCCCACTGAGCGGTTTGAAGATGACTTTAAAAGGGGGTGGGAGGCATCGCCGCCGAAATCAGATAAGCTCTTTCCTTAAAACCTGCAGGGCCGCTGCTTTGGAAAAATCCTTTTTATGTATAACATCTGACAAGATCTGTGCGAGCTCCAGATTGATGTGCCACGGATCGGTTTGTCAACAGTCAAATATCCACGTCTTTGTGCCGGGACGGCCTAAAATAGTCCTGCAGAAAATTCGATTTGATGAGTCATGCTGGGGCGCGTTACTGATGAATAGAATTTTTATATTAATGCTTGATGCATCTAGCAGGCTTGAGTCAGCGCAGGATAAAAAATGCACATCAGTGGAAAGCGAGTCATGTTTGGTCACATCTGGCCGGCGTGCACAACTTACTTCCATTTCAGAGCTTTTCTGTTAAGAGATTCTCTTTTCTTATTTTCCCTCTTTAACATCTGCCTGATCTCTCTCTACACATCCTTCAATGCTGTTTCACTGCACTCTGTGTGTGTGTGTGTGTGTGTGTGTGTGTGTGTGTGTGTGTGTGTGTGTAGACTTCAAACATGCTCTACTGGCACCATAGACATAGGTGGGGGTAGGCAGAGACATCAAAGTAGTGCCCTGTTGGTGCTCCACAACTCCCCCAGAACCTTAAATCTATCATCAGCCTCATGGCGTCTTTATCAGTCCGGTCCTGACCCCATCATTGACTCCGACCATGTCCGTCTTCTTGTCTTGGCGTACCAGCTAATTGAAAACAGACCTGAGGACAAAGTTGGGCGGTGACATCTCCACGGATCAGCCCTGCAGTGAGCTTTTATCAGGTCCTCGTGTCTAATGTGGTGCAAAAAATGAAACGGACTGACCACCCTGTCAGCCACGACAACAGCCTGACGCTGCAAAACAAACTGTTTTCCCGTCACAGTGTTTTTCTTCCTGCTAAGCTACAGGTTTGGAGCTTTTTCCAGCCCTTTGTGATCTGCTGTATGTAGGCTAAAACAGCGCTGGGTGCTTCGGATTCTCCCTCCGGCTGCGAGGAGGAGGGAGAGGATAATGCATGTTGAGAGCCCATTACCGGGAAACATCTGGAATCCCAATCACATGTTTGGGGAGAGAGCTGCTCCCCTGGGCCCCTCGCGACACGTTTGGGACTGAAGCATTTAGGCCACTTCACCCACCCGCAGACGAAAATGAAACACAGGCTCGTCACCGCAGTCCAAAAAAGAAATAATCAGAAAAATGAAGTAGGGCACATTGTGTGGTTTCACCATGAATTATGCAGGGTAACGACACGCAGATGAGTTTAAAAACTGAAACATGAAGCGAGCACACGTTACGCCACTGAATCCGTTTATCACCGCTGCGAACGAAGCAGATTTTCTCTGAGAATTTGTCTCAATAGCAGGAAGTGTGCGAGCCCTCGTAGCCAATGTCTCCCCGCAGACCTCATCGCCACCTGCTCACCTGGTTTTCGATAGCTTTGCGGTTCTTTGGATCGCTGACTACGGTCAGCTGCAGCTCGGCCATCTTCTTCATCTTCCCGTCCATGTCGATCTTCTGCAGCAGAGCGCGGACCTGGCTCCGCAGCAGGCGCACCGTATCCTCCTTCCCCTGGCGCTTGGCCAGCAGCGAGGCACTTGCGGAGTGGATCGCCGTCACCCAGTTTTCCAGGTCGGTCTGGTTGCTGGCCTGGAAGGGAAATAAAGAAACGAGGAGCTCAAACCGCTGACCAGTATTTCCATTACATGCACGATAAAGTTACTGTACCATTTATCTCAGAAAGATCATTAGGAGGCAGCTGAAAGACTCCTGCTTAAATCAAGGTTAATGTGCTCTTTTCATCCTGAGAGGAGACTGGATGAGAAATCAGTTGAGCCCTTTTTAAATGGGACTTGGGCTCTAAGGTCATTTTATATGAAAAAAGAAACCAGCGGGTGTGTGCAAAGACTTTCTGAGAAATCTTGAGTCACAAGCACAGGAGTCAGGTGACTCTTCACCTGGAAAAGGTAGACGTCTCCATACGAGTTGCTGAGGCAGAACACGTTCTCCTTCTTGGGATGCTCAGGAACAGCCTGGACGATGCTGTCCTCGGCCAGGAGGGCGTAGCGGGGCGACAGCTCCTGCTCCGGAGAGCCTTTACTGTAAGTTTCATAGAACAGCAATGTGCACCCTGGAAAGGGAAGGAAATGCTTTTACCTTGTGATTATTGCAGACACTGTGTCCTTGTTCAACATGAAAAATAATCTAAGCAATGAACTTCAGCAGAATTGGAGTTGTTGCTGTGACATTGAGACATAAAAGCACAAATCCTGCACAGAATCAGAAAAATGGCAAGAATGCGTCACTTCATATATTTTATTTTCTCTTCTGATATTTCCAACTAACCCAAACTGTGAATTCTTCATCTGAGTTTCAAGGACAGGGCACCGAAGCTCACCTTTCAAGGTCACCCAGTACTGCTTCCACTTGCGCCGCGTCACCAGCTCCAGCTTCCTGTCCTTGTGCAGAGTAACGAGGGGTTTGAAGGAAAGCCAGCCGGCCCGTCTAACCACCCCCTGCTCTTTTTCAAACAGCAGGTCGAGCTGCTCGAGCGAGCCTTCGGCAGATTCGCTGCTGCTCTCGTCTTCCTCGGTGCCGGTGGACGGCACTCTTCTCTCACCTCCTCCCTGCCCGGTACCCGTCTCCAGCTCCCTCATGAAGTTTTCATAGATGTTCTGGCGAAGGGCATCGTTGGTCGTTTGGTGAATGGCTCCTGAAGATTGGGCCCTGGAGGCTCCGGGAAACCAGAGGAGGCTGGAGACCTGGGAGGGGGAGCTGGTGTCTGCAGTCAGACCATCCACCCCACTGTCAAACGTATCACTCAGGTCCTTGTACCGGGGTTCCTGAGGAGGCACAAAAGGTGAAGAAAGTGAATGAAGAGTGTGAGAAAAGTCAATTGGAGGAAGATCAGAAGTGTGGGGCTGGCTGCAGATTACAAACTTGGCTCTGACCTGCATTGTTCCCATCCACATTTAGGCAAAACACAGCATGTTTGCCCTCCAGGTGTACAGACTTCTGTAGGTACCCGTGAGCTTACAGCGGGACACAAATCAACTCTGCTTCTTTCAATTAGCCCCAAGGCACTGCGAAACTTTTGAAAAATCGAGGCAAACCACTCGAACCTACTTCAAAGTCTGCATTACAGTCTCGAAATTCTTCCTAGGCTGAAAAAGTGGGACAAATTTCCTGTGATGGCACCTGAGAGGTTGGCACCCTCCAGGCTCAGACAATTTCACGTCATTTGAGGTCTGCTGTGGCTTCCCAATTCCCCAAATGAATACTTGATGGAATTGCACCCTTTCATGCCTAATGACAGCCTACCTACACTTCACTAGATTGGAGCATCGATTCCGCCCCTGGCAACAGAGCGGAGCGCTCTCAGCGTGCAGACGCGCACGGCGTCACGACAGAGCTCTGTCTCCATCTTTTGTTTATTAATGCGTTTCACTCCAACCTGTCTGCGTCGTCTCAGTCCTTAATGCGCATTTCGTGCTGCATCCACACTCACCCTTCTTCATATTTAGCATGCAGTTCTGCCTCCCTGCGCCCTGTAACTAGGCAGCAAAGGGTTCATGTTTAAGTTTCACAGCAGGACTGAACCCGGTGAACTCGGTGCTCACTTGAGGACAGGCTTTGTTTACCATTTCGTCCTCTTGTAGCAACCATGAAATCCACCGTTGTTTAGTTAGTAGCTGTAGATGCACACTGTGCAGAGGGCAAGCTTCCTCTAGCCCAACTCTATCCAGCCTCTCCTCACCGTCCTCCATCTGCTTTTCATTACAAGCAGATTCTTGGTCTTTGGCATCAGGGTCGCTATGTGACCTTTAAACCCACGAGTCCAGGGGAACCAGAGCTGATGACCTGCTGAAAGGAGGCACTGTGACCAGCCCGCAGAGATATTGCACACCGAAGTTTGGCACCAAAACGGCTCCCAAAGGAAAGAGGAAATACAGTTTTAAACAGCTCAATGAATTTAACGAGAACTTGTTGCATGCCCCGTTGATTACGGAGAAAGGAAACCCCCGTGCACTGACTTGTTTGTGAATTTGCCTGATTGGTTCAATTAGTTTATACCAAACTGCACCAGAAATGCAGACTTCGTAAGTATTTATGTGCTTCACACAATTACCCGTAATCAGCATTGATTACCAGACCTCGGTCCACTTCTTTGAATTTTACTTCTGGACGAGGAAACAAAACTGGAGCAGATCGATCCTGCACCAGCACGTGGTTAGAAATTAGCGCAGCAGCTTTAGAAGGAGGCATTTTTTTAAAAACACTCAAAATGAGTCGAGTAAGCACAGGGTCAGAAAACTGCGTCACAGCAAAGCTTCTTGCATATTTCACTGAAAATAATCAAGACGTTTCAGCACGAGAAGCAGCTTACACAGTCTCCAAGAAGAAAACGCCTTCTCATTTGTTCTTCTCTGTCCTTTGTTTCGCTCCTAGACTCAACCGACTGAACACCAATCCCTATTAGCAGATTTATTCTCCGAGGAACGTGAGGGGAGACCCGAAAATCTGAACACAACAACCAGAACAAACATAAGTCACTCATTAACGTTAGAGGAGGGGTGGGGTTAAATCTTCAGCTCGGATTTAGCCTCACTCTACAGATCCTCTCAAAGGCTTACAGCTATTCTCTTGGCAGCACCCAAACAGCGTTCTGAAAACTTTTACAAGGCACAGCTAAACGAATTAATGCAGGAACAATTGCTTTCAAGCCCTCAAAGAAGGGAGGGACGAGAGTTCAGGCTCAGTTTAAGCAAATGTTTTAGGTCAAATTAAAGCTTGTAAAAACCTGATGTTTGTACAACCAAAATCAGGCGGTTCCTGCGTCCACGTGCAGGCAGCGGGCTGACAGGCTGCTCTCCTCACAGCACAGGTATCATTTTACTTACACGAAGATCAGCTGTCCACTCAAAAGTCAATGCACCTCCCACGGACATCTTCAGTAACACGATTAATCGATCCGACTTGTAAACGAACGAGCTAAATGTGTAAAAGAAAGTCCTGCATGTTGCTAGAAAACAGTCAGTGTGCAATAATACTACTTAGATTTACCCATCCAGTAAAAGTATTCGTGATATCTGATTACCAGCCCCACACTCCTCTTCGTCGGAGCGTCGTCCATGCTTCGGCATTGTGCTAAAAGTCACTCCCATCCTTGTTCCCTCCTCACTAGAACAACTAGACCCAGCCCTGGCTGCTTTACAGATTTCATTTTGTGTCACCCCGCTGCGTCCTGTCCTCAGACAGCTGGTGTTGTGTTGCTAAAGGACCAGAGGACGGTGGTTGGTTCCCAGCCATGCCAGGACAACCACTGTGGCCCGCAATCATATAAATCTTGCCAGGAGGGAAACTGTCTGATGACCACTCCCTTCTTGGGCTAGATATGAAGATACACTAAGATTTTCAAATATAAAATCTCTATAAAATATAAGGCATGGCTCTGTATGCATCCTGTGAGTGATAAAAAGAGTGTAATTCATTAAAGAGTAGTGACTAAACCCCAAAGCCCATCTTGTGCAGGCTCACCTGAGACTGAGACTTCCTCTTCTTGCGGCTGAGGCTGCCCGTCCAGTCACTGAAGCGTCTGATGCGGTTTTTGATGGAGTCTTTCTTCTGGAAGATGAAATCCGGCCCCACCTGTTCCTGCCGTTGCCCCTGGTCACGGTACTGGTCCAGGTTCTCGCTGACGGTGTGCGATTTGGGCCTGCGACAGGGCAGGGTGTACGAAGAGTACTGGCGGGGCTCTGGGCATTCTTCTTCCAAAGGAACGTCCAGGACGGACGCAAAGGACGCTCGGTGTGGCCTCTGGCCCGGTGGAGGCTCGTGTAGCTGGGAGGACAAGTCCCTGGCTGTGGGGAAAGTCGCAGCCATTGTGGGGTCTTTATACAGATCTGTGATGGACAAAGGGGGGGACTGTTCTGCAAAGGAGACAATTTGGTGAATGGGGGAGTGTGCTAACGTTCTGCTGGCAGAGCAAGGCTGGTCCTGCTCACACAGCTCTGTGCTCGGCCCCCAGGGGGAGTCATACCAGGAGCCGTCAGAGCTCAGTGAGCTGCCTTTGCTGGTTCTGGCTGTGGAGGAAGTAGAGGCTGGAAGCGGAGCGCTGTGATGACCATCCTGCCTGCTGCCACTGGACCCAGGCAGACTGGGAGTCGATGCCGACTCCACATTGGGGGAGAACTTGAGGAGTTGGACCGGGCCAGTGGCCTCATCCAGGTGGAGAGGATTCCCCGAGGTGTTGGTGAACTCCACCCTGAGCGTGCCGTCCTTTTTGATCACCACCCGCGGGCTGCTTTGTTCCCCTAAAACCTCGTGCTCGTCATCATCTCCGTTCAGGGCGTGCCCGTTGAGTTCGACCCCGTATGGATTATCATCGTCTGACATGTGCCGCTTCCTTATGCCGCATCCAGGGGACCGATGCCAGCGGTGCTGAGCCGGGCTCCCCCTCACTCCTTTGGAGACGTAGTCACAGAGCCGGGCAGAGTAAGGCTGTCGGCTTTTAGGAGGCGACAGACAGCCACGGCCAACGCACCTGGTCTTGTACCCTGAGCCTACCGGAGCATTTTTCCACCACGAATGAGGAGACAGAGCATCACCTTTGGCTGAGCCTAGCTTTAATGAATATGGCTTCTGTTTCCCGGGGAAGATAAAGCTGGTGCCTTTGGGACCCTGAATGCTGTACTGGCTCTCTGAATTTCCCATCCTGCCCTGGAAAAAACATAGAAAAAAGGAAACAAAACCATAATGTCACGACTGGAAAATCCGTGGTTCTTACACATTAGACATGGTATGACATAATGCTGATTCATCAGAGGCATAAATTTAACTTATTACTCATAAACAATAACGGATACACACAGTCATCTGAGCTACAGTGACAACAGCAGCAGGATTAATACGTCGCTGATGTCTTCCATAGCTTATTCTGCTGTATCGGGTCACTGATGCTTAATGATGTCTCCCTCTCACTTTATTATATTCTTGCAGGAGCAGATAACTGACACCAGCAGGCTTTAGTCTGTCGTGGTCGTTATGTTGACAATTAAAAACTTTTAGATGCTTCACAGCTCTCTTACATTAGCATCAGAGAGCTGTGACAAGACTCCACACTGCCGGTAAGACTATTACCGTGTCCGCCGTCGCCCATGATGTGATTGCATAACAGGTGGAAGTAAGGCCAAACACTTCTAACAGCCTTCAAGTCTTTGAATTAGCAAACCGAGACGATCAGGAACTAAAATAAAGCCCTGCATGACGCGTGGGAAGGATGCAACACTTCAGGTCTTTTATAAGATTCAAAATCTCTTTTTCAAGAGTGACCTGGCTATTAAATAAAATGAAAGTTGACCAGATAAAGAAGACAGAAAGCTGAGGGGTTGAACTAAAGCATAAAGCTGACCCTGGTCTGAAGGCTCCTTACACTCACCTCTGAAGCCTCGTCTCAGACTGGAGCTTCTATGTTCGCGCCACTCTCCGCCTCATTTCTCAAAATAAACTCATTCCTCCGTCGTCTGGCTCATCTGAAACACACAGGGAGAGGTTGGCTTAGTGCTTTCCACAAAAATGTAATTTACTTTGTGTAATGAGCAGAGGACAGCATTTGGTGCATGCACGTTTGTTTTTTCATTTTGTAAAAATGATTTAGGACCGTGTCCTCGAAAATGCAAAGTACAAGAAAAGTTCCTTCCTGTACGAGGTAGCACGTCCAGCAGTGCCACACAGACGCTACAGCGCCCCATCAGCCAAACCAAACATTTGATGCATTTTTCCACCTCCCTCCGAGTAAATGACGTCGTCTTTGATCGGGTTTGGGAAAGCATTTCAAAGCCAGCTACAGTTTACCCATCTGTTTATTTTTAAACCTTTGAATCCTCGCTCGCTCCTTTTTTCAGCCATCATCTCCAAATTCGTCCAGGGGGCCGGGATCCAAAGGAGAAGAACGAGTGCACCACGTGTCTCTGCAGGCAATGTGACTGCCTTGCGTGTATGTAACACAACACGCCTAAACGCATGCAGTAATGCAGTCTGAGAGGGCTTTCAAACGGTGCTAACTCTGCTAAGCCTCGCAGCATACGTACAGCATGTGTACAGCATGTGTACGGTTACAGTAAAAACAAAGCTCGCTGCCAAGTGTCACCTCAGGATTAAGTGATCTGCAGCATTAAGAGTTTATCTGCTCCTGCTTGGGTGCACCTTGACTGCGAGGTGAGATTAAGACGTGTTGGCGGAGTAAGTGAACTAAAGTTAAAGAGCGCATTTAATACAGGGAGAAAGGAATTCCAGGAAACATCAACATTTTAAATAGAAAGAAAAAATAAAAGCCACTTGAGGAAATGATTCTCTTCTTCTGCAGCTGTTTAGAACGAGTGTGAAAAGTAGCAGCAGAAAGCAGAGTGGAAACTTGGCTGTGGAGACGAGCAGGCCCGGTAATGAACTCGAACCGCGAGTCTGACACGATCAGGGTATTAACTAAACATTTGCTTCATTTCACAAGAGTTATAAGGAGAAGATGTTGAATATAAGCATGAAATATAATCCTGAGTTACTGAAGCAGCTTTTCTCCAGGAATACATTTCCGGATATATCATGAGATGCTTTATTTATCCCACAGTTGGGAAAATTGCTGCCATTATTCTTACGAACCCTGGAAAAAGTCAAGCTGGGAGCGTTTATGGAGTATATGGTCAAACCCTCGTCTTCAGTAGTAATCTGACCAATGATAGCCCGCGTTACCTCCCAACTTCTGTTGTTCAAGAGCCAAGCAGAGCAGAAGGAGCTAAAAAGCAGAGTTAGCCTGATTCAGATGCTTTCTACATGAATGGAGAGCAACTAAACTATTTCTCTTTCAGGAGTAAAAGACTAAGGAAGCAGCTGTCGGGAATCAACATAAAGCTGGTTGTCAAACTTGTCACAACGACGGCTTTCTTCTAAACGCTACCACTGATGCTTTTCTTGCAAAGTTTATTCGGGGGAGAGCAGAGCTGTGGGTATGAAAGGCTCAAAGGCGTGCCAACACACAAACTAAGGCACACGTTTGCCTTCTGCTGCGCGCCGAACTGGAGCATTATGCGAATGTTTTCGGAGAACAACAAGACAAGTCTTCCTTTTTAGCTGCGAACTGCTGCACCCGGTCGTGAACTCTCCCTCCCTCTTCCCCTTCTTCCCCTTCAGTCCTCTGTTCACGTTAAAAGGCTTCCTACAGGCCATCTGCTCAAGGGCAAAGGGAGCATTGCCACCCCGTTGCTCCTCGGCACACACCCCGTGACCTGGCATTCTTCTCAGCCCGGCCCTGGGTGACTCCTACGTAAGCTCCGTGTTTAGTCTGGCACCGTGTGTGTCTTGGGTCTGCGATTCAGGATAACGGTGAGGAATGAGCCACGCCTCATTTTGGTGTAAACACAGCAGGTATGTGAATTGTCGAGGATGTAACTGCCTTTTTTTTCCTTTCACCAAGACCACCGTGCATTTGTAGCAGAGAAGCTCCAACCTCTAAACTCAAACCCACACGTGCAGAGTCTGGATTTCCTAACCTGGCCCTTCGTGTGCTTGAATCTAAACTATAGAAACAGAGCAGCAGGAAAAAACTCCAGACACAGCAGTGACACACTCCCTGAAGCCCCACGGTAACGTCACGCTGCTGCTAGGGCAGCTTTAAACCCACTCTGCCACCACACAGGAGTCCTGCTGAAAATACAGGCAAGGTTTTGTTTGAAGAAAAGAATATATCACAGTGAAAGTGACAAAATAACCTCAAATATAATAAAGGATACCAACAAGGTTTCAATCTTTCTGAATTATTGTGCACTAGGAGCTATGAGGTCATTTGTTATTGGTTGTGAGTGTTAACACAATCGCACCGCTTTCCTCCTGTCAAATCACAGCCCGTGGGACTAGTCTCTTATCACTTTCCTCTGGCGCTGCGACAGCTCGGCTCTTAAAGCAACAGCACGCGTAAAGCTTCTCTTTCAGACTCACAAATTAAATTCAAAGTCATGCAAAACACCGTCGTTTCTTTCCGGGCAAAGAAAAACAACAACAGGAAGTGAAGAAGAAGAGAAAACAGGGTGGTTGAAGCCAAAGACCACGCCGTCTCCTGCTGACTTTTTGTCATACGAATCAGATTTAAAGTATCCTGCGGTTGTTTGCTTATGAGCAGAAATGTCCATCTATGAATCACTTGCTGAAAGCCCGTAATACTGTGCGGTGGATCCAGCCAAAGCCACCAAACATCCATCAAAGTGCTTGTTAAGTGTCTTTCTGACTTTTTCATTATACATTTAGAAGCTCTGAGCCTGGCTGCCGACCAAAAATGTCATGGCAGCCTGCTGAAAGATTTATACGTGTATGCCACCGCCATTCCAGACTAATGCCAAGAAAATGAAAATGTTTCCAAACACTTTTTGTACAATCGTGCAAACATCTAGAAACTTCACACAAAGTTTAGACAAAGGAACAAGTCTGTCAAACAAAGTTGTTCTCGTGAGTCAGACGAACGCGACAACCGGCAGAAGCAATAAAGTCTCAGACTGAGAAAGATGACCTTGTTGTGTCTTCATGTACAAGGCTGCAAGCTGGAAGCAAGTACATAGAGTTAGGCCGGATACAAGAGATACAAAGCGAAGCTAGCAGATCCAGGTGGGAACTAAACAGCATTCACACATGCAAGCACACAGTGTAAACCACACCTGTGCATCTGATAATGGGGAGCACAATGCAGCCTCTCCACTCCAGGCTCTTCTTAATCCAGTAAGCAGGAGAAACAAAGGGAGACAAAGATAAAACTCCAGTCCAGAGCAGACCTTACCTCCGTGGCCCGGGCTTTAATCTAAAAGCTCTTTGAAGAGCTTGCAAAGGAGAAATCTAGCTGCTGTTCTCTGATCTGGATTCACTCTGGGGAGGCTCGTTGAGTCTTAAAGCAACACTCACACACACTGCATCTGACTCACACACACACACCCAGGCACACTGGAGGACATGTGGAAACTCCCTCCCGGCTTTGGAGGAGCAGCGAATCACAATCCTCCGAGGGTAACCCTGGGTAACGGAGCGCCAAGAGGAAAAACCAGAGAGGAAAAAGTGAAAGGTCCTCGACAGAAGAGCTCTCTCAGGAAGAGAGGCGAGGATGTTTTATAACGCTCGTCCAGCGCAGAAAGGCTCCACTACTCCAACGTGTTGTTTTTCCTACATCCAGCTTTTCCGTTGGCAAGGAGCAGGATGCAGGGTCCGCTGCAGCCCAGGCGGTTTTCCATAGCAGTCTGAGGGGATTGGCCGAGACAAGCTGGCGTGTAATGGCTGCAGCGCTGCCTGGGAGGCACTGCTGAGGGCGCAATGACTGGAGCTCTTGTCTGACCCTAAATACCACAATGACCCCAAGAGGAGGCCAAGGAGGCAGCCAACCACCCCCAAGAGAGAGATGTGTGCATGTTTAGTGTAGAAGAATATAAAAAGAGCGGGACAGCGACATGCCTGAGCCTTTTGAACGTTTCTGTTGGCCGGGAAGGAAGTCCTAATTTGAAGGGAGTTGATTTAAAAAGCAACAAAAAAGCAAAACTTCCCGGGAATTCGACTTTCTCAAAGTGTTGTGACTAAGCCGTCTCCAAGCGGAGACAAATTTGAGACCGCCGTCGGACTAAAAACACACGCATGCCTCCATTTCTCTATGGTTCGCATAACTGTGGTCAGAGTCAAACTGGACCCATTAACAAAGCCACACCAGAACACAGCACGACATCAGAACTGGACCCTGTGTGCCAGACGGCTCTCTCACTTTATTTCAGAGTAACCGAGCGAAGATTACTGGATGTTTGGGGACGTATCAGCGCTTATAGCACATATAACAAGAACGTTCAGATGGATTCTCCTCCAGAAAATCATTGTGGTCTGAATGGCGATTCAAAGTCACGTCCGTGCACGCTGTACGAGCAGCTGTGGATAGGCTCCCATCAGCCAGCTGCTTCTGCTTGACACACAGACATCAGCTCCGGGACACAATATCAGCAGCGTTCACCAGAGCTAAACAACATTGTTAACAGCACAATGGTCCTCGTGGCCCAGTCTGAGCTGCTCTCAAAGGCCTTTGTCCGGCTATAGATGGAGGCAGCTAAAAGGTTGGTCAACAACACACTTGGAGTGACTGGGAGACGTGAAAAGAGCGAGGCAGCGAGAAAGACAGAGGAGGCAGGCAGGGCCGCTGTGATGCATATTCATACAGAGCAGGTGCTCGGTCTAATTCCTCCCGGCCAAATGCTCTGACCCCTAATTACGATGAATTAAGGCTCCGACAAGCGCCGATCAACACAGCCAGATTAAATCCCCACACGTGCTCAAATCTCTGCACGATTTCCATTCACATCTCCAAGAGCTGAACTAGGTAGTTCATGGGGACTGTAGGTCACACTGCTCTACATGAAGACGTAACTCAAGAAAGCACCAACGCAGCTCATGTGCGCAGCAGCGCAGCTGTCGTGAAACACAAGGGAATGACGTAACTGACAGGAATACAAGTCAGCAGAAGTTTGAGAACGAGCTCCGGAGGACCCCGGATGGCCTTTCAGGCACCGGGCTCAATAATAAGAGTGTGAGAGAATCTGCACCCCCTCACCCCGGATTTAAAATCAAAGTTTAAACAATTAACCCCCCCCCCCCTCCCCTCCCTGGAAAAAAAAAAAAAACATATGATGCACTCAAAAGCCCATCTATAATATCACATTTGGACAGTTCATCCCGGCAGTGTCATAAATTATTAAAAAGAGCAGAATTTGCAGCAGAAATTGAGCCTTATAAAAAAAAAAAACTGACTTTAAATACCTTTAAAATCTATTTTTAAAATACAGATTTGTTGATTTGCTATTTATCAACGTGTCTTTACAAAAATCAGACATCAGTCATCTCTCTCATAAACAGCATGCTGGAGCCATTCTCGTGGCTGGAGGCCGTTTATGGTTTGATGCCATTGATTATCCCGTTCACTGGGGACTGCAGTCTTCAGCAGTTTGTGAGTAAAACATCCACTGGGAGGAAATAAATAGAGCTTAATTGCTCATTTTAGCAGCAATTAGCACACAGCCTCACATTGAAACATCAATTTGGAATATTAAGAGTCTGGATTTGCTTTCAAAATAAAGCCTAGTGGGACGGACCGGGCAATGCAGGGCGGGTGTGTGTTTATTGTGTGTGTCTGGGGGATGTGCACTCACACACATCCCCCCACATAGGTGGGGTAGACTGAGGGAATTTACTTAAGCTGGGATACTTTAAGCCAGAGTGAAAGGTCAGGTCTTTTGTGCAATACCGTGTTTCACCCCAAAACATGCTGCTTTTACAAATCTATGACTGAAACAAACAAATGTATCTTTTATGTTCATTTCCACAAATGTAAAAGTCTGAAAATATCATGAAGCGCATTCAAACTCATCTCTCGGCTTCTGTGTCATTCAGAGACTCAAAGGTTATCCCTCCCACTATTAATCATCTGTTCCTCATCCCTCTGTTCCAAACTGCGATGTCCGTTTTTCCCGCCAGCTTCCCTGCTGTCAGCTCCTCTGCACAGTGGTGCTCCTGTCAGACGAAGCAGGCCTCTGCACCGAGAGTTTGGCACCAACTTTAAATAAACCGGGATGTGTGCGCCCGGGCTCTCAGCTAACAACACTGCAGGGACTGCGCTCTGTGTTCACACTGACGGTGTTAAAATCTAATGTGAGAAATGTTGTTTAAACATCTTTGGGGCCTTTTCTTTAGAGGGGACACGGGCTGAGGACATCCTCCAGGGTGTGTCAGCTTCCATCTGTTGCACAAGAGTGCGCATGTTCACATGAATGCGCACTTTTATGTGCATGCTTGGAATGGCAGAGGGACGAATAGGTTACAGGCTCTCAATCAAGAAGACTGTGTGTGTGTGTGTGTGTGTGTGTGTGTGTGTGTGTGTGTGTGTGTGTGTGTGTGTGTGTGTGTGTGTGAGATAACAAACAGCTGGAAGACTCCAGGTTCAAATCAGCTTTCCATCAGCTTCTCTGCTAATTAAGCAGCTTAATGGAAAGAGGAAGGTCATTCAGAGGTTTGAATCTGTAAAGGAAAAAGACACGAGATGCGCACACACAGCGTGCACTTGAACGTTTTCCAGAGCTGCAGTATCTGGCATTCAGGCTGATTGGTATTCTCACGATTTAGCTGGATTGATTTTCCAGTGCAATCAGCATGCTCTCACACACGTCTCAACATCTGTGCTGCAGCAGAACATCTCAGCCGAGCTGCTCGATTCTCTTGTGATCGGCTCGCAGCAGAGCACCATTAGAGACTCTCTGTCTTCAAGTTATGGAGAAAACGCCTGGCGGTGAATGGAAGTAATAGCATGAGTGGCAGCAGTGCATGCAAAACATGTGGAACAAGGGCGAAATAGGAGACCCTGAGGCTCCTGGGAGGACGAGTAAACAGCCAGCCCTGCCCATGAAGAGCGGGAGAAGCACAACAGCTGACAGATATCTACACATCACATCGCAGCATTCAGTGGTAACCTTCAGGAAGGGCAGAGGCATCATCAATAAAGACAAAGTTCACAATGACTTTGTACGTCCGAGTGCAAATGTCTGCATAAAACACCGACATTAAACCCACCAGCAAACTCTATTATCTCCACTCGAATCAACTGCCGCTGTGCACGGCGAGATAATCCGTCACACGCTACGTTTCATAAGCTCTAGTGATTAATACAATCAGCCTGCGACCCACTCGCTCATTAGCACTGCAGTGGTCACTGTAGTGTACTGTGGCAGTCATGTGAGGCACACTTCAGGATCCCCAAGGTGATCCATCAAAGATCATTGACCGCTGCAGGACCGACTCAGGTGCACAGCTGTTGGAGGTCACGCAGGAAACGATGAGGCGCCGCGGATCGGGGGGAAGAGAGACGCGTGCACGTACAGTAATCGATGTTCTCGCATAGAAAGCAGAAATCACTACGGCGCACATTCAGCATCAATCACCGTACCCAACAGGAAAGAAGAAGCTATTGAGGGAGCGGCAATCGATTCATCTGCGATCTGAGAAGGACAAAGTGAATTGTTTAAAAGGCCCCAGAGGTGAGCTGGCAAGATGAAAGCTGCGCTTTCAAATCAAAATGACATGCGGCTGGTGGCTACCGCTCTATCTGGGGTAGTAGGGCAAACAACCACGGCTGGCCTTGTTCCAGCAGACACACAAGCCGCGCACACACACCTGCTAAGCTGGCCAAACCATCTGCATCCAGATGCTCTGTGGGTGTATGTCTGGGCGAATGCGTGTGGAGCCTCGTCCGATCCATCACTGCCACAGGCATGCATTAATCCCCCTCTGCATTCTTGAGGGGCTCTGACGCCAGAGGGAGTTTACCCCTGTGGCCTCCCCCATCCTCGTTTTAGAGAACCACTCACGCCTCTCTCAGTCACTTTTGGATAAGGGAAAGCCCCGATTCAAAAATCTGTTGCTGTTGGATCGCTCGTGTCCGATTCAAGCTCGAAAAAGCAGAAAAAGAAATCGTAATTCAAACTTTGTGTCCCTGTGCCAAACTGGGCCATATGTTCAGGGTGAACTCGTGCTCTAACTGGCAGCGTCTCGCTTTTAATGGGCAATTAAAGGGCTAAAGTGTAGATGCAGTCAGGCCAGACGGGACACGAATCACTGATCAAGTTATCGAGCATTATTCTTTTGTCACACAGGTTAGGACATCATCTGAGCAACAGCACAAGAAACTGACCTCACTTTTGATAAATAGGTGAAAAAAACCAAAACCAGACAACAACCGGGTCACAGTGAGCGCTGGCTCAGCACTCACCTCCATTCATACATCACCGTCATGTCTGCTGAAGCCTTAAACTGCGACACACTGACAAGCCAAAGCCAAGACGATGCTCCAAGTCTGTCAGAGGTGGTTAGACTAGCCTGGGCCCGTCTGCTTGGTTTGCTCACTGCGGTGAAGGTTAACATAGGTAACAAAGGACCTGCCGCTCAGTAAACTGTTGGGAGTCATTACCTGAAGTAATTAATGTCCTTATTACAGACTCTCTTTGAACACAGTGGCAGGTATGAAAGACTGTTTGTTTACCTGGCGGAGATGCCAGCTCATTTGACTCACCACAAAAATGCTGACGTGACATAATTAAGTGCAACTCTAGCTGTCGTGTAGAAAACCTTTCTTAACACGGCAGCACTGATCTGTTTTCCCGGAAACAAGTGAACTCCAAACTCCAAACAAGCAGGATTATCCCTCTCCTCGTGAATGGGGGATTAACTTGTTTGAAACAAGTTTCGGGCCTGCACTGCTTTTTGGCACCGACCTTTCTTTGCAGCATTAGCATGCAAATCCAGACCACATCACAAATGCACGACTGCAGGGATGCAATTCTTTCAGTTTAAAGTGATGATTCACCGGAGAGATTTTGGTATTCGCGTCACGCTGCCGAGCCAGCGTGTTTCAAATACACATCCTCGCCTCTACCCGAGCCGAGAGGAGTCGGCCGGCTGGCTGTAGATGGTTTGATAAAGTGGTGGAGAAGTCGGCATCGTGTCATGGACCTACATCAGAGGCCTGTAAACACAGGACCACAGGCTGGAGGGCTATATAAACCATCCATCAGGTGAAATCAGCTCTGTTTAGACATGTCTCGCTGTATTTAGACCCTATACATGTGCAAGTTTATGCACAATCACATTATTCACCATATAAACGTCCTTAACCAGTCTGCTGCCTCTAATAAGGACATATCCCACAGCACGGCTTTAGTAAACAGAGCTCACAGGCAAAGAAATGTAAATTACCGCATAAAGTAACCATCCTCTGGCATCATGCTCCTCAAAGAAACCGACTCTTTACTGAAGAGGAGAGCTAACAATCTCTGTTGAACTCTCTGCTGATCAAACAGAGCTGACAATAAACAAGTTATGAATCAAAGCCAAGTTGGTCGAATGTTCGGGAAAGCAGACCCACGAGTCGTCCGGTTATTAACAACCTGAACACGGAGTTTTATTGGAGGCCAAAAACAGGCTAAAGAGAACTTACAGTAACTGTTACTGTCCACGGCACAGATAAGAGGAAACAAGTGTGAGCTGGACTGTCTGCTAAACATCCTGGAAGCACTGATGATGGGTGAGACAGCTGGTAGGAGCCAGGCACACACACACACACAGACACAGATATTTTATTGAGGGCGTTACAGACTGCATGGCCCAAAATGCCAGCAATCCACTTCCTCCACAATCGGCGAATGCTGTTAGCTGCACATTGCATATGGTGGATGGATTCTTGCATACGAGCCGGGACTGTAAGATGTTACATGTTTACAGGAGATGCAACTGGGGGCAGTATGAATTTCCTTACACTTTGAGAAAGTCTAAGTATCTGCAAATGAAGGAATGCAATGTGAGCTTAATGCAAAGTCATGCAGTCAAAGTCAGATTTTTATTTGCTTACATTTAAAGACTTTTTGATTAAAAGGAAATCAAACAGCCAATAAACAGCAACACCTGGTGGAATAAAAGCAGAACATGAAGCTACGATGATTTTTGTGTGTGTGTGTGTGTGTGTGTGTGTGTGTGTGTGTGTGTGTGTGTTTGTGCGTTAAGGCCACAGTGCCGGCTCCTGCAGGGCTAGCCTGATTCACTGGAGCACAACACTGTGTGAAAATGTGCCTGCTAATGCATGCGAGCAGACATGTGAATTTTCCGCCTCCTTTTCACTCTAAGCAGGAACAGATTTTGAATCCCAACATCAGGACGTGGGGTCTGCGAAGCTCGCTGAAACGGCGAGGGCCAGATTAGATCTCACTGCAGAACTATCTCAAGAAATTAGCCTTTATCGACCTATAATCCACAACAGGTGCTGGACAAAGCACTCGAGCGGCACCTGTGTTTAACTTGCAAAGTTAAAGAAAGGCAACAACAAAAGAGTGACCTGTGCAACCAGTCTCACAAGTCACGGCGATGCACAGGCACGTGAACCAATTCGATGGCTGTGAAAAAGTCAGAGGCAAATCTCCGCAAAGCTAACTCCTTTGTCCTTCTCTGCAAAGCCTTTTCAGAGAGGAATGTGGTTCAGAAAGGCCGATAACACAAAACAAGCCAAAGCGGGCACCAAACACCACCTCAGCGAAGGGCACGGCGAGGCTCGGCTAAGCACCAGCAGCTGTGCCGCATATGTGCCGCTTTTACCAACATGATTAAATTAAGGCTCCTGCCAAACTCGTTATTATCCCATTCATATAGGGTGGATCAAGAATGTCAATGAGGATCATGCTCATTATGCAGTCGTCGTGCACAATGCCCACAAAGAAACCAGCACTTTCACACGATTACACAGTAAATCTACAGCATGTTTCAGCTGGCGGCCATTCTTTTACTGACTTTGAAAAATTACAGTCCGACTCTTAATTTTTATTCAGCAAAACAAATTCCTCAACTAATCGAATCACCGCTCACAGGCAGATGTGAAAGCCCGGCGATGTCCCACGGGACGGGCCGGAGAAATCGACAGGCAGATGCTTCGACCGGCAGAGGTCACGAAAGGTCAAGCTGTTCCATTATGGGAGTACAAGGGTGGCATTTATTCACAGGCTTTCCCTCCTAAGCTGGCGTGGGCTCAGAGGGAATGGAGATGGATACTTAACCCTTGAGGCAAATAGCCAAGTACCAACAATGCAGCGTTTCTCTCATTGCTGGTGGAGATAAAGGAGCGCTCTGCCCGTGCCCACCACGAGAAAGGTATTAAAAAGAAAAGAGCGAGACATGAAAAGAAAACCAAAAACTTCAGACTTGCTCAGATCTTACTGTGCTGCCATCAATGCATGATAACAACAACAAAAGGAGCTTTTCTGACAGGACTGATGCACTGCAGCCCGCTTTAAGCAGCAGTAATGACCACAAAGGCACACAGCAGAGGCACTTCAAACACTCCAGCCTGATCCGACTTGTCTGTAGTGCCGGTGAAGCTGTTTCGCTTCACGCTACATCAAAGCGACTCTGCTGCGTGGCTGCACGCAGCATCAAGACAGCGATACAACAGTTCTTCGATGTTTTTTTATTCCATGTACAGTTAGTGGTTAGCTGTAGGGCTGCCACGATTTGTCGACTAGTCACGATTACGTCGACTATCAAAATCGTCGACGACTGATTTAATAGTCGACGTGTCGTTTGAAGCTTTGTAAGATCGCAAAAGACGCAGGAATAATAGCAGGATTTAAGAGTGTAATAACGGACTGAAACAGAAGATGGCAGCACTGCATGTACAAGGATGCCAGCTGCCGTTAAACCCCGAAGAAGAAGAAGCAGCTGTGTCCCAGAATTCATAGCGCGGCCCAGCTTAGTTTCCAACAATGGCGGTAGCTAGTTAGTTTTAATATTACTCTTATTATTCTTTCTGGGTCACAAAATAAACGTTTAACATATTTTCAGGCGAGAATGTAGCTGTGTAAACCTCAAATATCGGCTCAGTTTATCAGGACACCACATATTTTCAAAAGCGCTCCGACGTTTTCGGAGACGTCTGTTACCCACTAGCTCGATAGCTAGCCGGGGGCTAGGTCACTAGCGCCGTGAGAACACCGGACTCCCGGCAAATTGTTTTCAAACCCACCGCCGTCTTTCGCGACTCAGGTTAAATATATATGAGTCACTTAGATAAATTAAAAATGTTGTTGTTTGGCTTTTTTTTTTTTTTTTTTTAGTATTTTATTTGTTCCTGAGTAAATCGGTTTGGCTGAGATTAAAGTTATAGTTTTTACACAGCTGAATAAACGTCAAGCAGACAGCTGATTATCAGAAGTGTGAGATGCTGGAGAATATACTCCGGTGTCCTGTTATATTTTAGATAGCAAGGAGTTTATTCAACTTTACCGAAACAATCTGCAAATTTCATTAAAATTGAATAAACTATCATCTTGTCTTTATTTTTAGTTAGCACCTTAAAAGCTTAAAGCTGTAAGCTAATGATAGTTATATAAGAGCAGATGCTGCTGGTGCAATAAGCTGTAGTTTTACGTCCAGTGGATGATGATCTGATTAGTCGACTAATCGCATAAATAATCGGTGACTAGTCGACTATCAAAATAATCGTTTGTGGCAGCCCTAGTTAGCTGAATGCTTACTGCACCTCGAGACATTAAACGTGACGGTATGGATGCTGGGAAAAGATCGGAAAAAATGAGCGCAGCTTTCCAGCTTGTTAAAATACTTGTTGGCTTAGAAAAGCCCGTGGCACTGTATGATAGAATAATTAGCAAAAGCAGCAGGCACGTCTGGGATTAAACATGAACACTTAAGACAACCCCCATTAGAGAGAAACACACACATCATCACTGCCCACTAACTAATGGCCTGTTTTACTATTCTGTTTTACTTAAGGGCCAATTGAGTGTGGAAGACAATGAAAAACAATATGTTTCCAATTACTGGAATCTAAATTTGATCAAGTACAAACGCATATATGAATCACACAGACGGGGAGGAAAAAGGGATGCACGAGGCTAATAACACAATATGACTGTAAGTACAGCTTTCGCAGCTCCTTGAACTGCAGCAATCATCTTAACTGTCAGGAAAACCCAGTTCCTGGCATTTCTCAATGTTGTTATTATTAGCTTAAGCCCGGGCATGCCAGTGTGCACCCATGTGCTGTAATATATCGTTATTAGTATAAAAAAAACTGGTACCCGCAAGTTTCCAGTGAAGCCGATTTCTCCACGCGAGCAGACCGCAGGGCTTCCCGCTGGAGACAAAACCGCTCGCTCACAAAATTACTACAGAGGAGCAGGGCAAGCGCCTAAAGAGACAAAATTACTGTAATAACTGTGATATGTTCTTGAAGTTATTCTGCCAGGAAGAAACAGACATTTGGGACTCGTCAACAAAAACCTGTCCCCTCTAAAAGCCTGAGCAAACGAAGCCTCCTAGTAGCTGTTTGCAATGACAGACGAGATGAAGCGCAGTAACCTGGAGACCAAACAGTATCTGCTGCATGTCGCTGGGCCGAGTGACACAACATCAGCCGCATATTAGTCACCAGTCAGGGTGTGCTCCTTGGATCACTAACCTCATGAGACTGTGAATAAATGATTTCACCCTGCAAAGTGGAAATGATTTATAATGAATGACTTCACCTCTGTACGCATTCACTTTACACCGGATCCTGTCACATGCGAGGGGAATAGCAATGAGGATATAAAAGGCTGTTTGGCGGATGTAGAAAAATCTTTAAAAAGGACTTTTTATGTTCCTTTGATATGCTGGAAGCAGGATTCCCACCATGAAAGCAGGTGAGATAGAGATCAAAACTCACAGCCGCTGAAAACCAACAGGCGCTTCGTACGCAGCTACTCCATCAACATGGATGTTGGAGGCTTTGAGAGAGCTATGCAGAGTAACACAGACTTCACATTATTCAGCTGAGAAGAATTTGGGCAGAAGGGCTGCTGCATAGCATGGGAACCACACTGGCCTCACATATTTCGGCAGTCATATTCTCAAAAAGACACACACACATAAAGAGGATGTGTATTGTATATCGTCTGTAGCTGTGAGTCACTCGTTCCCCTAAACTGCAGCACACATAGCCTCCACATCCAGTCAGATCCATCCAGAAAGGCCAACAACGGTCCCGCTGAGTGCGACAACCCACCTGGGATGTTTGAGTGGTTGTCAGAGATAACCCATACAAGCTCCTGCTCTGCCCGTGGTACGGTGTGTCTTTAACCCGGACTCAAAAGGCCTCAACAGAGGCAGAGCCATGACCTTTTCAAGTTTGCCTTCACTCCGCGGCGTTGAAAACTCTGCAAATAAAACACCAAGAAACTCAAGAGATTTCCCATTTAGAAGAAACAGCTGACCTTAAAGCTTATTTACTTTTTTTGAAACAAGACAAATGGAAAGATTGATGAAAATGTCACAACACAAGCTGGAGCTAAGAGACAGATGGGTCAATGAGCTCTACCTTTTAAAGACAGGAACTTGGTTAAGCATGAAGCATGGAAGCCGAGAACCTGCCTTAAAGCCCTCCTTTGACTAATAAAGGTCCAGCTACCCATCCATCCAATTTCAGCCAATTATCCGGGTCGCGGGCATCAGTCTAGACTGTAATCGTCTAGCTCTTCTGTCACGCTAGCCAAGCGGCATAAACCCTCCCCATGCATGAATGTCCCACAGTGGAAGGGTTTGCATGCCCACGTAATCCAAGAGCTAGATCGTCAGGCCAATTTGCCCCTGGTAGGGTCTCCAAAGGCAAACGCTTCATGGGCGAGGGGCCAAACTAAGAGCAATTCAAAAAGATTCCATATGAACAGCGGTCCCCAACCCCCGGGTCACGGACCTGTATCGGTCCATGACTCGTTGGTACCGGGCCGCGAGAGTTGAGGCTCGGGTGTGAAATGTATGGTTTTCAGGGTTTTTATCGCTTTTATTGTTAACTCGGTTTCTCTGGGTCTTTTCCCGTGTGTAATGAATAAATCTTCTTTTTTTTGGTTTTATTTTGTTGTATTTATCCGCGACACCTTAAAGGCTGGTCCATGAAAATATTGTCGGGCATAAACTGATTCGTGGGGACCGCTGCATATGAATATTGAGTCAAGAAACATGGCTGCCCTGCTGGATTTCCAGAAGTTTGTACACAAGGACTTCCCCTTCCATATCCTCCAGTGAGTTCATTATAAATCATAAAAGAGCCACAAGATTGCCTCACTGCAGAGGTCAAAGGTTTGCTTTAATGTTTCTGTATGTGAAAGTGGAATCAGTGCACTTAAACTAGGTAAAAAACTAAATAAAAATATTCCCAAACAATGTTTAATTAATTTTTTTTGATAAGAGTTTTTTGGGTCAACTTTATCTGTGCTGTCTGACGTCTTTTCTAATTTAAAGTGCACTGCATGAACAGAGACACCAGGATCAATGACAGTCCATAAACCCGGCGCTCTAGCACCTTAAATAACACGAGGATTGAGCAGTAGACAGGTTTGGAGCTCCAGTGACACCTTAATGTCAAATACCTGTAATAGCCTCAGGTATCCCCTTCACACCTCCTTCCATCAGACTCAGACCATCGCCGCATCAAGTTTTAAAGGAAGATTTATGGATTTGGTGATATGAGTGAAGCTGCAGCAATGAGGGTGTATAGTGTCGCCTGCTCTGACTTCTTTGAGGGAGGGAAGTGTATTAAATCTGCACAGCTGTCCCATATTACAACACGCTGGACTGCAAACCGCACCCTGTAATCTGAATGACTAACCATGGAAGAAACAGCCAATACCAACCTTGACTTTATCTAAATGTTGTGTCTTTTGTGCATGTCAACTTGCCAAGGATGCATTTGTGAGATAAGCACTATGCTTGGTAGCACAAATATCCATGAGGAAATATCCTGTGTTGTTGGACGTAAAGATACACGAACAGCGGCCCTGCTCCTCGGTTCAAGTGTTTCTCCTCTAACGGAGTCTGTACGGTCTGTACTTTCTGTGTAGATAAAGCCGCTTGGTGTTGGGCACCTGCAGCCATCAGGTGTGAAAAACCATCCCGGCAGTTTCTTGTGGAGCCAGAGTGTCACAGAGAGCCAGCCGGGCAGTGGGTACGTTTGTCACTCGCAGCCAGGGAAGCCCAGCCCTGCATTAAACGCCTCTTACGTAACAGCTCAGATCGTGTCCTGGCACTAGCCGAACACAGAAAAGTGGAGCTGGAAGTTTCTGGGAGGGAAACCCAAGTGTCTAAACTACAGTTTGAGGTAGAGAAGGGGTGCCATAGAAAATAAGCACACACAGGATCTCCTACAGCAGCCTGGCTGATTTACCGCTCGGCTTAGGTTGAGGATGTGAGGCCTGTCTTACACCATTTAGCCACAATTTCACATTAACCTGATAAAATGTTCTTACACACTCTGTTTCATTGCTCTTATTGTGGCACAATGAAGCCCTTCACTTCTACATCCTTTTCCTTCGAACAGACGAGGCCCGTGAGCCGAACAAGCCTGGATGATGATATCAGCTCAGGAAACAGGTTATTTAAAAACATTTACCTCTTCGGAAAAAACAGGATTTTAGAGGAATCTTTAATTGAGCGTGTTCCATGAGTGGACGTCAGGATTGCTGGTTACCTAAAGCAATCAGGACCCCGTCTGTGTTTACACTGGCCGCACGCCAACGTGACAAAGGCTGGAGACTAAGAAGTAAAGAATAGAGCTTATCTATCTCAGAGATCAAACCGCCAACTGTTAAAGCAGGGAGTGGGCTGGACGGGCAGAGGGGTGCTAATGAGCCTGAAAATGTTCCTCAACATAACATGAATGCAACGGCTGCCAAAGACCCTCGAAACACTTTGCATGTTTCACAAAGCCCAGGAAACTGTGCAGATAAGGACATGGACTGGAGCGAGCTTCTGAGCGAGCGAACGAAGCGAAGCAACATCAATATCCTGCAAGACTGCAGTTGTGCAATTGTGATGATTGATATTTGACTGCTGAAGGTAAGGCTGGGATGAATGGACTACCGGATACAGTTGCATCCATGTGTGCACGATGATGGATTTATGAGCATCTTAACTTTATTTCCGACGTTTGTATCGCCCAGATTCATCATTTGTCATCTTCTGAAAGGATCCCATTGCAGTTGGGTACCTGTTAGACGAGTATGACAAGAAATGTGGTGTCTTAATTAACTATAAAAAACAAATTAATAATAAAAAAAACTATTTAAAAAGAGGTGAGGGCTTTTTAGTTTTCTTTAAAACAAAAATAAAAATAGTTTACATCCACCCGCTGTTGAGCAGCTGGGACGTTGTTGTAAATGTGTACCCAGAATTTGCTCCATCCATCATGGAGGACAATGCAAGACGCACAGCGTCAGCTGAACATCCCAGCGCCGGGCACTCGTTTAGCCTGTAGCACCAGCTGTGTTTGCCTTTCCAATAGGGCCCAGATAGTAAGTGGGACCTTATGGCTACTGGACTGAGGTAGGACAGATCAATCACAATTTCTATTGTTATAAACAGGCTTGTAGCCAGTGTGTGTGTGTGTGTGTGTGTGTGTGTGTGTGTGTGTGTGTGTGTGTGTGTACAGACTGGGTTATTTCCATACAAACTGGGCTGTTGATTGCTTGACAAATGAGCCAGCACGCGTCATCTTTTAAACACAAACATCATGTAAATACAGACTTCTCTCGTGTACGCAGTAGAGACGTGATGCAGCTCGACTGCTTCCAGTCTGAATATTTACAATCCAGACCTCAAACAGGGTTTACACAGAGAGCTACGCTCTGGAGGAATATGCTTTGAGCGAAGATGATCACACGCCCTCCGACTGAGGTCTCTGTAGCCGCCATACTGTCAGTCATTTCATTGTTCACACATTTAGATAATACAAACTACTGCTTTTATATTCAAGGCCTTTAAATCACTTGGTCCGCTTTCAAAATGCTGAAACAGCACCATTACCAGACTGAAATATTGCACGCCGTCTAACAAGCTTACAAGAATTACATGCACTGCTACTCAACTGCTGCCATGGGAGCTTTTTCCCTCGTGTTCACCAATCGCTGCATGATATATAAGGCCATCAATAAAAGCGTAGTAACAGCCTAACAGTTATTTCTTTGGGGTTAATGAAAGTCTGAATCACACGTGAAGAGCTACGCCATCCTCTTCTTCATTTGCACCCCAATTGTTTACATGCCTGCCTGCATTTAAAACCGTACTGCCTCCCTTTAGCAGGTGACCCAGACAGCATGAAGCTCCGTTTAGCCCAATGCATTAAATGAATCTCCTCAAAGAGAGGAGCCAGTGTGAGGAGGAGCATGAATGGGCCGGTTCAGCTGGATGAGTGTGCTGCTCTGCTGAGCTGGGCAGAAGGTTCAGTATGTGCAGCAAAGCGGGAAATTCTGTGTTAGAGCAGATACACAAAGCTGACTGAACAAATCTCACAAAGTGGATGCACGCACGCTTGTGTGTGTGCGACCACCAGCCCAGTATCCACTGCAAAACAAGTTAAATTCAGAATCTCTGAATTATGCAGCACTCAAAGTACTCGGCGGCTTCTTTTTGCCGTTTCAGCGACAGGGTTCGGTTATTACTGTTGTCCAAGCGTCCGCTGAAAGCCAAGAAGGATAACCTCGGTGTTGTGTCCGTGATAGCTCTTCGACCTGTAGCTGCGTGAATCCAAGAAGGGGTCAAAGCCAGCCACGTGTCTTTTGGTCAGCCTCTCGGTGAGCGCCGTATGAAATGAGAAGTCTTGGCCAAGATGCTGTCAACAGCAGCTTTTAGATCACCTGCTTTTTATAGCAACCACTCCAGACACTGCTGGCAACGGGCTACCAGCAAACACTCTGAAAGCCAAATATAAATTCAACCACAGCAGCAAGAAATAGAAGCACGCAGGCCACCATTATGCTCGCCCGACTGTGCAGCCCGAACAGAAGCCTCAAAATGGCATTTCACTGGAATCAAGAAAGCGAACATGCCGAGAAACCGAAAAGAAATCAAGTTTTTGCTCATTTAAATGTGATCCTTTCAAATCCTTTTGTCTCCTTCGTGTGGAGTCCCTGTGGTTTCCCTCTGCAGGGCCTCTCTACCTAGAGACAGTGAAAGGCCCTCATCCCCGTGTGACAATGAGCACAGATGTTACCCGTGCACCTTATATGGAGAAAAATGTGCAGAGGAGAAGACATGAAACATTGGCGTTTCTCGGCCAGTGTGTGAACACTTTGAGAATTAATGATGACAGGCGCAGTCAGGGGAAAACACTTCCAAGTTTTTGTGCCTGACCAAGGCTGCTTTTCACACGGAGCATCAAAAAGAAGCAAAGACGAGAGCAGTCGACAGTTAGACGGCTGTTCTTAAAGTTACTTGACAAAGTGCATCAGCTGTTGATGTACTGACTGCAGTTCCAGTGGTAATTATGTCACAGAGTCATGCTGTTTCTGAGCCTGTGACTCTGTGCCACCCAAAGAGAAGCCAGCGTGGCCTCACCCTTTTATCACTTGTAAACAACTTTGACGGCCCTGCCAGATGAAACTCGCCCCTCGTGCCACAGAAGGACAGAACGAACCAGCTAAACTATCACATGTTTTCCACTAAAAGGAAATTAAGGGCCACACTCGGTCAGCTTTGCTCTGGTTCAAGACCCCGTTCCAATCCAGGGAAAAACAGAATAGTAAAAACAATATGTTCCTTGTGGCGGAGGACTTCTGTGCTGCAAAAATGTGAACCACAGAAGCCAAAATATGCACACGGTGCTTCTAACCCGGCGCTATTCTTACTGATCTCGCACAAAAAGAACAGGGAACACACATGAGATCAACGCAATTATGTAAGTAAATAACTATTTCTGGATAGTCCATTAAAGAGGCAGGGGGGCTGATAGGCCTGATGAAATATAAACCGAGCACGCAGCATGTTCCCCCTGCAGAAAAATAAACACAAGGCATTTGCTGAAGTTTTTCCTCCTGGGCATGTTGGGCTCAGCATAATTCCTGGATAAAAATGACCGGAGTAAATGATTTACATTTACAGTGCAAGCACATATCCAATCTGTCTTGCTGCAAAACACTGGACAGACTCCAGCCAAAGCCATCAGACAGATAAATGAGTGACCCGGGCGGCTGTTCGAGTCAAACATTAGCCACTGTTTCATTCTCATCTGTGGCATTTAAAGGTAGGAGGACAGTAAGACTGACACCTTCCTGTGGGTGTTTCCATGACCATCCCAAAAGGCATGCCGGGCTCTTCCTCCTTTAATCCAAAACTCTGTTTGCTCTGGGCTGACCCTTCACTCCGGGGGTCCCGGGGCCCTTTTGTTGCCTCTGTATGTGGCTAGAGCCCTTCCACCCCAGCACAAACCCAAACAACAATGCAAGTGGCAGGTAATTCACATCAGTATACATCCTGTGTGTCCCACATCTCCCAGCCTATAAATGAGAAAGAAGTTCAAAAGCTATAAGCAGCCTGTGACACTGCTGCGAGCTACAGCATGAAACAGCCACGCAGATACCTTTAGTGGGACTTTTAGATCGTGTCCAGGCACAGTTTGTGTTTATGGTGCTCCTATTTATCACCCCAAATTCTGCTTCACAGTGCACAATAAAACATAACGATTACTGCTTTTCAGGTAAGAAAGTCCAACAACATCCACAGTGAAGGCTTTAATACGTGACAGATCCACAGACGGAAGAAAGGGGAGACCGTTGTCAACATGAATAATTACACGACGGCAGAAAGCCTCAGAATAAAACAGATATCTCTATGAAATCATTCAAATTTAAAATCACTGGATAATCGGACGTGCTGCAGTTGGATTACATCGCTGCCTCAGTCACTGGTCGACTTACTGGAAATTCTTTGTTAAATTGTTAAACTTTTTCGCGCAGAGTGGGAGACGCGTTTAAGCTGAACGGCAGTCTATTAAAACAGCGTGACTGGGAATAAGTTCGTCTACAACTTACCGGCTAATGCTTCCACCCGTGAAACACATTCCCCGCAGCACTCCTGCGTCCTCCTCTCTGAAAACTCTTAATATACCAGCGCTGCATTAAAAAGTCTGCGTTTCTCGGAGCTAATTCCACGATCCCTCCGTGTCCACGCCAAACGATCCCGGGTCGGAGCGCCAAGAGACTGCGGACTCCTCGCAATGTGGGGTTAAACTCCTCCTTCCCACGGACATGGAGAGGGGGGATGGCCGAGAGCCTTGAATAGACTACAACATGGAGTACCGTGGAAGGAAATCTAACCGTGTGACGAACCAAGGTGTTTCAAACTGTGGTTCGTGGACTTTTTAGGGGTCACGAAGAAGGACTTTAGGGTCCTCAAAAATATCAGAAAAGTGTTCCTTTCCCTTTATTCAAAAGGACAGATTTTACACTTTATTCATGAGCACAGCTCAGCCTGTGAAGACAGTTAGCTTCCTGTAGTCAGACTGAAAAGAGAAAAAGACGCTGAACTTTATTTAATCTGGCTGTTCTCTGATTGTTAAATAAACTTCAATTAAAAAAACTTCTTGGGTGTCCTGGGTTAAAGCCTAAGCTTGATTTGAAGTGACTGCTAAAACCTTTTGATGGAAAGTTGGTGAAAGTAAAAGAACTGTAAAGGACCACACAGATAAAAAAATCAATCAATCAAAAGACTTTAAAAAAGAAGGAAACATCGTCAGCACCAAGATTAAAATGAGTTTGGGGATGTTATGATATAATCTGTGAAAATGATCATATTTTATACTGTGTGTTTATAAGCATCTTCTTGCTTAATGCAGTATTTAATTACACATAGAAAGCTGAGAATAACGCTGATGTAATGGGGGCTGAGGGCTCGTCGGGGCTTCAGGTGAAGAAAATGATACTGCAGTTAAACATATGCAATTATAGATTTAATGTAAATAGCTATTAAATGTGTAGACTATATTTTAAAGTTAACTTATGGGTTGTTAGTTAGTTATTATATAAGAGGAGGTATGGGAGGCAATCGGTGTGAGAATCATCCTGATATGAATCGCACTGATTGGGTCACTGACACCAAACTATTTGTTTCCATCTGCATTTATGACCACAGTCAGAACAGGCGTGAGCATTTCACTCTTTCCTCTGACCTCTTCAATCATTCTGCAAAGGTTTAAATCCAGCATTAACGAAACTTTCTTGGGGCAAGTAGTTGAGTTTAAAGCCTTTTCTCCATGACAGTCCTTCACCTGAAGCATGTCCTGCCTTGGAAAAGGTGAAGAAGGCATCTTTTACATAACAGTGACAACCCTGACTGTCACGTGGTCTGATGAACTGATAGGCAGTGTGATAGGGAACAGGTTTGTTCTCCTCAGGAACTCAGAAATCATGCGGTAGCTGCCACTGTCGCTGTTTCTCTTGGACTAAATTTAAGTCCTTTGTTCCATTTTCTTTCTACCCTTCTTTGTCGAGATGTCTCAGATTACTGATAACATGACCGTCACGGCCTTGCTTCCTTAAAACTCCCTCGCAACTGGCACAAAGCTTGAGTTTCATAACGTGGCTCTTTGGCCGGGTGTGCCAGCCCAGCCCGCCCTGTCCAGTCTCCATATCAGCCAGTTTACAGCTGTGGCCACGGTGCCTGTCGTAGAAGCAGATACAGTATTTCTACTCCTTTCATCACAGTCTGATCAGGATCTGTCATCACAACAAGCAGCCTTTCATCCCCCTTGGTTGGATGTACATAGCCTTGGGGATTTTAGCTCCAGTTAACCAAGCATGTTGTTGTGAAATCAACATATCTTAATATGCATCTGCAGGAGTGTCAAAGGATTTCAGAGACAAATTAGGTTGTTAGGGAATGTGAATCATTACAAATGGAACTTGTTGCGTTTGAACTGATTCACATCTTTTTATTGGTAATCAAACGTAGTGCAATAATCAACTGGGCAACCATTATCAGCCTTTCCAGTGACATGCTACCAATCCCAGCACACAATGTTTCCAGGGCAGAATCCTGGATACATTCGGAAGCTCCCTGTGTCATCTGGCAGCGTTCGGGAGCTCTGGTCACTCCACATCTCATTAAACGTAATTGGCTCTGACGGTCATCCTGCCGCCCATCATCCCCTCTGTGTTTGTCTGTCGGCCTGGCACAAGACGACGGTCCTGACTTTGCCACTCCTGCGAACACACCGAGGAGTGAGGACAGGGCCGGTGAAATGAAATATTGGTATTGTCAGTTTATTGCTTTAAAACACAACGGGGAGCAAAAAGCATTGAGCTCAGCCAGAAATGTGGGCTTCCACAACACACATAGTGACACACATCCACACCTCAGTCCTCCTTCCTCGCCTCTTAAATGAGGCTTCTCAACACCCCCGGTCCAGCTATTCCGACTGTCATCGCTTTGTTCTGCCATTATGGCTTCTCTAATAGGATCGTCACAGTTCGTGCATTTCTATGTGAGTGTGTATTACTGTACGTGAGACGCAGGGAGGGGGCTGCAGATTCCCCGATAAGCGATGCTCACACCCTTCTCATAGCTGCCTTTTGTAGGCTGTGATCTGGCCATTATTACCACTATATGAGGTACTGAGATGTGAGAGCTGGCCTGTTCAGCGTCCATGTGTAATTACCAAACTGATTTGAGATGTGAGCCCTAATGGTTTGCTGTGGCTGGAAGACATTTTTCTCATAGAGCTGTCTGAAAGGCTGGCAGGGTTAGGCAGAAGGTGCTGGGAACACGGTTTTTGTGTGCGCAGCATTCATGAACACAAAGAAGGAGATGTCATAAGGTGCATGTGAGACAAAGGGAGGGCTATAATCAGAGCCACCACTGCCACACCCTGAAACAACTCCTTACTTGTTTCTAAATATGGCAGCCAAAATGAAAGAGGCCATGGCAGCAGCTCACGCAACAGAAAAAATATGCACTTAAAGATAAGGTAGAAAAAAGCCAGGGTGTGTTGGAAAGGCTTTTAATTGAATACAACAGGGCTGATCCAAGTGATAGCTTGTACACTCCTGAGGGCCTAACTAATGAGAAATCAATGGCTTAGACAAGCAAAGTGTGTCACAGCGGCCACCCTTTTGCAGCAATGTTATTAGGGTCTTTAAAGGACAGACACAGCACTTAAAGCCCCTGATTTACATGCACTTACATTATTAAACCCTCAGTTCTTTTAGTGTAATTCTATTTTTTTTTTGAGTCGAGCATCATTTAAAATGCTTTTCAAACTGTGGACGTGCAAGATATGTGTCAGAGTTGAAGATGATGAATATACTGTTTTTTGGCTGATATCAGACGATATATAAAGCTGCATGGATTCAGCGGTGTGGGAAACGACATATTTGACAGACGTGTCCTCCACACGTTGCATCATGTGTTTGTCTGACTGCCTGTCTGCAGCACGATCGTTCATTACCGAGCAGTGAGGGGAGCTGGATGTGTTTGCTCATCACTTGAGTTGTAGGTGAAGAAACTATCACGAGACTCCTACAGACTGATGAGCTGAATTACTCTTTTGTTTGCCTGCTTGTGAGAAAAGATTGAGACGGCCGTGTGATAAACAGGATGGGACTGTAAGATAAGTATAGAGCTAAGTGTCGGCACCTGAAGCCAGCATAACAACAAAAAGTAATAAAATGGTTCTTGTTAACCCAGTTTTTAAAAAAAGGATCTAATCCATGTTAGTTTGCAGAATGTCATCACATACAACTTCCCTAAAACTGCCTCAGGGAAAGCATAGTTTTCTTTCTGTGGTTGATTGCCTGCCTCCATCCATCTATACTTGCACTCATTACCATCTGCAAAATGAATCATTTCAAGGTAAGTGCAGCGAAGTTGTTAAAGGATATCCACAACTCCCAGAGCTTTGAAGCAGGGATTATTAAGACAGCATTATGTTATCCATCAGTCATCATTGAAATGATTACGGATTCTGCACACATACGAAATGCATGAGAGAATCACGCGGCTGTGATTGGTTATGATACGATGTAAAAAAACAACACAATACAAAGCTACAGGTTGAAAACATATAAGACATTATGTCATTTTAAAAGCCCATAAACTGCTTCAAAAGCTTACAGCTTATTATAGCATGAAGATAACAAACCTCCTGACACTATTTCACAACTGATGTTATTCGTGCACATCACAACTCACATGACTAGTTATGGTAAATACCCACAACGGCATCAGATGAGCAGCAACAAAAATAAAACACTAAGAAAGGAATCAGCCAATCGGGAGTTTTAAAACTGTAGAACAGGAAGTGATTTGTTGTGGCCATGTCATAGTAAAACGTGCACAAACCCCTCGTCAGACTACTTGTTGATGTAACATACTGTATGTACAGTATATCCAGCGTGTGGTATAACGGGATGCGTGGCCCTGTCTCAGACCTGATGAGCATCTTAAAGCTGCTCCATAGTTTGACCGTCGAGGCTGCAGTGCTGCACAAGGAGAACTTTGTGAAATACAACATCTTCTTTATCCCTTTAAGCCTCTGTGTTTGATCTAAACTGACTTTTTTCCTGTTTACCACTTCCTCTCAGGTAACCATGCCCACCTGCACCAGCTCCAAAACATTCAGCTCTCGCTTGCTTTTACAGTCAGCAGCTCCGGAAGAAAACCATCAGACCTGAAACAAAAACATGTTTGTCGTCCAGGCTACGTCAAAGTTGGTGCATGGTGGCACCGTACCATGTCTAAGCTCATGGAGGGCATGACTGATGGAGGACAACCCGGCGCGCGGTTAGCGTGACATCAGGCCCTGGTCTAAAAATGCACCAAAGTACACACAGCTGTCCTTTTCTTTGTCTGAATGTGGGGCAGACTCGACACTGACAAAGTTAAGAGCATGTTAGTGGCTGAATATATATCCCACACGAGAGAGCAAAGAATATAAATGATTGAGGGACTTTGGAGAGATTACTTTATGAAAGACAGATCAAGACTGGACAAGCCTCATCTTTTATAGACTCAGTGAAAGAGAATAAGGAAACAGTCTGTAGCTCTGGGCTGGCGTGACAGTTTAAGCTGCTTTAAACCTCTTCACTCCTGCAGCCACAGTCCTGCAGGCCAGTGGAGGGGAATCCACAGCAAACGCAGGGACGTTTGATTGAGTTATCGCAAGCTTACACAGAGTCAAATGATCGAACACATTACAAGCCAACAAACATGCCTAAAAATCAAAAGCTTCATTCAGTAAAAAACAGTAAAGGCTGATTCCAATGAGCTAAATGCAATCATTCACTCTGAAGTGTAATGTGATTTGTATTGGGCTAAATTCAACTTGCTCAAACTCAATAAGAGCAACGAGACGAGCTGAAAACAAGCAAGACGCAAACAACATCGAGCAGAAAGTCTCAGGATGGATCTTTATCGCAGCAAATCTCACCCAAAAAATTAGTCTTTTGCTAATATATGAAGTAATTAGTGTGTTTTGAGGATGTCTGCTGCAATGTCTAAAGCATGAGAACCAAACTGTTGTTGCATCATTAGGACTGTGACTGTCCCTCTGCCGTGCCCACTAAGGTAAGGTTCCCACACCCATAACCTCCTCACTCCCTGCTGACAAATACTTTCACACCCATGTGAAGGGAAGCTGGGCGCTGTTACAGTCACCTTGTTAAAAACCTGCTCATTTCACCTCTTAATTGGAAACAGATACAGTGCTCTGGGTCTTTAGCACAATATTATTAGCTACTAGTGCGATGCACTGTAACAGAGGGCACCAAAGCTAAGGGAAGGGCAGCTGGGGGGAGGGGTCTGTCTGACATGTCGTTATTAGACAAAGCAGGACCTGGAAAGCTGATACCTTCCTCCAAACCACTTGGACTGGTTTGTTTACAGGCCTTGTGGAGGGAGACATTTAGATCATCCTTTGTGATTGTAAGATTACGTTAGCATGTTTGCGTCTTTGTTTTCAGCTTATGAGCATTCAGGGATAAACTTCAGTTAGTTCAGAGGAGAAATCTGTGAAGATAAAGTTCACTAAAAGAAGAAAAGACTGCTTTGCTTTTGCCGATCCCTCCAACGAACAAGTCACACTTTGGATTCTCTACCTTAAAATGATGTGTACAGACAAGTTCGAGGCCTGGATTTATTCTGCTGCAATGGTTAGCATTTGTAGCTAACTAGTTATCTTTATCGATAACTTTTAATGGAGTAACTTTTATCCAGTGCCAGAGAAGACTTCTTTATCTAAGTGAGTTTGTGTGGTTGCAGGTTCGTTCTGCGTTTCACAAAGCAGGATTATTTATTCAGTGGTGAATGAACTCTAAGTGACAAGTCATTAGCCAATGAATGTGCGGTTTCACGGCCAAACAGGTGGTGAAGGTGGAAATGTTTATCTGGACTACAGGAAACAGGACCAATGGCTGAAGTCATGGTAGCTTCATCCATCTTTTATGCCATGTATGCTAAGGACTTCAAATACACCCAGGATAATCCTCCACTCGGACTTTTAATTGTCCAAAATGGAATCAGTTTTGTATTCACTGTGATCCAAAATGAGCAAAGTGTTTCCTGAGGATCATTTTTCCATATATTTAGGATCTGCAGCTTTTGTCTCCTGAGTTGTCATTAAAAAGTTTCATCAGGTTGACCTTCACTTTTATACACTATCATCACCATAGATTCTTAGCATTCATCCCGTCGGGATGCGTCAGCAGCACCATCAAACTGGGGACTGTAATCAAAGTATTAATCTTACACTGAAGATGGTACAGTTTGTCTGTGAGACCGGGATAATAAAGATCATTCTAGAACGTCTTACAGCATTATTCTCTTAGTCTTTCCAGGTGGAAATGTTTATTTATAGTGAGGCCAACCACTGTTCTGACTTGCAGGAGCTTCGTGAACAAAAAAGCACTCAGGACGTTTCTGTTTTGTAGCTGGAGGTCTCCCCAAGTGCTGCGGTGTGCAGACCTGGCCGTGTCCAGCTTGTAAAGCATTGTGGATGAGAATGTCAGGTCAGTTATGTGAGCCATTTGGGAGAAGAAGGAGGCGAAATTCTCAAAGGTGAGTGGTAATTATGTAATGACATCGAGCTACCTAAAGTTCATCCGTGGGCTGTTAATATTAGGGTCATAGGAGCGTCGAAGGACTGTAGAGACCAGCAGTAATAGTTTGGTAGGTGATCTTATGACATAAATCTATTTTAAATCATTTTCCAATGTCAGGCGAACCACTCATACAGATTAAATAACCGACAACTGACAGCCAGAGCTACAGTGGAGAAGGAGGGGCTGGTGTGATTTTGTCACTACATTTCTACAGCGTGTTCAGGTGCAGAGTGTTTGCGTGCAGTGCCATGCTCTACACTTTGTTTAGCAGCTGCGAACAAACCGAGAAGCCAGTCGTTAGAGTATCTGATCGATTAACTTCCTGACATTTGGCTAAATAAACCTGATAAAAATGACTAGCAGGCAGTTTTCGCCTCCAGGTGTGACTTCCAATAAAGGAGTCACATCTCTGCCTGTTGGTGTTTGCCCTAAGTGAGCACGCCCAGAACTCAACACTACAATCAAGCGCTTCTTGCTGTCCCTCTGACATTTGTGGTCTCCGTAGCAGCTCTCTGTGTGTTTACCTATTAGCCTATTTACCTAATAATAGCTAATGGATGTGTGTATGTGTGCATCACTTTTCATTTGGGCTGTGAAATCAGATTAGTTCTCCTGTGTGCTGTGTTGCGTGTGCACACTCACATGTTTGATTTGAGCACAGTGTGTGTATGACGTGCACGAGAAAATCCTCCATGCTCCACAGAAACGCTTCTAGCTGGCTCCGCTTGTTCTTGTGTGCTGTTAAAAATACTAAAGCACATCTAAGTGGATAATGAAGCGGATATCTGCAGGAGGGAAACGCTCCAGGTCTTAGGGAATACGCAGGACACCCCAGACAGGTTTAGTGCTGTTGAATCACGAGGTCATGGGAACCATTTGGTTTAATTCTTGTTTTCAGTCATATTTAGTTATTTAAATCATTTTTAGGTGCGTTTATGAGAGCATTATCATCTTAGCGAAGTTGCCCACATGCAACACTAAGGTTGGGATTATACTTGCATGTGAACAGACTTCTTTGTGGCCCCATAACTCAACGAGGCCTTGAAAGATAAAAGCTACTGCTTTGTCAACTATTAAGTTCAAGTGTAATTAGGTTCATATACTCGGACCGGTGTGAAACGTGGGAGAGAAGAAGCAAGGCAGATTTATGTGGGCTCAACTTCTCCCAAGGTTCTTTGCACGTTGGTCCAGCAGCGTCATTAGAAATCTATTAAAACCAGCTTCTCTTTGCTAGAGTTTGGTTTGCTTTTGTTCTCCAATAATCAAAAATAAGATCATTATGAAGCACGTGGATCTATGGCAGTGCAGCTGGTAAACTACTACTTAACAAGTTAGCTTGTTGCAAGTACTCATTAGTGACAGGGTCATTTCAGCAATCGGGTTTTGGGAGAGTTGAGTCGATTTGTGACGGTGTACTCCGATCCTGCCTTCAAACACGTGTAATGAAAGTATCGAGGCGTGGCTATATATAAACTGTGCTTACATCAGCTATACTGTATCAGCTGGGCAGAAAATTTATGAATCCATATCTGATAAAGTATAAACCACGACACAGCTCACCCACACATGAAACACTAACTGGCTCAGAGGTCACTTTGCTGATGTTTCTGACTATGTTAATTATGATGATGGAAACTAAAGTCCTCCCATAAGTAATGTTTCTTTAATTTTGGCCAGCCTTACTTGCTCAATATGACTTCATAAGGATAGGAAACCTTTACACGGTACATGTGATACCCAGTTCCCCTCTTTTCTCTGTGCAGTTAAGGTTTTGCCACCCCCCAAACCAACAGCCAGACCTCACTGACACTTATTCTTCCTAACAGAGAAACTCTTTGAGACGAGTGCAAGTTTCACGTTTCTCATTTTCTCCCACACAACAACACAGAATGTGTGTGTGTGTGTGTGTGGGGGGGGGTTGGCAGTAGTGTACGCTGTCTGTTTACTCATTAGAAACAAATCCCTCTGTTACCCTGTCAAACATGGTGACCCTCCTCTGCCGACTCCCACTGACGCGTTTGTTCCTGTTCTCGTCTTCGTTTCCACGTTCAGTTTTCTGCTGAGTTTAAATTCGTTTCATGAGTTATCTTTGTGACTCAAGCTGCATAAAAGCCTCATCGGATGTTGTGCCGGACTGCATTATGCTGCACAGACACTTCCTGTTTTGTCTATTGTCTGATTTTTATTTTGTTTTTTTACATGTGCTGTGCTGAAACATTGGAAATGGAATAGAAACCCCCTTTAGATTAAAGAATCAGACATTTTAACATAGAAAAGGTTTTATTGTTTTGACTCAAAAGCCTGTAAACTCCCACAGACGAAACAAAATCTAAAAATCTGATGCACATCTTCACATGTATTCACGTAGTCAGGGTATAGCATAGTAACTAAATGCAAATTAGTCAGAAAAAACAAAGCAAATGGAAACATTTTTACTTTATATTGACTATGTAAGGTTTTTGTAATGCCACGGTCGTCTTTAAAACGCTCAAGCAATCAAGAGAGCGATCAAGCAGGGATTCATGTGCCTTCTTTGCTTTAAGTGTTGCCTTCCTCTGTTTGGTGGAGGTTAGAGCTATAGCCTGAAAGGTAGCTTTCATATATTTCACTTTTTCTTAATACTTAATATTCATTAAACCCCTTCAGTCAAGATAACACAGTAAACTACAATGTTTTGAAAGCAAATACAGCAGTTATTATAAAATTAAAGGACAGCCTTTGAGTATTAATTGTGATATTACTTTTTTATAGCATTGATATTTCTACACATCTAATCAGCCAATCACGTAGCAGAAACTCATTGACTTTAGGCATGTAGACATGGTTACATCAGCCTGCTGAAGTTCAGACTGAATGAATGCACGTGGCGCAGACGGGCGGTCTGAGTATTTTACAAACTGCTGATCTACTGGGATTTTCCTAAACAACCATCTCTGTTTACAGAGGACAGTCTGAAAAAGACAAACATGAGGTCATGTGGTACGAGGTCTTCAAGATAAGATGAGGCTTGATTGTTATTATTACAGAGCTTGGCCTTGTGAGGAGAAGGATTTTAAATGTGAACCTGAATTTAACAGTGAGCCAATAAAGAGACATTAATATGGGAGAAAAGTGATAAATGCACAAAGTAGTTTTTCAGCATCATTCTGAGAGGCGGTCAAAAAACGACTCCAAGGCCCGCCGCAGAGTTTTTGGAGGGAAAGGTAATGTCATCTGGTTGGATTGTGTATTTCTGAGGGTTTTAGAGCCGAGAACAACAACCTCAGTTTGATCTGAATTTAGAAGCAGGAAATCTCTTTATTGTATCATCTGGCTTCGTGGATAAATAAAGATGGATATCATCTGCATAATAATGAAAATGTATGCAGTGTTCTCTAGTAATACTAGCTAAGGGAAGCATGTATGTAAGTTTGCCATGTCCATCCCTTCATATGTATGGTCATAAAAGGACACACACCAGGTATCCAGCAAGATAACGTCACAAAACTCAAATAATCTCAAACTGGTTTCTTGAAAATGACACCGAGTCCTCAAACGGCCTCCACAGTAACCAGATCTCAATCCAGCGGAGCCCCTTTGGATGTGGTGGAACGGGAGATTCACATCTTGGACGTAACCAACAAATTCTCAGGAATCGTTTGTGTTCATTAGGGACACCTAGAAAGGTGTCCCTAATGAAGTGGCCAGAGTGTGTATATATCAGTTTTTGTTGTTGTTTCTACAAATATTTGGTTAATGCCAGCATTTTCTTTCTAAAAGCCAGCCTTCTACCTGTTCTGTTTTTCCAGTTCAGATCTACTAAGAATATGAAATCATTTTAAAATCTGTGTTTATATTTAAACCGGTCCAAAAACCAGCCAACTGCTATTTTTTCCACTAAAAGCCTGACTTTGTTTGAGATCAGTTTCCTTAGTTTGCTCTTCAGCCTCACTCACACAATGCACAGCTTTACAAACTATATTTTAAGCGAGTTTTATGATCTGGGTAGCATCTCCCACTGAGAGGCTCCGTTACCAAGAAATTGGACCAGACTGTGACACGCTTCACTGGGGAGAATGGAGAGTGGAGCACAAAGATGGAGCTGCAGAGAAGTAAAATGAGACACGACTGGCCAAAGGAGTAAAAAAAAGGATAAGGGGAGGCAGCAGAGCACAATAATAATGAAGGTATGGAGGGAGACGCTCAACCACACAGAATGAGACGGCAGGCTGTGAGCAGTGCAGCATCAGTGCGCTTCTGCTCATCACTCATTTATCATTTCATTTGCAGAGGCTGTGGTGCAAAGTATGTCGTTTTTATGAGTATCACCTAAGAGGAGGGCACATCTCCGAGTCTCCGAGTTGAAGAGTGAATGATGAAAATGGTTAAAATGCAGAGATGCAAATAAACTCAAAGGATTTTCAGCCACACAGCTTTTATTGAATAAAAATGGCAGCTTGGTTTCTGCCTGCGCAGCCGCCTGCTTAGAAATGATTACATGTCTATTTGAGAGAGAAAGGAAGAAATAAACTGGGAGTGCGCTTCCTCTAAAGCTTCTATAGGTAACAGACCACTCAACCCTGCACACACACACTGGTGTGTCTCTGCAGGAGTCGGCCATCACAGATGTTCTCAGTCCATCCCTCCACCCATGGGAGAGGCTGGCGCTCCAGAGAGACACAAAATCTGTTCTTTAACTCTTTAACAGGCCAGTGGATCGATAGCTGCACACACGAGAACTTCTAACCATCAAAAACGCTTGAAAACAAGCAACAACAAAGGGAGGGGTTCATGAATATTTAAGCCACCTTTGCAGGTAGCTGTGTGTTTATTATTCTGTGTGCAAGTTCTTGAGAGAAAGTGCCAGAAATCGTGAGCTTTAGCTTGTCTGCAGCATGTGTGTGACAGCCTGGAGACCCCTGATGCCTGCTGGTCATTAATAAACATGATGATGAATGTTTAATCCCCATCAGCGGGGCGGCATAGGAACAGTCACGGGCGATATCGACAGAGCCGCACACACGCCCACAGACTCGGCAGATTGGACAAACGGCAGGAGGGAAGTTTGAGGCGCTGAACACGGGGTTAACCACTCAGGACTCAGGATCTACTTTTCTGTGTTTGGAGAATTTCCTCTTCAGTATTTTTTTATGCATATTAACAAAAAACAAAGGAATGATTGACGGCAAACTCTGATTTCCATGTTTTTCCTCTGTAGTTGCTGCTTATCCATCTAAAAGGTTTCAGAGACATGTGGCGTAAACATGTCTGACTCCTCTTCAATATAATGGAACTAAGTGGCACTATGCCTATGAAAAAATATATCGGAATAAAGAAAGTAACAACATCTGTTTCCAGAAATCTTGTTGTGAGCAGTTTCTTCTCCTTATGAAACTACACCTGCCAACTGCACCACCGTGCCAAAGGGAGCATGCATTTATCTGCGATGAGATGCTTGTGGTGGGACAGCGAGACAGAACGTCAGCACTGATGGTGACCGCCCTCATGTTAGCTGGCCACACCCCAACCTTTGGACGGGAGTGAGTTGCATAGAAACAGATGACCACATGAGTTGTAGAGAGAGACATAACCAGATAGTGTTTCAAATGCATTTTTTGCACTTTGAGCAACACAGTAGCTCCAAACCTTGGTAATTCTCACCAGACCAATGTAGATGGATGAATAGCACCACACCCTGAGGAAACACGCGCACATTTTGATCTTGGGTTTAACTGAGAAGTATGAACAATCCATAAAAAATAAAACATTTTTTTAAAAATCCCCACAAAAAAAAACATTTGCTTCTAAGGAGCTAAACTGAGAAGAATTCTCTTGGTAACGCAAAGTGTCCCATATCTGAACTTTTTTAGTTTTTCAAAAGACGTGCAAAGGTTTAACGCATCAGGAGATTCTAGCTTCTAATATGATCCCATAAACAACAACACGTGACATCTTACACCCGGGGTCTCAAACTCAAATGAGCCTGGGGCCCCTTCTGGCACCGTCATCTCACTGGAGGGCCACTTTAGTGTTCAAGTAGTACAAGAAAACAAACAAGAAAACACCCACTAATATTTCCTAAAATGTAGTGTTTTCTTTGTTCTATTTAATTTCAAATAATGTTTAACAAGAAAAAACTGCAAACATGAACGCAATTTTTTCTCACTCTTGACTACCTGAAGCCTTTCATTGAACTACCAAATAAACAGCTCTTTCTGGCCAGACACGTGGCAGCACTTTTGCTATAATTTTGTTTGTATTTAACAAATATGCAGGCGTAAGTATGGAAGCCCGTTTCCGCCACTAAAAAAAAGGATCCATAACTCAAAATTTCGAGTTATTTTCTCAAAATTTCGACATATTAACTCGAAATTTCGATTTATTAACTCAAAATTTTGAGAAAAGTAACTCGAATTTTCGAGTTAGCGCTGCCAATCAGTAATCTACGTGAATGACGTCATTTCCTCGTTACCCGGAAGCTGAAGCCCTCAGCTACAAATGCTACAGCTAAGCTACCAGTATTACATCCAGTCGTGAATGCACAGATTGCTTTGTGTTTTCAGCCTGGCTTCACAAATCCTTGCGTTATTAGCTGAATCACATGGTGTTACTATCAGCAAACGTACTCGCGAAAGCGTCAATTTGTTGGGATCCGTTTTTGAGTGCGCGTTCCTCTGCGCCATATGCTTCCGAGTAACAAGAAAGCGACCTCATTCACGTATATTTTTGATTGGCAGAGCTAACTCGAAATTTTGAGTTATACTTCTCGAAATTTCGAGTTATGGATACTAGCTTTTTTGTTTTTATTTAGTGGCGGAAACGGGCTTCCATACATAAGCGTACACATTAGTTTTTGAGTCAAGTGAAAATTGTTTTCTTTCCAAATAAATCTCTCACTGAACTAACACAGCCTTCAACATGTTTGCACTCTGTTACCTCGGACAGGTCCGCGGCTCCGCGGTAAGGAGACCTCCGGCTAATACTTCGGGTTCCGTGTCGGGCTCGTAGCCGGGAACTCACTTTACTGTCTGGGTCAACTTTGCTAGCGAGAGGCAGAAAGAAGCGTTGAAAGGCTGCTCCAGCAGAACTTTATTGTTTTGGAGAAAAACACGAACACAGTGTACAGTCGAGTCTTAATAGCTTACTTCCAACTGGGCTGTCAGGCTCTCTGTTTGGCTGCAGTGGTTATTATTATATTTACATGCTTCCAGCTCCCGTTTCTGCTCGGTAGCAACTCCTCGCGCTCACACACGGAGGGGCGCACGTTCTCCCTGCAGCGAGGACTACACCGCCCATGGGGCTACAGTCTTAAAGGGCCATGTCTGTAACACGCTGGTCATATTGCCTTCTAATTAAATCATTTTTCGAATAATAATTTTTAAAACTATTTCTTCATATCAACATCCGGGCTGCAAGTAGAGGTGACGTGGGCCGCGTGTCATTATTCAGGAAGAAAACGAGTGAAAAGTCCACCCTGTGATTCTGTAGCCTGCAGAATCTCTCTCAGCTGCAATAACTTGAAGTCATGGTTCTCACTCCACGAGCCGGTGTCCACCAGGCTTTAGCTGTCAGACGGATTTCTTCACATTTGACTCTGGAGTACTTTGGTATCCAGAGGAGTTTGTGGTCAACCCAACAAACTGCTGGGTGCCCAGATCATCAGCCCTCCACCACCGTGCTGACAGCCGGTCTGAGGTGTTTGTGCTGATGTGCTGAGTTTGGTTTTGTGCTTCATGGACGAGCGTCTCCACTTCGCTCTCGTCTGTCCAAAGGACATTGCTCCAGAGGTCTTTTGGTTTCTTAAGATGTAATTTTGCAAACCTAAGCCATGCTGCCGTGTTCTTTATTGAGCCCTTATAAACAAGCCAAACATGTTCAGTCCTTTCTTAATCATATTATTAACTTGAACCTTTAACATGCTATCTGAGGCCTGTAAAGTCTGAAATGGAGCTCTTGGGATGCATTTCCCCAGCTTTTTTAATGTTTACACTTGTGAATAATCTTTCTCACTGTGGAATGATGAACTTTAAATTGTTTTGGAAATGGTTTCACATGCCTTGAGAATTGATGGGAAGGTCCTCTAAGATCATTGCTGATGTCTTTCCTCCTTTGGCACTGAGCTAACACACAGCTCAGAGGTGCTCACACCGATGCAGCACCCTCGCAACTCCCATGGAAGCAGTAAAGGTGTGCTTTATGATGTCGTCAAGGACAAAACCTTAGAATTAAAAAGATGATGTACTTTCTTCTCTTTTTTCTGTCGTACGTGAACAGGAACAAAGAAAATGAACATCTGAATAAACCGAAAGAACTGATCACAAATGCTTGTATCGATTTCACGAAAATGTTATTTGCTGTATTTATTATTGTGAAATCAGACTGCAGCATATTCCATGATACCTTGTTTTTTAATTCAGATATTTGCTGCTGAGGTGGTAGGGATTTCTACATGAATGGTCTATTGCTAGAATACTTCACACACCTGGAAAAATGTTCAAAAGTACAACAAGTCGGCTTTCTTTGATAAAAACAAGAATAAATACAAGAATTTGATATTTTAAAGAATATAAATAATAAGGTACAACTGCAGCAGGCCTTTGACTTTGACATTATAAAGTAATAGATTTATGACTGTGTGGTATTCTGTGGGGGATTTGGAAAGAAGACAAAGAAGGTGCTATTCCTGATCCCAGAGCTGTTTCAGGAGCTTTGACTTTATGTTGAATTTGAAATATACTGATCCTAGCGCTACTTTCAGCCTTCAAACTCTCCATCAGGTCTACACGTTCTAACATCTACGAGTGCTGCAGTCTGTCCATGAAACACATTACCAGGTTTGATCACATGCCACGCACCACCACCATCACCCCTCGCTCCGGCCTCATTCTGGTGAGTCTGGAATTTCCTCTTTTTTTATACTTGACACCGTCTGCTCCGTCTCTTGTGCACACTTGTGAGAGACGCCTCCGACTCTCAGGAGGGAATCTGCTTCTCACCAAACAAACAGGCAGACAATGAGGAGGCCTTCAGGGCTAATTACCAGCTAGCTGCTGCTTGGAAACGGCAAGGAGGGGTGGTTAAAAAGAGTGGGGGTTAAAAGGGCCCGGGGTGGGGAACAAACAGCGACTGTTTATTCATGTGTGGGCAGGTAGACGCACACTCACTATCCTCCTTAATGGAAACAATGAAGCTTGTTTTGGCGGTTTAAGAAGCAGGTGTCACATCTGCAGGAAGAAGCTGAGTCAGCCTTTAATAAGCAGCTTTTATAAGGTCGTCTTTCTCAAATGATGACAGACCCGTGAATGGAGGCAACACCCGGCGCATGAGAGTAAAACAAATACAGAAGGCCTGCAGTGTGTTAAGGCTGCACGAATGTGTGTGTCACACACCTCGTGTCGCTGCAGACGAGTGCAGAAAAACGAGAGGCGGCTTCATAATGAGAAAACCGATCTGGGATTTGGTTAAAGAGTGCGTACGACATTTTAACGGGCTCACCCTCGTGTGTGCACCACTAATGTCAGAGTGATGGGGGCTGCATCCAGTACCTGCCTGTCTTTCCTGATACACATCTCCCAGTTTCCCCCATTCTCAGGCACAATGTGCTGCGCTGTCAAACAGCCCGCTCCCTGCTTGCTCAGCATCTTCCGCCTCATCCCTATTGCATACTCCCCAAGCACACATATATGCATATTCGTTGTCTGTGTTAGCAGATTTAATAAGCTCCCCATCACCCAGCACAACACTGTGCCTGCTGTGAGCCATGGTTGGACAAAAAACAAAACAGAGAGGGGGAATCAGGTGTTTGTGGATTGTAATTGCCTCCATGACAACTCTCATTTTCCTATAGTCCTCCTTCTGTTCCCAACAGTGGCGCCCTTTAACATCCCCTGCCCCGATGACCCCACGTTCACCCTTCGAGAAATGCAGAGACAGCTGAAGACGAGAAGTAGAAGCACCAGCAGAGCTCGTGTAATCGCTTCAAGGCAGCCACTTTTAGCAGATACATGATCTGTTTACATGCACCTATGTTTACTGATATTTGTGTGTTTTGAAGTGAGGGTACGGGCAGGAAAGATAGGACCGCTGACAGCGTGCACGGAGGTAAGAGCTGCTCGCATCCTAAACGGCGAGGCCCGTGTCTCTGCCCCGGTGTGTTTGCACACCAAGTCGTCACACTGACAGCTCCAGCACGCACACACACAGACACATACAAAGGATGTGAGTATAGAAAGGTCTTCAGTGACGAGCGTTTAACCCCCCCCCCAATCACACACACCTCTTCAGTATGCAAATACACACTGACTTGGCGCAAACAGGCGCTCTCTCCTCCTCTCAGCAGTCTTGGGGGGAAAAAACAGACTGCTTGCCATCAAATTTCTGTTCATCTCGAGAGAATGACACAAAAAAGTCTCATCAAAAAATGAGACAAAATGTTCCGTGAGAGGGAATCATCAGCCTTATCTAAATGTGATACATCTGAATTTACTGAATATCTTTTATTTCCAGGCTGTCTCAGTCCAGGTGAGGCTGATGGGTACAATTGCACAGACGTTTCTATCACGACGCGAGCTGTCAGCATCAAATGTGTCCGAGTAAACAGCACGAACACATAACCGTTCATCCAATTTGCAAAGTACTGACGTGCAGTCACCCGAGGCCGTGTTTTGTCTCTCTCATGATGAATTCCATCACAGCCTCGGCGTCGTACTTTCAACTTTTCCTTCTTTAAAAGCTATAAAACACAAACCCCCACCTCCCCTGTGGCTCTGCACATTAAAATTCATGCTAAAAGAACAGAAAGCTAAAACCCGAAGAGCTTTGCTTATACCTGTATGCTGCAAGTACAGGCACTGCTGATGTGGCCTTGAGCGAATCTCCTCACCAACATCCAGCTCCGGTGCTGCTCTAACTGCACGCACACTTCCTGTGGCACAGTGGGACAGCTGTATGACCTTGCTCTTTTGCAGCGAGCCCAAGTTCCTGGGTGAGGAGAACTTTGGACGCCTCCCAGTCTAGGAGTGTCTGCTGGCCCTGATAACGGGAAGCCGGGCGGGCAGTGGCTTCTTGAAAGCAGAGGAAAAGTTATGCGCACTCCCACAGAGCTGAGTAATTACTGTGGCTGCAGACTGTGAGCTGAGATAGGGGATTCCTCTCCTGCATAACTAGGTGGATGGGAGATAGATGGCTCTGTCTCTTGCTCTGACTCCATCTCTGGTGCTCATGAATTTGTGCGAGTGGTCACACCAGCAGAGACGCTCTGGCTCTCTGCATCTGGCACAGGCTGCACAGTGAGTGAATATGATATCTGGGTATCTGGCCATGGCAGATAAAGGCTCATTTTAGTCTGGAGGCTTTAGGAGGCCTAATCAATAGCTTTAATCAATTAAGAATGCAGCAACTGGGAAGCTGCAGAAATCAGCCAAGTCTCACACTAAAAAGACCTCATTCCATTTATCACAACACGTCTGTATTGATCCCAAAAAGGTATGGAATGAGTTCATTTCAAGGACCTGGCACAATGAAGGTCCCGTATGGATCAGTGGTTTCCTTCGCCCGTATCCTTACATCAAGGTTACTGTTGTTTCAAAGGAGGGGGATTTATGTAGCGATATTTTGCCACGGTGCTGTTGAGATGGTGAAGAACAGAAGGTAAGAGAGGTGAGCACTGCAGATTTTGAGCCGTCACACTCAAAGAATCCGGTCTGCACTGAGCACAGTAAGGCCGGCGCACTGACAAGTGCTGCAGCACCACACTGACCCCAAATGGCCAGACGGAGTAATGGCACTGCTATAATACTAAGGCAGCAGGAGCACCATAGCGGTTGTGAAAATGGACCTCCAGTGTATCGCGTAATTGCTGAGAAATCCTCTTTATAGAACAAATTAGGGCTTGAAGTTTAGCCATTATTAGGGTAGGAAATGTTTATGATTCTCCCACAACACAGTAAAAAGCCTTTTACAAGCCAAAAGCTAGCACTGTGTCTAATTAACTTCCTCACAGCAGGGAACTTCTGTGTATCTGACCTGCAGTCAAAACCACACATTAGCGCTTCTGCCAGGGTACAAACTGGAAATGTACCATTATTCCATGCCATTACAGTTTAGTATTTAAACTTTTCCATCTGCTGCCCTCAGGGAGAAGGTACAGGTCTATACAGGCCAGAACATCCAGACTGGCCAACAGCCTGTATCCACAGGCTGTGAGGCTCCTGAACTCTCTGCCCCCCTCTCACGGACAATAACCATATCCAACTTCTTAATAGCAATGAACTGGTCTGCATTGGTGCATCATATCTTTATTCTCTTCCCCCTCCTGCCCCCCCCTCTTTCTTAAATAGATAACTATCATATCTGATATCATATCTCACAGTACAATAATATTGAATGGGTTGCATTGTTGTATTTTGTCATGTTTCTCAGGTCTTTGTCTGAATTTCTACGAACATTATTGCTAAGGATTGTCTTATTGCATTGGAGTCACACTGGGTTAAATATGTACACTTGGGTTTTAAGGGGTATTTATTATTTTCTTCTTTTTTTTGGGTTGTATGGAAGCCCCAAACGCAATTTCATTGTTCTTGACAATGACAATAAATAAATAAATACTAAATACAGTTTTGGTGCCCATGCTGGGCTAAAAGGTAAAGGTCAGGCAAAGAATTTATATGCAGTATGAAGTGCGCATGGGTTGGCACAGTAAACGGCATTAGACTCAGATCGGAGGCAGGTGGGACAGCGTGCAGAGAAAGGAAACCTCACATAGGCTAGTATCCTAAATCATACCCGGGACCTATTTGAAAGCTGCAGTTCCTAAATAAATCACACTACAGTTGTGGCATGCCCTTTACCCAGCCATAGACATGTAACTGAAGCTGCTTGACCTCCGTCCAGCGAATATTTATTTTTATTGTTGTGAATGGAAGACCTAGCCAACTGTTGTGCACATGTGTGTCTGTTTGAGTACAGATAGCCATTGATTGAAAGTTCCAGGCTGTCTAATCTTTCTTTCGGGAGGTCAGCAGGAAGATGGACCTGGCTGACTGCCCAGGCTTTGGGAGGCAGGTGGGAGCTAGAACTTTATGGACTGAGTCATAGACACACAACTGGATATTCTTACCAGAACTCGGGTCTCTACATGCAATCTATTTTTGTTGACTATTGTTTGGACTAAGAGACTAAGCTTAAGTGGAGGTAGAGACATTAAGCAGCACACTGCACTGCTCTTGTCCACCATTTCTCTATAACAATAAAAAGTGCTGAGATGGTGCCAGGAGACACGCTGATGGAGGCGATTGTTTTAATGAATCCTCCAGCTTGTGTTTTTTCGGACCCTAGTGAGGCCATAAATGAGCGCAGAGGAGCTGGGTGCTAGTGCGTGCTGAGTAAGCACATCGACCAGATGTAGCAGCCAGCTCTCCGGCAGGGTGGGGGTATTTTAGCCGGCCTTCTTTATTAGTTTCCTTTTGTTGTGTGGATTTTTTTAAATTATAAAAAATATAAAGGGCAGCAGGTCTCGTGTGGCGTCTGCTTGGATGTCTGTGTTGCAGTGTGGAATTCGCCTTTGTCCAGTCTGTCGGGTCTCAAAATGCTATTTTGGTATTTTGGTTCTCTAAACTGATTTTTGTGATAAAAACAGCTGTGAAGAACTCAATTTATATGATTTACTCAGTTTAAACGACTAACACGCATGAAACTATTTGTCTTAGCTTCATGCACGTGTTGGATCCATCACGGGTTGTGGTCACGTGACCAAACCCAGGTGAGTTCCTACTGTTTGATGAAGAGCGGGTGGGTGGTGCTTGAAATGTCACAGACTATTGAGATGCAATCCAATCCCGTGAATTGGACTATTAATCCCAAAATAATGATTCTGGTCAGCCTGAATGGGAATTCATGACAGTAAGGAGTGAAAGTCTGATGCACCTTGAACTTTTATTCAACATCACAACTCCTGTAGTAGACATTTGGTCTGAGAGAACAGCAGACTATGGATATCTAGAGGTACGTCTCAACAGAAAACCACTACAGGTATGAAATGAACAAGAGAAGACAGAAGGTTAAAACATGGCTACAGGCCTGCATGCACAGAACGATGGAGGATATATTGTTCTCTAGGTAGGCGCTGCACAAACGGCGCAGCCACCGTTCAAACTGTAGGTCAGTCAATTCTGTGCAGGGAGCGTTCTTTTCAGTGAGCTGTCTAAAGCAGAGTTGCACGCACAGTCTGATGTACATCGCACAGTAGTGTTGGATAGCATCGTGAACGACAAATCCAGTCAAAAAGGCACAATCCCATCCTCAACAGTCACCCAGCAAAAAGCTTAGGGAAACATACAGGCTGAAGTCCTCAGACTAAAAAAACTACAAGTCCCACGGTTGCATCCAACAAAGTGCTCTGTGGATGGATGGTATAGCAGCAACTTGAGTTACAAGAACATCAAATCGACCGAAGTGACAGCACACAGTGTGTGTGTGTGTGTGCGCGCACGAGTCTGTAAAGCATTTTCCACTGGTCCTGGGTCAGAAAACAGTCCTAAAGCAAGTGTTTTAAACAGACAAAGCATGTTTATTTCAAACTAAAACAATATGCAGCCGACATCAGAACATCCCTCTGCTCCTTTTTCTTTTTCTTCCCCCGGGCATGTAATGTTCTGTTTGTGTTCACTGGATAATTAGAAACAAATTACAGACATTTATTTTGGGGATACAACATTTTCATGTTTTCTATTTAAAATGCTCATTTTTTTTTTCCAATTATAAGCAGCTGTTCTGGTTTTAATGTATGGAGGCCATTTGTTCTGCTCAGGAGAAAAAAAAAAGAAGAAGAAAAAAAAGCATTGCAAGACACCACAAAAGCATTCATTGAAAACTTTGCAGTAGCATTTTAAAAGAAGAGGAGACAGAAATTGGGCCAACAGCTGCCATTTTCAAGTATATCAATCCGTTGTCGAACAGCCAGGATTTCTTACTCTCTTCCATAGGAAGGTCAAAGCTAAATTTCCCCATATACAATTGAAACATTTTGGCAGGCAATTTGATAAAATTCACCAAGCTCATAATTAAAATGGGTGGTGTGGCATTACAACTTAAAAAAAAGGAAAAAAGGAAATAAAATACAAACAAAAGTCTCTAACCATAAATCAGCTAATGAGCCTTCTATTTAAGTACACTGGTTTCTGTGAGGATAAAATCATTTGTTATCAGACAGTGTGAGTCAGTATTCGTCATGTCCCGTGTGGTGGTGGTAGTTTGCTGACATGAGTACAGAGAAGAAGAGACAACTTTACAAAATGATCTTTTACCTACTGAGTGATGATTATGTCCCCTCAGTGTCTGTGACAGTGTCTACCACTGGCAGACTTGCAGCATCCTCCACGGGCTCACTCTGATCATTGTCCAGCTCAGGTCCACTGACCCCCGGCGGTTGGGGAGAGGAGGGTCTCTCTTGTGACTCCTCCTCATCCTTCTGTCCACTTTTCTGCTCCTCCGCAGAGTGAGTCGTATCTTCGGGGGGGCTGGCAGCTTGTGTGAAGGCCATGGATGAGTCCTGGGACGATGCCTCAGCAGGTGGTGAGGCATGGCTAGGGGTTTCACTGTCAGAAGAAGCAGTGGTCTGAGAGGCGGACTGGGCTATAGGCTGGGATGGTGAATCTGTGCGTGGAGAAGTCTCTGGTTGTGGCGACGACTCTGACTTTGGAGGCGCCTCAGTCAATGTGCTCTGACCTTCGCCGTCAGATGACGGGTCGTGCGAAAGCGTCGAGGGTGTCGGCTGTGCCTGGGGGGCCTCGGATGGAGTTGGGATTTCTGACTCAGGCTCGGGCACGGCTGCTTGGTTCTGTGATGGAGGAGGAGACCTGATCTGAAGTTGAGGCGCTGCCTGATTAAGACCCAGCAGAGGGAGCTTGCCCTGAGCTTGAGGCAAAAGCGGGGGCTGGAATCGTGGCTGAATCTGAGGGTTCAGTTTAAGCGGAGCAAGCACTTTGCCTTGGTTCAGTGTCAGGTTAGGATTGAGAGGTGGAGTTGGTAGAAGAGGTGTGGGCAGAGGGAGAAGGGGTGCTGAGCCTCCACGTTCGCGGTCTCTCTCTTTGTCGTGGTCTCGCTCGCGTTCGTGTTCTCTGGTGCGGTCGCGGCCCCTGTCTCTCTCGCGCTCCCTCTCGCGGCTGCGGCGGTTACCATTCATCTCCCTCCTGAAGTCAAAATCTCTTTCATCTCTATCTCTTTGCCTGTCCCATGGGCGTCTTCTTTCATCTAGGTCTTGATGGAGCTCGCTCTCAAAAGGAGCTGCGGCATTACCACTACGGTTCCAAGCCTGTGGCCCCCCAACAGCTCCAGCATTTACAGAAACACCGGCTGCTGTCCCGGGACGGTTATCAAAGCGGCTGGGGAAGTTCTGCCCAGGTGTGGGACCAGCCTCCGGGAAGCCCTTTGGACCACCTGGGGCCTGGGGGCCTCCTCGCATGCCATCACGTTCATCAAAGTCCCCTCTGGCTTGGTTCCAGCGGTTATCGGGTGTAAACCCTGCAAGGGCCTGCAGACGGCCTACGAGGCTTGATCTGGCTGGCTGAGTACCTGGGGTCTGGAGCAAAGGTGGTCTCACGCCTGCTCCTGATCCTGCAAGGGGCTCCCTATGCTCTGGGGGAGGGGTCCGCAGCAGACCCGTGCTCTGCTTTTCCATCGGAGGAAAGCGGTAGTCCTGGTCTTTGCCCTCGTCAGCTCCAGAGGACGACTCATCTTCTGTTTTGGATACATTTTCACTGGTTATGTTGGGGGGCCGGTGGAAGGGGTCCAGTTGAGGGAAGGGAGCCCTGGGGCGGGATTGAGCTTGGATTGGACTGTCTAGGAGGCCAGGGGTTTGCTGGGCATGGGCCTGCTGCATGAGCAGCGGGAAGCGAGCAGCGGCTCCGGGTTGGAGCAGGTTGGGGCGCACATCCAAAGGCAGCAGGCCGGGCATCCTCTGCCCACTCAGTCCAGACTGATGCAGGGGGTGGGTGAGGGAAGCTGTAGGGTGCATGCCCAGCAGACCCATTCCACTGCGGACAGCATTCTGCATGCCTGGAGATGAACACAAGTGCAGACAGAATTGTTAAAAAAAGGAGACATAAAAATGAATACTAGAAATAAAACTATTCAAACACATTAACGATGTGTCACCTTGCAGCGTGAGCTCTGCAGTAGCATCCATGCCCTCTGCAGACTGTGTTTTCTCATTAGCGGCCTGCTGAGTTTGCACTCCCACTGGGTTGAACACGCCAGCTCCTGGGATAGCCGAGGGCATGAAGCTACCTGGGATGGTGCTTGTTGGAGGAATCATAGCACCGAATGGTGAATCCTTGACAGCATCTTGGCTGGAGCCCACTGAAGGCTGAACCAGAGCTACAGGTAAAAAAAACAAAACAAAAACATATTTAAACCTGACAGTCTAATAGGGAGCTCCACTTTCAAACTCACATCCATGTACTGGTCATAGGTGAAGCATATAGATACTCACAGGCAGATGCTGAGGCCATTCCTGCTGTCTGAGCAGCCTGCATGAAACCTGGACAAGAAAGAATCATTTGTGTAAGCTGGTCAATTTTTCTTGGCCTCATCTTTTTACAACACGTGCATCATTTACCTGGCGGAGGTTGTGAGGCATTGAAGCTTGCCCTTATGAAGGGTGGCGGCGGCCCATAACCTGGCGGAGGTATGCCCATGGTGACAGGGAAGGCAGGAGGCACCAAACCGACCGCACTGGGAACTGCCTGTGCAACCGGAAGCTGAATACGAGGGATATAAGACTGTGTAAACAAAACGCTGTTAAAAGAAAAATAGTGTAACCTCCCAAGTTTTATGATACACAAATCCCTTAACACATTTCAGCAACTCAAAGTTTCTTAATGGTTTACAACAGTGTAGCTAAACTAATCAGAATCAAATCATGGAGGTGTACTCCTTTTACAGTTTACAGGCAGACTGTACCTGCACTGGCATCATGGTAACCTGCTGGTTGAAGGTCTCGGTTTGGGTGTTAGATGCTGCTGTAGTCTCAGTGCTTACTGGCTGACTTGCAGCTTCCTTGGCTTGTTCAGTATTCTTGGCAGCTTCCCACTCTGCAGACACAGACCAAAAAAAAAACAAAAAACAAATACTGTTCAATTATTTGTTTGGATTAAGGAGTTCAGTTCTTTCTTTCCAACTCAATCTTATTCCTCACCGAGTTTTCCAGTGGATAATAAATAAAGGGAATGGAGCAGAGAGTAAATTCACTTAGATGATGAAATGCCAAGATTTGTCTGCCTGGATAACTGTTTTGTTTTCATCATTTGTGCACAAACTCGCATGTTTGTCCTGCTTTTATTTCAACAAACACCGCCACAGAATTAACAGAGCCTGAGTCTGTGCCAAAGAAAGGCTCCTTTCCTCTTACCGTCATTGACAGTCTCCTGGTCGATGATTCCTCCTTCGGCAAAGCCATCCAGGTCATCCAGCTTTACCTTCTCCCAAGGTATGTACGTGACACCCAGGTCCACATCCCAAAACTGCTTGTACTCCTGCTTTACACCTTTGTTCAGAGCCCACGCAATCTGGATCAAAGACGCACAAAAGGTCAAGATAACAGATTATTATTATTGTT